>NC_135673.1:36539217-37739217 GCF_964188315.1 Podarcis muralis | reverse complement strand
AACAACTTCTGAGGCTACAATGAAAAACATGATTTCCATTGTCAAAGGCTTTTTTTTTTCCTGGACAAACTCTTTTTTAAACTTAAACAGATGCTTTAAAAAATATATGCGCTGAGAAGCTGGTTAAGATCTATGGAGGGATCACAACACATATGTGTTAAATGAGTCTTGCTTAATATGAACAAAGCAATTCATTATGTTTTACCCTGTTTTCCTAAGGGAAACAGAAGGAAATAGAAATGCCAAAATAATCTGCTTCATTTTTAAGGCTCAACTAAACAAGGTTTGAAATAGACATTCTGAACGGGGGGTTGTTAGGCAAACAGGACTCAAATCATTAATAAAATGCAATTTTCTGGCATCTTGAATATTTTCCTGTAGCTATCATAAGCAATGTCCTCCTCTACATGTGTGCACACATAGGAATCCAAACTAGCGGCACCTAGATTGAGGATTCTTTAGGAATCCACTTCAAGGGCCATATCTCATGATTTGTAGACGAAAAGTCCTATAAATGCTACATAAGGCTGGAAAAGACCCTTTTATGAAACCCTGCTAGACAGCGTAGAGCAGGAATAGCCAACATAATGGCCTTCATTGTGGAACTCCTGTTCCCATCATGTCTCATCACTGGCCATGATGGTTGTTGAGGCTTAAGGGAATCAGAATCCAGCAAGATCTGAAGGGTACCATGTTGACTACTCCTGTTGTAGGCAGTACAGAGCAAAATGGGCCAATGGTCTGACTCAGAACAACAACAACAACAACAACAACAACAACAATTATTATTATTATTATTATTATTATTATTATTATTATTATTATTATTATTTTCTATACCTCCCTTTGGAGTATAAACAAACAAACAAGTCATTTTTTGTTTTTATACTGTGACTTTGTAGGTTATATCCAGCAGACAATTCTGATCCACTGACCAAGTAGGCATACAAAGCCAGGCTGCAGGTATTTATATAACAAGTCTGGCCAATCTTGAAGCTTAATTGTGCCTGCCTGTTACTAGGCACAGTAACAACCAACCATATTCTCTTCCCATGCCTTAACTTGTGCCTTAATTGAGAGGTTCAGACGTATGTCACAAAAGCCTGAGTAGGTTCCATAAGTTTCCTAATTCAAAAACCGGATAATCAACATCCTGTTCAGTTAACATCTCTGTGAATCAGAGTTCAACATGAAAGGCATGCGCTCTTTCTAACTTAATGGCAGAGCAGATTTCATTCCATGAGGCTGCTGAACAGAGGAAAGATAAGAAGCACCTCTATCGCCTCTAGTAAAAGACCATTTGTCTTTGGTTTCCCACAAAACTGTCACCTAGCAGCAGCCCCCACCCCTGCTTCCTTACATATCCATTTTTCTTCGCATGGCATGTCTCTTGCACTGTAAGCCTCAGGACAGGTAAGTCTCTGGCTACAGATTTTTGTAGGCCACTTTGGTAGCCATTTCAGCTAAAAATCAGAGTTAAAACATTTTAAATAAAATGCATTTTGGTAATGATCTAGGACTTTGCCTGGCCAGTGGATTCCAGATTGTCTATCTAGTTTCAAAAACACTGTGATATGAATCATACCTAGATAATGTTAGGGACTAGACAATCTGTTTCACCTGGGTTGTGAAGAAGGGCAAATTGAAAATGCAGAGGTGAGAGGCTAGCTGGCTGATTGATGTTCAGATGATTCAAATTACAAAGTAAAAAAGCAAAAGATGAAGGCTTCATAAACAAGGCAAGTTGGGGGAGGATATAGGAAGTGTCAAATGAACATCAAAGAATGCATGCTTGTCAGTAGTGGGGAAGCATCCCAAAGCTTTGACAAGTCCAGCCATTTGAACATTTTAAAACAAAAAGCCAAATTATCTCTCAAATCCTAATCAAAAGAGTATTTTGGACTGAATGGTAAGGAGGATATATGAATTATGTATTAGGTAATTATAATTAATGCTATATATAGTATCTTCAATGTGCAACTTTCTTTAAAAAAACCACCCATTTTCATCCTCCCACAAATCTTGTAAGATAGGTCATTTTCTATTTTACAAACAGGGAAATGGAGGCTAAGAAACCCTGAATTACCCAAGGCTAGCCAATGAATCAGTCTGAGGCTTGAATCCAAGATGTTTAATATGTGCGTAATGGATTGTTTCCTATCACATGCAAGTAATTTCTATGTCTCAAGCTAATGGCTAAGAAAGAGTATGATCTCATGGAAGGTTGATGCACATTCTCAGGAGGAAGCGACAGGCATAGACTATTGATCAATACATCTACATTGAGAAAATATCAGTAGCTGGTAAAATATTTGCATCTATAAAATCACATTCTTCCATCTCCATTTCTAATGAAATATTGTAACAGGGCCTGGGAAGATCATTGTCTGAGATCCTAAAGATATGTAGACATTATATAGGCAGAGGATTGGTTTGTTGAAGGTGGCGATGGGGGGACTCCCACATTGTTTACGTCAGGGGGAGCTGCAGAGAGATAGAGAGGCAATTACTAAAGTCCAGAGCTGCATTGGAATTGATGGTTGGCCTATCTCAAGAAGTAGCCCAGGCATTGGACTTCAGATGTTTCAGACTACAGCTCCCATCAACATTGACCATTCCCATGCTGACTGGGACTGATGGGAAGTTGGCATAGCTCCATTGGAAGAGCATGAGACTCTTAACCTGAGGTTTGACCCCCATGTTGGGCAAAAGTTTCCTGCATTGCAGGGGGTTGGAGTAGATGACCCTCATGATCTCTTCCAACTCTACAATTCTACAATTCTATTTATTGCTATCTTATGGTCTCAACATTTGACCTTTTAGGCTTGTGAATATGGCTTACATCTATATCTAATCAGGGCTAGGGAACCTCAGCCCTGAGGGCCAAATGCAGCCTTTGGAATGCACTTTGGCTTTGTCATCTTCTTAGGCCACATTACTCACCAGCCCTTGTTATCTGTGCTTAGTGTTTTTGCCTGGCTGGAATGTGTCCTTAAGTGGGTTCCCTAAATGAAGATGTGTAGATGAACATTTGGCCTCTGTGTAGCTAGTATAATGATCACTGTAGAAAGGAAAGAGTCCCTGGAAGGTTTCTAGGAGGGAATGCAGTCCTTCTGGCTTCCTGTCTTTGAACGAGGGCTCATTCAAACTCCCTTTTGCACCACACAATCTGTGGGAAATCTGGTGGCTGTTTGCGTGTTGAGTTCCGCAGTGCCACCCCCCAAAAATTCACACAGCACACGTTCATTTTGTTTAAGGTTTTTGGCATAATTTTTGGCCACAACTTTATTAAAATACAGAAAATGTGAGTGGTTGCTTAGGCATTGGTTATGACTATCTGTCCTTGCCCCCGAGGACAGAGCTGAAACTTCCGGACACCACCGGAAGCCAGCGTGGGAAACAAGTATTGGGGAGAAATGAGGCTGGGAAATCGCAGTCCAACACCTCTCACCCTCATGTTCCGGTGGGGCTTGCACGGCCCAAGCCCGGCTCCACGGACAAGGACGAAAGAATGGCAAGCCCCTGGATTCCTTTAACAGAATTCCCATTCGCATCATTTGGAGGGATAGGCACCTTACCCCTCCAAGCACCAATTTAACCAATGCCTAACCGCCAACCTTACAAGTTGTGACGATTTGCTACGCAGTAGGCAAAAACCAAATGGCAACAGCCAATCAGCCAAATGGCAAAATTCCTACCAGGCCCCCGCTCAAAGGCGAACGACCCCATGACAGGCATAGCAAGGTCAAATGAACCCAAGAACCACCCTATAAAAGGGAGGGGGGCGGGTGATCCGATGCAAAACGGCCAAGAGGACGTCCCCTAGTCCTACTCCTCAATTTATAGACTCTGACTCCTCCTCCAAATTAGCAACACCGAAAAATCCCCAGCAACCCAATTTAACCCCCTACTAGCTTGGGTTCTCCAAATTTGCCTAATCATGATGGTGGCCTGCTCCCCAACCGCAACACGTGCTCTCTGCTAGTGAGAACACGCTTTGTGGTAAAACAGGTTTTTTTCAGGGGAAATTCTGGGACCAAAAAAATTAAAATGAAAAACACCCACATTTGAACAAAGAGCTTTAACACTCAGAACTGTGTCTAGAAATGCAACACCAAAGAAAGTCTGGCTGAGCCCTCATAGCTATCATATTTGCTTCACCTATAGGGATTTCTGGCTCAGGTGAATTTTGGGTTAGGCACAATAATTTCTTCAATGTTTCAGTCATTGGTTTAGGACACACGTTTACTTCTTAACTTCTCAGTTCTCTGTTTCTTTCCCCTTGCTGCCTGGAGTAGCAGTAGACTGCCTTTGAAGGTCTCCACATGTACTGTCGGTAAATCTTAGTGCTTTAATTGCATTCATCTGGGGACTTGTTATTGTAAGATTTAATAGACTTTGGGGTGTTCTCTACCGCTGCTTTAAATGCGTTGGTGCCATCCTGCTTGTAGTGAGATTGAGGAGAAAAATGGGACCTATGGGAATGACGCCAACAGTCTGGTGACTAAAGAGATTCAAGATTTTTGCCTTTAAGTGCCCCCTCAATGACCAGCAGGCTCTACAGGGGGTGGTATGACTCACTGAAAGCCTTGGAGACGAAATATCCAGCGATAGCGAATTATCTTGGCAGAGGGGATATTCATCACTATCTTTGGATAGACCCCCTAAACCAAACAAGCTTTATTTTCTCCTGTACCCTACCAAGAAAACAGCTGTTGTTATTTGCAATCTAGCTGGTCCAGTAATGCTATTTACCGAGTGCTCGTTAAATGCTTCCATAATTATTCACAGGGACATAATGAACAGAACGACACATTGAAAGTTTATGGGCCGTGATAACTGCCCAAGCATATTCTGCTTTTGTTGTAAGCTGGTGACTCATTCTTCTGTTTATGACACAGAGCATTGGGGATATCTGAGCAGCTTTGACTCAGTCTGTGGAGTCACATTGTGGTTCCTGTCAGTTCACCCACTGCCCTTTGTGGGGTCAGAAAGTGCGGCTAACTCATGACACAATATCTGAGCTGAGCTAAAGTTCCTCAGATAACATTTTTTTTCCCCTGAAAGAAAAAAAAAACCTTTTTTCATTCCCCACACCCCAGAAAAAGGAGAGCACCTCATAGAATCTCCTTTGTATGTGTGGTGGGCTCCATTCCCTGCCCTGACCCCCCCCCCCAAATCAGAGATATTTTTCAGATTCAGATGAAACCCAAACCAAATTGGACAATTTGAGTGGACTTGGGCGTGGGTCAACCCATTAAGAGCTACCCAAGGCTGCCAAAAGGACAGCCAGTCAGGCAGCAGAGGGAAGTAGGAGAGGACAGTAGCCTCTGGAAGTTTTGCTTTGCCGGTGCAGCCAGAAAATCTCTCAGAACTGTCTGGAAATCCATTGGATCCATCAGCCTCTGAGGGTGGACCATCCTCATAGGTCCCCCGCCACTGCAGAGAACAAAAGATGTTATAAGTGTAAATCTTATCAGGAAGTGATGTGACAAAGAACTTATGTCAATATCCCCCACTTTCAGATCACTTTCTTCCTGCCCAGTTGATGACATAGAGCGTGCATGCCAGGGGGCATACCCCCAGTTGTGGGGGCAAGCCGGTGCTACTGCTGTCAGTTCAGGATGGGAGATAGCTGGGCAGCAAGGTAAACCAGCAGAATCCCCAATCTGTCCCCATTTCCCAGTGCCAGGAACACACACTCTAGATACTCCTGACTGGACAGAGAGGCTGGAGAGAAAGATGGAATCTCTATAGACTCCAGCAACTCCCCCTCCCCAACCCTCAAGTCTGCCCTAATGCTGCACTGAGTACCACAGTGGGCACAGCTGGAAGGGACCAGATCCACCCGGGTCACTCACCCAAGTCTCTGTGATACAGACCAGATCCTGTAGCACTCTGCATCTGATACAATCAGATCATGAATGAGGGACGTCTTACTCTGAGCTGATCTGGCATTCAGCAACAGCAGCCACAGACCCAAGGGCCAGCTGATAAGACAACTAAAATCCCCCAAGTTACCTGTCTGTGCTGTGTACCACTTACCTGGCCTACCCCACATTCCACACCATGCCTCTCCCTACCCTGAATCACAGCAACCGCTCCCACCCTGCTCTTCCCAAATGCTCCTATGCTAGGATAGCCATATTTCAAAAAGTGAAAATCCGGACATCTGTCCATTCCTAATATAAACAGTGTTTTAGTGTAACTGTGTGATTAACCTTCACTGCTGACCTTAATACTGTTTGCCTTTGTACGTGCAGAAAACCTGCAACATATTTGCGTGCCATAATAAATATGTTGCCTGTACTTTTACCTGTAACTGGTTGGGTTGGTTTTTTTTAAGACATCAGAAGCTTCTTGTGCCATCTACCCCAAAGGAAACTTATTTTTATGAGAGTTCCTTTGAGGCTCGAGCCACTTGGGGAACAGGAAGCAGAAGACATAATTAATATTTTGAAGGAAAGATAAATGAATGCAGAAAAAGAGATGTTTTCAGAGAAGAGCACAGAGCAGATGGAGAGTTGATGAGGCAAGAAGATGCCATCTTGAACCTCTATCAAGTTAGACAGGTGGCAAGCTGCAGTGTTAGGACCTGATCCTGTAAAGTGCTGAGAGGGAAGTCTTCTGTTAACTGGGACATCTTGAGGTAAGTTGGGAGATTTAGGCATAGTTTCAGTGGTTGCTCAGCACCTTACTCATTGTGCACCAGCAAAATGGGTTTCTGTGTACATGTGAGGACATGATATTATTTCTGCACATCGGCATCCATCATGAACTGTTACAGGGATACAGGATTTGAAAGGATGCAAGAATCCCCCCCGCCAACCTATAATACCCTACCTTGTTCTGTTTCGGGTAAGATTTCCTCAGCTCATCAATCTCCAACCTGCTCTGACCTCCTCTCACCTCAGCCTTTTTCCTGAAACATCTGAATTGGGAACCTGTAAACATATGACAGGGTGATAAGAATGTGAAAGTCGATCCAGTGGGTGTAATTCTGTTTTCCCTTCGATACACTAAACAAATGTGGGTGGAAGAGCACTTCTAAAATGGGCCTCTTGGTCGTATAAGGAGCTTTCCTCCTCAGTTTGGCTCACTTTTAATATTAGCACAGGAAGCAACCATATACAGGTTCAGAGCACAGGTTCATCCGTCTGCTGTCTACACTGGCTGGTAGCAAATCTCCAGTGTTTCAGGCACAGAGCTATGGCCCTTCTCCAAAGATGCAGACCTACATGAAGACACCAGGGACTGAACTACAAACTTCCTACATGCAAAATAGATGCTCTACCACTGAGCTAAATGTGACTGCGGCTGCAATGAGGCCAGAAGAGTTCAGTTCCCTTTAGCTATGTTCATTTTTATGTGTTTGTAAAAATGCTGTAAAGATTTGTGTGGTGCTACTGTAACATACTCGGAGGGACACAGGTGGTGCTGTGACCACAGAGTCTAGGGCTTGCTGATCAGAAGGTCAGAGGTTTGAATCCCCACAACGGGGTGAGCTCCTGTTGTTTGGTCCCTGCTCCTGCCAACCTAGCAGTTCGAAAGCATGTCAAAGTACAAGTAGATAAATAGGTACCACTCTGGCGGGAAGGTAAAGGGTGTTTCTGTGCGCTGCTCTGGTTTGCCAGAAGCGGCTTAGTCATGCTGGCCAAAAGACCCGGAAGCTGTACACTGCCTCCCTCATCTAGTAAAGCGAGATGAGCGGCGCAACCCCAGAGTCGTCCACGACTGGTCAGGGGTCCCTTTACCTTTACCTTTAATGTAACATACTGGCACCAAAAGGTGTGGTTTATGGCCTTCATGGAAAAATTGACACAGAAAATTAGAGTTCTGCATGGGACTCTGTTTCAACATGGTGTTCTTTTATTGTTTATGTCAATAATAAAAACAGCAGTCAACATCTTCTACAGATTACACAAAAATTGGAACACTTAACTTTATAATTTTATGATCCTATGTTTACTCAAGTCTGTATTCTCTATATCGAAAACATTTTTCCTCATTCTTAACTGTAAATGGCTGTCTCCTTTTATTTTGTCTCCCATTAAGTCTTCTCTTTAAATTGTTTCAACTGACAGAACATTGATAGTTTCCTCAGCATTTTAGCTTTGATGTTCCCCTGCTGCATCTTTTTTCAGACCCCCCCCCCAAAAAAAACCAAATCAAATATATGGTTTGCTCAGGGCAGGGGTGGGGAGGAAATTGGCCTGAACTAAGGATGGGAGAGAAACTAGGTTCAGGTCTCATTTAAATCCAAAGCTATCAAATTTGCACGCTTTCCTCTAACACATTTTTTTTTTAAAAAGGTAAACATTGGTTGGCGGATTGCATAGAAAAAAATTGAGCTCCGCTTCAAAATTTCCACTTTTAAAAAAATTTTCCTATGTAATCCACAGCCAATGTTTACAAAATAAATAAATAAATGCATATGTTAGGGGAAAGTGTGCCTTAAAAAGTATGTATTGGTGGGAATTACACACAAAATGCATATTAGGGAAATATATACAGTGGTGCCTCGCAAGACAAAATTAATCCGTTCTGCGAGTCTCTTCGTCTTGCGGTTTTTTCGTCTTGCGAAGCACGGCTATTAGCGGCTTAGCGGCTATTAGCGGTTTAGTGGCTATTAGCGGCTTAGCAGCTATTAACGGCTTAGCGGCTTTAAGAAAAAGGAAACAAACTCGCAAGAACTCGCAAGACATTTCGTCTTGCGAAGCAAGCCAATAGGGAAATTCGTCTTGCGGAACGACTCAAAAAACGGAAAACTCTTTCGTCTAGCGAGTTTTTCGTCTTGCGAGGCATTCGTCTTGCAGGGCACCACTGTATGCCAAAATATATAAACATTAGTCAAAACTGCATATAAAAATGTGCCTGTTAGGAGAAACTCACAGTAAAATGCTGGTGATTTTACACACATTTTCTAAAAAGAAAGAAGAAAGAAGCATATTGATGCAAAATGTGGAGAACTGCATTTAAGATTGGAAAAATTAGAGAAAAGGGGGGCACTGAAATTGCCAGATCCTTCCATCCCTAGTTTGAACTGGCTAGAGCTTTGTAACTGGAATTTACATCTACTAGAAAGATGAAACCATCATCTAAGTACAATTCAAATGGACTTTTTTGACATCGCATCTTAGAGATATGGGTTATTTCACCATTGGTTCACACTGTACTTCATCTAAAGAAGAAGTTTGGTTTGGGTTTTGTTTTTTTGGTAGTCTCAGATTGCCAGAAAAACATGGGGCATCAGCCCCCAACCAATTGTCTCCCTTAAAACCATGCTAATGACCACATTTCCTCTACAGGGCAATCTTAATATGTTATGAAGCCCACGACTCTTCTCAATAAGTTAGACCGACTCTTCAATTTTTTTTTTAAATAAACCTCTGCTTGTGATTTATTGACAACCCTTTTAAATCTTGCTTTCCACCCCATCCCCCCCCCCCCGAGACATTTGTAATATATATTGGCAACAGGATTCATTGGTTTTCTCTGGAATTTCTCACTAAAATATTATCCATCTGTCAAGACTGCATGGTATTAAGCTACCCATTGTGTCGTAAGGATATTTTAACAAGGTTCCACTGTGTCGTGTGTCCTCTGGGCTTTGGAGAAGTATATTTAAAACTGCCTTTTATTTATCCCCCCCCCCCACCACACACACACTGCAAGAGAAGGGCTAAGGGCTTTTGTTGTTGTTGTCATCAGTAAGGCTTAAAACTCCACCCACTCATACATACAGATACAATAGTCAGATTGCTAACAGACACTCGCCTCTGGTAGCACCCTATCAGAATTCATATATGGGGAGAAATTACCCAAAAGGCAAAGGTGGGTAAATATTGTTTAAAAAGGTGTAGTCATAGGTGTATCACTGTATTCAAATCTGCATTGTCAAATTGTGTTATTATTGTTATTATGGTTTTTGTTGTATGTCTTTTGCAGTTGATGTTTGTATTGAAAAAAAAATGATTAAACAATTTTTTTTTTAAAGACATGCTATCCACCAGGAGTAAAAAACTCCCATGATCCATCTCTGAAAAACTGAATACAAAAATGGGGAGGCTGACAATTTGAAATCAAGGTTTTGAAGTGATATTCAGTGTTCTGAAATAACACAGTATCTCCTGCGGCAGTCAGACTCTCAAACAGTTTTATTTGTAAAACAGGGCATTTGCTGACTTTTTTTAAGAGTTGGTGTGGCACCAATTTTTCTCTTATTCCTGTCCCTTTCCCTCAGATCTAAACTGATGTCTCCAGGGAAACATTCACTCATTAATATTGCAACTGCAATACCAGCATAATGCAATCAGATGCATCTCAATTCTCTCCTGAGTAGGATGAAATTGTGTTGCTTTTAGTCCCAGGAGACCAAGAAAAGTACACACACACACACACACACACACACACACACACACTTGAAGGTTTACTAGATATAAACTTCCTCATATATTATGGCAACATTACAGATGAAAACAAACACTGATACATACATGCACACATATCTATATAGTCCTCCTGCTCATTCTATCTGGCTGAACCTACTTAAAAACATAACTTGAGTTGCCAGCAAATTGCACCTGCAGTGAAATGTGAGGTGAATCTGAAAGGTGTTCCTACTTGGCAAAACATCTGTGGAGTTTTCCAAGAGTCCTGTGTGTATAGAGAGTAAACTGGGGGGAAAGACATGACAGCTCCATTCAAATACCTTCACAGCTGACACAAAGACAAGGATGCTACAGGGGTGTCCAACATGGTGCCCTCCAGATGTTGTTGGACAACAACTCCCACCATGCTTGCTTGCTGCAGCCAATGTGAGTGGAACTTCAACAACATCTGGGGGACATCATGTTTGCTATCGGTGAGGTAAAGGCTTTCTGATTCTCCAGGTGGCAGGTGCAGATGTAAAAGATTTCCAGGAAGGTATGTTTCAGTTCAGGCTCAGCCCATGACAGTAATGAAGGATAATGCTATCAATGGGTACTAGTCACATAACTATGCTCTTCCTCCATGGTGCCTCAGTGAGAGGCTGTATGCTTCTGAACACCAATTGCTGGAAAATGCAGGAGGGCATAGTGCTCTTGCATTCAGGTTCAAAGAATCATAGAATTATAGAACTCTAGATTTGGAAGGGACCCCAAGGGTAATCTTGTTCAACTCCTCCAATGCGGGCATCTCAACACATTGTCTCTCATCCAATTTGAAAACATACTGGACCCTGCTTAACTTAGCCAATATGTTAGCCGTTTTAGTGAAGCCCACCTCAGCTGTTACTTGTGGGCTTCCCGCAAGCATCTAGTTGTTAACTACGAGAACGGAATGTTGGACCCAATGAGCCATAGGCTCCAGCAGGCTCTTATTCTGTTTTTATTTGGCCCCCCAAGACAAAGAGCAAGTTGATGCTATTCCCCACTCCATTTGCAGAAGCTTCAACTGGAGTGGTTGAAGGGACGCGGGTGGCGCTGTGGGTTAAACCACAGAGCCTAGGATTTGCTGATCAGAAGGTCGGCGGTTCAAATCCCCACAACGGGATGAGCTCCCGTTGCTTGGTCCCTGCTCCTGCCAGCCTAGCAGTTCGAAAGCACGTCAAAGTGCAAGTAGATAAATAGGTACCGCTCTGGTGGGAAGGTAAACGGCATTTCCGTGTGCTGCTCTGGTTCGCCAGAAGCGGCTTAGTCATGCTGGCCACATGACCCGGAAGCTGTACGGCGGCTCCCTCGGCCAGTAAAGCGAGATGAGCGCCGCAACCCCAGAGTCGTCTGCGACTGGACCTAACGGTCAGGGGTCCCTTTGCCTTTACCTTTACTGGAGTGGTAGTTGAATGCAACTTCGATGCTGGCAACAGGATAGCACTCTCCATGGCAATTGATTGAGGTGATTGCTACATTCCACCTGATGGTAGGGCTGGCCCTGTTTTCACTGAACATGGTCAGAACAGTGCAATAGAGAAACTAATTAAAATACCTGGGGTGGGGTGCTTTCCCTCATTGTAAGTGCAGGCTACATAGCCACCTGTCGAGAATATTCTACCTCTGGCTTAGTGAATCAGATAAGGAAAGTCAGTAGCTCAATGGTACAGCATGTGTTTCACATGCAGAAGATCCCAGATTCAACCCCAAACAAGTCCAGATAGGTCTGGCAATTAAGAGTAAACCAAAGTGAGTCACATGAACCAGTGGTTTGAGTCAGTATAAAGTAACTTCCCATGTTCCTATGGCATACAGGACCTGATCCAAGTCCAATGTGTGTGTGTGTGTGTGTGTGTGTGTGTGTGTGTGAGAGAGAGAGAGAGAGAGAGAGAGAGAGAGAGAGAGAGAGAGAGAGAACGAACCCCTTGGGTCAAATCTGCATTTCTATCATCAAACCCTACAACATAGTCTGCCTGTCTGCTCTTTAGACCTGAGTGTGACAAACGAAAAGAAATGATCAAAGGACTTCAAAGTGTCAGAGAACTTCACAAGATACATGGGAGCCAAGGTGTTTGGTTTCATTTTGCAAGTCAAAAAAGGTATTAAAGATGCATTTGTCAAAAGGCAAATCTTCCCATTTTTCTCTCTGTAAATACAGTTTTTCCAAGGGAAGGGGGAGAAAAGGTTTGACAAGTTTAGCCAACGTGAGTAGGATATGGATTTATTGATTTTCAGTAGAAAAACGAAGCACTTTGGGGAACCTTTCTTTGAAATTCTAGGATAAAATGTAGAACTTTCTTTAGAAGTTATTTTTAATTGTGGCAAATGTAGCTTGAGCTATGTCTAACATTTTGTTTTGTGTTAACCATTCAACAAAATGCTTTAAAAACAAATTGAAAGCCTGTTTGGTGTGTTAGAGTGCTTGAGTAGAACCTAGGAGACAGGGGATTACATCCTCACTCAGTCATGAAACTCAGTAGGTGACCTTGGGCCACTGACAATTTCTCACCTTACACAGTTGCTGTGAGGATAACTTAGAAAGATGCTGGAGACACCTCTGTGGGGAGGGAATTTCTTAGCTGCCACAGAGAATGTCCTCTCCTGGGCTAGCACCACCCAAACTTCTTAGGACAGTGGAGTTATCAAGAGGGCTATCTCCATTGATCTTAACACTCAAGAGGGTCTGCAAGGAAGGAGATATCATTCAGATATTTAGAACTGAAGTCATTGAGGGCTTTAAACAATAATACCTTAAATTGGAGTCTGGAACAAATTAGCAGCAAATTCAGCTGATTGAAAACAGGAATTTTGTGAGCTCTAAATAGAATTCTAGTCTAGACAATAACCTAGCTGCTGTGTTTTGGATCAGTCAAGATGTCTGGTTTGTCTTCAAGGGCTGCCCTACACAAAGTACATTACAATAATCCAGTTTAAGCAAGCTTTCCAAAAACACATTTATCATAATGTGTACTTTGTCCTTGGGTGTCTTGAAAATCTTTTACAAGGGTTTTCTCTCCTGTCAGTAAGTGCAACAGGGCTCCATCACAATATGATTGTTCCCCCAGAGAGCTCGAGAGAGTCAGAATTATTTTGGCTATTATTTTTCATAAAAGAAATAATATTGTTCAAAATGATCGACTTTCAAAAAAAATGTCAAACTAAGTCATTGTATTCTACTTCCCACTACATCCCAATAACAATAACCAATAGCAATACCAATTAAGAAGCTGCAATTATGTTCTCTCCCCACTTTTAATAACTCTTTCTATTTTGGGAATAATACAACTCCTGTGAGTAGATTATTCTGTGATTTAATGAAACAGAATGAGCAGGTGGGCTCATTACAAATGAGTTTGATCGAAAGGCATTGTGCAAGCACAAGGTGTATTTTGGATGGAGGGGTTGAAGTAGAATGAAGTCTCTCTCCCCCCCCCCCCCAGTTATTCAAAGGAGAACTCAGAAGAAAGTTTTTGGGTTTTTTAAAAAGAAAAATAATAATAGTTCAGATATTTATTTTCATTTCTCAAGGACACCTGCAAAGTATGCAGAGTCTTCGAAAATAATTAGTTGCATGCAAACATGCAATCAGATCTATTTAGCTATCTCCTACCTGCCTATTTCTAAGAACCTGATAATAAGACAATGGTGGCATAGACTATTATTTTCCAAAAGATGCCAAACAAATAAATGGAAACTTAGAAGCAATTAATTGAGAAACCAATGTGGGATGGGGCCTGGCAATCTCAGGCAGCAGCTCTGTGGGTGGCTGTCTTACCCCTGCCGAAGCTGCATGCAGCTGGAAGCAACATCATGAAAGCCTTGCCCTGGTTTGCTCCTCTTTGGGGGCAGGATGAGGAGAGGGAGTAAGGAAAGAGGGGGGAAAGAAAGGAAAGAAGCAAGAGGCAAGTTTCTCCAGCCAAGCCAGCCTTCCCTGTAGGAATGGGGGGGTGGGTATTTGGAGAGGATCCCTAACCTGGCAGAGAGGAGGGTGCAGAGAAGCAGCAAAAGCAGCAGAGCAGAAATACAGGACAAACTGCATCCTGTATTGAGTATAGCATTTTACAATGGGACAATCTTGTATTGTACAGGACAGTTAGCAACTCTACCTGTTCTCCAAAAATTCTCAAAGATTATAGACAGGGGTACTGAGACTACATCCACAAGCTCCTTTAGTACCCTTGAGTGCAGCTCATTAGAACCTGGAGATTTGAATGCATTTAAAGTAGCTAAGTGTTCCCTTACCACCTCTTTTCTTAGTTTGGAATATAACTCCCTCCTTGCATCTCTCCCCCCACCCCACCATTATCACCAGTTGTGTACTGCTTTTCTTTTGGGTGAAGACAAGAGGCAGCCACACCAGTTTCTTTAGATGCCTCTCACTTTTCTTTCTTGTTGGGAGTTGTCTTCCTTTGTGCCTTCAGTAGTTCACCTTTTAAAAAAACTCCCATCCACCCTGGGCTCTCTTCTCTTTAAGTATTTCTGAGTATGTGATGATATTGCCATCATGGACAATATAGTCTAATGTGATCTGGACACTGCCACACTGACTGCCCCTGAAGTAAAAGTACTGCAATATGATTGGGAAGTCCAGAGTTCACAATCTCACTCCACAATGAACTTGGACCAGACACCATTTCTTAAGCTAACCTAAGCATTGTTTTGAATATAAAGCATGGGTGGCATATATTGCCTTTCACTCCTTGAAGGAAAGGTGGAATATAAATGCCATTAAGAAATCATGATCATATTTTGTCCCTGAGAAACAACACAACAACATATTTTCCATGGTGAACAAATACCCTTGCTTTGCACCAATTTCAGCTGTTCATTTAGCAGTGGAGTAGAGGAAAGGTAGCTTTAACCTTTCCTTCTTGGGACTTAGAGCAAGTAATTCCTTTTCAACAGTGGAAATAAACTTCTGGGTGTTTTTTTCAACTGCTGTTTCTCCATTATAGCTTGCCACGTATTATTTCTTTCTCCCTAATTACTGTAGCCATACTGCTGTATTGGATGACATTGAATGTTGAGCGACATTGACATAAATATAATGGGCTTTTAAAAGTTTACAACCCAACAACTATGTCAGCCAAAGTGCCAGCCTCTGGAGTCTTTTAGTCACACAGACCTTTTAATCTGGGGCTAAACCTCAAGGAAAAGGCAGGTGGAAAGGTTAGAATGTCTAAAATGTCTTCACCAGTGTGGGCAGGTTTAACCGTATCTTCTTAGGAAAATATGAAGCTGCCTATGAACACAGGAATTAAGGAAGCCATTGGTTTATCTAGGCCAGCATTGTCTGAACTGACTGACAGTAACTTCCCAAGGTTTCAGATACAACATTTTCTGAGCCTTAGCTGGAGATGTAGGGGTTGAATTTGGGACCTTTGGCATTAACAGCATGCATTCTGCCACCAAACGATGTCCCTTCCCCAAGAAGCGGGGAGTTGTTACCTTCATATCTTGCTTGTAAGCTTTCCAGAAGAACCTGGCTGGACAAGGCACAGCTTTCCCCAAAACAACTTCATCCTTCTTACAGGCAATGGCTGTTTTCTGTTCCAATTCTCTCTATATGGTGATTAGCAATGGACTTACTTGGCTTTAAAAAGTGAGGGATTGTTAATTTCTATCAGTGGTTATTATTGTTTTATGGAGATAGATGGAACCATAGAATTGAAGAGTTGGAAGGGACCTCAAGTTTCATCTAGCGCCTGCAATGCAGGAACCTCTGCAATTTGATGATGGTTTATTTTTGTGGAAACAATGAAAAAAGAAGTGCAATTTCAAGAGTATCATGTCCTTCTCTCTCCTGACTTCCATCTCCACCCTCATTATCCTCCACATGTTCAAATTGTCTGCCTGCAATGGGGAAGACATCAGTACCCATGGATTTTCCTCACATAATTTGGAACCCTGTATAATATGGAACACCAGTATACCAGGCTCTCCACCACAAATAATCACCTTGGGACACCTTTTAGGATTCAGAACAGCCTTTTCACAAGTATTTGTCTTTTAAAAAAAGAATAAACTTTTATTGAATATAAGCAACATAAAATACAAACCACCACCCACTACAATATGCATTGTAGGCTCCGATTTGGTAGATCTTGAGTTTCCATTTAGTACTGGTTTTTTTTAAAATAACATCTTCTGCAAACTTGCTCTTTAAAACTGTTTTTAAAAAAACAAAAACAAAAAAACCACACCCTGTTTTTATTATTTGTGCCTTGTCCTTTCACTATACATCTTCCGGTGTGTGCTAAAGATCCAGCTCCTTATCCTGGTTTTTGACACTTGAGGTATAGATATAGAAATAGAAATAGAAATAGAAATAGATGATATAGATATATAGATATAGATAGGACTCATCTTATTTTTGTGATTCTAAATCACTTTAAGCTGTTTTTAATATGGTGTCTTAATGTTGCAATCTGGGACCTTAAGGTGAAGGGTAGGTAAATAATGTTAATATAATAATAATCTTTAATACATCACTTTGTGACATATGTGAAAAGAGCATTAAACCAGCATTAAACCACCAATGTCCATGCACCAGAAATAGATTTCATCCAATTTCCATAGAGTGAAATAAGAACACTTATGACTTTCTGGTTCCATCATGCGCTGTCTTTCTTTGCCGTCTAGATCTATTGCTTTCAAGAATGGAAAGCAGGTGATATGTTTTCAGCGCCTTCTCCTTCCTCCCCCTTGCATACCATTTCCCTCAACATCCACACTGAGTTTTGTATCTAAGAGGGAAGATAATATTGTTTGATGTGATGCAAAAATAAACTAAAGCTGTGCCAAAGTGGATAAGAATGCTTTGAAATCATTTGTGTGTGATTGAAAAACACACACACATACACACTTACAAAATATACACCTCCTTTATTGTTTTGGAATGCAACAAAGGAGATGGATATTTTGTAAATCTAATCATGCAGCAAAAAATGAAAACTGTTTATTTGAAAGGACTGGGTTTTCTTGTTGTTGCACTTTGTAAAATTTATCTATGGAGTCATGGTTATGAGAAACATATTAACTGCGACAGAGAGCATAGCACTAACCTTTCCTTCAATATATTCAGACTTCTTTTTTTTTTTAAAAAAGGGGGGGACCACAACCAAATGCAAGGCTGTGATGTTTGATGTTCAAAGATTTCCTTGCATGTTTGTTATCAATAACAATTCCTTTGAATAATGTTCTCCCTTGGACTCCCTGAGTGCACATATGCTTTCCATCTCTTGATTTCCATGCCAAACTGATTTGACAAGTTTGCTCCACAGATACATAGATATGCTGTTCCAGAAAGAGAAAGAGACTGAAAACTCCCGCCTCCTTTTGTGAGGCAAGCTACTTACACAATGGTGGCTGGTGTCCATTGGGACTGGTAGGGCAGAAGGAAGAGAGAGAAGCTAAATTTTTTTTCAGAGGTCACCTCTCAGGAACTCTTGGCATCTCTGGACAGCTGTACTGCATGGGGAACATTTGAACTGCAAGACACAGCTTTTCAGTGGTGTATCTTCAGGCCCTAGACTGGTTTTGCTCAGCCAGGCTGATGATGTGATCCTTCTGAGCAGGAAAAAGTGTAAGCTGGTTGAAAGGGCTTTCTGTTCAGCAGAGGCTTGCTTGAAGCTAAAGGGTTTCCCTGAACTCTGGTTTGCTTCCTCTGTTTTTGGTTATTCTTTGGTCCTGACTAGGGATGGCCAATCTGTCAGTCTCCGTTTCTCTCAGATTCTCATTATTCCAATCCTACATTCAGTTTGCTACATTTCCGCATTAGTTTTGCAAAGAGACAGAGAAAGGCCTCATGAAAATTTGTCAGTATTTTAATGCACATTTCTCCTAATTTGCATGATTTTGCAAGCAATTTTCTCCAGTAGTATTTATTTTTATTAAAGTAATTCTGTGCTGCTGTATCATAAAATATCAGGGTGAACCGCAATACTAAAACATAAAACACCATTAAAAACAATACAAATAAACATTAAAATGAAAAAAAAAAAATGCTACACAGGCCTGTCAGTATAAATACATCTTCAAGAGAGCCCTGAAAGTCAAAAGCTTCATATAGCACTTTAAAGGCTAAAATTAGCAATTTGAACTGTACTATGAAATGGAAACAAAAAGTGGTGAGCCATTTCAACACTGGTGCGGTAGGTTGTTGTTTACTTAATTTTTTGCCAAGAGTTCATCATAAGGTTTGAGGGAAGGTTACAACAATATAAATAAGAAAAATTATATTAAAATCATTAAGAATAGGGCAGGTCCTAAAAATATCTCTCTCAAGTCTGAATATCCAACCCAAAAATTTACATCTTCAGCATGATGTAGAAATTATACACTGACAATAGCCACTTACCATGCTTTGCAGTGAGAGGCGGTTGAAGGCCCGCCACAGCGCCTCCTCCAGGTCACTTCACTGCACCACACCATTTTCTGGCTCTTTCCGCATCCCCCTCAGCTGCTGAGGGGGCTCACGGGTTCCGCCAACTTCTCTAATTCAAACAAGCCCATCTGCAATGGCCTAGGGGGCATGGATTGAGGAACAGCCCTGGATGAAGCAGGCTTCACTCAGGTCCGCTTGCCAGCTATTTATTCCAGCCAACCCTCCACGCAGCAGATCAGTGAGAGAAATCTGCATTTCAAAGGATGCTACAGAGAATGTTCTCTTCAGGGTCATCATTTCTTGTGCTTTGGAGGGCCTCCTCAGCTGATCTTAATACCCAAGACAATGGAACAATTTGGATGAAGTAATTGAAGGGATGCTCATCAAATCTGCAGATGACACTAAAGTGGGAGGGGTGGCTAATGCCACAGAAGACTAAACTGGGATTCAAGATGAGGGATTTCGTATATTTAGCCTGGAAAAGAAGAAACTAAGAGAAGATATGATAGTCATCTTCAAATATCTAAAGGGATGCCACATGGATGAAGGAGCAAGATTGTTTTCTCCTGCTCTGATGGGTAGGAACCTAAAAATGACTTCAAGTTATAAGACAGGAGATTCTGACTAAACAAATGGAAGACCTTTCTGATTATAAGAGCTGTTCACTGGTGGAACGGACTTCTTTTGGAGGTGGTGGACTCCCTTCATGGCAAGTTTTTAAGCAGAGGTTAGATGGCCATCTGCCATGGGTGCTTTAGTTGCACTTGATGTCCTTCTTTTTTAATAATAATTTTTATTAAATTTTCCATTTAACAATCCAATCAAATCACATTAATTATTCCAAATTATACCAATACATATTACAGAATACGAATATTTTGCCAAATTTTAAATTTTGTTGTTGGGGGTTCCCATATTTCAAGCTCAGTAAGGGTCCAATCATCTCATATTTCTACTGCTTTTGATGTTCACAAACCCCATCTTCCAGTCTTCTTGTTGTTATCATTTTTCTTCTTAATAGCCTCTGGGTTGTTTCTGCACTTGATGTCTTTCAGGGTCCCTTCCAACTCTATGATTCTATTAATCTCAGGCTGTCTTTCAGATATTTGGCACCTAAGTCATTGTCATAGACTGGTTGGTCACAGAGGAATCAAATGGGAAACCACCAAGGGAAGAAGGCTCAGAGCCCAGAGTGGCAGCACAATGATGAGTGGTCACTGGGAGATGAGGGGAAAAGCTGTGAAGAGGACTTGTGAGAAGATGAAGGAATAACAGGGTTTAGTGAGCTGAGAAAATCTCTGGCAGAGAGTACAGTGGTGCCTCGCAAGACAAATGCCTCGCAAGACAAAAAACTCGCTAGACGAAAGGGTTTTTTTGTGTTTTGAGCTGCTTCGCAAGACGATTTTCCCTATGGGCTTGCTTCGCAAGACGGAAACATCTTGCAAGTTTGTTTCCTTTTTCTTAACACCATTAATACAGTTGTGACTTGACTTCGAGGAGCAACTCATAGAACGTGGTGTGGTAGCCTTTTTTGAGGTTTTTAAAGCTTTTTGAGGTTTTTGAAGCTTTTCCAAAACTTTCCCGACACTGTGCTTCGCAAGACGAAAAAAATCGCAAGGCGACAAAACTCGCGGAATGAATTAATTTCGTCTTGCGAGGCACCACTGTAGTCCAAAATTAGAGGCAGAAGCTGTAGCAGGGAAGGAGGAAGGCCAAGAGGCAGGGATAAGCTAGAGTGGGGAAGAGTCACAGGTACCTCCCTCTCCTGCTGTGACAAGCTCCTCTCCCGCCTTGTCTCCCAGAACCAGAAGAGGCATGAAAAGGGCAGAAAAGAGATTGGCTGCAACATACACAGCCTCCAATTGCTTGGGGAAAACCCTGGAGAGGATGGGACTCTGGAGAGGCAGCTCTGGGGTGGTGTGGACCTTCAGCAACTGCTTCATGGGGGTAAGATCTATTAGAGATGAGTTGCTGTGCTCATTAGGCCTGGCACTCCACCAAGTATGTGCAGATGTGTTTTTGCTAATAAAGACACCAAAAACTTGCCTGATGTGATTTACTGCTGGCTCACTCCTGGCTGCCATTTAGGACACATCAATGTGAATGCATTAAATTGGGTCTGGAAAGAAATGGGCTAGCTGTTTAAAAACAGGGCCTCCCTGTATGTTGAGTGTACTTCAAGACCTGTACAAGGATTCCAACATAGTTCTCCTAGCTTCAAATCTGCTGTTCTATACACTGAACTGGCCAGCACCACGCAAAGATTTCAAAACATTCAGCCAGAACTGAAACCATTGCCAATCTAGTTACAATGCAAGTTCAAAGATTAACCTGTCCTTTTACATAAAAAGTCAGGACCAACAGCTAAATTTTGTGCTAGCTTAATTTTGCAGAATTCCATTTTAAGTTTGTATCAATGTGACACAAACCTCACCAGAATGCATTGCCCTCCCCTCCCACCCATTGTTTTTTACACTGAGTTATAAATATTACCTCTTTACTTGCAACAAGCCCACTTGGTTGAGATTCTGATTATATTTGATTCTCGTTTAAGGTTATTCATTTTTGTTCTTTTTGTTAATACTGTCCCAAAGTCCCTTGAAAGAATTTACTCTATTTTCATAGGATATTAATTGTAAAAATAAATGGGGGAATAAAGAGAGAGCAAGAAAAACCGCAACACATTAATTTCCGTGCAGGTGTGCTAGTATTTTCCCGGGGCATCCAATATGAAATTGTGCTTCTCGCTGGTCTCCTGGGGTCCCTTGAGTAATCAAATTGTCTTGTAAAATGTTAATACAACAATCTTATCAGTTCATTTACATGGCAGGCAGCATGTGTAACGAAGGAAGACCGACTGTACATGTGCATTTTACAGACCCCGTTTCTTTTATTCTTGTGTCTCTGCTAGCAAAATTTGTATTCAGACATCTTGATCAATGGCTATCAGGGATCGGGAATTTTTTTTTTGTTTGGTTTGCATTTTAATGTGAACTTAGCTAGTTTGAATTACTGAAATGAAATGTGGGGGGGGGGGGGACTGCAACTACCATTTGAAATCTGCACTTTTCCCAGTTCTGCAGTTCTCCACAATAGGAAATGCATGTAATAAAGTAATGGTCAATTAAAATTCACATATCAGTTAAAAGGATATAAACTAATGCATTATATTCAGGAAAATTGCTTGAAAAACGTGTATAGCAGGCAAAATTCCATATAAAAATATGTACATTAGGAGAAATGTGCACTAAAATGCTGAGGAATTTTCATGAGGATGTTTTTTTTAAAAAAATATTTTTAAGCTGATGTGGAAATATGATGAACTAAACTCAAGATTTTAAATTGAGAAATTGAGACAAACTGAAATTTGGAAGGCTCAAACTTCCATCAGTCCCTGTAGTCTAATATGATCCGGAGGGCCATGTATTGGCAGCCCATGAGTTAAAGTACTAGAATGTGTACATAATGCTGTGATGAACTTGGACCAGTCACCATCTTTTAAGTCACCTTAATTATTGTTGTGAGATAAAATATGAGTGGAGCATGCTGCCTTTCACTCCTTGAAGAAAAGAAGGAATATAAATGCAATTAAGGAACCATGATTATCTTCCTTCCTTCCTTTCTTTTTTTCCCTTTTGTGATATTTATTTATTTACATGTTTTTATTTAGAACATAAAAGGTAAAGGTAAAGGTCCCCTGACAGTTAAGTCCAGTCACAGACGACTCTGGGGTTGAGGCACTCATCTCACTTTACTGGCCAAGGGAGCCGGCGTTTGTCCGCAGACAGTTTTTCTGGGTCATGTGTCATGTGGCCAGAATGACTAAGCCACTTCTGGCACAACGGAACACCAAAACCAGGGCAGCGTACATAAAGGCCGTTTACCTTCCCACTGGGGTGGAACCTATTTATCTACTTGCACTTTGACATGCTTTCGAGCTGCTAGGTTGGCAGGAGTTGGGACCGAGCAACAGGAGCTCACCCCATCACAGGGATTCGAACCGGCGACCTTCTGATTGGCAAGCCCAAGAGGCTCAGTGGTTTAGACCACCCGCGTCAAGAGGGATACCTAGAACTAAACAGATGAGGTACGTACTTCTGTACCAAAGTCAAACATAATAAACTATGATAAAGTAATCTCACAAAATTCCAAGGAACACAATTGGGTTTGCATTATCATGTACCTTATTACTTCAGTACATTTTAAAGATACTTATCTTGTCTGCAGAGGAGCAGAAAACAAAAACAAAAGAAACCATGATCATACGTTGTCACTGAAAAAAAACTTGGTGGGATCTTTTCCATGGCAAAATAACACTGTTGCTTTACACCAACTTCAGTTTTTCATTTAGCAGTGAGGTGGAGGAAGGGTGCTTTTAACCTTTGCTTCCTGGGACTACCAGCTAGCAATTCCTTTTTACCAGTGGAATTAAAGTTTATTTTCCCTTTACTGCTGTTTCTCCATTACAGCTTGCCACAGATTATTTCTTTCTTCCTAATTACTGTAGCCATACTGGTGCATTGGATGACATTGAATGTTGAGCGACGTTGACATAAATATAATGGGCTTTTAAAAGTTTGCAACCTAACAACTAAGTAAGCCAAAGTGCCAGCCTCTGGTGTCTTTAGTCATACAGACCTTTTAATCTGGGGTGAAATTTCAGAGAAAAGGCAGGGGGAAAGGTTAGAACACGTAAAACGTCTTCACCAGTGTGGGAAGGTTTAATCGTATTTGCAATTTCCCTATACCATGAAGATGTTGGTGTTTATTCTTAGGAGAATAAGAAACTGCCTATAAACACAGGAACACAGCATTAGTCTATCTCATGGGTAGGCAAACTAAGGCCCTGGGGCTGGATGCAGCCCAACCACCTAAATCCAGCCCACGGACGGTCTGGGAATCAGCGTGTTTTTACATGAGTAGAATGTGTCCGTTTATTTAAAATGCATCTCTGGGTTATTTGTGGGGCATAGGAATATGTTCATATTTTTTTCCCCAAAATATAGTCCGCCCCCACCCCCAAGGTCTGAGGGACAGTTGACCCACCCTCCTGCTGAAAAAGTTTGCTGACCCCTGGTCTATCTTGCTCAGTATTGTCTACACTGACTGACAGCAACTCTCCAAGGTTTCAGACAAAGTTTCTGAGCCCTACATGTAGATATAAATATTCAATTTGGGACCTTTTGCATAAAAAGCATGTGCTCTCTATCACAGAACTTTGTCACTTTCTCAAAAGCAGGGTAGGAGCTGTCACCTTCGTACCTCACTTACAAGCCTTCCAGAGACCCATAGCTGGGCAAGGCTATGCTTACAGTGCTCCTTACAGGCAGTGGCTATCTCTATTCCAATTATCTTGATATGGCAATGGGAATGTGGCTTTTGTACTAATTTATATCAATAGCTATGATGTGCTTTTCTATGGTTCTTTCCCATGGAGATAGATGTGATCTGTGATTTGATTATGGTTTACTTTGGTGGAACCAGTGAGGGGGGGGGAGCAGAGCATAATTCCAAGAGTATTGTATCATTCTCTCCTGGGGCACCCCATTTTCTTCCCACCAGTCATTTCATTCACACACACACACACTCCCATAGCACTCCCTCTCCCTCCTGTTGATCATTCCAAAGTATGTGCAGTTGCTGATTTGAGCATATAGAGCTAAAGAGGGCAGTTATAAAGTCACTCTTCCAACTTCCTCATTAACTCTATGCACATTTTAAGGGTGAGGGGCAATCACCATCAACACCTCATGATGAAGGGAATGGTGAAGATGGAGTGGCTCAAAGACTTCAGATTTTTCAGACAACATGGGATTCCCTTAAGGGTACCATTCTGCCCACAGGCAGTACATTGGTGACCCAAGGGTAGACAATACTATGCTAGATGGTGAAGGAATCTGATCTGATTTTAGGCTGCCTCCTATGTTACTAGGACTTTCTGAATTCAGAGCATGTGCTCTATCACAGATCTACAATGGTGCCCCTCCAAACGCATTTGCAAACACTCTGCAAACAGAAAACAAGCACATCAAGAGGAAAGCTTGGGGTTCATCCTTCCACAAATTGAAATCCCCTCTATAATCTCCAATTCATCTACATGTAGACCAGGCCAGCAGCATTCATCCAGCAATAGGCATGCATGTCTGAACCAACAGTCTGTGACTGCATCTGTTCTTTATCGGTGACACAAACCATTGTTATTGCTTTGTGCTGCATGCCCGACTTGGATGAAGGTAAGCAAATTCCAGTGCCTTTATTTGACAAAGAAGAAGTTATATTTTACTTCTCCAGGATTATTTAATGCTCTTCTGTCTGGTAAAGAAATATGGTATCTGTATTGCAGATCAAAGGGCAGCTCATCTGTTTGTTCTGTTCAATAGCTTGCTCTTAACTGCCCTTTTGGATACTTGGTTCTGCTCAGCAAGAATACATTTGCTACAGCAGTTGCATGCAGAATAGCCATACTGTATATGCTTTAAAATTCACACTGCAGCAGTCATTACAGATTTAAGCGGCTAGTTAAGACACACCTCTTTTGGTGGTCATTTGAAGGAGGAGGGACATAAGAAGAGCCTGCTGAATCAGGCCAATGGGCAATTCTAGTCCATCAAACTTTTCTCATAGCAAATAGTCTTATGCCTATGGGAAGCCTGGCAGCAGAACCAGAGCTCAAAATTGTACTCCCCATTTGTGATTCCCAGCAACTGGTATTCATAGGCATACTGCCTCTTAGCCAACTTGTTTAGTTGCTCCTGCTATTTGTAATTGCTATTTAGTGATTTGTTGTGACTAGCTGTGTGTCTTCATGGATTTTATACATTCTTTGGGGTGGTATGTATAGGTGCTAAATAGATAGCAGCTAAATAAATAAATATGTCCATGTCTTGTTTACAGAGTTCCCAGCACTATGTGTATGGCCATTGTTGGCATACTGTTGGACTAGGTGGTCTGTGGAATCTTCTCCATAAAACCTAATTTTTAATTTCAGAAAGATGCAAACTACGCCTTGCTGCTATTTGCAACTAGAGAGTAAACAACAACAAAAAGTTCTATTTTTGCACTATGTAGTTGTGTAAACCTTAAAATATCTGAAATTCTTTTAATGTTTCCTTCTCTCTCCCTTCTGAAATGTATGTGTTGACAGGTAAATATACTAGCAGCAATAACAGCAACAAAACCCTGTAAAAGTGACTGACAGCCAACACAATCCAAAATCAGATAAAAGCTGTCTTTTTGATTTTGCTTTCCCCCATTCTTTTGATAGGTTTGAAACTTATGAGGACGTCAAAGGATAAATCTCTCTCCCCCCACCAATAAGTTACTTTCTTTAAGGAACAAAAATATTTGGAGTGTATTTCACGGAGGACCTGTCGAAATAATAGCTTTGTGATGTGAATTCAGAACATAAAAGACTTCTATTAGCAATCAACTAGAGACAAGAGATAAACCAATCTTTGCCGGATACAGTTTTGTTATCAGACCTATTTGTTATACTCCCTAAGACTGCTCCAAATCCATAACATTTACATAAAATTTACATCTGGCACTAGCATGGTATTCAAAGAGATCTTTGTGATTTTCATCTTAGCGGGATTCACAGTTCAGAAATACACACTATTGATTGATTTGCAGTCTCCAGATTACAGTTTTGTGCTTCCTAAAGGGGCAGACATCCCAATCTTTTACCTTTCAAACAGGAGTTGGAGGAAATGATGGTGCTGCAGTGTGCTAATACTGAGGTTCTTTGGGAATGACCACTCCCCACATCAAATGGGGGCGCCTTTTGCATGGGTGCATGCAGCCCCCCCCCCAATCCCAGTGCGACTCCTGGTAGTTTGGGCTGGCTTCATCCTCCCCAGGCTGGATACCTGGAAGTCTCCACCTACCTCAGCCAATCGCCCAATCCCGCCTGGGGAGGCATTGCCAGGGGACTGGTCAGGTAAGGGGAGGGACCGTTTTGCCCACAAAACAGGTGACTCTTACTTGCAAAGCTGCAGTGGGCTTCAGAGCTTCTCCCACCCTCCCCTCCCCCAGTTAAGCCTTCTTTTGCAGGTTAACCTCTTCTCTACAGGTACGCAGGCACTGCTATGTCAGGGTTGTTGTTGAAGGGCCGGAAAGGAATTTTCTTGCATTGGCAGGTTTTGCCTTCCCCATAGCAAAATGTCACAACTTTGGCAGTTTCAGGCCTTGGGCAGAAACTTTAGTCTATCTTCCTAAATGGGGGGGGGGGGCTGAAGCCGTGACCCACGCCCCCCTTGCGGCAGTGATACCAGGGTTCCCCGTTAAAGGGGTCTTGAGGGGAGGCGTTGGCCATACGCCAAGAGGTTGTCATTGCTCTCCCCTCCAATGGCGGCAAAATGGGGGGGGGCTCTCTGCTTGAACATATGTTCTCGAGAGCCAGCCCAATGCCCACACATTCTGGATAGCCCTGATGTCTCTCAGATTCCCGGCTGGGGACGGGGAAGGATAAACGCCCAGTGCCTGAGCCAAGGTCTCCCTACATCTGAAACTTAATAAAGTTGTGACCAATTTTAATCCCATAGCACATTGTCTTGAGTCGTTATTCCGCTCGGGGGTTGCCTGGGGTTGGGGGGACTCCGCCTGTCCATGCAATAGAACCCCTCCTGCTGAGGCTCTTCCAACAGAGCTTGCAAGCAAAACCAACATCAAAACACTGTGGTGAGGTGTGTTGTTGTCTGCAGCCAGCTAGCCTGTCCCTCTTACAGGACATTCCATTCTATCCCTGCCCCCAAGAATCACAGATGCTCAACACTCATAAGACAGATTTTGCTTTCTGCCCACAACCCCAACTTCTCTGATGTCACGAGGAAAGCCAACTTAAAGAAGGAATGGACAAAACATATCTCACCTGAAAGATGAAGAATAATGGGGATTGAGAACCTGGGTATGGGTGCAGAAAGGCAGTCATGCCAATTACATTGTCAGATGAGCAGAGAAAAGATAGATTGCTAGATTGAAATAATATTTTCTCTGGTCTTTAGCTTCGCCCTATTCCCACCACACAAACGGTTTGGCTTACAAAATGCTAGGGGGAAAACAACAACATTCCCTGCCATCAGCCTTGAAACATAAAATACATGGCACGAAAGGAAAATGGGTTGGAGGAAGGAGGAAATAAATCTCAGGTACCAGTTCTTAACTGCAAGTTCTTCTGCTGGCCAAGTGAGATAGAATCATTACAAAGAGATAAGGAGACATTGCCAGTCTATTAACAGCACTAACAGACTGGCCCCTCCTCTCCTCTCTTCCTTTTTGGGCAGCAGTGTAGCTAGCCCCTTGGGCGCCTAGGGTGGTGTGTGTGCCCTGCATGCACACACTGTGCCTGGGGGCAGGGTGAGCCGCCTCTGGGGCAGCATGAGGCAGGGTTGGCTGCCAGAATCCCAGCACCCAAGCCGCCGAGTTCCGCTCGGGTGCGCTGCAGGCCCTCAGCTGGAGGGCGGCTGAGGGGGAGGCAGTGGGCGGAGGCCAGCCCCTTGCTGCTTTTTCAGGTAGCATGGTGCCTGCAGGTGCCTGAGCCACCATGTCACTCCCAAGAGAGACACCATGGCTTAGGTGTGCTGCGGGCCCAGTGCCACTCGTGGGGCCAGCGCATGACAGTTGCGTCCTTCTCAGCTGCCCTCTGGCAGGAGATGCAGCAGCCCAGCACCCTGTGAGCCCAGCCCCAGACTGTGCTGCTTTGGGACCTGGGTGGCACCTTGGGCTCCAGCATGCCGTCCCCAATGTAAGTGTCTCCCAGCACACTCCCCCCACCCCCTAGCTATGCAACTGTTTTTGGCTTTAGGCTCATGGAATGACCGCTGCCAGTTAAAGGCTTATTTGCCTATGTAATTGAGCTATGAAACCCAGTTGAAGCATTGTTGTGATTGTTAGGGATGCCAGAAAATTCCAAAGAAAATGGAAATAGAAGCAGAATTGCTGTTCTGAGCTTTTTTATCCCATGCGTTTTGTAGAAATCAATCCAACAAATGCCAAGTGGTATTCACCATTGATGTTTTTAGTCTGCAAATGATACATATTTATTTACTCTCTTTTCCCCCTTTCGGTTATGCTTCCTTTGCATTGAAATGAATGGTGTGGAAATAATTATGTCATTTTGTTCAATTCACAACTTTTTACTTTTTTTTTTGGTAAATTCATTGGAACTTTCTCACATCCCCAGCAGCCACAACAACATTTCAACTTTGTTCCAAAGCTAAATTACATAGCTAAACTGCAGTGGAACAGAAACAGTGCTGAGTGTGATAAAGACAGGTTGGAACAGTAATTGCTGTTTTCTCAAATTCCCCTGTCTGAAGACCTTGTGAGATTAAGCTATGCATGAAAAGAAAATCAATAAGGTTACTTGTTTATCACTTTCCAGAGAATAAGCCTTTCTTTAATGAAAATTATTTACTTCAGTTTCAGTGATACTGGAGGTAGATTTCTCAGATACAGTTGAGGAAGGGAAGTACGGTATTTAAAGATGATAAAGGTTGGTTCCATATGCACATTTTATGTATTTTAATATATCTATAAATGAAACTCTTAGTCGGGTTGCATCATTTGCAGGAGTAAGGTCTCTATTCAGTAAGTATGTTAATTGCCTTGCTATCTTAGCAGGTATATGCAGGAATATGCAGGAAAAGGAACAGGTTGGCACAAATGGCAAATGCCCCGAGACACTTTTCTGGTAGATTGTGATTCCCAAGGCATGTACACAGGGCTTGTGGGACTCTGTTAGGGGCTTACAGGCCACTGTTGGGCTAACCTAATCATTCACTCAAAGCTTGTTGAAGTCTTTTCTTGCACATTGGTTCCTCAAGTAGGTAATAAATTGTATTCATTACAGTAGCCCTAGTTTACAACCCCTATTTGATGTCTTCCCTCTTTATTCTTGTCTCTTTACCCAACTGTTTGCAATTTCTTTTATGGACAGCCATTGTTGCAGGGTGGGGGACAGGTTATCTGAAAGGCCCGATGAAACTATGATAGATCAAAGATAGATGGATGGATGGATAGATAGATAGATAGATAGATATAGAAGATAGATAGATTAGATAGATTAGATAGATAGATAGATAGATAGATGATAGATAGATAGATATAGATAGATTTGACTGCTTTGACCTATTGCTACAAGAAGCACACACAAATACACAGACAGACAAAATGTGGGATGTCTACATCACCAACTGTCTTCATTAAAGTAGCTCTAATTTGTCCTGGCCGTGTTGTTAGTGCCTAATTAGCAGTATCTTATTCTCCAAATAGATACAAATGAAAGACACTTTGATTGAAGCTAGAAAGGGCTTAACCAATCTTTACTCAAGTGTGAAGCGAGCAGTTCTCCATAATAGAAAAGGAGAAGGGAGGAGGGAGGGAGAGGGAGCACTCAGCCCATTGGTTTTTACAGCTCTGCTCTAGCATTTGTTTTTGACATTTGAGTGACTCTCTTGTAAAGAGCTGGGCATGCATCATTAAACATGGCCCTTAATAAATCTCCCAAGCATCTCAACCCAAAGCAAATGACAAAAGGCCTGAACCTTTGACAAGGGCTTTGAGCACTCAGACTTAAAATAAAAGACTGATCACCAGGACATTCTGTGCAGGGACGTGACATCCACAAGACATAACCAGTATAATTGGTGACAGTCACAGCCCTCTGAATTTGGTGTTCTGAGGGCTGGCATTTTGGTATGATTTCTCAGGTGCACCCTCAGTCATATTAAGGTTTGGAAGTTACTTGCTGAGTGGCATTACCATATCACCTTTGCACAGACTTGCCAGGGCAGAAACAGAAGTTAAGAAACAGTTAAGAAAATAATATAGAAAGCGAATTATGTTTGGGAAGACTGCTTGCCCAAAAATATATAAAAGTCAAAACTGAAGACAAAAACCAGTATATTAGGAGAATTTGCACACTGATAACACCTCGCACTCAGGAAGATTTTATACATTAATGGAACATATTCAGTAAAATGATGGGTCAGCTGCACCTCACTTGGAACATATTTCTGAATGTGGTGGGATTGTAAGAAGATACAGGATTTCTGGAATATGGTTCTCCCCTCATAACTAGAAAGAAGACTCAAGATAACATTGGGGAAAGGCTGTGTTTATTAAAATATAATGAATCAGAGGATCTGCCAATTAGCCAAATGCTCAAATGTGGGCAGGAGAATCAATGATTATATCTGCCCCTCCCCCCACCCTGGCCAGGTGAACCATGACCTAATTTGCACCCCATTCAAGGATTGTGAGAAGCGTCTCCATCCTTGCTAAGTGAGCCTTGGGTAAGTGAGAAGGGACGCAGGTGGCGCTGTGTTCTAAACCACTGGGTCTCTTCAGCTTGCCAGCCATAAGGTCAGCGGTTCAAATCCCTGCAACGGGGTGAGCTCCCATTGCTCTGTCCCTGCTCCTGCCAACCTAGCAGTTCGAAAGCATGCCAATGCAAGTAGATAAATAGGTACCGCTGCAGCGGGAAGGTACCAGCGTTTCTGTGCGCTCTGGCTTCTGGTGTTCTGTTGCACCAGAAGCAATTTAGTCATGCTGGCCACATGACCCAGAAAGCTGTCTGTGGACAAACGCCAGCTTCCTCGGCCTGAAAGTGTGATGAGCGCCACAACCCCATAGTCACCTTTGACTGGACTTAACTGTCCAGGGGTCCTTTACCTTTTACCTTTTTACTTGGGTAAGGGAATCCCAAGCTGTGTATCCATGGGTCCCTGCCCAGTGTTCACAATTGTGTGAAGGCCAGGCCTCAAGGACACCTTCCCCAAGTATCTTGAGAAATTCATTTTCCCAAGGGCTATTGCAAGGTCAGTGGCTTTATCCCATAAGGATAAAAAGGCTACAAAACACAGAGAAAGGAGAGAGAGAGAGAGAGAGAGAGAGAGAGCACATTAGAGAAGATTTCCTCCTTCTCTAAGGAACTGAGTTGCAAGAAGGTGTAGGTGGGTGGGAAGGCAGGGCAATCAAAATGAGTGGGTGAAATGAATTCTTTGCCAGCTCAGATTTAAATAGGAACATAGGAAGCAGCCTTATACCCAAGTCAGAGCACTTGCCCATCTAGCTTAGTATTGTCTACACTGCTTAGCAACAGATCTTAAGGGTTTCAGACAGGTGATATGCCCAGCCTTACATGAGCAAAAGTGCTACAAAAGTCATGCATAGCCAAAACACAGTGCAGGGATGTTTGAAAATCCTGTTGCAAACTGGCACACACTGCCACCCCTTGACAGTCCTAGGTCACATCACATGGGCAGTCCAGGGCAGTCTCAGACAACTCTGCTGAAGCTCCAGTCCACCACAATCCACCCAGTCCTATTCAGGATACAGCCAAACCCAGTATTTTCATTCTTATGCACTGGAGGGTGAACTATAATATATATAAGCCTGCCAATTTTGGTTAAAATCATTGCATTTCTGAAAGATTCAGTTTGTCGTCTTGATTCAAAACACAATCCAATTGTTTCCAAACATTGGGACAAAGCTCCTCTTAAATTTCATGGGCCATAATGCAAAGCTTGTTTACTATCCTACTTCATATAAAATCAAATCCAGTGATCCAAAGTCAACTCACAGGAGCAACCCAAAACATGTGACTGCCCAATATCAAAATATCAAAACACAAGGAAGTCCAAACCACAATACACACTAGAGGGTTCATGTTATTTGAGCACTCTCTGCTAGAAACTGTAAGCGTTTAACCACCTCTGGGCCATCTGTAGAATTTGGTGGTCACAAGTAGCCGCATACTTCTGAGGAGTCGTTCTTCAGGCAGGCAGCTGACTGGATCTACACCTTTAGGTGTTGGTTCCTCCCAAAACTTGGTAGTGGTTCAATCTCTGCTCCAACGCTGTGTAGGGATCCCTTGTGTCTTGTGGAGAAGGGTGGGCTGCTGTGACCCATGAAGGCCCCAGATTCCCCTGCTTTACCTCTCTGTTTTGCTTCTCTGTAACATTTGCTTTCAGAAATGCCAGAACCTCCTCTGACTAGAATTCCTCCAGCAGGGGATGGCAGTTATAATAGGTGTCCAAAATCAGTGCAGTTGTGATAGGTTATGTCCATCATCTTGGTCCAAAGGGGCATCTCATGGTATCTAAACATAGACCAAAATTTGCAACTGAATCATAGGGGCCATCATGCCACATTTGGTATTGATATTTTTAAAAGGTGTCCAGATCAGATGGTTTGGTCCACCATCTTGATTCAGAATGGTGTCCAATGATATTCAAGGACTCAAAATGGTGTCCAGTGTGGTATTCAAGTATAGATGGAAACTGTACCCTCCATCTCAGAAATCATTGTGTCAATATTGGCAACAGTATCTCATATATTTCTGAATGCATGGATAATGGATAGGCAGGCAGACAATTCTCTATTCCATCAGCACTCTCTCTTTCTCTCTCTCTCTCTCTCTCTCTCTCTCTCACACACACACACACACACTATTATTATTATTAATTAAATTTCTATACTGCCCTTCATCCAATGATCTCTGGGTGGTTTACAGTATAAAAATATAAAAATACACAATGTAGTAACAAAAAAACACAATGCTCCCCCAGTTTAAAAGGCCATAGATTGCTTAATTAACCAAAGGCCTGGAATAACAGGTATGTTTTTGCCTGGCACCTAAAGATATGTAATGAAGTTGCCAGGAGAGCCTCTCTGGGGAGAGCATTCCACAAGTGGGGAGCGAATAATAGCTTAATATTTCATTCTATTTACCATATTCAGAAGGATACAGAGGTCATGACTTAGCTAAAGTTAGTGAGGCTTGTGGCTTGTCGATCTCATGACATAGCCCAGAATTATTATTTTTCTATCCAGACTTTCAGTACTGACTCCAACTCTGACACTGGGGTCCTTATACTTCAGACAGAACAATGCCATAAGATAATTTAAGACAGAAAAGAAAACCAGTCAGGGGGTGGTTAGGCTATATGATGTTGACTATTTGTAGAGCTGGACCATAAAGAAGGCTGATTGCCGAAGAATTCATGCTTTTGAATTATGGTGCTGGAGGAGATTCTTGAGAGTCCAACCGACTGCAAGAAGATCAAACCTATCCATTCTGAAGGAAATCAGCCCTGAGTGCTCACTGGAAGGACAGATCCTGACGCTGAGGCTCCAATACTTTGGCCACCTCATGAGAAGAGAAGACTCCCTGGAAAAGACCCTGATGTTGGGAAAGATTGAGGGCACAAGGAGAAGGGGACGACAGAGGATGAGATGGTTGGACAGTGTTCTCAAAGCTACCAGCATGAGTTTGACCAAACTGCGGGAGGGAGACAGGAGTGCCTGGCGTGCTCTGATCCATGGGGTCACGAAGAGTCAGACACGACTAAATGACTAAACAACAAATCTGCAGAGCATTCTTTGGGGGGTGGGAGGGGTTGTGTGGGAGGTTATATGAAAGTGCACCAAATAATTGTTATCTCACACACTCCAATGCATTTCCCCACTGCTTTTCTTATCACTAAAAGTCATTTTTTTTGGGGGGGGGGGAGCAAATTAGTTGCACAAAAGCTCCAAATCAGTTTTACCTGTGCAACCTGGATTTGTCAGCAGTTGAAAAGAGGCAACTGTCTAGAAGCAACCAATGTCACATGAAAGTTACTTGCCTATCCCTAAAGCAAAAGCACCTTGGGGGGGGGGGACCTGTCTTAATAGCAATAAATTGATGTTTGTGACTATTCTGTGAAACCTTATCATAAAAAAATCCAAATATGAAGAGGGATAATACATACTTTATCAGATTTAGCTGACAAATGGATTTTGTTCTAACCCAGCTTCACATATGCCTTGGCTAATTTGGTGCAGCTGTCATAATCGTGAGCTTTTTTTTTTTTTTTTACACAAAAAATTAGAACTCATTCTTTCGCTGATTGTCAGCTCTATTTCTCTTGCAAGCCAAATATAAAAATAATTTCATTAAAATGAATCTGTGACATTTCATTACCCCAAAACTGTTGCTGAAGAGGCTAATAATCATTTATATTAATTGGTGCATATTTCAAATTGTGGCAGACAATTAATCCAAATTCTGATCTCAGCGAAACATCTGTAGCTGTGGAGTCTGTTGTGGGACTGCAAGCACACTTTTGCTGATGGAATAATGAGATGCATGCCTATAATTATGATTTCCATGAGACAGTTTACGCTGTTCTGTTTTGAGTGATGGCCTCAGCAGTGCAAAGGTGAGGCATGATGAGCCATCAGTAGTACTCTGAACAGTTCTGTGCAAGGTTGAGGCTGGAGACAGAGCTCAGGTGTTGTTTCAGTAGCAGTCTGTAGTCCCACTCAAATGTTTCTTATGTGTAGGGAAATTCAGCTGTGACTACAGAATAGGGCTGCACTTTTAGCTCTGTCACCAACATTAGACTTGCCTTCTGAGAAAACTGCATATTGCATACAGTTCTCTGAAGAGAAATCCTGATGCGTATGTTAACACATATGCACCCATATGTCCATCTATAGTTCATAAGTATATTGTTTTAGCAAGAGACCAGGAAAAACCTACAGCAATAGCATCAACAAAATAATACATATCATCCATCCACAACACAAGCCAACATCCATGATGTAAGAGACAGAAGATACCAGAGGCACTAACAAACTTAAATCTAGCTTGATTTCAGGTTAAACCTCTGAATCACCACAACAATTTTCAGAGATTTTATCTAATTTCTTTTGTTGTTTTTTCTTTGAAACCAGTACATAGAGATTCACTCTCTGTGTCACAAAGTTATTACAGTGGTAGCTCGGGTTAAGTACTTAATTCATTCCGGAGGTCCGTACTTAACCTGAAACTGTTCTTAACCTGAAGCACCACTTTAGCTAATGGGGTCTCCTGCTGCCGCCGGGCCGCTGGAGCACGATTTCTGTTCTCATCCTGAAGCAAAGTTCTTAACCTGAAGCACTATTTCTGGGTTAGCGGAGTGTGTAACCTGAAGCGTCTGTAACGTGAAGCGTATGTAACCCGAGGTACTACTGTATTATCAGGCAGAAGTCTTTTGGCTCAATAACTTCCTGCTCCTTCAAGTTATCTTTTCCAGACTGCATTTCCCATTGTCTAGTGAGTATAGGGAATGGATATCTAACCTGCCATTGAGTGGGAGCAGTAGAATGATAATTGTCTGCAAAGAAATCCCAATGCACAAGCAGCTACACAGGTGTAGGGGCTCCAAGTGACTCTGACACCTGAACATCAGGATGTACTGGTCACACGAAACTGCCTTACAGGAATAGGTGGTCACATATAGAGATTTCTCTACAGGCGACCACATGCAACACATAATTGTTGCAGAAAGCATTTGCACATGAGGCTAAAAGTGCATCTCCACACCACAGTTACCATGGAAATGTCCTACACATCACGTGTGGATAGGGCTATTCTCAGGCTAAGCCTTAAATAGGAACTGTAGCTCTGTCTGAAAAGCAAGTCATGCCTTCTGTTAGAGGAGTCTCTTCATTTGCTGGGGCATAGCCACCTTTAGCAATATTTGATTCTGACAGAGAAGAATGCAGGGGAGAATGCAGTTCTGCTAGGACTTCTGAGTTGGAACTCTCAGAGTCAGAGGCAGAGGCAGGTAATGTGGAATGATAGGCTCCTGTTAGACAAGTGCCTTTGAGGCTGGCTCTGGGGCCCCCACTCCAAATTCCCAACTCATCCCCTGAACTAGGAGATCATGATGTAGTCCTTGAAACACACAGTGAGGGTGACCAAATGCCCTTTGTTAGAGCTGAAATGTCATCAGCCTGGCCAAATGTAAATGCAACCCAAAAGTGGCCTTGGGTTGCTGTCACAATCAGAGAAAGGGTAGAGGAAGGAATTGTGTTGTAGCAATGTTATAGGAACCTGGGGAACTGCTTTACAGTGTCTTCTACCATTGGGTCTATCTAGCTCAGTAGTGTCTACCTTGAATATGCCTGTGTGTGAATTTGTTTTATGTGTGGAGATCAATGAACGCTGATCAACACACAGTCTTTGCAGTAAGGGTCTATTCCAATGGCATGAGTATCACTACAAACAGTAGTTTTTTTATCGGCTGCAGCCTTCATCCACCTTCACAGCCATTGTAACATAATGCGCTTAATCTTCCACCTGTTCTGCCATTGAGGATTTATTGGATCATTCTTTGTCTAGCTTCTCCCCCTTGACCTTACCTCCTTGGGTGACCCTACTGGGAGTACAAGACTCCAGATGGCTTTGCTCATAAGGATCATAGGAACATGCAAGCCCAGTCACCACAACAAGGTGATGATCCAGCAAGTGAGTGTCTACCCTGAATGGCAGTAGTGAATGGTGGCTCTCTAGGATTTCAGACAATGAGTCTCTCTCAGCCCTACCTGGAGATCCAGTGAAATGAATCTGGGGCCTTCTGCATGCAAGTAAGATGCTCTACTAATGAGCTATGTCCTCCGCCCACCGCCAGCCAAGCTGGTTTGGCAACCTTTCATAGATCCTGAGGAGATGATTCTGAATTTTCAGAGCCTATCACTGACCATGGAAACTGCTCCCTTACGGCAAGTGAGGCACTATCCTACCAAGCTCAGTCTGCAGCCAGCTGCCAGCTGCCTACCTCCATAATAATAATAATAATAATAATAATAATAATAATAATAATAATTCTTATTTATACCCTGCCCTCCCCAGCCAAGGCCGGGCTCAGGGCAGCTAACAAGCAATAATAAAAACAAGTTGAATGAATACAACTTAAAAACAAGATTAAAATACAATTAAAATATTGAAACATTAAAATATTAAAATTCAGCCTCATCACAGGAGGAGAAAGGAAAAAGAAAAGAAAAAAAAGAGGGGGGAGGAATCAAATTGGCTCCAAGCCAAAGGTCAGGTGGAACAACTCTGTCTTATAGGCCCTGTGGAAAGAAATCAGATCCTGCAGGGCCCTGGTCTCATGAGGCAGAGCGTTCCACCAGGCCGGAGCCAGTGTTGAAAAGGCCCTGGCTCTGGTTGAAGCTAATCTAACTTCCTTAGGGCCCGGGACCACTAGGGTGTTGCTATTTATGGACCTTGAGGCTCTCCGTGGGGCGTACCAGGAGAGGCAGTCCCGTAGGTACGAGGGCCCTAAGCTGTGAAGGTCAACTTAGTCCAGAGGATGCTGGTCCTGACTGTCAGCTTACTCCTCCTTACAATCAGTGTTGCTTTGGTAGACCTCAAGAAGTAGGAGGATGACTGTGGCATTCATACGGAGCCCCCAGTCGTCTCATGGATCATTGAGCTATACACCACTAATCCGCTGCCACCAACCAGGTCCTCCCCGGTAAATCACTTAGTCTCAGGCAGGTTCTTAAGTTAACAAAGAAGAGTGTAGTTTATTGCAGACACAAATAAATTTAACTGCATTCAAAGCATTGTTACTCTTTACTTTCTTAGTCTTATTTTTATCCTGCCTCTAACTCTTCTACCTCCCCTCACATAAGAACCAACTGCACTAACTGTCTCTCTAATTCCAACTGTCTGCCAACTGCTTTCCCAACTGCCTTTCCCAACCAACCAACCCACTAAAACCAACCAACTACCCACCTAACCCAAACCTCGGGCGAAGCCCTTTTATGAACAGGTAGGCTCTGCCTCCGGCTTTCCTATTGGTCTACATATTAACCCTTTCTCTCCCCCTGTACAGACATTTTCAAACAAACGGGCAAACACCACAATGACAAATGCAGAATTAGTGGCTATGCTTTCCTTTGTTATGTCTCCACGAAAAACTGGCCTCCATGTCTTCTGCCCTACCACCTCTAATGAGTGCCAGCTTCCATTAGTCTATGACTTCCCATGGCTAAAATCTGCACACCAAACAGAGGAGGACGCACACCTCCACCAATTCCTCCTTCTCATTACCATTGCCTGCTTCAAAGAAAAGCTTTGACAAACAAGCACAGATTCACTCCTACAGAAGGGGGCAATTGTGAAGGGATTATTAAATTATTTTTCGCAGCAAATGATCACGTTCAGTGATAAGCCTATGACAAAACTGTTGAACATTTAATTTCCCTGAGCTGTGAAGACAGACAGATGACCGAATAGAAAAGGGGGTGTATGAAAGGAAGCTTGTAAGATATCCTAATGGTACTCATTTTAAAAACTGCCATCAAACGGTGATGGATAATGAAAGTGATTTTGCTTAGATAAATTACAGGAATGACACTCTGGAGAGGTAGAATGTACTTTCATTTATTAAATGAGTGAGTTAGTGCTAATGCAGAGGCTTAGCACTGAAATGTGCTAATACATTCAGAGAACTGGATTCAGAAGGTGTGAAGACAGATTGAACATGTGTATGGGGGAAGAGAGAGAGAGGGATTCGTTTTGTAACCATTTGATTTAAGCATGTTAAGGATGGGGTGAGATTCATAGGTCTGTATCACCACCAGTGAATTATACCAGAGTGAAAAAAGTAAGATGGGAAAAGAATGGTATTCCGGCTGCTTGCTTCCTCAAATTGAATGGAATTTTAAAATTTTATAGACGAGATGTTTCCAATGATCTCTCATCCGTCACTCCGATATAGTCAGCCCCGACACTGCAGACATTTTGTGTCATTGTTCAACTTGTACAGAGCTGCCAGCAACACATATTACATATTTATCAAATGCTGACAATGCAGGTCTAATTCTATGCTTAACTCAATCTGCTGTCTTGGCAATGCAGTAGAACAGGAATTGTCTTTGTCTGGTGTGTCTCTGCAAATTGTTATAAGCAAAATAGACTTAGGCTGATTTTGTCTAATAAGTGCCGAAGCATATATATATATATATATATATATATATATATATATATATATATATTAGATTATCTGGTATGGGTTGAGGACTTTGTGGGAAAGAATGGAGCTCATATATGCTGGTTGCATACTGGGGCTAGTGTGATTCGACAAGTGAATGTGTGCAAGTGTGGGAAGTGTGACCAATGACCATTGATGGGATTTTCCATGTTAATCTGTCACTACAGATAATTAACAGTGAATAGAGAATGTGAATTGGTCAGAGATGCACAACCTCCATGACATTTTTTGTGCATTACCCACAATGCATAGTCCCCAAATGTAGAAAGGTAGAAAAGTGCATTGATGGGGTAATGCACACAGAATGCAAGAGTCACTGCTTACTTGTGAATACCCTCCAACATCACTTGAAGACTTTGCACATTTTGATCAGGTAATGTGTGGAATCCATTCGTATGTTCAGCATTGCTCTTTCTCTAAAGTGATGGCAAACAAATATATGTGTGAACCTTGCTTTATAAATTACTTGATAAACAGGGCTTTTTAAAGATGTCGTTCATATTTGTCACTTGATGGCTTCAACCATCAAGTGACAACTTGCACATGAGGATCATCCATCACATACCTATCAAAACTAAAATAATTTTCATATTGTTTAAGATTTAGTTCCTCCCACGGATTTGGTTCTGACATTCAGATGACAATGCATGTTTAACTGAAGAATGAGAAATGAAGGAATATATATGCATGTGTGAACAAGTTCTGAAGCTGCACATGGGAATTAGTTCTCTGTGGTAAGAGCTTCATTCAACCTGTGTGGTGATCATTATATAGAATGATCACATTTGGTTTATCTCATCACAAATTTGTATACCACCTTTCCATAGTTATGCAAGATACATATCCTGGGAAGCTGTGACTGGCTGTTTGTTCCCATCACACACACAAATCTACACAAAAAGCAAACACATATTGGTCCACTGTAGTTGACAAGCTACAAATAGGTTGCATTCCGTACTAGTTCTTGCAGGGAACAAGTGCTTATTGTATAAGAATTTGTCTCCATCTGAAGAAGCCCAGACCTATCAATAGCTGTTACAAAACGACACTGACATGGATTTATGGATGATGTACACATGCCTGTATATCACTCAGAAACACATCCCTCAATACCTCATACCTCCATAACTCACAGGTGACTGTGCATACATCCTATAAAGTGCTGGTGTAATTCAGCTCCATTAAAAATAACTGGAGGCCTGCAGCCAATGTTTTGGCTAGTAAATTCCCACACACTACCCTTCCCCTTAGCTACCTAATCAGTGGACTGTGCAAGAATATATCTTTCTCCTCTTGAGCCTCCCTTCTTCTAATACGTGATCTCAGTGTTGCTCAACTCTTTTTCTCCTGTCTTGTCTTGCCTCTCGTCTGCATGCTTCTTTTTTCAGTGCATGGCCTTTCTCTCCCTCCTCCCTCCTCTTAGCAGTTCCTTTTAGGATTGGGTGAATCAGACTGACATACATTCCATGTCAGTTTTGCACGTCTTCAGTCATAAGCGTATTCCATCCCATTGTCTGCTAATTATCCCCACCCACAACACCCACCCACAAACTTCACATTTAAATTATACACACATTTGTATGCCTTTTTCACATAAAATTCTCATTTTGCATGCATTTTAAGAACTGAAACTGCAGTACAATTTCTTGATAAGTGCACAATCAATTTCTTAACTGTGTGTGTTCCAATTTGTGCACAGCTCTGAATTGTGTTGGCTTATTTTAAAACGTGCAATGAATAAAACTTTCCCCCCATCCTTAGATTCCCCCCTCCATGTCTAGTAACACACTCACACACATACACCTATCTCAGGTTCTCTGTCTCATCTTAGGTTGCCACAAACACAACTTTTTTATTTGTAAGTCAATTTAAGAAACTCCTATATGGACAGAAAAAGTGAGGTGTGTGTGTATATATATATATATATATATATATATATATATATATATGGTAAAGGTAAAGGTACCCCTGCCCATACGGGCCAGTCGTGACCCACTCTAGGGTTGCACGCTCATCTCGCTCAAGAGGCCGGGAGCCGGCGCTGTCCGAAGACACTTCCGGGTCACATGGCCAGCGTGACAAAGCTGCATCTGGCGAGCCAGCACCAGCGCCACACACGGAAACGCTGTTTACCTTCCCGCTATAAAGCAGTCCCTATTTATCTACTTGCACCCAGGGGTGCTTTCGAACTGCTAGGTTGGCAGGAGCTGGGACCGAGCGACGGGAGCTCACTTTGCTGTGGGGATTCAAACCGCCGACCTTACGATCGGCAAGTCCTAGGCACTGAGGTTTTACCCACAGCGCCACCCGCATATATATATATATATATATATATATATATATATATATATGCAGGTTTTGGTGTCCTCGGGTGTCTTCCCGTGTAAAAGTTGGGGTGTCTAGGCGACGTTTCGACGAGGTCTCACTCGTCATCTTCAGGCTGGTGCTTTCGGCTTCTTGTTACTGGAACAGAGCAGGATCTCAGTGTTTGAGTTCCTATAAATACTGTTGAGGGGTGTGGTGTATAGCCTCCAATGTTCTGGGCAGAGAGGAAGTTCCCAGGCTAGTGTGCCTTTTCTTCTTTTGTTCCTTAATTGCTTGAGGGATATCTTGAGTGATTTCTTGAGTGATATCCTGAGTACCACTTAGGTGGGTCATTAGGTATGGATTAGTTGCTAGAGCCTTTGTGTCTTGACCTCTTGAACTTTGTGAAGAGTTTTTCTGAGAAGATGGCTGTACTGCATTTAGTTGTGCTCTGGCTTGGCTTCGTGTATAGGGGCGAGCTGTGGTTTTGTGGCCTGTGCCAGCCAGATCTGTGTAGGGATTGCAGGGGGGTGCAGCATCCGGAGGTGCCACCATGGTTTGGCTACTGGATGGTGTCTGTAATTTATCTGTGGAGAGGGTCTGGGTTTGGGTCTGGTGTGGTTGATTGGTGATGGCGTTCTGTGTGCCTCTGGATCTGGTGTCAGTTTTTGTGGGGAGGGCTAATTTCCAGATGTCTGGCAAGCGGGATGTGTCGTCACGCTTGTTCATGTTGTGAGGGTGTTTCTCTATCTCGATGGCTTCCATGATTATTCTCTTGTGGTGATGTTCCATGTTAGAGAGCAATTTGGAATCTGCAAAATTAATTTCGTGTCCTGTTTCTTTCATGTGTTGGAATCTACGAAATCTATATATATATATATGAATACATCAATCAATCAATGTGTGTGAAGTGACACTTAAGTTCTTCTTGTGGTTTTTGATCTATGGTGAGCAACCTTAGCCTGCTCTCAGTCAGCCCCTATCTGCCTTTCTCCTTGCTTTTGTCTTGAGACACAAGCCTAGGGGGTATCAGTGCAGAGAGAAAGGTAGGGATAGGATAGTTGGTTCCATCTGTCATTGGTTCTGGCTCTGCCCACCATGGGCTCTGGTGTCACCCAGTTTGTTTGTTTTTTAACTGCTTTCTGCCCTAGCAGTCCCAATAGTTACCAGCTGGCACTGGAAATCAGTGTGTGTGAAAATGCTTACCAAAAACTAAAGTATCACATTCAAAACGTCTTCTATGCATCGCCTGTTTTGTTAGGAGCCAAATTTGTACACAGGTTGTTTGAGATGAGATACAACACTTTAAGAAGCCAAATCATATTTGCTTTTGATAGCACTTTTTAAAAAGATGGATGCTATCACCACTATATACTCTTATAACAAAGTTGTGAGTGTCGAGAGTGGGAGTAACAGCAACTCTCTTCGGCAACGAATAGGGTAATAATTCTCATTATCACCACATTTGCTTCAGTAGATGTTTGTTGCTTTGTGGCCAGCTTTCTACATTCCAGGGGTATGTGTGTAATTATTATGTCTTCATGATAAAGGTGACATATTGTGAAACACTCAATTTTCTGATTTTAATGCTGTTTTTAATAGGGTGTGCATCAGAATAACTCAGTTATTATAAAGCTCAATAGACAGTAAGCTGTTTCATGGAATGAGGATACACTTCAGCAAAAAAAAAAAATAATTAAAAAGTGCTATGCTGTAGTAAAAGCAACAGAAGGAGAGTTTTATTTTTAAAAACGTATTTAAATCATTTATATGCAGCTTTGCTAGTGCTCCTAACATCTTCCATAAAGCACACACAATTTTTTTTAAAAGTCTCAGTATTAGGATGGAATAGTGTGTCTTGCATAATGTGGCCTGAGGAAAAAGATTGAGTTCAAATCTTCAATCATAGGGTAATGTTGTTGACTTATACAAAAACTTTGGGGTCTCAAGCCCGTGGTTGGCAGAGTCAGAGGTAAAAGTGGGTGGTACTAGAGGCAAAGGTTTGTGGCAAAAGGAGGGAGTGCAATGAATGCAATGAATGCAATCCTTGCATTTATACATTCTAGCCACAGAGAGAGGTCAGAGGTTTCTAGACACACAGATATACCTCTCCATCCCCTTCCAAAGCAATAGGTGTTCAACAGCACAGTCTAGCCAGGGAAAAGCACTTAAGGTGGGCATGGAACAGGTCTGGTCAGTGGAGTGGCTTGGGGAGAGTCCTGAGGGCCTGCTTGCATTTTCAGTGAACAAAATGTTTGTACAAAAATATGTATTTTTATGTTTTTAAATGTATAAAAATGCAAGTTTTATTCATGTAATTTCTCTCTGTACTACATTTTTGGGAGAAAAATTGTCATCATGCTGATGTTCACATGGCTGCTGATATACGGCCACACCTATTTTACATAAAAAGTTCATATTTTATTTTAAATGTATGCACAAGTTGCATACAGGGTGCACACAAAGGGACAGAATGGCACAGAATTGCATGCAACACGGTGGAAATGAGACACAACAGCACACAATGGGATGGAGCAGACATATGATTGAGTGCTAGCAAGACCAAAACAGGACAAACTACTTACTTAGCCCATCCCTTCTTACACTGCAATCAATGAAACTCATTCAATAAAAGAGGACCTGACAGTGCACTGAGCACCTCCACCAATGGAACTTCAGTAATGGTGGAGTCTTCAAAGCGCCTTGAAAATATGTCACAGCATGCTACTGAGAGTTACATTTCTCTTAGGGCCAGATTGCAAAAGGCCTCTACCTACTTGAAAAAGCTCCACTGAACAACCCTGGGAAGATACAACAGCAGTGGGAAAAACTATTTCTATGCCACCATCACAGAACTGACTCAGTAACAAGCTTTGAACTGTGGTTCAGTTAGAACCTGACAAGCTTCCTTCTCCACCTTGCATTCTAGTTTGTCTGACTTCAAACTGAAACAGTTCCTTTATAAACAGAAAATGCAGATTTTGTGTGCAAATCCATGGCAAATCTTTGCCAGTTCAAAAAACATGGAGTTCGATTCAATCAGTGTAATAATCTCCTTAATTATGGGACACCTAATTAAGACAGCTGTTGAAAGCTTGTAACAGGAATTTAACAAGGCAGATATACAGTGTTAAGAGTCCCAATGCAACACATTATCCAAGCCAAGTGTTTTACATTGAAAGACATTTCTTGGTGACCCTTTCTATTATTAAAGGAAACTTTCTTATTGTATATAAAATTGAAGTTCATCAAAATATCTGAAATCAATCTACTGGCAATAGAGCAATGCACCATGGGTGAATTCATATCTCACCAGTAGAGCATATATACTTTGGGTTGTATGTAACTACCTTAGATTTAACCTATTAAAATTATTGAGTCTAAATTAGTCATGCCCATCAATTTCAATGGGTCTACCCTGAGTAAAACTGAGTTGGAAATTCTGTTCTTCAGCCAAGTCATGTCCTATGACCTAGGACAAAGTTTGTGTAAAATGCATATATTAATTAAGATCACATTCAAAAATGCATCATATAGGTGTGGGCAATCCCAGATTAAATCAGGCCTAATCTGATGTGCTGGATTAGACCCTAAACTGATTTAGCAGGGTCTTATATTCAGCATGTTGTAGGAAGAGTTTGTTACTGCTGGATACATTCTCCCAAAGGATTCCTAAACTGCTTCCCACATTGGAACTTGAGAGCTTCTCTAATTATGCACACAACCCTAGTGAACCCAAGGTTCTAATGAATGTGATTTACTTGGCTGAATCCCTGGAAAATATCAACCCAATTCCATAGGCTGCTGGCTTATTGTAGTGGTGGGTTGGCTGTAGTTGCTCCCAAAGCAACTGGCTCCACATCTCTAAGGAGACTGGCCCCACAAGCTCAATGGCTTGACTGCCCCTGCTTGATTCTATATATTTAGGAAATACCTATCCCTCCTTGAATAAACCTTTATTTCAAAGAAGGGCAGTTATTCCTTGCAGGAAAAGCGTAATGTGCATTAAATGATACTCTGAAAAAGAACACTCCATGATAATACAAACCAAATGGCAATCCTGCTGCAGTTCAATTCATCTCAACGAAACCTCATACAATCACATGCCATTTGATGACTGCTAAACAAAACCATATCAACTTGCATTAAGGGCACCATCAATCTCGTGGAAATCAGCCCCTCCTTAGCAGTAAATCATGTAGCAAAAAGAAACCCCCCCTTTTTTAAAAAAAGTCGCTCTCTTTAATGATGATGTCACTTGTATGTAAATTAGACTATCTAGATGTGAATGCTTTCTAAGAGGTACACAGTGTTTTATTTTACTTCCCCTTTTAATTGGCTTAATTACCATTTTCAATTTGATCCAATTTTCTTTGAATGAGTTCAAGCTAACTTTCTAAAATGTCAATATACATCTTTTAAATATTGAATAGTGTTAGTTTTCTAAAAGAACAAACAAATGGGTTTGAAACTATGAGGCAATGAGAGCCTGCTACAGAAATTTGGATTCTTTTTGCAGCAAGCATGCAGCAGGCATCAGCAGAAAAATGATATGGCAGCAGTCTCCTGTGATTCTTTGTTGTAGGGATGGAGGGACACCCATGGGCCTCCACATTTTGCTGGATTACAACTTAAATCAACCCTGTATATTGGCCATGCTGGCTGGGCCTGTCCAACAACATCTAGAGGGCCAGAGGCTAGGAAGTCCTGCGCAATGGCTTGGCTTAGATGATACCTTCTCAAGGGATGGGTGTGTGTGTGATACTCCACTTAATGAATTTTATTTTATGAGATATTTGAGAATGTGACTCCAAAATTCTTCAACAAGCAAATAGATGTGCAAATGGTGTGCAGTGAAATTTTGTGTAGCGGAATGGCAGTTAGAGCCAGAGGACCAGCTTGTGAGGGTGATGTCGTCCGTGTGACGATGTCATGCATGTGATGTCGCAAGCATGAACATTATGCTTCTTTCCCTAAGCTGGGAAGAAGCTTCCTGGGCTTTGGGAAGGAAGTGCCAGGCTTTAATACTTTAATACTCTAATTTACTGGAAACATTTAGGGGACTATCCTAGTTCCCCTGGTCCATGGACTGCAAGACATTGGTGATCTGGCTAACATAATGTTATTGAATTTTCAAAAAGCTTTCAGCCAAGTCTCTTGAGTAAGCTCGACAATCATGGGATAACAGGAGAGGTCCTCTTGCAGATCAGGAATTAGTTAAGTTTAAAGAAGCAGAGAGTACACATAAATGGACAGTTCTATAAACTGAGAGACAGAAAGGATCAGCATTGGGACTTGTGCTTTTTAAAGTTATTCATAAACAATCTGGAATTATGTGTGCACAGTGAGGTGGCCAAGTTTGCTGATAATGCTAAATTGTTCAGGGTTGTTTGAACAAAAAGAGATTGCAAAGAGCTCCAACAAGACCTGTCCAAAATGAGTGAATGGCAAATGAAATTCAGTGTAAACAAGTGTAAAGAAATGCATGTAGGGGCAAGTGTGTGTGTGTGTGTGTGTGTGTGTGTGTGTGTGTGTGTGTTAATTTCACAAATATGTTTATGGGCTTTTAACTGGTAGTGATTGACCAGGAATGAGACCTTGGGGTTGTAGTGGTAGTTTGATGAATATGTTGACCTAGTGTGTGGAAGCTGTGAAAAAGGCAAATTCCATGGTAGCGATCATTAGGAAAGGAATTGAAAATAAAACTGCCAATATCATAATGCTGTTGTACATATCTATGGTGTGACCACATTTGAATACTGTTTATGGTTCTGGTCACCTCACTTCATAAAGTGTGTTGTAGGGTTGCAAAAGGCTCAGGAAAGGGCAGCCAAAACGGTGAAAATTAGAAAAGATTGCAGCATTGAAGCATTTGGGACTCAACAGCTTAGAGAAAATATGAGTGAGAAATTGGTTACCTGATGGATTATAAGATTATGCACTGCATGGAGAAAGTACGTAGAAGTTCTTCTCCCTCTCGGATGACAATAGGACTCAAGAGCATCCAATAAAACTGAATGTTGGATGACTCAGGACAGATAAAAGAAAGTACTTATTTCTGCACCACATAGTTAAAACTATGAAACTCACTCCCAAAGGAGGCAGTGATGGCTACCAACTTGGACGCCTTTAAAAGAGGATTAGACAAATCAATAGCATAGCTATCAATGGCTATGCTATGCCTCCATGGTTGGAGACAGTGTGCTTCCTTCTGCCAGTTGCTAGAAACCAGAGGAGAGGAGAGTACATTTGTGACTGGGTTCTGCTTGCTGGTTTTCCACAGGTTGGCCCTTTTCCTTTTACTGTCACTGTCTATCTGGCCTGGTTCTGAAACGTTCATTAAACTGTTATACCTCTAAAATCTCATCCGCTAAGCTTTTTTCTCTGTAATGTAAGCATATTCACTATTGGAATACTATGCTAATCAGTTTCTATATTTGAAACTTCTGCTTATGTCATGAAGTCCTAACTACTCTCAGCTTTTAATAGAGTGTCAGTCTTAGGATTCCATGTCCCCATAATCTTGAACCCCATTGATTTTCCTTTAATCCATCAATACATGATATATCAGTACATGATATATGCACATTCTTTTAATCCTACAATATCCTGCTTCTCCAAGCTCAAATGCCTACAAATGTGTGGCATAATATTTGGAAAAAAGTGCACTCATATTAGCCCCAATGGACGAAAGCCCAAATCATGCAGCTGATTCCTCTATTTGAGGAAAGAAAAATGACCATATCATTTGGGCTGATCAATCTATTTCTGGTTGGTGCCACTTTTTCATGTCTTAATTCATGAACTCATACTTCCCCATTTCCCCATTAATCTGAATTTAATATGCAAATAAAATCTGTATTTTTAAAATGGCATTGAAATATAACAGAGTCTTGTGGCGCTTTAGACTTAACACATTTATTATGGGGATAAGCCTTTGGGGACTGTTGTCCATTTGACCGGATGCATGAAGTAAAAAGAGCCTGTTGGTTCTGGTCAATGGCCCATTGATTTATTTATTTTTAAAATTTGTCCCACATTTCACCATTTGGCTCTCAAAGCAGCTTAAGTAAAGGTAAAGGGACCCCTGACCATTAGGTCCAGTCGTGGCCGACTCTGGGCTTGCGGCGCTCATCTTGCTTCATTGGCCAAGGAAGCCATTGTATAGCTTCTGGGTCATGTGGCCAGCATGACTAAGCCGCTTCTGGCGAACCAGAGCAGCGTTTACTTTCCCGTCGGAGCGGTACCTATTTATCTACTTGCACTTTGATGTGCTTTCGAACTGCTAGGTTGGCAGGAGCAGGGACCGAGCAACGGGAGCTCACCCTGTCGCGGGGATTCGAACCGCCAACCTTCTGATCAGCAAGTCCTAGGCTCTGTGGTTTAACCCACAGCGCCACCCGCGTCCCTCACAAGCAGCTTACAACAATAAAAATTGCAATATACAATAAATAAATAATTTTGTAAATCAAATCCCCTCGAGCTAAAAACCTCAAGAATCTAAATCCCCTTTCCCCCAAAAGTAAAACATCTGAGAAGCATTCAGGGTGCAAAGGCCTCCCAAAATGAAACAGCCTGGCAGTCAGTAGGGACAGTACCTGCTTAACGTGGGAGGGAGTTCTGTAGAGATTGGCTCACAACCCTAAAGACACGACTCCTCGTTGGCATGAGTCAATGTGTGACAGCTGGTCATAGACACCAACTCTAAGGGACCCAGACCCCTTCTACTCCCACGAAAAAAATATTTTAGGAGGGGGCAGCCACTCCCAAAATTGACTGGGCCAAGCTGCCCCAGCCTCCACTGCAGCCACCATGTGAGAGTGCAGGTGAGGTGCCTAATTGCCTACCCACTTCTCTCTCTCCTGGAGTGCCCTCCCTCATCTCCTCCCTTCTGGTGTCTTAGCACAGACCCAACACGCCTCAAGTCCCCCACCACAAAGGGGACTTGGCTGCCGCTTGCTGGCATCCAGCTGGGGAGAGGATAGGCGATGCATATTGTCCCTTGGCAAGCCCCCCACTCAGCCTCTCAGTGCCGGCCCCACCCAAGGCTGTGCTGCCTCCCACACCTGGAGCCTGGCAGTCCAGTCCTCAGAAGTGCTGGGTGAGGGTGTAAGGCAGCAAAGCCCACGGGCCAGGGGGACTCACCCTGCTCTTTGCTTGCTTGGCTCCGGTCTCCCTCCGGTGCCTTTTTTTGCAGGAGTATAGCGCTGTGGTTTAAACCACAGAGCCTAGGACTTGAAGATTAGAAGGTTGGCAGTTTGAATCCCCGCGACGGGGTGAGCTCCCGTTGCTCGGTCCCTGCTCCTGCCAACCTAGCAGTTTGAAAGCACATCAAAGAGCAAGTAGATAAATAGGCATCACTCCAGCAGGAAGGTAAATAGCGTTTCTGTGTGCTGCTCTGGTTCGCCAGAAGTGGCTTAGTCATGCTGGCCACATGAACTGGAAGCTGTTTGCGGACAAACGCCGGCTCCCTCTGCCAATAAAGTGAGATGAGCGCCACAACCCCAGAGTCGGTCACGACTGGACCTAATGGTCAGGGGTCCCTTTACCTTTACCTAGGAGATTAGAAGAGGAACTAAATGTCTGCCTGAGCAAACCTGGCTATTGTGATGAAACTTTTTTAGCAGCTAATGGTTGCTCTCATGCACAGCACTTGGACTTAGTACCATCATCTCCGTCTGCCACATCTCTCCTCTGAACTGAGCTCACAAAGTGACAGCTCACAGGCATTAAACAGATGTCTCCCAAGCCACGTCCACCGACCCCAATCTCCCCACCCCCCACCCGAAACCAGGATGATGGTTGTATACATGCCCAACAAATGAAAACATTGAGGATCCATTCTGGGTCTTCTGAAAAAGCTGGATTTTTATTTTTATAGTATAAGAAAAAGTGGGGGGGGGGTATTACATTATTCTAGAATACTAGCTATGATAACACTCTGTGGCAGCATGCCAAACATATCCGAAAAACCAGGAACTACATACCTGCCAGGATGCTGTCAGAGGCTGCTTGCCCAGGAAAGTATAAAGACAAGGAAAAGTTTATTACTATCTTTTTTATTTCAGTTTTTACAGAGGGAGGCTATAGAACCCAGCCTCTTGGATAATGGTATTGTCCCAAGTGAATCTCCACCCCGTCTCTCTCACTTTCTCATTCATCATTCTCATCACCTCCTCTACGGGTGCTGCTACGTTCCCTCTGTCTTCAAGCTCTTTTCTCTCCTACTTTTAAGGCTTGCTGGGTTCTGGGAAATGGAGGCTCTGGAGTGACTTCTAATGACAACATGTCAGCTGGGTATTGTTCCAGCTCTCCCATGATTTCCCAACTTCCCCCCACACCTGCCTCTGAGCTGCGACCTCCCTCAAACCCCTGTTGTAAATCTATACTGTCTTCCTCTTCCTCCTTCCTGGAAGGGTCATGATGGGGAGACGGTCTCTACCATTCCTCCTTTGCCCAGTCCCTGACAATACCATTTTAAATGCTAAGTGTGGAAATGACACACACACACAAACACACACACGGGTGGTAAACAGTGAGGTCAAAAGTGGGGGAATGTGGTAAATAAATGAATTGATGATGATGATGATACAAATCCTCCTGTTGAAATAAATCATTCAATACATGTTAGAACAAGCATCTAATTTCCCTCTTTGCTCTCTTCTAGTTATTCTTCTGTGATGCACTGTTATTCTTGGTCAGATTTTTCAAATCAAACAAGTAAGAAATAACTTGGCATCCTTTGATCTAAAAAAAAAAAATCACCAATATAAAATTGTTTGGACATGCTGATAAAAAAACCAAAAAAACTTGACATCACATATCAGCTTCACATCTTTTATTCTTTTTCATAAAGAAATCCCAAACAGGATAAAAAATAATTGATCAAATAAACACGGCGACGTGTATAAAGGGCATAAAACTTTAAGGCACTGAATAATTTGAGGATTATTCTAGCAACAGCAATAATTTACACTACCCAAAAGTGATGCTGTATTTTTATGATGCTCTGATCTTCTTCACGCCAAGGGCCAGGCTATAAAGAGGCATGCTCCAAGAACAATCAAAGATTGTTAACGCTGGCATGATTGATTGATTGATTGATTGATTGATTGGTTGATTGGTTGATTGGTTGGTTGGTTGTTTGGTTGATTGGTTGATTGGTTGGTTGGTTGTTTGGTTGTTTGGTTGATTGATTCATCCATCCTTTCTGCTCATTGTTGACCCTCCTCTTAACAGACTGGGAGGGCTGGGGGCAGAGGAACCAATAGAGGCAGATAAGGAGACATTTGTGGGGTAACAAAAACAAAACACATAGGAGATGGACGGTGCTCAATGAGCAACAGAGAATTCCCACTGCTATCCAAATGGGGAAGGGTCATATTGAGGCCCACATCCAGGTTGCTTTTTTATTATTATTTCTAGGGGGAGATATTTCTCTGCTCTACATGTATGGGTGGGAATAGGGAAGGACAGATCTGTTAATTTTGGTTTCTCTCAGTTTCTCCCCACCCCCAGTTCTAAGTTCAGTTTCCTACATTTGCACATCAGCATTTTTGTGGGAATTTCTACCAATCTACCAAATATTTGTATGCAATTTTGCTTCTCCAAAGCAATTTCCCCAATATATAATGCATTTCTGTATATTTTCACTAATATATGCACATATATATGCACACTTACCCTAAACAACAACAACAGCTGGCCAAACAACTGCATTGTAAAAACTGGAGAGGTGCAAATTTTGAGGAATGGCTGTGTTTGGGTTTACATATTGTTTTGGAAAGTGTAAATAAAATGAAGGAACTGGAAACTGCACCAAATGGCACTTACTTCAGTTCCCGGATTAATATTAGAAATTATGCCAATACTTTTTCACATGTCATTCTGACAAAAGTATAAGCTGATTCCACGCTGTTAAAAGTGCTCATTTGAAAGAGTGTGTGCTTCTTAATTTGTACAGATCAACAACTGTACATCCTTTGAACGTTACACGCTGAGAGCTAGTTTGGGGAGGAGGTTAGAGTGTTGGACTAGTACCTGAGAGATCAGGGTTCAAATAGCCACTCAGCCATGAAGTTCACTGTGAGACCTTGAGCCAGTCACTACCCCAGCCTAACCTATCTCACAGGGCTATTCTGGGGTTCAAATGAGGAATGGGACAGCCATGTACACCACCTTAAGTTCCTTGGAGAAAAGGGTGGGATACAAATGCAACAAACAAACAAAGTGGATAACATTTCGGTGTACTGCTCAACTATTTGTGTACACAGGTACAGAGATTGTACACTCATTGAATGTAACATGTGAACAGAACCCCTCTAGTTGAAAGCTGAAACAGAATCGAGGAATGGGATACAATGGTAAACATCCACACAAATAATGCAGGGATGGGAAAGCTGTATCGCTCCAGCCATTGGCAGTCATTGACCATAAATTATCCTTGCTGGCTGTCTTGGATGGGGGTTTCTCAACAACTGGAAGACACAAGTAGAATCATAGAATCAGGAGGGATGCTGAGTTCAATCCCCTGCAATGCTGGAATATGCAGCTATCCCATATGGGGATCGAACCTGCAACCTTGGCATTATCAGAATGCTCTAACCAACTGAATACTGGACTCAATGGATACACAATCTGACCTGGTATATTACAGCTTTCATATAAAGCAAATATGACCAATCCAACAATCACTGGCAGGCAAGCATCCTGATAAGCAGCAATGATTCTCCCAGCATTAGAGATAAGCAGCAATGATTCTCCAGCATCTCCAGTGTGTTATTTACAAAAAACACACACTCAGAACAGGGTGCTCTCATTAACAGTAGTTGTTCAATCTGACTCATCGTCCCTCCCCGAGAAGGAAGAATGCCAAAGTCTTGCCTTTCTCCTCCTTCCCTTCCACTGCTCTCTGGGCTTCTCTAATCTCCTAGTGCAGGGACTGAAACTCTGGCCTGTCTCTTCCCCACTCCCAGAAGACACAGCCCCTGACTCTGGCTTATCTGCTGGTTGCCTGGAAATGCTCTGGCTGACTTCCAACTCTTCCTCTCCCAGGGCGCTAGCAGTGTCTTCCATGGGAAGGAGGGGGGTTGGGCTGTCTTCTCTAAACTCTGACAGACAGCTCTACTCTGCAGAGTCGGCCCCTTGCTCGCTTAGTTCAATTTCTGGAGCTGACTCTTCTGCTGCATCCTGAGGGGCCACGTTCCTGACAGCGAATGTGTTATCCTCAGCATCCCTGACCGCTGGTCATGGTGGCTGGGTTGGATGAGAGTTGAAATCCAGCAATATGTGAATAGGCACAGGTTCCCACACTGGCCTGCAATGACTGGAAATTCCCATCCCTACCTATAGGTGTCAATGATTAAATCTGCAGCATTTAGATGTGCTCTACCAAGGAGATAAGCCAGGAGCATTTTCCAAGGAAATATCTGGAGTGCCATGGATTTCCCATCCCTGACATAAAGGAACAGATTGGGGGTGCTCCAGGCATCATTTATCCCAGGTCATCAGCAGTTATTGCCCTCTCCTCTCCAGTGTCATTGTTTTCAAAAGTAAGAGACTAGGATTGGAAGGAGGACCCAACATTCCAAAATATGTAACTCCCATTGTTCTGCAATATGGTTAGCAGAATGAAAACTGTGTTACAGTTAACCCATCATTTCAACCCGGCATGGCAATATTTCTATATATCCCCCCCCCCCAAACACTCTACAATAGGCTGAAAAATGCACTTCCTGCAATGATTCCCCAAGGGAGAAGTTTCTAAAGAAATGTCACTCACAGTGATAAAGAAGGAATATCTCAGCTGTGTGTGTGGCGGAGTTGGAGGGGGGGGGGAGACTACCACTTTCACAAACTACATTTATGTGGGCTCAGCTTTCAAAAAATATATCCACACAGCAGTTAGAATTGCCGCAAAAAAAGAGTCTCACAAAACAGTGCTAGGCACAATATACTCTCCTAAAGTGATGTTGAATATTTTTAAGGGCTGGGTTGAATTTATGTGAGCATATATTTCCAGAGTGAAAATGGGAGTTTCAGATCCCCAAACATATTGCCATTTTTATACAATTTTGTTCCACTTCACTACAGCTTTTAGCAGTTGCTTTGACTCTCTCTCTCTCTCTCTCTCTCTATATATATATATATATATATTGTTCCAATGGTTAGCTATATGATCCAGGCAATAATGGATCATCTAGCCACTGTTATGACATCACAGTTTGCAAAGCAAATCAGATCTGCCCAAATTGTAAGACCAAAATTAAAATGAAGGCAGTGCTTCCTGTCCCCTTTTTAAATGAAAAGCAAATAAAAATGGGAGGTTGCCTGTTCTTGATAGGGTTACACATCTTGGGGGTACTCCTGGATCCTTTGCAGTCGCTCAAGGCTCATGTGGCCTCACTGGCTCAGAGTGCCTTCCATCAGTTTGGGCTGGTGTCCCAGTTGCACTTCCATCTGGACGGGCATAGCCTGATTTCTGTTGCTTATGCTCTTGTAACTCTTAGGTTAGATTACTTTGATGTATTATACATAGGGCTGCCACTAAAGATGGTTCAGAAGCTCCAGCTGGTGCAGAATTTGGCAGCCAGCGTACTCACTGGGACATGATGATTTGAACATATTACACCAATCCTGGCCCAACTACACTGTCTGCCCGTAAGTTTCCAGGCCCAATTCAATTTGCTGGTGTTGACCTATAACATCTTAAATGGCTCAGGACCTCATTACCTTAAGGACTGCTTCTTCCTATATGAACTGACCCAGATCCTATGATCTTCATCTGAGGCTCTTCTTCATGCATCTCCTCCATGATTGGTCTGGAGCATGGCAAAGTGAGAATGGACCTTTTCTGTGGCGGCTACTCACTTGTGGAATGCTCTCCCCAGGGAGGCTTGCCTGGTGCCTTCATTACATATATTTAGTTGCCAAGCATAAATGTTTCTCATCAACCAGGCATTTGGCTAATTAACATTTTCTAACCTTGAAATGGGTCTGTGGGAGTGGGGGTTAATGTTTTATTTTGTTTTTGCTTTATTGTGTACTTTTCATTTTGTATTTTTATGCTGTGAACTGCCCTGTGATCTTTGGCTGAAAGGCGGTATACAAATTTATTAAATGAGGAAACAAACACTTTTGCAAAGGTAATGTACAAAATGCATTATATTGGAGAAATTGCACATATTAATTGAAATGCATACGCAAATTGATAAGGAAATAGAGAGAACTGAATACTGGGAAAATGAAATACCCAAAACTAACAGATTCCTCCATCCTTGTCCACACATTGCTGTCTTTTCTTGTTGAGATACCAATTGCAATGTATTTTCACCTTTGCTTCCTTATGAGTGCAACTCCATATGAGAGCTACCTAAGGAGAAACACCTCTGGAGAAAAGGAAACAAGAGCAGCCAGTGGACTCCTTTGAAGAATGGAGATTTCCTGGTTTGAAATCCTATCAAATTAAGGTTCTGATAAAGTCTTTTGCACCTCATTGTGATTACCATATTTTCCCGTGTATAAGACTAGGGGTTTTTTAACCAAAAAAATAGGTTTGAAATGGGGGCTCGTTTTATACACGGGTAGTGCTGAGGGGTGTTTTCTTAATTTGGAGTCCCCAGAAATAGGGGAGGGGGGCATTATACAGGGAGGGGGGCATCTTATACATGAAAAAATATGGTATTCCAGATTGAACTACATTAATTGATTTGCTTTCATAGCCTCGGTTATCAACAAGTCAACAGCAATTTAATATAAGTTAATATTTTCAGCATGAAAGTTAATGTCAAGCATTGTCTTAACCAAGTTGTCTAATAAATTAGATTAGATTATGTATAGACTCAGGTTTCAATAACAAGCATATGTCATCTTTAAATACTCTGATATTGCAAACTATTTTGCATTTTACTTTTTAAGAACTGCTTGTTAATCGTCCAAGAGGTAACATTGTTTAAAATATGTGTGATGTGGACAGTTTCTGATCCATTCAAGACATTCATCATATAGATGTCCCCATTCTATTTTGGGGGAGGGGAAGAGAAATAAGCAAAAGAGAGCTGAAATAATAAATTATCCTGTGGTATAATCTTTAAGCTGCGAAAAGCAATACCTTAAGGCCTGCATGCATTATAATTCATTCTGTGCAACCTGGATGAAATGATCATGATGGAAAGGCGTCATTAACTTGGCTTGACCAAAAATGAAATAATATATTGTTGCAGCAAGTTGGATAGAGCTGTGTTTGATGTTTACAGGTTGCTGTAGACCATTCATTTAAAAGATGCCGTAGAAATGGCACCAAAAGAAGGGGTGGAGGGATGAATAAATCAATTTAGCCTGGGGATTGCTAGTGTGAAAGTTCAACCTGTATCCCAATTATTCAAAAAAGTTCTGTGACATTTTAACCATTTCATAGATAGTGACATGTCATAAGCATCAGCCTATTTCATCTCATGCATGATATGGATTCATTCTGTAGTTCAGCCACCACCTTGTAAAATGCGAGCCATGAGTAACAAGTTGAATCAGTGTCAATACCTTGGAATCTAGGAGGTCTAAACCATGTTCTAAACCATGTTCACTATCTGTTAGAAACTTCCTGTGATTTAAGATGTCTAGGAGATTCCTGGAGATAGGTTGTAAAGCACTAGAAAGTTGCTATTTCTGTATAAATATTCTCTATTTGTGGCTGTAGGAATATTGAAGTCTTTCTAGTCCACTAGATCAAGTTTTAAGAAGAGATATCTGAACATCAGTTTTCAGACAGATTGTTGTTATTGATAAATCATGTAAGATGCTTTGCCATGACTAGTAGTCATACGGGTATGATTACTTTTAGTAGTAATTAAGATATATCAGAAAGTGTCAGCATTTGCATTAGTGACTGGAAGAATGTTGTGGCATCAATATTTGATTTGTAAAGATGATTTTTCAGTCTATAGCCAATAGTACCATCTATACTGAGATTAGATTATACTATTGGCTATTGACTGAAAAATCATCTTTACAAATCAAATATTGATGCCACAACATTCTTACTGAGAATACTGAATTTATACTGAGATTGGGACACAGGTGGCGCCATGGTCCAAACCACTAAGCCTCTTGAGCTTGCCAATCAGAAGGTTGGCAGTTCAAATACATGCAATGGGGTGAGCTCCTGTTGCTCTACCCCAGCTCCTGCCAACCTAGCAGCTTGAAAGCACGCCAGTGCAAGTAGATAAATAGGTACCACTGTGGCGGGAAGGTAAACAACATTTCTGTGCACTATGGCACTTGTCACAGTGTTCTGTTGCACCAGAAGTGGTATAGTCCTGCTGGCCACATGACCCGGAAATCTGTCTGTGGACAAACGCCAGCTCCCTCGGCCTGAAAGCGAGATGAGCGCCGCACCCTATAGTTGCCTTTGACTGGACTTAACTGTCCAGGGGTCCTTTACCTTTTAACTTACTGAGATTATTATAATGTTATACTGAATTTATTACTATACCTCTACCAGGAATATTTTAGCTGTTAACTTGCTATAGTTTATTTCACTTAAAAATAAAATTATGACAGTATTGATATGGGTGAAGGTACACCAAAAGTTATACACCAAGATCAGACAGTGAGGATATGAGACAAATAGAAACCGAAATTCCATTCCCTCATCTGGGAGGGAATTCTCTAGGTATACCTTGGAGTATGTAGTCAGAAAGGGCCTCCACATTGCTAGCAGCTGCTGGGGCTACAAGTGGGGAACCTACAGGTTTGAACTCTGCTACTTCCTGTAGCGAGCTACTCAGGGATGCAGATCAAAGGGCTATGTCTTTGGACTACAATTCCCATCATTTCTGACTGATGGCCATGCTACCTGAGGAGTCCAACAACATTGGGGAAGGATAGTAAGATATTAATAGAGCATCAGCTTTGCATGCAGAAGATTCAAACCCTGGCATCTCCAGGTAGAGCTAGGATTGTCCTCTCTCTGAAATCCTGGAGAGCCTCTGCCAGTCAGTGTAGACTGAGCTTGATAGACCAATGGTCACATTTGGTATAAGGCAGCTGCTTGGTAGACTCCCTTCAGGCCCTGGTGCCATGGATTCATGCCCCCTGGTATGCATCCTTGCTTGTTCCCTGGGCTGCCAATATTTCTGCATCCCAATTCCAAACAGATGTGTTTCGTTGGGGTAAGTTATCGAAATATTTCTGGGCAAAATAAAAACAAAGAAACACAATGATACATTTACCATCCAGATCACCTGGAGTTTTAAAATGCATTTGTTGGAACCTCCCACAATGGACTATCAATCTGCTCGCATGAAAAGCATACATAGGCAACTAAGGTTGAACTTGCCTTAGAAAGGGAGGCATGTTTGAGAACATCCAGGCTTTCCATGACATGACGTGATTCCAGTACTTTGTTTTACCAAGCTTTTTGTTAATTTGAGATTGTGTTTAGTGTGTCTGTCACTATAAAGCACAACAACATTTAGGCTGTGTGGCCATTTACCCAGGGGAAAGTTAGGGCCCTCAGATAAAGGGTAAGCATGGCAATCCTCTGGAATGCACTCTCCTTTGAAAATTAGCTTGATTTGAGTTGAATATGTATGCTTTTCATGCACAGAACTCAAAAATCCATTGTTGCAGGGTTTTCAAAGGAGTCCCCCTTTTTTTAACAACCTCCCACGGCTGAAGACTAAGCAGGAAACTACAGTACATCATTCATCAAACAATGTGGAACAAATTACACATGCCCTCATTAGCAATTACCTGAGAAACCTTCCTTCAGCCTACTTTACGCAATAATGACAGCTAATAATGGGTTCCATGACATGGCTGACCTATGAATGACTTCACACAAAGCTGTTCAGTAACCTTTAAAAACATAATTATACCTGCCTTTCCAGTGTACACTATTATTTCAGTGAATGTGAAGCACACAGATCTTGCTATGCATGCCACTTGAATTGGTGGTTATCTTGAATTCTGATAAAACTCACAGTATGTCCACTATGCATAGGTTTGAGCCTCAGATCAGTAGAAGATGCATAGGCACTTCATACTTTCTAGACCTTGTCCAAAGTAGACAAGGGTGGGACCTTGTCCAACATGATGATCAAGGATGGGACCTTGTCCAACAAGTCCAATATGATGATCAGTTAAGGAAAATGTAAATGTAACAACTATAATTGAAGTAAATGTAGCAACTATAATTGAAAATATATATCTGCATTTGACACCAGTTAAGTGCAGTAATGACGTACAGTAGAACAGAAATGGGAGACCCATGTGGCTGCTGGACTTCAGCTCCTGTCATCCATGGCCTTTGATAGCTTTGGCTGGGGCTGATGAGAGGTGGAGCCCCACATCATCTGATGAAGCACATGTTTTTCTACCCATGGTATATAGAGCAATGGGGATATCATCAATGCAAAGGCAAAGGAACATAAGATCCCTGGAACCTCAGACCAAAGTCTGCAAAGCCCAGCATTCTTTCTTCAAGCAGGCCTATCATGCGAATCTCACATTCAGATGTGTAACTAGGGGTTGGTGAAACTGGAGCCCAGTGGTGGCAGAGGCCCAGTGTGTGTGCGCGTGCATGTGCATGTGTGCACACACACAAACAAAAATAACCCCACCTCTCAGACAATGGAGAGTATGTGCTGCTGCTGTCACTGTGAGAGAAGCTTCCCGTCTCGCACCTTGGCACAAAGGCTTGCAAAAAATAAATTAAAATGCCCTTCTTTCTTGCCTTGCCCTTACTCCAGATGTTTCAAGTACTTGGGTTGCATAAAGTGTGTTCTCCCTTATGGAGAGCACAGGTTGCGGGCGGGGCTGACAAGACACCTCACTGTTACTAGGCAAATGGTTTGGCCATCCTGTAAGCAGGGGCTGGCTGTTACTGGGGAAATTTAGATATTGCCAATTAGTGACTGACAGCCCTATTTGTTAAATATAAGGCACGCAGCAACAGACGTCCTCTTTCGCTGCATGCTTCGGATCACCCGCCCTCCCTTCCCTAATGTTAGGCTGTTTGCTTGACCTTGCTATTGCCTGTCATGGGGTCGTTTGCTTTGGGGCAGGGGCCCGGTAGGAATTTTGCCATTTGGCTGATTAGTGTGTGCCACTTGGTTTTCGCCTACCGCGTAGCAAATCGTTACAACTTGTAAGGTTTGCGGTTAGGCATTGGTCTGGAATTGGTTGCTGGGGGGTATGGATTCGGCTGTGCCTGCCCCCCAAAATGCTGCTGTTGGTGGAGGGGTATGGATTCGGCTGTGCCTGCCCCTCCAAAATGCTGCTGCTGCTGCTGCTGAAGGGTTTTACCGTTAAAGGAACCCAGGGGCTCCCCATGCTTTTGTCCGAAACCCCCTGGCAAGGGGCTAGGGCCACGCAAGCCCCTGGAAGCATTCTGGGGAGAGGTGAGGCATGGTTCCCAGTCCCGTCTCTCTCCCCAGGTGACTTACCCTTCCTGACTTCACATTGCTGTATTTGAATAAAGTTGTGGCCAAAATTATGCCAAAAACCTTAAAGAAAAATTAAGTGTCAATTGTGTTTTTCTTTGGGGAGGGGTGTCTTGGGGACATTGACGCACAAAATATAGTAGTTTGTAATGTGGCTATTGCAGTAAATAATTTTTTTTTTCTGGGGGGAAGCCCAACCAATACAGCTCCCTGTGAAGGGTGCAAGGGACACTGGGTATACCTCTGTTCACATATAGGACATGAGCACAATAGCTCTCTTGTGGTCCTTTACAACTGGTATTCAGAGTGACACTGCCTCTGATACTGAAGGTAATATAGCCATCATCACTAGTAGCCACTGACAAGCAGGTAAAGTGGTAGAAGTCCAAAATGTACTTTAACACATGAGAACACTCCAATGTATTAAATTCCCTTTGCTGGTCCTGGAACACACGACACAAAAATATCAGTTTTGATCAGAGAGTGCAAGTAATCTGATGAGTCTCTTGAATGACTTCAAAGAATGTAATTTCAAAATGTTGTGATGCAGTATCAAAAGAACATGGAATGTGTGCTCCCCCAGCCTTATATTTAGAACCAAACTTCATTTGCTTTTTCAATCAGCCAGCCTGACATTCCTTCTCCAGCTAAACCCAGCAGTGTGAGCATATGCCCCAGTCTCCCCCATCCACATGCACACTATTCATTCCTCTTAAAAGGCTTTTAACAAGGCCTACACTTAAATATTCTCTTTTTGGATCCAGTAGGAGCCTTCAAAGCCGATTATCTTGAAAAGGCTATATGAATCTATAGTGAAATATTTATGGTAACTTGTCACCAGCACCTTCATATTGCAATATTTCTTTTTGTTGTCCATCCTTCTTCCTCTGCTTAATGACAGTATTCCAGTAGTAGTGAAGAAGTCCATATGCTGGTAATGATGCTCCACTATCCATGTGATTGGGATATAAGATGGTTCCTGTCATTTTCCTTTCACTCAAAGATGAAGGTGGGTAAAAAGGACTGTCTACTTAAGTATTTATAGGCAGTGTTTATTTTTCCACAACAACAGTGATAACAGCCTGACACATGCCAGGAATATTATTGAAGCAAATTTGCACATTATCTAGAATGGGAAAAAATTATACTGAATAATTCATCTTGCTCTAGCCAGTGGTGTGGTGCTTTGGAGTAATTATTGTGTATAATGACATCACTTATCCTCCTTTCTACAAAGTGGGCTGTATGCAACATTGTCTACTAGTGGAAGGGATCTTGTGCTAGTGATGGGTAAATTTTGATGTTTAAATGTTGCACAACAGAGGAATCAAATACAATGGTCGCACAAGCAGAAACTTGTTGAGCAACAGATTGCACAATCTATTGTGCAACAAAGTAATCAGCAACCTGCTTATGCATTTGTGTGTGTGTGTGCGTGCGTGTGCAACAATGACGTTCTACTTGTGCAAAACATTTCACTAGCAGGATCGGTTTACCGCTCTGTGACTTTAACTTAGTGCTTCATTGGATTCCACCTCTGAAATGTAACTTATGTCCTTGTTATTTGCAGTGATTTTAGCTCAACCCTTGAGAAAAAAACTTGAATAAATGGTGGGCTTTCTGTAGGGTGAAGTGTTGTCATGATTCAGTAAATAAATAACAGAAATGGCCATTTCCATTGGTCTGCCTCCACATGGGTGATCTCACTATGTAGTATGTTGGGATGCTCCTAAGTAAATTATTGTGAAGTCAAACCATTTTCTTACATTATTTCAGCACAGAGTTTGAGCAACTGCACAGGAACAAGTTCGGACTGAGTAAAGTATTTTCTGGGGGACATTTTCAGTGTAGGGCGGGGAAAAGAGTTTTTATGGACTTGGGTGAGGGCAAAGTGTTTCTTCAAAGATAATAAAAAGTGTACACTTTCATGACTGTTCACTAATATTTACAGCTTTCTCAGCTAAATGCTTCCATACCGTATTTTAAAATTTTAACTTCCGTCCTCTTTGTAGAAACAACGACATTGTCACATATAATAACTATTGGCCATGTGATGATGTCACATTGTAAAAAGCAAAGTGAATCGAGAGCAGGGGCAAGAAGAATGATGGTTTGAAGTAAAAACTGAGTTGAAGTAAAAAGAGAATTCCAAAGGAGGTCGCAAAATGAGGTCTGGCTATGTGACGATGTCACAGAAGGGGGAAATTAAGGTACATAAGAGTGAAGGCAAAAAGAGTGCCACTTTGAAGGAGCCGGGCAAAAGCTGCCACCAGCTGATTTACAGAGATAATTGCAATAGAGCTCAAAGCAGAGCATGATAGTGAGGTACACGGAAGGTCTTAGTTTTCCTGAACATCTCTCGGGGGCATCTTCTCTTTTCTCTGCTCCCCACTGCAACAACCATAAAAAGCTTTTTTTTAAGGTGCTGATTAGGAATATAAAGCCATAATGGAATGGTTATTATTGGACCTCTTAGCACACAATTCTTTCATAATTTCATCTCTTTTACTCAATGATGCCAAAGAGAGAGAGAGAGAGAGATTGAGAGAGAGAGACTTAACTCAAAGCTAAATATATGCTTTTGGGCAGCACTCGTGGCTTTGCTGAAAGCCACTTTCCCTTATTGTGAACTTGACTGAAACACAATGGTGAGTGACTGTTCTGCTTTTCTTACTAGGTCTAAATTGAGCCGCTTCTGAAATAAGCAATAAGAGAATGTCAAGTCTTAAGTGAAAGCAAGTCCCTGAAGAGTGATTTGAAGGTATAGTCTGCTATTAGAGGAAGCCAGATATTAGACATAATAGTAGAGATACCTTTTGAAAGTCTAGGAATGTCTCAATATTTGTGTGCATGTGTGTTGAAGAAAAGTAGAGTTTTTGAAAGGGTTGCACATAATGGGTTGATCTCAGTGAAAAATGTGGGGGCGGGGGACGATGACACACCGGCTAGAATTACCTGGAGGCCTTTGCAGAATCTGTTTCTTGTCACATCTGCTCTTGAAATTCCCTTATCTCCCAGCATAAAAAAAAAAAAAGTTCCATCTGGGTTTCTTCGAGTTTGCCCAGTAGAACCCCAGATCATGTTTTAATCTTTAATCAATAGTGTATCTTGCCTTCTGGGGGTGTGAATCAGATGTGCAAACTGCAAATGCAGCAAGAACAGCTGCTGGGAGGCTTGGCTAGTTTTGGATAAGAGCAGCGAAGAAGTCTTTGCTTCCTGGGAGAAGTTATTTCTCCATTAACTGAATGTTACTCAGAGCTTTCATATGCTTGATGGTACCTTTCTGAGTAGGTCCTTCCTTCCTTCCTTCCTTCCTTCCTTCCATCTCTCTCGCTCTCTCTTTTTTTGTGTGTGCATATGAGAGAGAGAGAGAGAGAGAGAGAGAGAGAGTGCACAGATGGAAATATTTCAGAGGGAGGGGGTATTGTTTGAAGTTTCTTGATTATTTCACTCAAGTGAATGACCACATTTGCCTCTGTTTTAACTGTAGCTCCTGATATTATTTTGGTTTTTAACCAGGGCCACATTCCCTTTCAGGCAATCTTCAAACAGCCACCAAACAAACAAACAAACAAATAAATAAATTTGTGTACCTGTATTCATCTGTAGTTCTCAGGGTGGTTCATAGCATATAAATAAGAGATAAAAACACAAAATAAATGCCTGTGGGTGGGGCCGAGGCAAAAGGGGGTGGGACTACTAACATAGATCTTAATATGTATTGGAGGCTAATTTCTGCACATGCTTACTCACTCTTCTCTGTCCTCCATCCAGACAAGTAAGAGGCCTAAATCAGACTTCCAGGACACCTTTCAGTCAGGCAAACATAATCAGGAACATATATTCCTTTGATAATGGAATAGCTCCCACAGAACTTACAAGTGCACCTCCACAAATTTGCTTTAGGGGGTGATTTTAGTAACAATTTTAACATACTGTGGAGGAGTCATATGTAGTGGCTGCATTGAAATGAACACTATTGTGCTCATGCCCAACTTGTGGGCTTCCCATAGGCATCTAGGTGGCCGTTGTTGAAACAGAACGCTGAACCAGATCAGTCTCTAGTCTGATCAGGCAGGGATCTTTTCTTATGTTTTGTAAATCATCATATTATTGCTGTCAAAATGTAACCAACAATGCGCAACCCTGTTATGGAGAAGCATCATTTGAACTCTTTGGGCATCTTTTCTTCATGAGAATAGGGAAACTGTTGTTGGAACTCACTCTAAAGTGTGCATTATGTCAGTGTAAAGCAGCCTAACTGGCTTCAGTGCCAGCCCATTGCTTTACTTTGAGCCATGTCTTACCAACAATCTCTTTCCAGGAATTGTGCTTGTCCCCATAAAGTCAAAGAATTCAAGAGAAGCAGAGAAGGGGGTGCTGGATACTGCCGCTTCTGTTGGAAAAGGGGTGTGGTTTAAACAGCCTGGTCACCACGCCCCTTCCCAGTGTCCCCTGCTCCTTTCCCTGCAAGGGTTCAGGTGAGTGCAAAACGCCTTGGGGTGCAGCAATCTTTGGGGAGGGGCTGGGGGGAGGATGCAATGCTAGGGAACACACACACACACACAAGTTGTGCCAATATCTGTGAAGGCCACACCAGAAACCCAAAGGGGCAGGAGGGGGACATTTTTCAGCCCAGTGGTTACATTTCCCTCCACACAACACTAGTCCAATAGACAAATGAACAGAGCAATGAAAGCAAGCCTTTGCACAGGAAGCTGTTGAAGGAATGACATGCAGAGAGAAAGTTAGCATCTCAGGAAAAAAACACTTTTTCATCAGTCAATCAATCAATCAATCATTTATTGTAGTTGACTAAAACCCATTATAAATCCAGTTACAAAAGCACCAAACCCAATGACCCAAACTATGGCTCCCAGATTCTTGGGGCGTGGGGGAGCCAGGTGGATGCCATGTGAATTCAGCGATGTGTCAAGTGATGGCAACATACTACCTCCAGGTTCAGAGGCGGCATATTTCTGCATATCAGTTCCTGAGAATCACGAGGGCTATTGTGGTCAGATTCTGCTTGCAGTTTTTGCACAGGCATCTGTGAGAATGGGATGCTGAACCTGGGCCACTGGCCTGATCCTGGCAGCTTTCTTATGTTACAAAGGAAGACTTCCAAGAGAATACTTTTAATGCAGCACTCCAAGAAATGCTGCAAGTTTCAGAAAGTCACATAATGCACTCCAAAAACAGAAATTTTGAAACCATTTCAGCACTGTGTCATTTTTCTATTTTTCTGCATCTCTTATCTGAACTATGTACTTGCAGTTTCTTTGAGTACGTTTTTTCCAATTGATTTTTATTTGGTAGCCATTTCTCCCTTTCCGAGGAAGGAACAAAAACATTTGAAGACTCAGTGTCCCTGACTTAAGGGTCTGACTCCTCTGCCCTGCCTACCAAGCGCTCACTGGCTGGTGTGCCTTTCACTGTAGGGAGATCAGAAGAGGACCGCTACATTGGCAGAAGCCTAAGCAGCCACGAGCTTGCTATTCAGACACAAGGATATTGTTTTAGTCATTTATTCTTATTTTTAATTACTTGGCACCACAGGCAGCTCTCTCAAAAAATGGCAAAGGCTACAATCCCACCTACATGGGAGGAAGCCCCACTGAATTCAGTAGGACTTACTTCCAAGTAGACATGGGTGCAGCAGTGCTGCAAGGATCTCTCTTGGAAGTCCCAGTACTGTAAATAAACTGCCACAGCGGCCGGATTAAACCGACCTGTGCAAAAACTGCAAGGTTAGGATTAGGGGTAGGATTAGGGGTAGGGGTAGTGGTAGGGGTAGGTTTTTTTAGGGTTGAATTTGTTGAGGGTTTGTTTTTTTAGGATTTTACCCCAGGAAATAAATAAACTGCCACAGGGGCCGGATTAAACTGACCAGTAGGCTGGATTAGGCCCCCAAAACGGACTTTGGACATGCCTGATATGCGCTTAGTCAAGCGTCATTAACTTTAGTGGGCTTAGTTGTGACTTACTCCAGAATAAATAGAAGAGAAAAGAAGGGAATTGTGTTTTGAGATCTGATCATGAGCAGATCTTTATTTCTGAGAGGCAGCATTTATATTAATGCTTGGAGAATTGACATTTACGTGGGGAGGCTCATTGAGGTTGCTATCACCCATCTGTGACATAAGAAGACATATTTCTTGAAAGCTTAAGTAAGAGGTGCCAAGGTTCCCACTTGACCTCTGATCAGGATGCTCTTTTCTGTATTCTTAGATGCTTGGTAACTGTGGATCATCAAGTCAATTTCCAAGGGAAAGAAAGTGACCACGTGTTCAGTTATGGAAAACTTAATAAATATTTCATACAAAAATAAATAAATAAAATAAATACTCAATGACCTGCCTTTCAAGTAAGTGGAAATGAAGCAGCTGGTTGCCATGGTGAAATTATGATGACACTGTCACTCTGTAGTCTCACTGCTGAAGTCATAAGTCAGATTCAAGGGGGGGGGGTTGCCCCCAAGGCCCTGCCTACCAGTTAACAGTCACCTAACGTTTTCCAGTAAAACATGAAATGGTGCACACGCTACATCTTGTTTGTGCGCTTATCAGGCATGTCCAAAGTCCATTTGGGGGGCCTAATCCAGCCCACCGGTCAGTTTAATCCGGCCCCTGTGGCAGTTTATTTCCTGGGGTAAAATCCTAAAAAACCAAACCCTCAAGAAATTCAACCCTAAAAAAAGGTTAACAACTTGGGTTGGCTGTTTCTGCGGCCCTCACGGCCCTTCACTTCATCAAATCTGGCCCTCTTTGAAAAAAGATTGGACAGGGTTACAGTCAAAGAGTTCAAGAGTAGCAGAGAAGGGGGTGCTGGATGTCCGGAGTTTCTTTCTTTTCTTTTTTTTTAATTGATTTTAATTCGTTTTGCTACATCAAACATTAAAACAAACGAAAGAAACATACATAACACATACATACAAAAAAGAAATACATAAAAAAGAGAAATAATAATAAAGAAAACAAAAGAAAAAGCATCTAACATAAGATACCAACAAATTAGGTTACATTTACTAAATAACACACAACACTAATTGACTTCCCTTCATCTCGGTTTCAGAATATATTATATGATTTTTTTATCTGCAGTTTCTTTTCCTCAAAAAACTCTTTACATCACAAGTGTTATGTCACACCTACTGTGATTTTTAGATTTTTTACTTCTGTTTCCATGTATGTCATAAATTTATTCCATTCTTTGTTAAACTTTATGTCTTTTTGATTTCTTATTTTCTGTGTCATTTTTGCCAATTCTAAATAATCAAATAGTTTGGATTGCCACTCGTTTATAGTTGGGATTTTTGATGTCTTCCAATTCTGCGCTATTAGAGTTCTAGCAGCCACTGTCGCGTACTGAAAGAGTGTTTGATCTTCCTTTTTGATTTCCTCTCCAATTATCCCCAGCAAAAAGGCTTTGGGTTTTTTTTATAAAGGTATATATAAAGATTTTTTTTAGTTCATTGTAAATAGATTCCCAGAATTTTTTGATAGGCTCACACAACCACCGCATATGATAAAAATCGCCCTCCTTGATCTTACACTTCCAACATAATTTATCACCAGTTTTATATATTTTTTCCAATTTTACGGGCGTTACGTACCACCTGTACATCATTTTATACATATTTTCCCTGAGTGTTGTGCATGCCGAGAATCTCATACCTTTGTTCCATAATGCCTTCCATTTGTCAAGCTCTATATTATGTCCAAAGTCCATTGCCTATCTCACCATTACCTCCTTTACTTCTTCATCCTTGGTGTCCCATTCAAGTAATAGGCTGTACATTTTCGATAGGAGTTTTGTTTTATTTTCTAATATTTCAATCTGGAATCTAGATTTTTTCTCACTTATCCCATTCTTTTTATCTTCAGTCCATATAGAATTAATTTGGTGAAATTGGATCCATCCTGTCAATTTGTTCTTTATTTCTTCATAAGGCCTAATCCTCCAACCAGTCTCTGTTTTTACTAGCAAGTCTTCATAGGTCCATCTTTCTCCTTCGATGTTTGTTTTTTTTATTGTCAGGCTATCAATTGGCGATAGCCACCAAGGGGTCTTCTGTTCCAACAATTTTTTGTTTCTTTCCCACACTTCCAGCAGTGGTCCTCTAAAAATGTGGTTAGAAAAACCTTTATGAACCTTTCCCTTGTTACGCCATAGGTAAGCGTGCCAACCAAATCTTATATTAAATCCTTCTAGATCTAACAGGTCTTTATTTTTAATAACAATCCAATCTTTGACCCAACAAAGACACGAGGCTTCGTAATACAACTTTAAATTTGGAACTGAGAATCCTCCCCTATCTCTTTGATCTGTAAGTAATTTGAATCTAATTCTGGGCCTTTTCCCTTGCCAGATAAATTTAGAGAGTATTTTCTGCCAATCTTTGAATACTGAGGTTCCCCTGATTATTGGTATATTTTGGAATAGGAATAACAGTTTCGGTAGTAAACTCATTTTAATCGCCGCCATTCTGCCCAACCAAGAAAGTTTTATTCTATTCCAAGTATCTAAGTCCTTCCTTATTTCTTTCCATGTGGTTATGTAATTATCTTCCATCAAATTTATATTCTTCATCGTTAACCAGATTCCAAGGTATTTTACTTTTTTAGTTACTTTAATACCAGTTTGAGATTCAAGATGATTTTTTACCTCCTCTTTCACATTTTTAGTCATCATTTTAGTTTTTGTTCTATTTAATTTAAAACCAGATAATTTTCCAAATTCTTCTAACAAATCTAACACCTTACTAACACTCTCTTTTGGATCCTCCAAAGACAACATAAGATCGTCAGCATATGCTTTCAATTTGTATTCTTTCACTCCAATTTTTATTCCGCGTATCTCTGGGGTTTTCCTTATCTTATTTGTAATTATCTCTAACATCATGATAAACAGAAGAGGTGACAGAGGGCACCCCTGCCTTGTACCTTTCGAAATTTCAAAGGGCTCTGTTATTATAAATAATTAATTTAACACTTTGTTGTGAGTAAATTGCTTTTATTCCTTTATTCCTTATCCCTGTCTTTTCCAAACATTTTATAAGAAAACGCCAGGATACATTGTCAAAAGCCTTTTCGGCGTGGATGTCCGGAGTTTCATTCTCTCCCGTGCTGCAGAGTGTGTGGGACTACTGGATCACATGCTTTGTGTGTTGACATTCCATTCTTTGGAAGAGGGGGAACAGAAGGAACTGTGCGCCACTTCCGTCTTCTTTGTTCTGTGTTCTGTTCTGTTGTTCTCTCTCGAAGGGCCCACCGCCCATGGTGCTTCTGTTGGAAAAGGGGTGTGGTTTAAGCAGCCCGGTTGCCCCACCCTTTCCCATTGTGCCCTGCCCCTTTCCCTGCAAGGGTTCAGGTGAGTGCAAAATGCCTACTATAAACACATGCAGAAAGACAAACGTATTTTACCACCCTACTTCCCATGTTAATCACAACACTATACAACACAATACAATAAAAATACGTTTATTGGCATTTCAAGTTAAGGCCTGCCAAAATGGCTTGAGATACAAAGTCTTTCTTCTTTCTCTTTCCTGTTTCTGAGAGATTTGAATTGGGAAATCCTTTTGATTCTTCATTAATAAGAGGCAGTGGGGTGAGGGAGGCCAGGGCCACATCCACACCATTTAACGCGCTATGAAGCCGCTTTAAACACTCATGGCTTAAACACCCCCAAAGACTCTGAGAGCTATAGTTGGAAAAGGGTGCCAAGAGTTGTTAGGGGACCCCCTGTTCCCTGCCAAGAAGGGAACCCTACCTCTACCCCTACCCCCACCCCTACCCCTGACGCTAACCCTAACTCTAACGCTAACCCTTAAGCCTTAACTAGAGCTACAATTCCCAGAGTTCCCTGGCAAGAAGGGAACCCTAACCCTGCCCCCTATCTACAGCTACAATTCCCAGAGTTCCCTGGCAAAAAGGGAACCCTAACCCTAACCCTAACCCTAACCCTGCCCCCTAACAAGAGCTACAATTCCCAGAATTCCCTGCCAAGGGAACCCCAACCCTATCCCTGCCCCTGACGCTAACCCTAACTCTAACCCATAGCCCTTAACTAGAGCTACAATTCCCAGAGTTCCCTGCCAAGAAAGGAACCCTACCCCTACCCCTACCCCTAATCCTAATCCTAATACTTAAGCACCGTAACAAGTCTCCGTCCCCTTAACCACCTACAGTTCCCAGAATCCCTGAGGGGAAGCCATGCCTGTTTAAAGTGACTTCATAGCAGTTTAGTGGTGCACCTAATGTGGCCTAATGTTCCGTCCCTCATTTTCTTCTCTCTCCCCACTGCCCCATCCCTTGCAATGCAGCAGATGTCTGCCTGCAGTCTCCCTGCAAATCTCCTTCTCTCAAGTATGGCCAAGGCCTTGCCCATTGCACACTTCCAGGTTTTCACATTCACTTCTCTGATGTAAATAGGGACGTCCTGCGGTTCTCTTGATGACTTTTAAGACTGGACTTGGGGAAAACCTCACCGGCTCCAGACATCCCTGTAAGGCCAAATGGCTTGAGATACAAAGTCTTCTTTCCGTTTCCTGTTTCCGAGAGATTTGAATTGGGAAATCCTTTCGATTCTTCATTAATAAGAGGCAGTGGGGTGAGGGAGGCCAGGGCCACATCCACACCATTTAATACGCTATGAAGCTGCTTTAAACACTCATGGCTTAAACACCCCCAAAGACTCTGGGAGCTATAGTTGGAAAAGGGTGCCAAGAGTTGTTAGGGGACCCCGTTCCCTGCCAAGAAGGGAACCCTACCTCTACCTCTACCCCTACCCCCACCCCCACCCCTGACTCTAACCCTAACGCTAACCCTTAAGGCTTAACTAGAGCTACAATTCCCAGAGTTCCCTAACAAGAAGGGAACCCTACCCCTACCCCTGATGCTAACACTAACTAACCCTAATGCCAACCCTTAACTAGTGCTACAATTCCCAGAGTTCCCTGGCAAGAAGGGAACCCTAACCCTGCCCCCTAACTACAGCTACATTTCCCAGAGTTCCCTGGCAAAAAGGGAACCCTAACCCTAACCCTGCCCCCTAACTAGAGCTACAATTCCCAGAGTTCCCTGCCAAGGGAACCCCAACCCTACCCCTGCCCCTGACGCTAACCCTAACTCTAACCCTTAACCCTTAACTAGAGCTACAAGAAGGGAACCCTACCCCTAATCCTACCCCTAATCCTGATCCTAACACTTAACACCGTAACAAGTCTCCGTCCCCTTAACCACCTAGAGTTCCCAGAATCCCTGAGGGGAAGCCATGCCTGTTTAAAGTGACTTCATAGCAGTTCAGTGGTGCACCTAATGTGGCCTAATGTTCCCTCCCTCATTTTCTTCTCTCTCCCCACTGCGCCATCACTTGCAATGCAGCAGATGTCTGTCTGCAGTCTCCCTTCAAAGCTCCTTCTCTCTCGTATGACTACGGCCTTGTCCATTCCTCACTGCCAGGATTTCACGTTAACTTCTCCGATGTAAATAGGGATGTCCTGCGGTTCTCTTGATGACTTTTAAGACTGGACTTGGGGGAAACCTCACCGGCTCCAGACATCCCTGTAAGGCAAAGGCAAATAGGTGAGTGGGATGGCCAACACCCGACAGCGTCCCCCTAGATTCCTCCTCTGTTTGGCTGCCTGTTAACAAACAAGGCTTCCAAACCAGTTTGCACCCATCTCAGCCAGCGTAGCCTCACAACATCCACTAGCCTGAATGCAAATTCTTCCGACAACCATGCATCAGCTGCAACCTCATCAGGTCCATTGCCAGACATCAAACAGCTTCAGAGCTGAGTGTCAGTCACCTTCAAGTAGCGATTCCGCCAGCAAGTAATCTTTGTACTTGCCTTCTCCTTGCTCCACATCATCCCAGAGCCAGGCCATTGCCTCCTTCCGCTTGCCAGCTTGCCACCACAGGGCAGGAGACCACCAGGGCCACAGCATCCCAGCACCGGGCAATTGCCTCCTTCCGCTTGCCAGCTTGCCACCATGGGACAGGAGACCACCTGGGCTGAGTGCCACCGAGCTGCCCATTTCTCTCTGGGGAGGGCAACTGCTGAGGCTTGCGCCTTGGCCCACATTTATATCCACTCAGCAGCCAAATGTTTTTGTCACATCACAGTCAACCCATGGACAATGGCAGCAGCTGGGGAGGCATCACCATCACTCCCTCAGCCCTCACAATGGTGAGCACAGCTCAGCAGCCAAAACACACACACACACACACACACACACACACACACAAGTTGTGCCAATATCTGTGAAGGCCACACCGGAAACCCAAAGGGGCAGGAGGGGGACATTTTTCAGCCCAGTGGTTACATTTCCCTCCACACAACTCTAGTCCAATAGACAAATGAACAGAGCAATGAAAGCAAGCCTTTGCACAGGAAGCTGTTGAAGGAATGACATGCAGAGAGAAAGTTAGCATCTCAGGAAAAAAACACTTTTTCATCAGTCAGTCAATCAATCAATCAATTTTTGTATTTGACTAAAACACATTATAAATCCAGTTACAAAAGCACCAAACCCACTGACCCAAACTATGGCTCCCAGATTCTTGGGGGGGGGGGGGAGCCAGGTGGATGCCATGTGAACTCAGCGATGTGTCAAGTGATGGATACATACTACCTCCAGGTTCAGAGGCGGCATATTTCTGCATATCAGTTCCTGAGAATCACGAAGGCTGTTGTGGTCAGATTCTGCTTGCAGTTTTTGCACAGGCATCTGTGAGAATGGGATGCTGAACCTGGGCCACTGGCCTGATCCAGGCAGCTTTCTTATGTTACAAAGGAAGACTTCCAAGAGAATACTTTTAATGTAGCACTCCAAGAAATGCTGCAAGTTTCAGAAAGTCACATAATGCACTCCAAAAACAGAAATTTTGTTTTTTTTTTAAAAGATATTTATTGAGATTTTCCACAATACATTAAAAAAAATCAAAAAAGAAGAAAACAAAAAAGTTAAAAACACATAGAATTTGCAATTCTTATTTTCAATAACATATTTCCCTGACTTCCCCACAACTCCCCTTCTTGTATTCCAGTTCAAGATTGTTAGTTCAACAAGTTCTTGTCCCCAATTTTTAACCTTCTTATATTTAATTCAGTTTAGTTACCAATTTTAACTTATACACATCAATATTTGTACATTAGTGCTCATTCTTAAAACCCTTTTCTAAAGTCGACCCAAATTCCCTTCCACGAATTCCCCAATTTTTATACTAATAACAAAACAGAATAAAAAGAAACAGAATATAATTGTACACCCTTTGGATTCCCAAACCCCACCCCGCCCCTTTCCCGGTTCTGATCCCCAACGAGTATCCATCAGTCTATCTGCTATCAGCCTGGAGACCTCACATCCGAGGCTCTTAATTCTCTTTCAATTCCTCTCTGCCAGTTTTTTTGATAGTCCTTTATATTAAACACCAAATCTCGGAGAAGCTCTGTCCCAGTAGGGTCCATGTTTCTTCCAGTCAGACCTCCATATTTAAAAGTGGAGCCCAAATCTTGTTTCTAGCCCCTTTTAAGCCCAAATGTCCCAAAAGCTCCAGCTTCCACCTTGATCAGATTTGTAATCCATAGGTCTTCAGATCTCCCCATAAGGAGATCTCTCTATTCTTCATTCTCCAGCTCAAACCAGATTTTCATCATCCAGTTCTTATTTTCCTTTATATCCATCTTGACAGGCCTCTGGCTCTCCTTTGTCATCTGCAGCATTGCAGCTCCTCCTTCCCTTTCCTCCGGAACAACATATATCTCTTTCTCCACTCTCTCAATGTTCTCAATTTTCTCTTCTTGTCCAGCTGCATAAGCTTCCTGAGTCAAGTCCTTATCAAATTCAGTGAGTTTATTTACTGTTGAGTTCAGGGTTGCAACATTTGTAGCCAAAACATCACTTTGGCCTTGTAACTTTCCCAAGAGAAGAAACACTCTGTCCAATTTAGCCTGAATTTTTCCTCCTTCAGCCATTCTTGTAATGTCCCAAAAACCCCTCTAGAGGGATTCTGGTTGCTTAATATTCCTTCCAGTTCAAAACCAAAAGTCAAGTTAGTTTGTATCAGTTCTTCCTTGTTTTCAACAATTTATAACCAAATTGTAACAAATATAACCAGCAGAGACAACAGAAACAAAGTTCTCTTTTTTCAGCTTTGACAGCTAATTTGACAGCTGTCAAACTCTTCTATATCTCCTCAACAGGCTCTTTCGCGGATCACTCCCGGGTCCGGGGGGGGGTGGCGCTTCAGCTCTCAAAATTGGCTCTTATCCTCCAGTAAAATTACTTATACTGCCAAATTGTGAAATTAATGGCTTTTATCCAATAAAGAAGAAGTTCTCTTGACCTTAGTTATCTATTCCTTGCTTTAAATTTTTTACAGGACAGGGAGACGGACTTCCTTTTTGCGCCTTCCCCGATCGTGCCAAATTCAGATTTTTTTTTCCTTTCAAGTCCAATTTCCTTTCAAATATTTTTCCTTTCAAGTCCAATTTCCGTACTACTCACGGATTTTGAGGTCCGATTGTTCAAAGGAAGAAGTCAGCGCTCTCCGACCATGGCATGCGGCTTCACTCTGCAGGAGAAGCAGTCGACTCGCAGCACCGCGCCGCTCACCCCGTCCCCCATTCCGAAGCCTTTAAAAAGGCTCCTTCGCGGGTCGGGGGGTGCAAATGGTGCCCGCCGAGTCACCAGGTCCACAGGCTTCAGCGCCTGTGGTTTCTGAGGGTCCCCGCGTCACCGCCGCGGCAGGACCCGTCTCCTGCAGAGCCAATTCCCTCCGGAGCTCGGAGGGAATCCGCCATTAGACGATGGCGCTAACCCGGCAGCTCTCTCAAGAAATGGCAAAGGCTACAATCCCACCTACATAGGAGGAAGTCCCACTGAATTCAGTAGGACTTACTTCCAAGTAGACATGGGTGCAGCAGTGCTGCAAGGATCTCTCTTGGAAGTCCCAGTAAATAAACTGCCACAGCGGCCGGATTAAACTGACTTGTGCAAAAACTGCAAGGTTAGGATTAGGGGTAGGATTAGGGGTAGGGGTAGTGGTAGGGGTAGGTTTTTTTAGGGTTGAATTTGTTGAGGGTTTGTTTTTTTAGGATTTTACCCCAGGAAATAAATAAACTGCCACAGGGGCCGGATTAAACTGACCAGTAGGCTGGATTAGGCCCCCAAAACGGACTTTGGACATGCCTGATATGCGCTTAGTCAAGCGTCATTAACTTTAGTGGGCTTAGTTGTGACTTACTCCAGAATAAATAGGAGAGAAAAGAAAGGAATTGTGTTTTGAGATCTGATCATGAGCAGATCTTTATTTCTGAGAGGCAGCATTTATATTAATGCTTGGAGAATTGACATTTACGTGGGGAGGCTCATTGAGGTTGCTATCACCCATCTGTGACATAAGAAGACATATTTCTTGAAAGCTTAAGTAAGAGGTGCCAAGGTTCCCACTTGACCTCTGATCAGGATGCTCTTTTCTATATTCTTAGATGCTTGGTAACTGTGGATCATCAAGTCAATTTCCAAGGGAAAGAAAGTGACCACGTGTTCAGTTATGGAAAACTTAATATTTCATACAAAAATAAATAAATAAAATAAATACTCAATGACCTGCCTTTCAAGTAAGTGGAAATGAAGCAGTTGGTTGCCATGGTGAAATTATGATGACACTGTCACTCTGTAGTCTCACTGCTGAAGTCATAAGTCAGATTCAAGGGGGGATTTGCCCCCAAGGCCCTGCCTACCAGTTAACAGTCACCTAACGTTTTCCAGTAAAACATGAAATGGTGCACACGCTACATCTTGTTTGTGCGCTTATCAGGCATGTCCAAAGTCCATTTGGGGGCATAATCCAGCCCACCGGTCAGTTTAATCCGGCCCCTGTGGCAGTTTATTTCCTGGGGTAAAATCCTAAAAAACCAAACCCTCAAGAAATTCAACCCTAAAAAAAGGTTAACAACTTGGGTTGGCTGTTTCTGCGGCCCTCACGGCCCTTCACTTCATCAAATCTGGCCCTCTTTGAAAAAAGATTGGACAGGGTTACAGTCAAAGAGTTCAAGAGTAGCAGAGAAGGGGGTGCTGGATGTCCGGAGTTTCTTTCTTTCTTTCTTTTTTTAATTGATTTTAATTCGTTTTGCTACATCAAACATTAAAACAAACGAAAGAAACATACATAACACATACATACAAAAAAGAAATACATAAAAAAGAGAAATAATAATAAAGAAAACAAAAGAAAAAGCATCTAACATAAGATACCAACAAATTAGGTTACATTTACTAAATAACACACAACACTAATTGACTTCCCTTCATCTCGGTTTCAGAATATATTATATGATTTTTTTATCTGCAGTTTCTTTTCCTCAAAAAACTCTTTACATCACAAGTGTTATGTCACACCTAAAAATTTTTTAGATTTTTTAACTCTGTTTCCATGTATGTCATAAATTTATTCCATTCTTTGTTAAACTTTATGTCTTTTTGATTTCTTATTTTCTGTGTCATTTTTGCCAATTCTAAATAATCAAATAGTTTGGATTGCCACTCGTTTATAGTTGGGATTTTTGATGTCTTCCAATTCTGCGCTATTAGAGTTGTAGCAGCCACTGTCGCGTACTGAAAGAGTGTTTGATCTTCCTTTTTGATTTCCTCTCCAATTATCCCCAGCAAAAAGGCTTCGGGTTTTTTTATAAAGGTATATTTAAAGATTTTTTTTAGTTCATTGTAAATAGATTCCCAGAATTTTTTGATAGGCTCACACAACCACCACATATGATAAAAATCGCCCTCCTTGATCTTACACTTCCAACATAATTTATCAACAGTTTTATATATTTTTTCCAATTTTACGGGCGTTACGTACCACCTGTACATCATTTTATACATATTTTCCCTGAGTGTTGTGCATGCCGAGAATCTCATACCTTTGTTCCATAATGCCTTCCATTTGTCAAGCTCTATATTATGTCCAATATATTATGTCCAAGGGATGCGGGTGGCGCTGTGGGTAAAAGCCTCAGCGCCTAGGGCTTGCTGATTGAAAGGTCGGCGGTTCGAATCCCCGCGGCGGGGTGCGCTCCTGTTGTTCGGTCCCAGCGCCTGCCAACCTAGCAGTTCGAAAGCACCCCCGGGTGCAAGTAGATAAATAGGGACCGCTTTCTAGCGGGAAGGTAAACGGTGTTTCCGTGTGCGGCTCTGGCTCGCCAGAGCAGCGATGTCACGCTGGCCACGTGACCCGGAAGTGTCTCCGGACAGCGCTGGCCCCCGGCCTATAGAGTGAGATGGGCGCACAACCCTAGAGTCTGGCAAGACTGGCCTGTACGGGCAGGGGTACCTTTACCTTTACCTTTAGCTTTATATTATGTCCAAAGTCCATTGCCTATCTCACCATTACCTCCTTTACTTCTTCATCCTTGGTGTCCCATTCAAGTAATAGGCTGTACATTTTCGATAGGAGTTTTGTTTTATTTTCTAATATTTCAATCTGGAATCTAGATTTTTTCTCACTTATCCCATTCTTTTTATCTTCAGTCCATATAGAATTAATTTGGTGAAATTGGATCCATCCTGTCAATTTGTTCTTTATTTCTTCATAAGGCCTAATCCTCCAACCAGTCTCTGTTTTTACTAGCAAGTCTTCATAGGTCCATCTTTCTCCTTCGATGTTTGTTTTTTTTATTGTCAGGCTATCAATTGGCGATAGCCACCAAGGGGTCTTCTGTTCCAACAATTTTTTGTTTCTTTCCCACACTTCCAGCAGTGGTCCTCTAAAAATGTGGTTAGAAAAACCTTTATGAACCTTTCCCTTGTTACGCCATAGGTAAGCGTGCCAACCAAATCTTATATTAAATCCTTCTAGATCTAACAGGTCTTTATTTTTAATAACAATCCAATCTTTGACCCAACAAAGACACGAGGCTTCGTAATACAACTTTAAATTTGGAACTGAGAATCCTCCCCTATCTCTTTGATCTGTAAGTAATTTGAATCTAATTCTGGGCCTTTTCCCTTGCCAGATAAATTTAGAGAGTATTTTCTGCCAATCTTTGAATACTGAGGTTCCCCTGATTATTGGTATATTTTGGAATAGGAATAACAGTTTCGGTAGTAAACTCATTTTAATCGCCGCCATTCTGCCCAACCAAGAAAGTTTTATTCTATTCCAAGTATCTAAGTCCTTCCTTATTTCTTTCCATGTGGTTATGTAATTATCTTCCATCAAATTTATATTCTTCATCGTTAACCAGATTCCAAGGTATTTTACTTTTTTAGTTACTTTAATACCAGTTTGAGATTCAAGATGATTTTTTACCTCCTCTTTCACATTTTTAGTCATCATTTTAGTTTTTGTTCTATTTAATTTAAAACCAGATAATTTTCCAAATTCTTCTAACAAATCTAACACCTTACTAACACTCTCTTTTGGATCCTCCAAAGACAACATAAGATCGTCAGCATATGCTTTCAATTTGTATTCTTTCACTCCAATTTTTATTCCGCGTATCTCTGGGGTTTTCCTTATCTTATTTGTAATTATCTCTAACATCATGATAAACAGAAGAGGTGACAGAGGGCACCCCTGCCTTGTACCTTTCGAAATTTCAAAGGGCTCTGTTATTATAAATAATTAATTTAACACTTTGTTGTGAGTAAATTGCTTTTATTCCTTTATTCCTTATCCCTGTCTTTTCCAAACATTTTATAAGAAAACGCCAGGATACATTGTCAAAAGCCTTTTCGGCGTGGATGTCCGGAGTTTCATTCTCTCCCGTGCTGCAGAGTGTGTGGGACTACTGGATCACATGCTTTGTGTGTTGACATTCCATTCTTTGGAAGAGGGGGAACAGAAGGAACTGTGCGCCACTTCCGTCTTCTTTGTTCTGTGTTCTGTTCTGTTGTTCTCTCTCGAAGGGCCCACCCCCCATGGTGCTTCTGTTGGAAAAGGGGTGTGGTTTAAGCAGCCCGGTTGCCCCACCCTTTCCCATTGTGCCCTGCCCCTTTCCCTGCAAGGGTTCAGGTGAGTGCAAAATGCCTACTATAAACACATGCAGAAAGACAAACGTATTTTACCACCCTACTTCCCATGTTAATCACAACACTATACAACACAATACAATAAAAATACGTTTATTGGCATTGGCATTGGCAAATACGTTTAATGGCTTGAGATACAGAGTCTTTCTTCTTTCTGTTTCCTGTTTCCTAGAGATTTGAATTGGGAAATCCTTTCGATTCTTCATGAATAAGAGGCAGTGGGGTGAGGGAGGCCAGGGCCACATCCACACCATTTAACGCGCTATGAAGCCGCTTTAAACACTCATGGCTTAAACACCCCCAAAGACTCTGGGAGCTATAGTTGGAAAAGGGTGCCAAGAGTTGTTAGGGGACCCCGTTCCCTGCCAAAAAGGGAACCCTACCTCTACCTCTACCCCTACCCCCACCCCTGACGCTAACCCTAACGCTAACCCTTGAGCCTTAACTAGAGCTACAATTCCCAGAGTTCCCTGGCAAGAAGGGAACCCTAACCCTGCCCCCTATCTACAGCTACAATTCCCAGAGTTCCCTGGCAAAAAGGGAACCCTAACCCTGCCCCCTATCTACAGCTACAATTCCCAGAGTTCCCTGGCAAAAAGGGAACCCTAACCCTAACCCTGCCCCCTAACAAGAGCTACAATTCCCAGAATTCCCTGCCAAGGGAACCCCAACCCTATCCCTGCCCCTGATGCTAACCCTAACTCTAACCCATAGCCCTTAACTAGAGCTACAATTCCCAGAGTTCCCTGGCAAGAAAGGAACCCTACCCCTACCCCTACCCCTAATCCTAATCCTAATACTTAAGCATCGTAACAAGTCTCCGTCCCCTTAACCACCTACAGTTCCCAGAATCCCTGAGGGGAAGCCATGCCTGTTTAAAGTGACTTCATAGCAGTTTAGTGGTGCACCTAATGTGGCCTAATGTTCCGTCCCTCATTTTCTTCTCTCTCCCCACTGCCCCATCCCTTGCAATGCAGCAGGTGTCTGCCTGCAGTCTCCCTTCAAATCTCCTTCTCTCAAGTATGGCCAAGGCCTTGCCCATTGCACACTTCCAGGTTTTCACATTCACTTCTCTCTCACCGGCTCCAGACATCCCTGTAAGGCCAAATGGCTTGAGATACAAAGTCTGTCTTCTTCCTGTTTCCTGTTTCTTAGAGATTTGAATTGGGAAATCCTTTCAATTCTTCATTAATAAGAAGCAGTGGGGTGAGGGAGGCCAGGGCCACATCCACACCATTTAACACGCTATGAAGCTGCTTTAAACACTCATGGCTTAAACACCCCCAAAGACTCTGGGAGCTATAGTTGGAAAAGGGTGCCAAGAGTTGTTAGGGGACCCCGTTCCCTGCCAAAAAGGGAACCCTACCTCTACCTCTACCCCTACCCCCACCCCTGACGCTAACCCTAACGCTAACCCTTGAGCCTTAACTAGAGCTACAATTCCCAGAGTTCCCTGGCAAGAAGGGAACCCTAACCCTGCCCCCTATCTACAGCTACAATTCCCAGAGTTCCCTGGCAAAAAGGGAACCCTAACCCTGCCCCCTATCTACAGCTACAATTCCCTGCCAAGAAGGGAACCCTACCTCTACCTCTACCCCCACCCCCACCCCTGACTCTAACCCTAACACTAACCCTTAAGCTTTAACTAGAGCTACAATTCCCAGAGTTCCCTAACAAGAAGGGAACCCTACCCCTACCCCTGATGCTAACACTAACTCTAACCCTAATGCCAACCCTTAACTAGTGCTACAATTCCCAGAGTTCCCTGGCAAGAAGGGAACCCTAACCCTGCCTCCTAACTAGAGCTACAATTCCCAGAGTTCCCTGCCAAGGGAACCCCAACCCTACCCCTGCCCCTGATGCTAACCCTAACTCTAACCCTTAACCCTTAACTAGAGCTACAAGAAGGGAACCCTACCCCCACCCCTACCCCTAATCCTAATCCGAATACTTAACGACCATAACAAGTCTCCGTCCCCTTAACCACCTACAGTTCCCAGAATCCCTGAGGGGAAGCCATGCCTGTTTAAAGTGACTTCATAGCAGTTCAGTGGTGCACCTAATGTGGCCTAATGTTGCCTCCCTCATTTTCTTCTCTCTCCCCACTGCGCCATCACTTGCAATGCAGCAGATGTCTGTCTGCAGTCTCCCTTCAAAGCTCCTTCTCTCTCGTATGACCACGGCCTTGTCCATTCCTCACTGCCAGGATTTCACGTTAACTTCTCCGATGTCAATAGGGATGTCCTGCGGTTCTCTTGATGACTTTTAAGACTGGACTTGGGGGAAACCTCACCGGCTCCAGACATCCCTGTAAGGCAAAGGCAAATAGGTGAGTGGGATGGCCAACACCCGACAGCGTCCCCCCAGATTCCTCCTCTGTTTGGCTGCCTGTTAACAAACAAGGCTTCCAAACCAGTTTGCACCCATCTCAGCCAGCGTAGCCTCACAACATCCACTAGCCTGAATGCAAATTCTTCCACCAACCATCCACCAGCTGCAACCTCATCAGGTCCATTGCCAGACATCAAACAGCTTCAGAGCTGAGTGTCAGTCACCTTCAAGTAGCGATTCCGCCAGCAAGTAATCTTTGTACTTGCCTTCTCCTTGCTCCACAGCATCCCAGCACCGGGTGATTGCCTCCTTCCGCTTGCCAGCTTGCCACCACAGGGCAGGAGACCACCAGGGCCACAGCATCCCAGCACCGGGCAATTGCCTCCTTCTGCTTGCCAGCTTGCTGCCATGGGACAGGAGACCACCTGGGCTGAGTGCCACCGAGCTGCCCATTTCTCTCTGCGGAGGGCAACTGCTGAGGCTTGCGCCTTGGCCCACATTTATATCCGCTCAGCAGCCAAATGTTTTTGTCACATCACAATCAACCCACGGACAATGGCAGCAGCTGGGGAGGCATCACCATCACTCCCTCAGCCCTCACAATGGTGACCACAGCTCAGCAGCCAAAACACACACACACACACACACACACAAAGTTGTGCCAATATCTGTGAAGGCCACACCGGAAACCCAAAGGGGCAGGAGGGGGACATTTTTCAGCCCAGTGGTTACATTTCCCTCCACACAACACTAGTCCAATAGACAAATGAACAGAGCAATGAAAGCAAGCCTTTGCACAGGAAGCTGTTGAAGGAATGACATGCAGAGAGAAAGTTAGCATCTCAGGAAAAAAACACATTTTCATCAGTCAATCAATCAATCAATCATTTATTGTATTTGACTAAAACACATTATAAATCCAGTTACAAAAGCACCAAACCCAATGACCCAAACTATGGCTCCCAGATTCTTGGGGGGGGGGGGGAGCCAGGTGCATGCCATGCGAACTCAGCGATGTGTCAAGTAATGGATACATACTACCTCCAGGTTCAGAGGCGGCATATTTCTGCATATCAGTTCCTGAGGATCACGAGGGCTGTTGTGGTCAGATTCTGCTTGCAGTTTTTGCACAGGCATCTGTGAGAATGGGATGCTGAACCTGGGCCACTGGCCTGATCCAGGCAGCTTTCTTATGTTACAAAGGAAGACTTCCAAGAGAATACTTTTAATGTAGCACTCCAAGAAATGCTGCAAGTTTCAGAAAGTCACATAATGCACTCCAAAAACAGAAATTTTGGTTTTTTTAAAGATATTTATTGAGATTTTCCACAATAATTTTAAAAAAGTCAAAAAAGAAGAAAACAAAAAAGTTAAAAACACATAGAATTTGCAATCCTTATTTTCAATAACATATTTCCCTGACTTCCCCACCCCTCCCCTTCTTGTATTCCAGTTCAAGATTGTTAGTTCAACAAGTTCTTGTCCCCAATTTTTAACCTTCTTATATTTAATTCAGTTTAGTTACCAATTTTAACTTATACACATCAATATTTGTACATTAGTGCTCATTCTTAAAACCCTTTTCTAAAGTCGACCCAAATTCCCTTCCACGAATTCCCCAATTTTTATACTAATAACAAAACAGAATAAAAAGAAACAGAATATAATTGTACACCCTTTGGATTCCCAAACCCCACCCCGCCCCTTTCCCGGTTCTGATCCCCAACGAGTATCCATCAGTCTATCTGCTATCAGCCTGGAGACCTCACATCCGAGGCTCTTAATTCTCTTTCAATTCCTCTCTGCCGGTTTTTTTGATAGTCCTTTATATTAAACACCAAATCTCGGAGAAGCTCTGTCCCAGTAGGGTCCATGTTTCTTCCAGCCAGACCTCCATATTTAAAAGTGGAGCCCAAATCTTGTTTCTAGCCCCTTTTAAGTCCAAATGTCCCAAAAGCTCCAGCTTCCACCTTGATCAGATTTGTAATCCATAGGTCTTCAGATCTCCCCATAAGGAGATCTCTCCATTCTTCATTCTCCAGCTCAAACCAGATTTTCATCATCCAGTTCTTATTTTCCTTTATATCCATCTTGACAGGCCTCTGGCTCTCCTTTGTCATCTGCAGCATTGCAGCTCCTCCTTCCCTTTCCTCCGGAACAACATATATCTCTTTCTCCACTCTCTCAATGTTCTCAATTTTCTCTTCTTGTCCAGCTGCATAAACTTCCTGAGTCAAGAACTTATCAAATTCAGTGAGCTTATTTAGCCTGTGGTTTCTGAGGGTCCCCGCGTCACCGCCGTGGCAGGACCCGTCTCCTGCAGAGCCAATTCCCTCCGGAGCTCGGAGGGAATCCACCATTAGACGATGGCGCTAACCCGGCAGCTCTCTCAAAAAATGGCAAAGGCTACAATCCCACCTACATAGGAGGAAGCCCCACTGAATTCAGTAGGACTTACTTCCAAGTAGACATGAGTGCAGCAGTGCTGCAAGGATCTCTCTTGGAAGTCCCAGTACTGTAAATAAACTGCCACAGCGGCCGGATTAAACCGACCTGTGCAAAAACTGCAAGGTTAGGATTAGGGGTTGGATTAGGGGTAGGGTGGGGGTAGGGGTAGGGGTAGGGGTAGGTTTTTTTAGGGTTGAATTTGTTGAGGGTTGTTTTTTTTTTAGGATTTTACCCCAGGAAATACATAAACTGCCACAGGGGCCGGATTAAACTGACCAGTGGGCTGGATTAGGCCCCCAAAACGGACTTTGGACATGCCTGATAAGCGCTTGGTCAAGCGTCATTAACTTTAGTGGGCTTAGTTGTGACTTACTCCAGAATAAATAGAAGAGAAAAGAAGGGAATTGTGTTTTGAGATCTGATCATGAGCAGATCTTTATTTCTGAGAGGCAGCATTTATATGGATGCTTGGAGAGTTGACATTTACGTGGGGAGGCTCATTGAGGTTGCTATCACCCATCTGTGACATAAGAAGACATATTTCTTGAAAGCTTAAGTAAGAGGTGCCAAGGTTCCCACTTGACCTCTGATCAGGATGCTCTTTTCTATATTCTTAGATGCTTGGTAACTGTGGATCATCAAGTCAATTTCCAAGGGAAAGAAAGTGGCCACGTGTTCAGTTATGGAAAACTTAATAAATATTTCATACAAAAATAAATAAATAAATATTTCCTGGGGAAAAATCCTAAAAAAAACAACCCTCAACAAATTCAACCTTAAGAAAACCTACCCCTACCACTACCCCTACCCCTAATCCTACCCCTAATCCTAACCTTGCAGTTTTTGCACAGGTCGGTTTAATCCGGCCGCTGTGGCAGTTTATTTACAGTACTGGGACTTCCAAGAGAGATCCTTGCAGCACTGCTGCACCCATGTCTACTTGGAAGTAAGTCCTACTGAATTCAGTGGGGCTTCCTCCCATGTAGGTGGGATTGTAGCCTTTGCCATTTTTTGAGAGAGCTGCCTGTGGTGCCAAGTAATTAAAAATAAGAATAAATGACTAAAACAATATCCTTGTGTCTGAATAGCAAGCTCGTGGCTGCTTAGGCTTCTGCCAATGTAGCGGTCCTATTCTGATCTCCCTACAGTGAAAGGCACACCAGCCAGTGAGCGCTTGGCAGGCAGGGCAGAGGAGTCAGACCCTTAAGTCAGGGACACTGAGAACTTCAAATGTTTTTGTTCCTTCCTCGGAAAGAGAGAAATGGCTACCAAATAAAAATAAATTGGGGAAAAAACATACTCAAAGAAACTGCAAGTACATAGTTCAGATAAGAGATGCAGAAAAATAGAAAAATGACACAGTGCTGAAATGGTTTCAAAATTTCTGTTTTTGGAGTGCATTATGTGACTTTATGAAACTTGCAGCATTTCTTGGAGTGCTGCATTAAAAGTATTCTCTTGGAAGTCTTCCTTTGTAACATAAGAAAGCTGCCTGGATCAGGCCAGTGGCCCAAGTTCAGCATCCCATTCTCACAGATGCCTGTGCAAAAACTGCAAGCAGAATCTGACCACAACAGCCCTCGTGATTCTCAGGAACTGATATGCAGAAATATGCCGCCTCTGAACCTGGAGGTAGTATGTCGCCATCACTTGACACATCACTGAGTTCACATGGCATCCACCTGGCTCCCCCCCCCCCCAAAGAATCTGGGAGCCATAGTTTGGGTCATTGGGTTTGGTGCTTTTGTAACTGGATTTATAATGGGTTTTAGTCAAATACAATGATTGATTGATTGATTGATTGATTGATTGATCAACTGATGAAAAGGTGTTTTTTTCCTGAGATGCTAACTTTCTCTCTGCATGTCATTCCTTCAACAGCTTCCTGTGCAAAGATAGGGCTTGCTTTCATTGCTCTGTTCATTTGTGTGTTGGACTAGTGTTGTGTGGAGGGAAATGTAACTACTGGGCTGAAAAATGTCCCCCTCCTGCCCCTTTGGGTTTTCGGTGTGGCCTTCACAGATATTGGCAAAACTTTTTTGTGTGTGTGTTTTGGCTGCTGAGCTGTGCTCACCATTGTGAGGGCTGAGGGAGTGATGGTGATGCCTCCCCAGCTGCTGCCATTGTCCGTGGGTTGATTGTGATGTGACAAAAATATTTGGCTGCTGAGCGGGTATAAATGTGGGCCAAGGCGCAAGCCTCAGCAGTTGCCCTCCCCAGAGAGAAATGGGCAGCTCAGTGGCACTCAGCCCAGGTGGTCTCCTGCCCCGTGGCGGCAAGCTGGCAAGCGGAAGGAGGCAATAACCCGGTGCTGGGATGCTGTGGCCCTGGTGGTCTCCTGCCCTGTGGTGGCAAGCTGGCAAGCGGAAGGAGGCAATGGCCTGGCTCTGGGATGATGTGGAGCAAGGAGAAGGCAAGTACAAAGATTACTTGCTGGTGGGATCGCTACTTGAAGGTGACTGACACTCAGCTCTGAAGCTGGTTGATGTCTGGCAATGGACCTGATGAGGTTGCAGCTGGTGGATGGTTGTCGGAAGAATTTGCATTCAGGCTAGTGGATGTTGTGAGGCTACGCTGGCTGAGATGGGTGCAAACTGGTTTGGAAGCCTTGTTTGTGAACAGGCAGCCAAACAGAGGAGGAATCTGGGGGGACGCTGTCGGGTGTGAGCCATCCCACTCACCTGTTTGCCTTTGCCTTACAGGGATGTCTGGAGCCGGTGAGGTTTTCCCCAAGTCCAGTCTTAGAAGTCATCAAGAGAACCGCAGGACATCCCTATTGACATCGGAGAAGTGAACGTGAAATCCTGGCAGTGAGGAATGGACAAGGCCGTGGCCATACTTGAGAGAAGGAGCTTTGAAGGGAGACTGCAGGCGGAAATATGCTGCACTGCAAGTGATGGGGCAGTGGGGAGAGAGAAGAAAATGAGGGAGGCAACATTAGGCAACATTAGGTGCACCACTGAACTGCTATGAAGTCACTTTAAACAGGCATGGCTTCCCCTCAGGGATTCTGGGAACTGTAGGTGGTTAAGGGGACGGAGACTTGTTACGGTGCTTAGTATTAGGATTAGGATTAGGGGTAGGATTAGGGGTAGGGTAGGGGTAGGGGTTGGGGTAGGGTTCCCTTCTTGCCAGGGAACTCTGGGAATTGTAGCTCTAGTTAAGGGTTAAGGGTTAGAGTTAGGGTTAGTGTCAGGGGCAGGGGTAGGGTTGGGGTTCCCTTGGCAGGGAACTCTGGGAATTGTAGCTCTAGTTAGGGGGCAGGGTTGGGGTTAGGGTTCCCTTTGTGCCAGGGAACTCTGGGAATTGTAGCTGTAGATAGGGGGCAGGGTTAGGGTTCCCTTCTTGCCAGGGAACTCTGGGAATTGTAGCTCTAGTTAAGGCTTAAGGGTTAGCGTTAGGGTTAGAGTTAGGGTTAGCATCAGAGGTAGGCGTGGGGGTAGGGGTAGAGGTAGAGGTAGAGGTAGGGTTCCCTTCTTGGCAGGGAACAGGGGGTCCCCTAACAACTCTTGGCACCCTTTTCCAACTACAGCTCCCAGAGTCTTTGGGGGTGTTTAAGCCATGAGTGTTTAAAGTGGCTTAATGGCACATTAAATGGTGTGGATGTGGCCTGGCCTCCCTCACCCCACTGCCTCTTATTCATGAAGAATCGAAAGGATTTCCCAATTCAAATCTCTCAGAAACAGGAAACAGAAAGAAGACACTCAGCCCAGGCGGTCTCCTGTCCTGTGGCGGCAAGCTGGCAAGCGGAAGGAGGCAATTGCCCGGCGCTGGGATGCTGTGGAGCAAGGAGAAGGCAAGTACAAAGATTACTTGCTGGTGGGATCGCTACTTGAAGGTGACTGACACTCAGCTCTGAAGCTGGTTGATGTCTGGCAATGGACCTGATGAGGTTGCAGCTGGTGGATGGTTGTCCGAAGAATTTGCATTCAGGCTAGTGGATGCCGTGAGGCTACGCTGGCTGAGATGGGTGCAAACTGGTTTGGAAGCCTTGTTTGTGAACAGGCAGCCAAACAGAGGAGGAATCTGGGGGGACGCTGTCGGGTGTTGGCCATCCCACTCACCTGTTTGCCTTTGCCTTACAGGGATGTCTGGAGCCGGTGAGGTTTTCCCCAAGTCCAGTCTTAAAAGTCATCAAGAGAACCGCAGGACATCCCTATTGACATCGGAGAAGTGAACGTGAAATACTGGCAGTCAGGAATGGACAAGGCCGTGGCCATACTTGAGAGAAGGAGATTTGAAGGGAGACTGCAGGCGGACATCTGCTGCATTGCAAGGAATGGGGCAGTGGGGAGAGAGAAGAAAATGAGGGAGGGAACATTAGGCCACATTCGGTGCACCACTAAACTGCTATGAAGTCACTTTAAACAGGCATGGCTTCCCCTCAGGGATTCTGGGAACTGTAGCTGGTTAAGGGGACGGAGACTTGTTACGGTGTTAAGTATTAGGATTAGGATTAGGGGTAGGATTAGGGGTAGGGGTAGGGTAGGGGTAGGGTTCCCTTCTTGCCAGGGAACTCTGGGAATTGTAGCTCTAGTTAAGGGCTAAGGGTTAGAGTTAGGGTTAGCGTCAGGGGCAGGCATAGGGTTGGGGTTCCCTTGGCAGGGAACTCTGGGAATTGTAGCTCTTGTTAGGGGGCAGGGTTAGGGTTAGGGTTCCCTTTTTGCCAGGGAACTTTGGGAATTGTAGCTGTAGTTAGGGGGCAGGGTTAGGGTTCCCTTCTTGCCAGGGAACTCTGGGAATTGTAGCTCTAGTTAAGGCTCAAGGGTTAGCGTTAGAGTTAGGGTTAGCGTCAGAGGTAGGCGTGGGGGTAGGGGTAGAGGTAGAGGTAGAGGTAGAGGTAGGGTTCCCTTCTTGGCAGGGAACAGGGGGTCCCCTAACAACTCTCGGCACCCTTTTCCAACTATAGCTCCCAGAGTCTTTGGGGGTGTTTAAGCCATGAATGTTTAAAGCGGCTTCATAGCGCATTAAATGGTGTGGATGTGGCCCTGGCCTCCCTCACCCCACTGCCTCTTATTCATGAAGAATCGAAAGGATTTCCCAATTCAAATCTCTAGGAAACAGGAAACAGAAAGAAGAAAGACTCTGTATCTCAAGCCATTAAACGTATTTGCCAATGCCAATGCCAATAAACGTATTTTTATTGTATTGTGTTGTATAGTGTTGTGATTAACATGGGAAGTAGGGTGGTAAAATACGTTTGTCTTTCTGCATGCGTTTATAGTAGGCATTTTGCACTCACCTGAACCCTTGCAGGGAAAGGGACAGGGCACAATGGGAAAGGGTGGGGCAACCGGGCTGCTTAAACCACACCCCTTTTCTAATGGAAGCAGCATGGGGGGTGGGCCCTTCGAGAGAGAACAACAGAACAGAACACAGAACAAAGAAGACGGAAGTGGCGCACAGTTCCTTCTGTTCCCTCTCTTCCAAAGAATGGAATGTCAACACACAGAGCATGTGATCCAGTAGTCCCACACACTCTGCAGCACGGGAGAGAATGAAACTCCGGACACCCAACACCCCCTTCTCTGCTACTCTTGAACTCTTTGACTGTAATCCTGTACAATCTTTTTTCAAAGAGGACCAGATTTGATGAAGTGAAGGGCCGTGAGGGCCGCCGAAACAGCCAACCCAAGTTGTTAACCTTTTTTTAGGGTTGAATTTGTTGAGGGTTTGTTTTTTTAGGATTTTACCCCAGGAAATAAACTGCCACAGGGGCCGGATTAAACTGACTGGTGGGCTGGATTAGGCCCCCCAAATGGACTTTGGACATGCCTGATAAGCGCACAAACAAGATGTACAATACAATACAATAATATTTATTACGGCCATAGGCCCATACAAGTAAAAACAACACATAAATAACAGCTTGTGTACGTGGGAAGGAAAAAAAAAAAAAAAACAGCCGCTAAAACACCACAATAACACTAAAATACTATAAAATAGAATGGCATACTACGCCTTAGTTAGATTGTAGTGCTCCTTGGCGTCGCTTTTGGGTAAGGACAGCGACCAGGAACCTTGCCACTTTCAGGGTCGTATGAGTATCCTTATCCTGCAAGATTTGGGCAAGGTGGAATTTTGGTGGGGTACCCTCTAGTTTCTGTATGATTGATCCCAACAAATTTGCCCGTGGCACATTGAACAGGGGGCAAGTGAACATGATGTGCTGGAGCGACTCCGGCGTCTCCTTATCGCATTCGCACGTGGCGGGAGCTTGGCCCTTTGAGAATCTATGTCTCAGGACGTTGGAGGGAAAAACGTTGAACCTCGCTTTGGTGAAGGCCAGTCTATGGGCAACAGTCGAAAGGGAGGAGAGGTATGATGGAACGCAGTAAGTTAATGTGATACCAATGTTCTGGGGCGAACAAACACCTCCCCCCAGCATATAGTTTCGCTGTAGATCGATGTCATCCAGTCTTTGGCGGATCAGTCTTTGAGCAGTAATTTGGTCTAGTTTTAGGGAATCTGAAGGAGAGATGTAGTGTGTGCACCATTTCATGTTTTACTGGAAAACTTAAGGTCACTGTTAGCTGGTAGGCTTGGCCTTGGGAAATCCCCTCTTGAATCCGACTTATGACTTCAGCAGTGAGACTACAGAGTGACAGTGTCATCATAATTTCACCATGGCAACCAACTGCTTCATTTCCACTTACTTGAAAGGCAGGTCATTGAGTATTTATTTTATTTATTTATTTTTGTATGAAATATTTATTAAATTTTCCATAACTGAACACGTGACCACTTTCTTTCCCTTGGAAATTGACTTGATGATCCACAGTTACCAAGCATCTAAGAATATAGAAAAGAGCATCCTGATCAGAGGTCAAGTGGGAACCTTGGCACCTCTTACTTAAGCTTTCAAGAAATATGTCTTCTTATGTCACAGATGGGTGATAGCAACCTCAATGAGCCTCCCCACGTAAATGTCAACTCTCCAAGCATTCATATAAATGCTGCCTCTCAGAAATAAAGATCTGCTCATGATCAGATCTCAAAACACAATTCCCTTCTTTTCTCTCCTATTTATTCTGGAGTAAGTCACAACTAAGCCCACTAAAGTTAATGACGCTTGACCAAGCTAAATCTTCTGTTAATGAGAAGTGAATTGGGCCATTTATCTTTGTGATTGAAGAAACATGGTATGAACTTTGATGTGCTCTAGCATTGCACATTTACTCTGGATTCTTCCATTTTTATTTTGTCCTCCAAGTCCATGTTACGGAAACATCTCTTTTTCTTTTTTGCTCCTTTCTGCGATGAAGGCTCCTTTTCCCATCTTCGCCACTCCGCTTCTTCACTTATGGTGAGATGCAGAGATCATAAAAGGCATGGTTTTAAGAAAGCGTTTATAATTAAAGTGAACAGGTGGCTGCAACTAGTACGAGCGACCGAGCAAACAAACCCACTGAGAGCTGGGATTGGTTGAAGCAGATGGCGTATCCTTTGTACCTCTTTTAATGAAGACTGCGCCTGATCTCTCTGTTGGGCTTAGCATGACACATATCCTTCTCATTTGTGTAAGTACATTTATGCTGACATCAAAAGAAAAGCCCCATATTTGTATCTAGATTATAACAGCAAAAGATGCATCCATTCTTAGGAACCCCTTTCAACGTCTGTTTCAGAGATCTGGGCACATTAGGCATGGCATAGCAACACAATTCAGAATGGGAACCTAATTCATGCCTGTTATCTACTCCTGTCCACAAGGACTAACCCATCACATTGTTGATGTAATTGTATTATACAGTTGGGTGATTATATTCTCTCTGCCCCCCACCCCACTCCCACTCTCTCTGGACAAAGAACAACAATCTCCAAGCATTGGATATAGTCTCGCAGCATTTATTTTTCCATTGGGAGAAAGGAGGGGATATAAATTTAATAAATAAATTTAAAGCATACTATATTCCCTGTTGCTTCAGGCCATAAACCCATCTAGCCCAGTATCCTGTTACCACAGAGGCCAAATAAATAGGACATGAGTGGTACCCCCCTCCATCTTGGCATTCAAAGGCATACATTCAGAAGAGTCATGGTGGGGTGTGCTGTGGGGAGGAGCTGTTTCCTGTTATCTGGTATGCATCCTGGTGAGAATGGCTTTGTTCAATGGATGGCTCTGGAAGTTTTGGCTGGGATTACCAAGGATATCTGTTGACTCCAAACAAGGACTCTGAAGATGTTGTTGGTATGGTCTGAGCTGTTAGAGCAGCACAACTGGAGGGAGGCTGTGCACCATAATAAGTTTATAGGACACAGAATAAGGTAAACAGACTGGTATTCTTTTTTAAGTATTCTGGCCCATGGGGGCACATATATTCCCCCATGGTAGAACACTGGGGATCTTACTGTTTTGGGTTGTGACTTTTGTTTGTTTTTTAGGATCTGCAGAGAACTCAGCTTGTGTCTGAGTGGGTGGGAGTGAATTAGCTGGAGCTGATCGCTTCCTGTGGCATTGAATCCAAGCACATGAGAGAATTTAATATGGATTGCTTATATACCTAAGGCAGTATTGAGTTAGGGCACTCTTGAGTTGCCTTTCATTGACTTGGCATTGTGGGTGGGTGGGGGAGCCTTGGGGATGCTCCTTAACATTCACTGTGCATGTCATGTTCACATGCCAAAGTACATGTAGCAAGGAAGGAGAATTCTTTCCAAGTCCTTGCTGTGAGGCCATAGAATGCAGCTGCCCAGATTACATTGATTTGTCTAATCTGTTTATTTGGTTTCTGCAGATTCTCTAATTTGTTACATTCCAATAAATATAACCTGCTTGTACCATAATTGTTGTGTCTCAAGTCTTCTTTGGGGAAGTAACGACAAAGATATTCATCTAAGCAAGTCTTAGTTGCCTTCAGCATTTGTATCCTGCCGCCCACTTGCTCCCGACGTTGCTCATGCCATTTATTTTGCTTTGGCGTAATTCATCTGGGAGCTTCCAAACAATTAGTCCGGAAGCATGTACTAAAGGGTGAAGAATTTCAGTGTTGTTGTAATGCAAGATAACTATAGATCACAAACTCTGTCATGAAATAATGCCGCCGAGAACAAAGCAAATTGAGGCTTTGTTTCCAAATGATAAGGAGGCGCTTGGAATGCTTAGCAAGGGTTCTGCATTTCCTTTGCTGTCTACCTAAATGAGGACCCCTGCTTCCATATTTTCAAAGTCATTGGTTAATTATGCTCTAGTGTCATCACATTTTGTGCATTATGGTTTGAATGTGAGCATATGTAAAACACTGCATTTGAATATGCAAAGCAGAGTATTCCAAATTAATTCAGCCTGGTCTGGCACCATATGTTATTCCAGGTAGCCACTTTTCTATTTTTAATGTGTTGCAGCCAAGGTCTCTAGGCTTTGGGCCTCCAGGTGTTGTCATACGTTTGCTCCCATCAGCCCATGACTAGGGGGTGGTGGAATTTTTATTCCAGCAACATCTGGAAGGTCACAGGTTAGCTGCCACTGTGTTAGCTAGTCTCTGGCAGGGATGCCCACTTAACTTTCTTGCAAGTATGGATACAGTTATTCTTATTTTACAGAGAAGAAACAGAGGCAGAAAGATATTGATTGATCCAGATTAGATTTAAGGTCACATTTCCCAAATCTGAGAGAATGCACATGGACCAGAAAGGTTCTCAGTATATAAGATATAGTAGTGGCAGACACCATAATGGCTTGAGGAGTATGATAAGGAGTATGTTGAAGTGTTGTGCTGTGTAAGTGGATCATGGAGTCATGTAAGCTGAGATGTGTGACATTTATTATGCAGGGTAGATGACCTGCTTATGTAATTTATCTCTATGGGCTAAAATTAGGGGTGCTTCTGACTTTTTCATCATCTAAACTTCTGCCTGAATTTTGAAATTCTGAATTACTTGAGGCGGATCTACACTCATGGTTTATAACATTAAGGAAGGATTAAGGAACAGTTCTAAGGGACCCGGGTGGCACTGTGGGTTAAACCACAGAGCCTAGGACTTGCCGATCAGAAGGTCGGCAGTTCGAATCTCCACGACGGGGTGAGCTCCCGTTGCTCGGTTCCTGCTCCTGCCAACCTAGCAGTTCGAAAGCATGTCAAAGTGCAAGTAGATAAATAGGTGCTGCTTCGACGGGAAGGTAAACAGCGTTTCCGTGTGCTGCTCTGGTTCTCCAGAAGTGGCTTAGTCATGCTGGCCACATGACCTGGAAGCTGTACACCGGCTCCCTCGGCCAATAAAGCAAGATGAGCGCCGATACCCCAGAGTCGGTCACGGCTGGACCTAATGGTCAGGGGTCCCTTTACCTTTTTAAGGAACAGTTATCATAACACATTTGGCTGCATTATGTTTTGCTTGTAACATTTAAATTTGTGTTATTGAAATGTGACACTAGAGGGCACTGCAGAGCAACCAGGAACTGGCAGAAAAGGAAACTGCATGGTTATGGAGGAAACAAGGTAAGGAACATTTTTAATTTACCATTATGCCCTGTGACATTCTAATAACATTAAAATAGTAAATGTAGATCGATTCTTGGTTTGGGGATTAAAATGGAACTGCTGTGGTAGATTTTTTTAATACTTTTTTTAAAGAAGCAAACATCCCACATGTTGTCCATGAGTAATCTGACATGCTTACTCTCTCAAGTGATTTGTGACCCTTCCCCATTCCCTTACCTAAGGGTTTGTGAATTAAGTCTTGAACATTAGAAGGAATATCTAAACAGTAAGAGACATTTAATAATGGAACCAATTATGTTGGGGCTGATAGGCTCATCCTCTTTGGAGGTCTGCAAGCAGAGGCTGGGCAGCCACTAGAAGAGCAAGCAAAGAGCACAGGGCAGACAAGAACAAGGTGATGCATTACTCCAACTTCCCTTCTCCCAAGCACTGTGATTCTTTTGGTGAAACCATTCTGTCTGTTTAGAAGCTAGATATGTCCATCAGAAAAGGGTCATCCCTCCCCCTCCGGGTGAGCTTGGAGTAGTAATGTTTCAGCTTTTGCAGACACAATGGGTGCTTCCAGACAGGCTGTGTGTGCTAGTATTGCAAATGGATGGTTCAGATATTGCAAATGAGTTATTGGCAACATGTTTGTTTGTTATCTTTACTTCTCAGATTTCCCATGTAAAACATAAATATGGATTAATGGGGAAAATACAAACTGGTATTGTGAGTTGTGCAGACACTGCATATTTATTTATTTATTTATTTAGCATGTTGGGTGCTGATCCCACAATAGGGGTGCCCACTGACTGTAGGGTTGTTGCTGGGTTTTGGGTTTTGGTTTTGTTTGTTTTTTAACTTCTGAGTTTCTGAAGAACCCCAAACCTCTGAATCTGTGCATAGCAGACTCGCTCCCATCCTTGTTTCAGGGTTTGTCCAAATCTTTTGCACACCCTTATCCAATACCTTCTACATTCAAAGCATACCATTCAGCTTTGGTCAGTTCCCCAAACAAGAAATGTATCTGTGCAGTTGTTCCCTCCATTAAAATTAGTGGGGACATCCACATATGCATGAGTTCTGTGCACACGAGAAATCATGGTTATCAGGTCAAAAATCTATCTTCCTTCTGCAACATTTACCGGGCATCAAACAACCCTATTTACTTGTCATTTTTGTAAGTATCAGGGTTATGTTTCCCTTAACAAAATACAAGGGGAAATGTGGTGTGGCACAGTGGTTAAGTTGTTTGGTTGAGAAACAAGTTCAAATCTCCACCCAACCACAAAGTCAGTGGTGGCTGGTGTTCATTTGGATGGAAGATAGGGAGCCCAACAGCAGGTGGAGTCAGTGCCGATGACAAGCAGAGAGCCAACTATTTCTAGATTTGTTCCCATCCTCCTCCCTGCTGAATTATTCAAGGACAAAATTGAAATTAATGAGAAGCAAGCTGGCAGTCAGTCCCACGCCCTGGACTGGATGTAAGTAAGAAGGCAGGCAGGTTAGGGCAGACTAAGCTTGATGTGGCAGTGTCACATCAGCCTTAATGGGCCAACCTACACTGCACAAAGTCTGTTGGATGTGGTTCAGGCAGCCACTGTCTCTCAGCATAAACTACCCCATAGGGTTGCTGTTGCTGTGATGAGCTCTTTGGTGAAAAGGGTGGAACAAAAATATTAATTATTAATAGTATGTAAATTGGAGGTGAACAGGTGAGGTGCTACATCATGATTATTAATGGAGATTAAGTGGAGTGGGGGGTTAACCTCGTTTATATTTGTACTGCATTGCAATGTTGTTTCTGTTGCATGGGAAACTGTCTGTGATGCACAGATGATCTAGCTAAATTAGAATTAAAATTGGATTAAAAAAAATCCACTAAAAATGTAAGGGGGTGCAAAAGGACAACACAAAGGGCAATCTTTTAAATTTTCATTTCCAATTCCAGCCATTCTGAGCCAGATGAATAGAAATCAGATAAGGTTCATTACAGCTGCAATCCATCCAGAAAAGCTGGAATGGGGGCGAAAAAGGTCCTGGTACATTAATTTTTTCACAGTTGCTCTCTAGTAAATAATGTTCTCCTTACAATTTAGACTCTCCAGGTCTAAACCCATGGGACTTCTATGCACATTTGAATCTGGAATTCTTTGCAAAAGAAGCAAAGATTTATTTTCTTCCCCAGAATGGGTGGGGGTGTGATAAGACGTCCCCTTCCTTTCCAAAGAATCAAAACATCCAATCCTCATTTATTTATTTTGATTTCAAATGTTGGGGTCCCGTGCTGATGCCCTCAAAATGAGGAAACAAGGACATTAGTCAAATGCAGAGTGAACCAAGTGAAGAATCAAATTTGTGATAAACTACCATGCCTTCATTTTCCCTTCATACTTGGAAGACACTAGGTTCTGAGTGAGTATGCCTCATTTAGCAACCTGCAATTCGCAATTTGATGCTGACGGCACGACTTGAACAGAAAGCAAGAGCTGCATTAAGAAGATTTGAGACCTATTGTGAGCTGTGTGATCAACAGAGGCAAGTGGTCCAGCAGCTCTTGCTGGATTCTACCACTCCAAAATGTGCATGTTAGGAGGAGGATGGAGGGAGCCAACTTATTTGAAAGGTTTGTTTTATAACAGGGGAGGCAGGAACTAAACAGAAAAAAAAACCATAGCATGGTAATTGAAAAATTAGGTGACAATCCTTCCCTGTGTCATTCTTATTTTCAATACAATAGATTTTAAATGGAAGGAGTATACAAACATGCAATTCTGCAGCAATGAAATTCTGAAGCAGTGGTGGGGCCACATTCATTTCTGAGCAACCTTCTGAGGGTCACATGTCAGTGGCTGGAGGAGCCAGAAACCAAATATGGGTGGGGTAATTAATAGAATTTTTTTCTTATGTACAATAGGCTAGTTAATTCACACATACTCATGCCTCTCTGTCTCCTCCAACCAGGTAAGCAAGAGTTCACGGGAGCATTTGAGCCAGGTAAGGACACTCATAGATGGTGTAAAGCAGGGCTAGGGAGGGAATGTGGTTGAGGAGGAATTATGCTCTGGGGTGAGCCTCAGGAGCGAGTTAGGGAGGACTGAAGGGCCACATTTGCCTTCCTGGGCTTTGGCTTCCCTAACTCTCTTCTAAAGCCTTACAGTCAAGCAAAAGCTGCATCACATTGTGTCAGAATGCAAACCAAAGTCCTTGGACAATTTTTGGAATGGATGTTGGGTGATTGTATGTCACTCTATGCATGCTCAAAGGAATTTACTATGGCTTTAAATGTTCTGGGTTTGTATCTTGACATTTAAAATTCAGTCCAGTGCTTAACCCTGGCTCACATTAGCCCCTGCTGCTGTTCCTGTCCTTTGTTCTTAAGGGCTGTGTTTCCTTCAGTTCCTTCATTTGGCAAATACATTAAGCTAGAAGGTAGTCTGAATCAAGGCTCTTTCAAAGTCTTTCTTATGTCTCAGGAGGCTTCCTGCACTGCCTTAGCAGCAGCTGTATCAAAACTAATCTGAGTCATTACAATTTAGGATCAGATTGGCTAGAGATAAGATAACTCTGGTTTATAATAACCTATAAAGATTTATGACGATTTATTCACCTTCCCTAGGTAACAGGCTGCTCATCCCCAGCAGACCCACAGCTCTTTTCTGTTAAAAGGTCACTGAAGAAAGAACTCTGAAATGGCAGAAAATAAAACCACTAATCGGCACATTTCTAATAAAACTATCATGCCTGCTAGAACCAGAGGGACATCAAATGCTAACAATTTCACATCCCATGTGGCACCATCTCTTGAAAGGACTAACAAGATGGGTTTTTCATGCAGTACTCCAATAAATCAAGGATCATTAATCAACCCTTCCTTTAAAAAATATAAATTATTAGGAGGGGGGGAGGAAAAGGAGCTTTCTGACAAATATCATGCATAGTCTAAATGTTGAAACTTGGGGGTTCTTTCTGTTCACCCCGAAGAGACAATTAAAACATAGACACAATGCAAAATCTGGAATTGTGCAAAGGTAGAGGAGATCTGTACGCTCTCTGTTTCTCAGCATGTGTTGTTGGTATCCATCTGTCTCAAGTGACAATGGAAGAGTGCACCATCAGGGGTAAAGTTGCACCACTGGAGACTTACAATGCCTATTGTGGCTGTAGATAATAATACAGGAGAGACAGGTTACCCCTGCTACACACTGAAGCCTAGTAGACCTTCATCTTGGTATTGGTCATTAGCATCACATTCTCCCATGTCCTTTTGGTTAGACTAGCCACTGCTATAACTGCCTTACCAATATACTTGTCCAGCTCAGCATAAATGGAAAGATTGCTTATTATGGTGGGCCGAGGTACACACAATTGTCTACCACCTCAAGTGTGCGGTCACCAGTGCTAATGTGTGGAGTGCTGGCAGCACCCTGACTCAGGGTGTTTGTCTTTGTCAGGCTAATGGTGAGGCTTGGGCATGCAGGCTTGAGCAAAATGGTTGATGAGGCTCTATAGAGGTTCTTTGGAGTGCAAAGCTGTGTCATCTTTGTTGCCTGCAAACAACATTTATTGGATAAGAACCTGCTGCAGTTTTGTCTTGGCTTGGATACATGCCAGGTTGAGCAGACCCCTGTCACTCCTTGAACGGAAGTCCACACTACAGTGGTACCTCGGGTTACAGACACTTCATGTTACAGACGCTTCAGGTTACAGACTCCGCTAACCCAAAAATAGTACCTCGGGTTAAGAACTTTGCTTCAGGATGAGAACAGAAATCATGTGGCAGCAGCATGGCGGCAGCGGGAGACCCCATTAGCTAAAGTGGTACCTCAGGTTAAGAACAGTTTCAGGTTAAGAACGGACCTCCAGAACGAATTAAGTTCTTAACCCGAGGTACCACTGTATTTTCATTCAAACTGAAGGCATATGGGAACAACAGTGGGAATAACATGCCAAAGAAAGTTGGGGTAAGAGCACAGCCCTGTTTCATGCCACTGTTTATAGGGAAGGTGCCAGAGGTTGTGCTGTCATACTAGAAGGTGCTCCATTCTCATGGAAGGATATCATCTTGTAGAGCTTAGGTGGGCATCCTATCTTGTTGAGGAGTATGAAGAGTCCTTTTCAGCCAATGTGGTTGAAGACCTTCATCAGGTCTATGAAGGCAATGTACAAGGGGGTATCTTTGTTTTTGGCATTTCTCCTGCAGCTGACACAGTTGTGAAAATAATGTTCACTGTTCACCTCTGAGCTTTAAAACCACATTGTGACTTGAGATAGACCCTGTCAGTGAGTGACTGTAATCTGTTGAGAACTACAGGGGCAAAGGCTTTACCCACAGTACTCAGCAGGGAGATTCCATGGTAGTTGTTAGTCATGGTGGTCACCCTTGTAGAGGATCACAATGCTGGAGTTGTTCATGCCTTGTGGTTTGGATCCTGTTAACGAACACTGCAAGATAAGGCTGTGGAGGTGCATCATGAGGGAGGTGTTGAGACTGGCTTTCAACACTTCTATTGGGATTCAACCTTTGTCCTGGGGCTTTACCACATACTTGAGAGTTGATGGCATTCTTCAGCTCATTGTTAGAGGGACATCCAGCTCTCCCAAGATAAGCATAGTTGCTAACTGTTCAGCTGAAGACCATGTTTTCCCATGAGTTCAGTTCTTGATAGCGCTCTGCCCATCACACCTCCCTACATGTGTAGCTATCAGCAGCAGGTTGAATGCTCTGACACAGCTTTAGCCAGTAGTCATTGGCACATTGCCTGGCAATCCACTGGGCATCACTCCTTGCCTTTCTCAGTGCAGCAAGCGTTTTCTCACAAGACACATGCTTCTAGTTCACAAGAGCCTAACCCTTTGCAGTGATAAAAGGTTCCATGTCCTTAATGCCAGCCTCAAACCAGTTGGGGAACTTTTACTTTTGCCCAAAAGGATATAGCTGTGTTGTAGGTTGCTATTCAACGCAGTTTCTAGTAGCACTTGTTCGACAGAATCAGAGAAGCATTTATAAAGTTCAGGTAAAGTCCAGAGAAGCAGACACGGAGCAATGGATCCAAACTACAAGAAAGAAGATTCCACCTAAACAGTAGGAAGAACTTCCTGACAGTAAGAGCTGTTTGACAGTGGAATTTGCTGCCAAGGAGTGTGGTGGAGTCTCCTTCTTTGGAGGTCTTTAAGCAGAGGCTTGACAACCATATGTCAGGAGTGCTCTGATGGTGTTTCCTGCTTGGCAGGGGGTTGGACTCGATGGCCCTTGTGGTCTCTTCCAACTCTATGATTCTAGGTATGACTGTTCTGGGCAGTGTTGATTTGAGGCCACACTTTCTGCTTTGTCCTATAGGCCCTTTTTGGCTGGAGAAGGATCTGCATGGATTCTTTCGTATGGATCTCCCAAGAGAAGAAGTTCCATTACTGGGGCACAGCCACCGAAACAGGTCTTCCACCTTATTGTTTATCCTCCACAAGTGAGGAGAGCTACCAGTGAAGGGTTTTCAGATTGTGACCACTGCTAAGCAGTGTCATACCCAAATTCTTCTGAATGCATTTCTAAACCTGGTGTTTCTGAATTTGTAAGGGAATTAAGTTGTTTCAGTTCACATATAGCTTCAGAAAGCACAAATTAGGTAGATAGGCAAACTGAGTCAAACTTCTCCCTCATCCTTATTTGTAGCAGAGCTTAAGAGGTCTTCCTCAGCATGATCTGCATTCTCATTGAATTCCTTCCTATAAAGATGAGAACCACCCAAACTGCTCATTTTTTTTTCTTTTTAAAGAAGATCTACTCCTGCCTTGCATTTCTGATTCATGACATCACAAATACCCAGCATAAGTCTGCTGCTGAGTGTCCCTGATTCTCATTGGCTCCCTGCCAATAGCAATGCTCTTGGAGTGGGGCAGGAAAGTAACTTTTGTGAGCATTAAGAGTAAAAATTGATTAATTATTTTGTCTTGTGTAGGGTGTTTTTCTTTTTCTTTTAACCAATGAATTCGCTCCAAAAATTTAATGCATGGTGAAAAAAATAATTTGGATTTCCTCTTTGTCAATATTTCATGAATAAAACTAATTAGGGGACAATGTGAGAATGAGTTTGAATATACAATGTCTTCAGCTAATTGGGTTTATTCATGAAATATTGAAGCGCAGGAAATTCAGCTTATTTTTCAAACCATATAAATTTTTGAAATAGTGGATTCAGTGTGTGGCTAAAACAAAGTAAGCAGAAGAATTTTTACAAGTGAAAAGTGTACAGTTCAGTTATTGAGAATGGATGATTTGATTTAAGCAACTAAACATGTTTCAGGAACAAAGGAAGCTGTTTTATACCAAATCAGACCATTGGTCCATCTAATTCAGTATTGTCTATGCTGCTTTGCAGCAGCTCTCCAAAGTTTCAGATGGAAAATTGTCAGCCTTTCCTAGAGATACTGTGGGTTGAACTGGGGACTTTGGCAAGCAGAGTAGACGCTCTACCATTGATCCACAACCCTTATACCTTAATGACCTAATTTAAGGTGGCAGCCCTGAAGACTAATGCAAAAGGGATCAGTATGGAACCTTGATCCCCTAGATCAGGCATAGGCAAACTCGGCCCTCCAGATGTTTTGGGACTACAACTCCCATCATCCCTGACCACTGGTCCTGTTAGCTAGGAATGATGGGAGTTGTATTCCCAAAACATCTGGAGGGCCGAGTTTGCCTATGCCAGCCCTAGATGTTGTTCATCTACTATGCTCTCTTTATGGGCCGTGAAGGAACATTCCTTCATCATCCAGCAAGGGTTAAAATTTAAGCAAGGATTAAGAATCCTAGAGTAGCCTAGCTACCTTTCTGATGAGGCGATAACCTATGTAATGGGCCATTAAAGGAAGAAAGGAAGTGGATGTGTGCCAGGTGGCAAATGGGTGGTCCCCCACTCCCTCACTTGTTGGACAAAGGCTGGAGCTGAGGGTGTGGGTGTGTGTATGTAAGCTAGAAAATAGAAACTTGATAAAGCAGTGAGGGAGAGACATGCCTGATTTTTCCTGCAATCCAAGGCTGTGGCTATGTGAGATAGATACACCTCTTGGGGTGTTAATGCTGTGAGCCCCTCCATCATGGGTTCAGGTTGTATATATGTAGAAATAAACCATATATAACAAAGATACAACAATCTCCACTGTCCCTCATTCCAGAAGGAGCACAAACTCTGGACAAGTGCATTGAACCCCTTGAATCTTGCACCGCTTAGAGACTGGGGTGACGTGCAACAATATACATTTTGTGTGAAACGTTGCCTAATCATATACACACCTTTGCAATTGACCCTGTTTTAATGCATGAAATGCATACCGAAATTTATACGCATTCCTGATCCAGTACAGTATATCATTTTTGTAAACTGCACCTGACATTTCAAAATCCTATGAATTTCGAAGGATGGCTGTTTTTCAGTTCATGTATTGGTTCTAAAAGTGCAAATTATGCAGATTTGCCTTCAAGTGTGAACTAAAACATACTTGGCCCTTATCCCTAGGAATGGATTCATTAAAGGGGCACCAACTATAGGGGTCGAAGGGTCTTCAGCCACCACAATATTTGTGAGTAGGGGACTGAGCCCCCCCATACTGAGGGGGCCTCCATCCTCCTCAGCCCACTGCTACCTAGCAGTGCTCGCGTGGTGGGCAGGAGCAGGACACAGGGAGGGTGAAGATCATCCTCCATGATCCCCACCCCCCACTGCTGCTGCCAGGTGAGCACTCATGCGCCATGCAGGGGCAGGATGGCAGAGGGGTCATGTGAGGCAAGTCGGTGCCCCTGGTTCATTAGAACTCACTCCTCTACACATGCTGTTGTAAGATTTATCATGGCAGGAAAATCTGGGAGAGAAACAACCCAAGTAGAGGAAATACTCCACTGCTTTCTTCTTCAGTTCTAAGCTTCAACATTCATTCCAGATCTCCAATTTTCAACCAGGGTGATCCTCTCTAAGTTAGCTATCAGCTGCAGTTGATACAGAGCCATCATTATATTTGCCTCTCATTTCTTTTTTCATTAACCTGGCACATAGCACACAACCCCAAGACCACAAATAAGGAACATTCAGCTCTCAAGCTGAGTACACAGCCCTCCAGTTTTCTCTGTCCACCCTCAGGACTCTTCCCAGTCACACCCACTCTCCCCGGACCACCAGTCTTGTTCCACATCCACAATGAATGATTTTTACTGGCTGGAATGTGTCTGATAATGTCTCTTGCCCTGGATGGAATGAAACTGACTTTAAGGATTTATCCACACTTCTTCTTGCCCTGATGTTTCTCCCCTGGGTAAACCACATTTTATGGAACGCGGGTGGCACTGTGGTCTAAACCACAGAGCCTAGGACTTGCCGATCAGAAGGTCAGCGGTTCGAATCCCTGCGGCGGGATGAGCTCCCGTTGCTTGGTCCCTGCTCCTGCCAACCTAGCAGTTCGAAAGCAAGTAGATAAATAGGTACCGCTCCGGCGGGAAGGTAAACGGTGTTTCTGTGCGCTGTTCTAGTTCGCCAGAAGAAGCTTCGTCATGCTGGCCACATGACCCGGAAGCTGTACGCCGGCTCCCTCGGCCAATAATGCGAGATGAGCGCCGCAACCCCAGAATCGGTCACGACTGGACCTAATGGTCAGGGGTCCCTTTACCTTTTAAACCACACTTTAGCACCCAGTTGGAGCAAATGGCAATTCAGGTTTTCTATGGATAGATGTTACCTCCGATTTAGCGGGTTTTCCATGGGAAAGAAGCAGGGTAAAGGGAAAACCACTCTGAGCTGTGCTTTCTAGGCATGAAGTGTGGGCAAGCCCTAAGAGCTACATCAATTGCTCTGTCCACTTTTGCTTCTGAAGCTCCCCACTACTGGTCATCAGCAAGCTGACAATCAGGGAATGAAGCTCTTAGGCTCAGAAAGGTTCCATAGCAGAAGGCATTCAGCGACACTATACAATACAAACAGGTTGGTGGTGAACTCCCTTCACCTTCCTTACCATTCAGTTTTGAGAATATATTCTGAACACATGTAGAGGATTGTTTTTAACCTGCTCTATAGACAGTAGGATACTTTGCAATATTACAGATGTCTTTTATGTTTCTGAAGTGTTTGCCCCATGTTAACGTTAATCAAAATCCATGATGTTTATTTTTACACAGTATCTTTCCAAGGTGTTTCATTTGATGTGGCCTTTCCAATCAAAAAGAAGAAGAAGAAAAGAACAAAGTAATCAGCTGAAATCCTTTTAAAAGGGGGCAGGGGGGCGGGGGTGGAATGCCAGTAATGTAAGCCAGAAATATGATTGTAACATCCTTAAGTATAATCACAACTGACTATCATTTACTGGTTCACATTGAAAGCGTTTATCATAAACTTTCTCTCAAATGAAACTTTGCAGCCGAATAGAACTTCCTGTCAAAGGGGCAGAGAAACGGCACCCTTGTTTTGAACAGGTCTTGTTCATCAGAAATGATTTTTTTCCATTTCATTTGTTTAAAAATATATTTTATTTGCCTTCCTTTTCCTTGCAAAATGGATGGACGTCTCTTGATTAAAACATCATTATAAATTAGAAAGTAGCCCATCATGTGGAAAATTGAGATTCTCTGGTTTAAGCAAACTGCCTCAAGCAACAGACTTACCCAAACTAAATGACAACTCTTCTTCTTCTTCCCACTTTTGGAGGAAAGGTGATTTGCACTTTTAAAAAGGTAGCATTAACATTAGCATTCTAAAGTAGCATCATGTGAGCTGATTGGGACTATTAAATTTATTAACTTTCCCTCTGCTATAAGCATTCTGCAAGATGTAAGATGTTCATCAGGAATTTGGGGACTAATTAATACACTTCTAATGTAAGCTATAATTTTACGAGATACAAGTTCAGTGGTACAAGACAAGTTCAACCCCCACCTGCCAAAACAAACAAACAAACACTTGTATTGGTGAATTCAAAGTGTATTAAATTAGGGACATAAGCATATAGGATGCTGCCTTATGCATAAGCAAACCATTGATCCATCTAGCTTAGTATTCCATTGTTTCAGACAGGGAGTCTTTGTTGGAGAAAAGCAAGTACATTTCCTTCTCCTGAACTTCTACTTAAACCAGAAGAAGGCACTGTTTGACAAGTGATCTAGTTATCCCCTGTTTGTAGCTTCTCTAAGTTAACTCCACCCCTAAAAACTTAGACATTTTGTTTGCTGTTTTCTCCAGACAATATGGCTGCTATTTCTCTCCTATCTTCCCTCACATGTAAATAGTTCCTGCATGAATAAATCCTTTGAACTCCAGAAACTGTAAGTAATTACTTCAATCTAAATCACTTGAGCTGCTAACAATATTTATTTTTTAAACAGCTCTAGGAATTGTAGTTTGGGGACAGGAATCTTCTAACAACACTTAGCACCCTTAAACTGCAGCTTCCAGCATGCTTTGGGAGAAGCCATGACTGTTTAAAGTGGTATCGTAGTACTTTAAATATATGGTGTGAATGTGGCCTAAGTCTCTGTTTTTCAGCTTGTTAATTTTTGTCCTTCTTTTGTACTTGTAATGCATTTCTGGGACATGGTAGTTCTGGCCTACATTTATCAGGCTGAGTAAAGCATGCTGCTGGAGAGAAGGAACGTTGCAGGTCTTCAGGGTCAAGTTCCATCTATCTCCTGAACAGAGCTCCAGAGACACTGTCGCAGCCATGCCTTGAATTGAATGTAGTACCCATCTAGCCCAGCCCATTTTTCAGCATACAGTAAGTTCCAGTGCATAAAGCTTTGAATCAAATGCAGAAATCTGCCTTATACCTGATCCAACTGGCCTACAGCTGCTTGTTATGATTGGCAGAAGCTTTCCACAGTCCCAGAAAGAAAAACATCATTGCAATCACCTTCTGCTTTAGGGTTGGGGCCAGATTTTTTATCTCCCCTCATCTCTGCAAGGCATCTTTGGTAGATGGCCAGGACCACCTACCTGTCAATCTTGTGACATCATAAATATACAATGTAATTGCTGGCTTTGCTCAGCCCTGCATACTGATTGCAGGGCACTTGAGAGGTGCTGCTCACAGGCTTTACAAACCCTCTGGTGCTTAGGAAGTTTCTAAACCATGTGACAGTCAGCTGGCTCTTGGGTGCTTGAGAAGCACTGTGTAAGGAGCTATGCTGGTGGTGCTTGCAAAGCCCCTTTCAGTTGAGCTCTGCACATCTGATGTCAAATATGATGTCAGGTGCAGAGCAGGTGGGCATGCCTTGCCTGGCACATCCGTGTGTATCAAACATGGAAGTATGACAGGCCAAGCAGAATTCCTGCTCAGAGACTGAGCCTGGGAACTTCTGCATGGAAATCATGCACTCTACCCATTGAACTATGGTCCTTCTCCATGTTAGAACCTTAGGCCAGGGATCCAATACTGCACCTATTTTTAAGAACCCACTAGGCTTTGTACCCTGACCTGCCAAAATCAATGACCTACACCTTCTGGTTCCACCCCCTTTCATTGAATCCTAGGGTTTCACTTTAGACCCTATCCAAGTACCAACATAAATAAACAAAACAAAATACCATAAAGTGTGTTATTACCCCAACTTCATTGGCAAGGACCAACATTCCCCCGTGGTATAACAATCTGCGACTCTTAAAACAATAATTGGTGTATTTTTTGTTTGTAAATTGTTTGGTTCAAAACTTTCTGCATCTAACTATGGCAAGTTTTTACAAGATCAAAAGGAGGAAAACTATGGTGAAGGTTGAAATAAGAGTATTTTAGCATCATGTACTTTTCTTATAGACCTTCTATGATCTTTAATGTTAGCATAATAGATAACAGTGGGTATACTGCAGATATCTATGGCTTTTTTCTTTTGGGCCTTAAGTGCATGTCTTGTTATGAGACCTTGAAGGGACATCCATCAATGGCTGACCTCAATCTTTCTGCAGTGTATTCTATTATATTTGCCAATCAGTGAAGGAAGTTTGCCAGCGTTGAGCCTTTCACCTCTATCAATTGAAGAATAAGTCATTTTATGATCAAAGGCATCCTTAGGTCAGGCCCTCTAATCTCACTTTCTTATCTTGAAGGGGGGGAAAAGGATAACAGAGTCTTCACATTTTACTCCCTAATGAGCAAATCTACACCCAACTTCCCAGACTGACTTAATCTGATCTGAAGTTTGAAAGATCTGTTCTATTCTGACTGGAAATTAATGGTATTAACATACTGGTGTGCCTGTTACCCAGTGGGAACTCTAGGTGCCCAAGATTTTTTGTTTTTGTTTTTAAAGGAGAACAAGACTCAAACAGGGAACATATCAGCCCTTTTCAAACATTCAGAACATCTGTAATGGACATGTATGGGGAAGGTGGCATTTGAGTGTAAATTTCTCTTATTCAACACAATAAATCAATCTCAATCAATCTCAAACTTTTATTGGCATATAGACAAAATATTGAAAGATTCAGTACAATAAAATCGCTCAGCAGAATCTGCATCTAACAATTAAAATACTGTTGTATAGCATTCACTAATCTTCACTGCGGGTGGGACGCGGGTGGCGCTGTGGGTTAAACCACAGAGCCTAGGGCTTGCCGATCGCATGATTGGCGGTTCGAATCACCGCGGCGGAGTGCGCTCCCGTTGCTCGGTCCCAGCGCCTGCCAACCTAGCAGTTCGAAAGCACCCCCGGGTGCAAGTAGATAAATAGGAACCGCTTACTAGCGGGAAGGTTAACGGCGTTTCCGTGTGTGCTGCGCTGGCTCGCCAGAGCAGCTTTGTCACGCTGGCCACGTGACCCGGAAGTGTCTGCGGACAGCGCTGGCTCCCGGCCTCTAGAGTGAGATGAGCGCACAACCCTAGAGTATGTCAAGACTGGCCCGTACGGGCAGGGGTACCTTTACCTTTACCTTTAATCTTCACTGCATGTTGCACAAACCTGGCTACTATCTCCATCTTATCTTGATTCTGAGTAAACGTTTGTGACTGCCACTCCCTGCTAACAACCAATTGTTTAGTGAATTTAGTTTCATTGTGTGCCAATGTTCTACTGATGGAAGGTCTCAAAAGTACTTAGGATGTTCATATACATTCTATGACATTCCAAGTCAGGTAATGCATAGATAATGCTCCCAAGAAAAAGTTGATGGCTTCTTAATGGATGCTCTATTTCAGGTCTCAGAGCATGGTTAAAATGGGCATTTATACAACTGCTTTGAAGCCTATGGAAGAAAAGTTGTTGTCTAAATAAAAATAAATTTATGATATCCACCTGTTGGCTACACACTTTCATTTCAACTTGATCTGTTTTTGACTGTGTCTTAATGACAGAGACTAAATTTGGGAGTGCTACTTAATAATTAGAAGTAATGAGTGAATAGTTCTATCACAATCAAAATGGCAGATGATTTAACAAACAGCAGTGAGTAAAGTACCCTATGAGTCCAAAGCGATGCTTGAAGAACCTCTTCTTTTTGAGCAGACATCAGTGATTGAGAACTATAATTAAAGTTGCCTTAATAAATTGTAGGAGTTGCTAAGATACCAGCAGGTAGCTCTTGGCTAGCCACAAATACCTGAACACAATCTTTAAATATATTTGTCTTGTGTGTGTCAGTAATTGTAACCCTTTGCAGACAGAATACCGCCACCAATGACAGTCAAGGGTGTTTGATTAGGAATTTGCATTCTTATAGCACCCGCTAATTAGCTATTTTTGCATTTTCTTCCACTCTTTTTTTTTTTTTTTTTTTTGGCTTTCTGAATAATAAAATGCAACCAAATTGTAAGAACAAAGTTTTCATCAAGAACATACCTTGTAGCAAAACAGGCAGTCAAGAAGACCCCATGGCATGTTGATTATCTTTTGAGTGCTAAGGATAGCAGTGGCATTCACAGCTTGATTCTTTACTTTGCCTGGCTCCACTCAGCAATTAAGTGTTATGCTTTCAAACTATCTTGGTTTAGAGTGAGGAGGAGGAGGAATGAAGATGAAGCAAAACAGTTCATTTATAAATAGCTGAATATAAGCTCAGTGTTTCAAGTGTTGACAGAGATGAGTATCATACAGGGATGGAGGAGAAGTTAGTACAGTCTACACTTGCAAATGGATTGGCCTAGTTTAAACCTCCTACAGTAACTCACAGGTTTGTTGTTGTTGTTTAGTCATTTAGTCGTGTCCGACTCTTCGTGACGCCATGGACCAGAGCACGCCAGGCACTCCTGTCTTCCACTGCCTCCCACAGTTTGGTCAAACTCATGCTGGTAGCTTCGAGAACACTGTCCAACCATCTCGTCCTCTGTCGTCCCCTTCTCCTTGTGCTCTCAATCTTTCCCAACCTCAGGGTCTTTTCCAGGGAGTCTTCTCTTCTTATGAGGTGGCCAAAGTACTGGAGTCTCAGCTTCAGGATCTGTCCTTCCAGTGAGCACTCAGGGTTGATTTCCCTAAGAATGGATAGGTTTGATCTTTTTGCAGTCCATGGGACTCTCAAGAGTCTCCTCACAGGTAACCAAAAGAAATTCTGACTTGGACTTCTGCAAGTTTTGTGATGCAGGTCTCAGCTCAAATGTGGACCTTTTTAAAAAAAGGTGTATTTTGGAATAAAATGCATTTAGAAATGTGTACATTGAGATAAGATATGGATTTAGATAGGTATTTTGTAAGAAAATAGATATTAGAATATGAACTTTCATATGGATTTTGTGTTTTTAAAAAGCCATCACATAATGCAGAAATGGGAAGAAGATTTATAAAGGAACACATTGACAATTAACTTGGAACAGAAACATATGGTTCTGCCCAACCATATAATATTTTTTGTTAGTTTCTATATATGACGCGGGACTATATAGGAACGCGGGTGGCGCTGTAGGGACGCGGGTGGCACTGTGGGTAAAACCTCAGTGCCTAGGACTTGCCGATCGCATGGTCGGCGGTTCGAATCCCCGCGGCGGGGTGAGCTCCCGTCGTTCGGTCCCAGTTCCTGCCAACCTAGCAGTTCGAAAGCACGTCAAAGTGCAAGTAGATAAATAGGGACCGCTTACTGGCGGGAAGGTAAACAGCGTTTCCATGTGCTGCTCTGGTGCCGGTTCGCCGGAGCAGCTTCGTCACACTGGCCACGTGACCCGGAAGTGTGTGCAGACAGCACTGGCTCCCAGCCTCTAGAGTCAGATGAGCGCACAACCCTAGAGTCTGTCAAGACTGGCCCGTACGGGCAGGGGTACCTTTACCTTTACTATATATGATGCATCCATACATTAATATCTGAGGTAACACAGACCTTGTGATTTCTCTAGCATACAGAATCCAGAGATTTTCATATAGGGAAAATGTTATGCAAACATCTCCCCAATTAGAAATGGCACAGTAAAGAAAATGTGTGAGGGCTTCAGAAAATGTATTATGAAATGTGCCTGTAACTTGCCTGGCAAGTTAATCTTCATATGTAAGAAACTTTCCTCTCCTCCACAGAGATAGAAAAAGTCAAGAGCACAGAGGGGTAACCTCAGGCCCAGGCAGGGCCAGCCCAACACATTTTAGCACCTGAGGCAAACCACAAAATGGTGCCTCCCGGCCTGCCAAGGGAGAAGGGGTACATGAATATCTACATCAGGAGCAAGGGGAATCACTGTGAATCCTGCCACCTGAGGCGGTCGCCTCACCTTGCCTTATGATTGGGCTGGCCCAGGGCCCAGGAGCCAATTGTTGCCCCCCAAGCCTCTCTACCTGGCCCTTGGAAGCAACTCACTGCTCTAAGTCTCACCCCTCACTGTCCTTGCTTCACACACCCCAAACATATCTGTCTGGCTAAAATGTGTCCTTGAATTGTTTCTTGTCTGAATGGAGGTGGGAGAGTAGTGCCTGATCATGCATGAAGAAATTAGCCTACTGTCTGAAGAGAGAGTTCATATTCATCGCTTCACCCAGTTTGCCTTTAGCCCAACCCTTCACTGCCATGCGACCCACAGAACATTGTTTAGAAGAGAATGTTGTTCTTGGGCTGATAAAGCACCTTCATGCCTGGGTGAGGATGACACCCAATCTGGACTTGCGCTTGTTTTTTTTTAAGCACCCACATGTCATAGCTCTCTAGAAAAGCTGCCATGCATTTCTTTGCTGAATTTGGGTTGCTAGTGGTAACCTTTAAGACTTTACAGGACTCGGAACTAGGGTTTCTGTGCCTGAAAGAATGTCTCTTCCCATATGAACCTACTAGGATCTAAAGATTATGCATTAAGAAGCTCATCACAATGACTCTCCATCAGAAGTGCAGAGGGTAGTGATTGGAAAGAGAACTTTTTCAGTCGCGGTTCCATGCTTTCTAGGCATGGGTCTCAGTGGTTTTGCCTTTGCCCCACTACTTTCCCACAGAAAACACACTCTTTAGCACTGAATTGGAACCAATGGAACGCTGTGGAAAACCCAGTTGCCATTTGTTCTGATTCCGCACTAAAGATCCACTTTCCCTTGGGGCAAATGGAGGTGTGTATGAGCCATGAGTGGAAAACCTGTTCAGTTCATAGACCTTAAGTCACAATAGGAAGCAAGATGATGTTTGTTTCTTGATGTTTTTTGTCTGTATTGAACCCCTTCTTTTACACACACACACACACACACACAGGACTTGGAGTTGTTAAAAAACTTTATTGTTACTTCTGCAGTATATTCTGAAATGATGTTGTCATAACACTTTCCATTTAGAGAAGATAATCATTCTTTAGATACACTCTCTTATTTTTACACCAAGCTTGTCTTTTTTTATTTTAAGCTAACACCCAAGATCAAAGTCTAATTCAATTAATACTAATCTCTAAAGCTATTAGATCTCAGCTTTAAAAAAAAAGTTTCAACATTTTGCTAGGCTTTTAATCCTTTAGACAACGGCTTAGACAGTCACATAGTATCCCTAAAGATAATAAGCACATTATAAATGCTGATAAAATGTTATCAGGCACGAATCGTGTATGAAGATTGGTTCACATCTTGGTAGGGAATAAACAGTGGAACCTGAATATGATGTAGGTATAAGCTGGAAAGAGATAATTGCAATGTTCATAGCTCATTGGACAGATGCAACACTTTTCAAAGTGTGTGTGTGTGTGTGTGTGTGTGTATGTATGTATGTATGTATGCCCTCCTTCCAAATTCCTGCTTTAAAGAAAGCAGGAATAGTTATATGGATTCAATCAATGAAACGGAAGGGCAGTGTCCTAAAGTATCCACTGGATTTCATGCTTCTGATGTTCTGAGGCAATGCAGATGCTTTTAAATGATATATATGTTTTGTTTCATTAGATAGAAGATTAACTAGGAATCAGGAAAAAATGGACTATTTTTTCCTCCTGGGGTGACAAATGGGAGCATCACCCACTATACTATCTTGCCAGGTGGGCGCAGCCTCTCACTAGGATCCAAGCATGACTTTTGGAGTTGCAGGGAATGGCAGCAAGTCTGGCTGAATCCTCAGGATTGCAGGTAGAGAGGTGAGTGGCAGTGGTGACATTCAGGCATCACCACAAAGTCCTTGGGCCTACTTTGCTTAATTATTGTCAACAATATTGATCTCTTGATATTTACCAGAACAACTCTTCGAATGCACTTGATACATGAATGGACCAGCAAAGTTACCATCAAAATGTTGCCTAAAGTATCCCTACAGAATGTTATAACCAGTAAATAATTTGTGAAGGTTTGCAGTGAACTGACATGCAGCGAAATGTACCAATAACTGTAAAAGATCGTGCTCATATATAGGTGAAAAAGGTTGCATTACAGAGAAGTGCATCCCAAGTTGTTTACAGCCTTATGTATTGAAAATGGAATATGTAATTGTGCCCACATAATTACAGGAAACCATTAAAGATTGTACAAGCAGTGCGACACATGTAACATTTTGGCATGATAAGTGCCATTTATATCCCCCCGTGCCACTGGTCTGTAAAAACCATCCTTAATGGTTCCCATGAATGATGAAGCTGATGCATTTTCACTCTTCAGCTGTTCTCTTCAAGGGTCTTAATCTTCCGGTACAAGAATAATCCCATTAAGAAAGCATCCGCCCATGGACAGGGCTAAGGAGGCCGAATGTGCCACAGATGGATGCATGTTTCAAAGTCAAACAAAGTCATTTTATACTTTGCTACTAGATTCTGGGTCACAATGGGTTGGATCAAAAGTTGTTGTTATTGTTGTCTATTATATTTCTGCACCTCCCTTCACCCAAGGATCACAAGGCAGTTTACAATATAAAAACACAAAAAATATACCATAGTAAACAAGGAAAAAACCCCACTAACACACACAGTTTAAAAGGCTGTGGGTTGTTTAATTAGTCAAAGGCTTGGAGGAAGAGGAGTGCTTTTGCTTGGTGCCTAAAGATATGTAACAAAGGCATCAGGCAAGCCTCCCTGGGGAGAGTATTCCACAAGTGGAGAGCCAATAAAGAAAAGGCCTGTTCCTGTGTTGCCAACCTCCAGACATCTCATAGAAGAGGGCCTCAGATAATGATCACAGGTTCTGGGTCTGTTCATATGGGGAGAGGTGGTCCTTCAGATACACGGTCCTGGGTCTTTTCAGGCTTTATAGGTCAAAACCAGCACTTTGAATTGGACCCAGAATCTAATAGGCAGCCAGTGCACTCAGGTCAGGATTGACTTTACATGCTCAAACCATCTTATCCTGATGAGCATCCTGGCTGCTGAATTCAGCATCAGCTGAAGTTTCCAAACCATCTATGTATACTATCTTGCAATAATCTAACACAGAAGTCACCAGAGCATAAACAACATAAATTAAGCTATCCTTGTCCAGATAAGAATGCAACCGGGCCACAACCTGAAGCTGGAGGTTAAGGGGTGATATGATAGCCATGTTCAAATATATAAAAGGATGTCATATAGAGGAGGGAGAAAGGTTGCTTTCTGCTGCTCCAGAGAAGCGGACACGGAGCAATGGATCCAAACTACAAGAAAGAAGATTCCACCTAAACATTAGGAAGAACTTCCTGACAGTAAGAGCTGTTTGACAGTGGAATTTGCTGCCAAGGAGTGTGGTGGAGTCTCCTTCTTTGGAGGTCTTTAAGCAGAGGCTTGACAACCATATGTCAGGAGTGCTCTGATGGTGTTTCCTGCTTGGCAGGGGGTTGGACTCGATGGCCCTTGTGGTCTATTCCAACTCTATGATTCTATGATGGAAGCACTCCACACCACTGAGGCCCTCTCAGCCTCAAGTGAAAACAAAGGATCCAGGAGTACCCCTAAGCTTCATGCCCACTCCTTCAGAGGGAATATAACCCCAATGAGAGCAGGCAACCTCCAATCAATCAAGGGAACCGTCCACTAACAGTGCCTCAGTCTTATCTGGATTGAGATTAATTTGATAGCTCTCATCCAGTCCAATATCAAGGCTAGAAAATGGTCCAGCACATCCACTGCCACAGCTGCAGATGAAAAGGAGAAGTAGAGTTGTGTGTCATCAGCATATTGCTGCCAATGTACTCTAAAACTCCAGATGACCAAAGTTAGCCTTTCCCATTTGGAGAACAGCTTTCACTCACAGATACTGGTCTGCATAATGCAAGTTGGCTTATGAACACTACTTTCTTTAATCGAAAGCTCTGGTGATGGGTGCCCACAGCCCTGGAACCAAAATAGGACCTAAGAAACTAGAGGGATAAATCAGCAAGCTTGAGGGAACCCTTGCAGTTTTCAGGAATATTTTAAAAGCTGAAAAATCCCCACTTACAAAGGTAATGAGGACTGAGCATGCTTGGCAGCTGCAGTCTTTTGAAAGTCAATTGGGGTGGTGGTGGTAGAAAATTTAAGGGGTATGCAGAACAGCCTTCTTGAATGCCTTACAACTCATTGTATCATATAGCAGGCATGGATGGTTGGCCAGAGAGGAACACTCTTGCTGGAAGGCGAGGATAAAAGTTACAATTTGTTGACAGTTCCACTTGTGTTTCCTTAGAACTGTTTACAGTCATTGAAGGGATCTTGTGTAGCTCTTTTATCCTAGAACAAAGGAACTATCTCAGTTTCTCATTTAAATTTAGTTATCCATATTTTAATAGCAATCAGCATTTTGGTATGAATTTCTCCACTTCCCTAGACAGACTCCTTATCTCATGTAACTGATGCCTACTCAGGTCTTGTTTAGGAAGGAGAACAAAATGATGCCTGGCTCAGGTGTTCAGGGGTGTAAATGCCACACTGCTGTTCACATAAGGAAAGCAAGACTAAATCTAAAGATGCTATATTTTCATCCACTTGTCTAGGAAGTTACAGAACAAAATATATAGCCAAGCATATGAGGTGGACAGCCTGAGCTGCTGCCAGCCCAAGCTGGGGGAAGGAGCGCATGAGTCCGGGTGCATGGGGTCACAGCCACCAAGCACGAGCATCTCTTTCCGTGGTTGAGGCTGGCAGTGGCCACAGCATGCAGAACACCCACGGGCCTCTTTCCCCAGCTTGGGCTGGCAGCAGCTGCAGCATGCAGAGCAGCCCAAGCCCAAGTTGCTGCCAGCCCAAGTGGAGGCAGTATCCCACTTCCTACCTTATCTTCACTGTGATGGCCTTACTCTACTCCAGCGTTTCTGCTTTGGGGGCACAATGCCCTCCTGGGCATGCACATACCCCCCTACCCCCCCAAAAAAACCCAAACCCAGACATTTTCTTTAAAATGTAAAAAATTGCCTAGATGTGCATGTTGCCCCCCCCCAAAAAAAGAGGACATGTCTGAGTTTTCCCGGACATACGGCAACCCTACATAATGATAGCTAAGTAATTTTGACATTCTTATTGCAAACCTTTTCTCTTAAACGGATTCCTGTAGTTACTCCTAAGCCACCTTTAAGCCCCTGGCTAGCAGATGGGTGGGATTCTCTCTCTTTTTTAAAAAATAATAATAATTTAAAAATAAATGCAAGATAAATTGCAACAACATAATGAGCAATTATAACTGATTCCACCATACAAACACCCAATATACAATCATGCAAGGTCGTGCAATTTCTTTATTTAGTTTCTCCAAAGTATCCAGCTTGCAAGACTTTCAGGCCCTGCAATGATGAACTTGCTATGTATCTTTCCCTCCCCCTTTCTCCTTTCTCCAACAATCAATACCTAGTGGACAGTTTCCCTTGTTTTGTTGTGAAGATGTAGCTGTTCTTTTTTGTTGCTTGCAGAGAAATAGATGCTTCCTTGAAGGCAGAGAAATATAAAAAAGAAAACTTTGGCATTGATATTGCATTTGTTCACAACTGAAGGCAGGAGACTCTGGCATACACTTGTGTTTCTTGCAAAAGAATCTATGAGCTATAAATCTTGTGTGAAGATTGGGGCCCTGGAGAAGAGAGAGTTCATGATGTCCTATTGGTCTTCCTCCATAGCCACTCTGAAAGCAAATGTTCCATCCCTCGATGTTAAGGCTGGGCTGAAGTCACCACCACTCCATTTCCTGAAAACATTCTCTCTCTTTTCAAGTTAAAAAGCAAGAAAAATATAAAACTGTTGGCCACCTTGTAAGCAGCAAACCCTTCCTGAAATTTTCAGACATTTCCCTCTCTTCCCGCCTTGTTTTGAAGAAAAGTTAATCCCCCTGCAAACATCCACCCCAAAAGTATGATAGCACAGGTGAACAGTATAAAGCTCCATTGATTAGCTGCCATTGTGCATGGTAAATAAGTCTGCATTTTTCATCAGTAGGGTGCTATTCTATGTGGTATGATCCCTTGGAGCTGCACACAATTGCTTCTCATTTTATGTTCAAATATGGATAGCGTTTTCTTGATGTTGGTCGGAATCTCCTTTCTTGTAACTTGAAGCCATTAGTTCGGGTGCTATTCTCCAGAGCAGGAGAAAAACAAGGCTGCTCCATTTTCCATGTGATGTCCCTTTAGATATTTGAAGATGGCTATCATATCTCCTCTCAGTCTCCTCTTTCCCATGCCAAACATACCCAGCTCCCTCAACTGTTCCTTGTAAGACTTGGTTTCCATACTCTTGATCATCTTGATCACCCTGTTCTGCACATGTTCCAGCTTGTCTGATAGTAAGAGCTTTTAGACAGTGGAATGGACTCTCTTGGGAGGTGGTGGACTCTCCTTCCTTGGAGCTTTTAAGCAGAGGTTGGATGGCCATCTGTCATGGATGATCTCATTGAGATTCCTGCATTGCAGGGGGTTGGACTAGATGACCCTCAGGATCCCTTCCAACTCTACAATTCTGCGATTCTATGAGTCTAAATGTATGGTGTGAATATCTCAATATGACTCACAGGGTCCCCAATCTCATCCCCTGAATAAGCATAATCCGAGCCCCGGGTTATGACACTCAGCAATACATTTTCTTGGTTTCCCTTGAAATCAGTCATATGAACCTATCTCTGGGCACTCATAAAGTAATATTCAAGCCAGTGAAATGCTAATGGCGGCTGGCCTATCTGGGCAGTGCCCCACCATCCTAATTCTACCCGTACCTGTTTTTCTTCCTACTCAAAATCACTCAAGAGAAGGAAGCACCAGCTTCAGTTTTGCCCTTCCACAACTCAACAGGGAGAAGAAGAAAAAGAAGAAGAAGAAGAAGAAGAAGAAGAAGAAGAAGAAGAAGAAGAAGAAGAGTAGTAGTAGTAGTAGTAGTAGTAGTAGTTTGGATTTGATATCCTGCCTTTCACTCCCTTTAAGGAGTCTCATGATGCTCTTAACCACTACACCACACTGGCTCTCAGTGAGAATAGAGACAAAGCTAGAATTAGCTGGCTCTGCCTGTCATTGGTTCCCCTTATTGTTGCTCTTCCTTCCTTCTGCCTCACCAGTCCCAATGGGCACAAGGCAGCACCATTAAATGTTCTGTTCAGACTTTTCTAACTCTTCCTAATTTACTGGTCTACCAAATAGAACCACATAATTTGACCAAATTGTGTTATTTTCCTGTAAGATTTCTTTTTTTGGAAGAAAGAAAAAAAAAAGCAAAATCCAAGCTCAGCAGGGCAATACAGTTATGTGTATACCATGATTGCCTTGTCCAATAACTATTAAATCAGATTGCAGTTACACTGATTAAATTTACTCTGGCAGACAGAAAGAGAGTAGTAGAATCTGAAGAGTTGGGTCTGCCAATTGTATCCCTCTTTCTAGCAGGATGCTTCACATGTTTAGCTTCCCCAAAGCTGCTAAATATAGGCAGCTAAAACATTTTTATCCTACAGTTGTCCTAGCTGGAAAGAAAATATAAAGGCCCAAGTCATGAAATGCACTCATCTATTCTAAGAAGAGAATGTAAAAAATAAAATAAAAAATAGTATCTTACCATCTAACTACCAGATGTCCTGAGATAAAAACATTTGCAGAAAATTGTTAAAACAAGTCTTTCCTGCAAGAACATTAGATTTCAGCAAACAGGCAACAGTTTCTGTATCACCACCTGTTACTATTTGGCATTCCCTAACACTTTTCTCAGGTGAAGCTCTTTACACCCACATCCAGTAACTCCTAAATTAATTATCATAAAACACAAATGCCAATAATCCTTCATTAGTGAAGCAGCCATCTAAACGAGGTGTTTGGGACTAGCCTTTTTTTTATGACAACTGAGAAGGTTGCTCAGGAATGAATTAGTTCTGTTCCTCAGCAATTTCCACTGTTTGTCAAATGGTTGTCCTCAACACTGTAGGCTGGTCCAATAGGGCAAATGAGGCACTGCCCCACCAATCTCATTCTACCTTCAGCCAGCCCCTGATCTGCCTACCTTTCTATTTAGCAGTTGGTTAAAGATGTGACACTGCCTGTAACCTTCCTCCTCAGTCATATTATTGCCCCTTATCGAAGCCAGCAGGAAGTAGGAGGAGCCATACTCTTGATAACCTTACATTTCTGGATTACACATTTCTGAATCACCTTCAAAGGCAGCCTCACAGAGAGTGCACTGCAGTAGTCCAAAGTAGAAGATAACCAGAGCATGTACCACTCTGGCAAGACAGTGGGCCGGTAGGCAGTGTCTCAACCAACATACCAGATAGAGCTGGAAGACAGCTACCCTGGACACAGATGCTGTGCACCTGGTCCTTTCAGGACACAGTTATGACACAGTTACCCCATTCAGGTTCAGGGAGTCCCCACAACCTGCCTACCCCTGTCCCCCAGAAACAGTAGTTCTGTCTTATTGGGGTTCAACCTCAACCTGCCATCAATCCTCCAACTGCCTACAAACACTTAGACAGGACATTCACCACCTCCTGAATAATACCACCCTCCTGAATAAAATAAAATTTGTTCATTGTGGTGAAAGATGTAAATTTGATAGCACATCATAAGAGCTTAAGAACGGCCATCATGGATCAGGTCAATGGTCCATCTAGTTTGTCATCCTTTCTCCACAGTGGCCAGCCAGATATCTGTGGGAAGTCCACAAACTGAACATGACCACAACAGCACTCTTCCCTCCTACAGTTTCTAGCAACTGGTATTCCTAAGCATACAGCCTCTGACAGTGGAGGTAGAACATGGCTAGTAACTGGATATCAGGAGATGTGGAAATAATTTGGGGGGAATAATATGAAAACGTATTATATATGGGGAAGCTACTTGCAAAAATGTGTACACTGGCAAAACGGCCTGCAAAAATAAATAAATATGTTTTTAGGGAAAATACACAAGACAAAAGTGGACATGGAAATCAGGCAAACCAAACTTAAGATTAGAGAGGGGGAGGGGGAGAAAGAGAAAGAAATAAAATTGACAGATTTGCCAATCTTATGTGTAGGAGATGGGAAATGTTAAAAAGGACTCTCATTTTCATGTACTATAGGAGATGGCAGTGAAACCAGTTGGCATTTTTAAAAAGAGAAAAGTCACATTCTGAAAACACATTAAGCAGTTCTTTCAAGTCAATGGCCTCCAAGTGTTTCAAACTATGCCCTGGTAGACAGATGCTTATATTACAAAACCAACACGCACATTTCAGAACACACTTGTCTCCAGGGAGGAACTATCACAGGTGTGGCAGAATGATATTGAGTAGCTAAAGGCAAAGAGGGGGGGAAATCTAATTAACATCACAGACGGCAGAATCTGCTGAAGGAATAGGAGAGACAATTCCAGCCTCTGTTAGACAGATGAGTGAAAAAGCTAGAAGGGTAGTTCAAAAATAACCTGGGGCTTTCTTGTGGAAGCACCACTCGCCATGATGCTTTTTCAACAATCAAGTTCCAAGCTAACCATTGTTTAACCCATTGTGACATGTGTTTTGTTGGTGCCGCTAAGAAACCAATGCATATTTCATAATCACAACTTCATGAGTGAGTGACAGTTCCTTCAAAATTAGCCATTAGGACTTGGATTAAAAATAGCTGACTTTTTAAAGGAACAGTTAAAAACTTACTGACTAGGCATGTCCATAATTTCATTGTACATGCTTAGCTGGATAAAAACTTATACGGGAAATAATGCTTTATTCAGAGTATATTGTTATTATCATTATTGTCATTAATATTTAATAACCTTCCACTATGGGGACGCGGGTGGCGCTGTGGGTAAAAGCCTCAGTGCCTAGGACTTGCCGATCGAAAGGTTGGCGGTTCGAATCCCCGCAGCGGGGTGCGCTCCCGTTGTTCGGTCCCAGCGCCTGCCAACCTAGCAGTTCGAAAGCACTCCTGGGTGCAAGTAGATAAATAGGGACCGCTTACTGGCGGGAAGGTAAACGGCGTTTCCGTGTGCTGCGCTGGCTTGCCAGATACAGCTTGTCACGCTGGCCACGTGACCCGGAAGTGTCTCCGGACAGCGCTGGCCCCCGGCCTCTTGAGTGAGATGGGCGCACAACCCTAGAGTCTGTCAAGACTGGCCCGTACGGGCAGGGGTACCTTTACCTTTACCTATGGCTTGCTCAAGACATTTTGCCAGTTGGCGAAAGACAACTTGGTGCCATTCCTGAAGGTACATACCAAAGCCAACTGGGTTGGCAGTTGAATCTTACTCCAGTACCGGTGAAAGAAAAGTATATTCCACTGTACTTGAGGGCAGCCAGCTACCATAGGAGTACAGGGCAGGTCACATGATACTCACAGTTCTGCCCCTTCCCTGTCCCTCAGCAATTGCCACCTGAGGCAGCTGCCTCACTCTGCCTCATCTCCAGATGTTGCTGGACTATAACTCCCATCATGCCTGATCACTGACCTTGCTGACAGGACTGTTGGGTGATGGAGCTGAACATTTGGGAGGCCATAGATCCCCCCCCCCCCAAACCTTCAATAGAACCACTCTTACAACAAGTTTCACATTAAAACTAAGGGATTGTCCTCAGGCAAAATGTCTTGGAAACGATGAGAGAAGTCAAAGGAGTCTTTTATTTTATTTTTACTACCAGTGTCCGGTACACGAAAACATGAACTGGGTTATTTATTATGAATGTGCTTTTGTATTTCTAACAAGAGACAACAAAGAATGGTTGCTGTTCAAAGTTAAGAAATGAGGATTACATGTCCATAAGATTGAAATCTATACTGGTTGTTTGGTGCTGTCTTTTATCCTAACTTTCATTTACTGCTTAGAAAGCCTACTTTGGATCAATTTTGAGAGCCCAGAGACATAAAGGCATGAAAATGAAAATCTGTGTGCAGCAGATGAGTCTCATCCTGCAGGGCTGCTCAACAGATGGCAGGTTTAATAGCTTAATGAAATTAGGAACATTTGGGGACCAGGAGAAGTCCTTTCCAGGGCTGCCCTCAACTGCTTCGAAACACCAAACAGCCTACATGCTTTCAAGGCTCATTCCAGACCCCTGGCTTGTGTCAAGATCCTCAATACGCCAACTTCAAATATGAGTTATATTGATTCCTTCACTGATCCACAGTGTTTGTGAATTTGCAAGGACTCCTATTGCCTAGAAGGGAATGAGTTGGATTTTGAGCTGAGTTGTTAGCTGATGAACCCAGAATCTAGCCAATGGGCATTTGTTAATCACATTTGTCTCTCAACCATCCTCAAGATTATTAGAAGCACCTACATGAAGTTAGCTATTTACGTTCTCATGGCAGCTTTGTGAAATAGGTTAAGCAGAAGGAAAGTAATTTAACAAGCTCCAGAGCTCGGCAGACACTTGAAACAAATTCTCCTTGTCCGAAGTCCACCATCTCACGCTGGCTTCACTTAGAGGAGAAGCTGTGTCCAAGGGCACATATTAATTCTTACCCCCAACAGAATTGACATCTGAAATGTGCTATTGTTGTTTCTGTGTAAATAGATGAGGTTATTCTTTCTCTTGAGCCCCAGTTTGATCGCAATGCACTATGGGAAGTGCAGAGAGCAGGAAGCAGTACTTTCAGCACCTTGTCACTTTGGGCAATCTGGAGCTATCTCCCCCAGAGTTGACTGAGGCCCTGATCCCCCTGATTTGGCCCAGTTTGGTATGGGATTCAGGTTTTGGTCAGATCTGGTACACATCATTAGGGTATGCTGCTGTTGTTTAGTCATTTAGTCGTGTCCGACTCTTCGTGACCCCATGGACCAGAGCACACCAGGCACTCCTGTCTTCCACTGCCTCCCGCAGTTTGGTCAGACTCATGTTTGTGGCTTCGAGAACACCATCCAACCATCTCGTCCTCTGTCGTCCCCTTCTCCTTCTGCCCTCAATCTTTCCCAATATCAGGGTCTTTTCCAGAGAGTCTTCTCTTCTCATGAGGTGGCCAAAGTACTGGAGCCTCAGCTTCATGATCTGTCCTTCCAGTGAGCACTCAGGGCTGATTTCCTTAAGAATGGATGCGTTTGATGTTCTTGCAGTCCATGGGACTCTCAAGAGTCTCCTCCAGCACCATAATTCAAAAGCATCAATTCTTCGGCGATCAGCCTTCTTTATGGTCCAGCTCTCACTTCCATACATCACTACTGGGAAAACCATGGCTTTAACCATACGGACCTTTGTTGGCAAGGTGATGTCTCTGCTTTTTAATATGTTGTCTAAGTTTGCCATCGCCTTTCTCCCAAGGAGCAGGCGTCTTTTAATTTTGTGACTGCTGTCACCATCTGCAGTGATCAGGGAGCCCAAGAAAGTAAAATCTCTCACTGCCTCCATTTCTTCCCCTTCTGTTTGCCAGGACGTGATGGGCCCAGTGGCCATGATCTTCGTTTCTTTGATGTTGAGCTTCAGACCATATTTTGAGCTCTCCTCTTTCACCCTCATTAAAAGGTTCTTTAATTCCTCTTCACTTTCTGCCATCAAGGTTGTGTCATCTGCATATCTGAGGTTGTTGATATTTCTTCTGGCGATCTTAATTCCGGCTTGAGATTCATCCAGCCCAGCTTTTCGCATGATGAATTCTGCATATAAGTTAAATAAGCAGGGAGACAATATACAGCCTTGCCATACTCCTTTCCCAATTTTGAACCAATCAGTTGCTCCATATTCATTAGGGTATACCCCATTTAAATGAATGACAATTGAATACTCCAACTCTTTGTTGTGCACTGCTGAGGAACCTGCAGTTCTTACTAATGTTGTTGACCTCCAATACCCAAATCCATCCCAACCAGCATGGCTAGTGGCCACTGATGATGGGAAGCTGCAGCTCAATAGCACCTGGAGTGCCACTGTTCCCCACTACTGCTGTGGTGCTTTGGGCATAGGGAAACATATCAAAACACTGCATCCCAAAGAACACAGACAATGCTACTGATATTTAGCTAGGGTGTGTGGAATATATTCATTAAAATTACTTCCAAAGAAGAACACACAAAGTGTTTTGGCTGCACTCCCAATGACAACATAACAATATCATAATTACACGTTTTATTCACTTGCAGCTCTTGTTATGAAGTGTTTTCAGACTCCCCCTAAATTAATTTTATTTTGCTGTTTGTGGATTTGAAGGGATTGTCCAGTAGAGAAGGAATGGAAGGAGAGAGGAAGAGAGTGGAGAAAGGAGTAATGGATAAGTAACGGAAAAAGGGATGAAGTCCATCATAACTCCAGAGCTGCCTCTAAGCTTCTTCTTATATATTGTCAGCAGCCCAAACACAGGAAAACCTCCTGCTGTGACAATGCCAACAGTGTTTTAATGTGCAAAAAAGAGGGAAGTTTCTCCTGTTACACATTTAACTTTAACATGAAGTTACTCTCTGCCCTTGAACGGCATATTTTTGTCAAGTTGAAATGTTTCAGCAGGAGCAGGAAATTGATTCATATTTTAAGAAGCTACCCCTCCCTGAATGATCACAATTAACACTGATTAATGGATCAAAGAAAAGCAGTTCTATAAATACAGAAGGATGCCCATTTTGGTAAGAATGGCAGAGGTTCATGTGTGTGTTTAAAATATAAAATAAATGAAACATGCCAGGCAGGTAACTTCATTGAAATGCTCAGAAGCATTTGTCATGGTTGATTAAACTAGGATGGGAAGGTGTTTTTATCAGAAAAAGGAAGGAAGGAAGGAAGGAAGGAAGGAAGGAAGGAAGGAAGGAAGGAAGGAAGGAAGGAAGGTCTTTTCACCATACCATGCAAGGAATGATGATGATTTCTTACACATAAACCCTTCATCATAAGGATACAGGTTGGGCTGCAACAATCTAAAAACACAATATTAAAACCAGTTAAACAGGCAGAAGCAGGTGAGTCCAGGCCAGCAACCATACATAGCATCGGCTCCTGTCAGAATCATCAGTAGTCTAAGAGCGATGTTGGCGCATCTCTTCCCTCACCTTCCCTGGGGCTTTTGAAGTCCTGTGTGTCCTGAGGGAAGGTATAAAGGCCAGGGAGCACACATACACACCACGGGCTCTCAGTTGGCCTAAGAGAATTCTTGACACTTCACATCTTCTATATTGTAATTATTTTAGTGTTTTGAAATTGTAAAAAGCCTTGGGTTACTTGGCAGAAAGGTGGTATAGAAATCCAATCAGTCATCAATCAATCAGATTATAATCATAATGACAGATAGACAGATAGGATCCCTTCACTGTACCTGTGAGAATTCACCAGGACAGCTAACTTAAGCCAGTCCCTCCTTGCCCACAGCACTTGTGGATTTGGGCAGCCAATTAAACCAGATCAATTAATTCCCATACACTTGCAATCGCGGGTAGGCAAAAATGGGTGTCTTCAAGACCAGTCAGAAAATATCACCACCACTCCTAGTTCTCTGCAGTCTCAAAGGTGAGAGGGATGGGATGAAAGGCTGCCATTAGAACAAAAAAGGCAAATCTATCCATTTTGATTTATCTCAGTTGCTCACAGTGGCGAAGCTTCCTGCTCCAGCACGAGGGGGCGGAGAGGAGGCGGGGGCGGGGCTGGTGCGCGTTCCAGGGGCGGACTGCACTGCCCGCAGGGACGTACCATGTGTCCTGGGGGTGGGGTGCCTGGGGGGGCAACCACGATGGCACCCCGCCGGGATCGCGCTGCCGGGGGTCATGCGCTCCCCCTGCACTCCTCTCCCTCCGCTAGTGATTGCTCATACCCTCCCTAATTTTCAGTTGAGTTCTCCACATTCCTATATCAGTTTGTGATTTTTTTAAAAGTTCTCTCCTCATGAAATTGTATACAAATTTCCATATGCACTTTAATAAAGATACGTATTTTGTGTCTAATTTTGCTAATATGTGCATTTTTGTAAGCAATTTAATCTAATAGGTTGTAATTTTTGTACATCCTATACACTTACTAACATTTTTGCACCAATGGTTCCCTAATACACATTTTTTTTGTAAGCTTTTTTTCTTTTGTCGCAGAACTGCACTGCAAAACACAGAGAAGAGTGCATTTCCACAGATAACTGCATTTAGGTTCATATATTGGTTGAGGAAGTTCAGATTAGGAAAGTTCACAATAAAATATGATTCGAACAAAATTCTGCCCCATCTCTAGTTGTGACCATAAATGGAGCACTGAAATCGCCACTGAAGATCACTGTTGTCCATTTCCAATAAAGTTGTGCTTTGTGATTTATCCAGTTCATCTTTTGCAAATGGGAATTACAGCCTTTGATTGAGTTGCATATATAGATAGATGGAGAGCTTTTCTAGCTATAGATAACATGATGAGTCTCAAGGTTATAGGAGGTATCTGCATGTGTGTAACAATTCCAGTAGAAAGCTACGGAGATCTTGTTAATATGCCTTTATGATGTAATATTACGATGGCAATTCAGTTTCATTGCAGGCCTAATGAGACCCTGTTAACAACGTCAAAGGGAAAGGAAACTGCTATCAATCAAATTCTACTGCCATTTGGTGGAGAGACTCCCCTCCCCCTCGTCAACTGACTTTATAGCAATGTTGAATGTGGGAATTGAGCCTCTTGGCTGAAAACCTTGCCTAAATTCCCAGAGGCTAAATTTCATGAATTCATGAAGCAGTTCTGACAGGGGGCCTCCTATTTGGCTATTAGTTCACCCCTGGGATTTGATATTGGGGAGAAGACGTGAGATCAAGTCTTAGTTCGTATGAATTGATAGAAGAGGTCAGAGTGCAAAAGGGATGAAAATATGTAGAGATAAAGATGTGTTAATGGTTCAGGGTTTCACAAATGCATAAAGGTAAAGGGACCACTGGCCATTAGGTCCAGTTGCGACCGACTCTGGGGTTGCGGCGCTCATCTCGCTTTATTGGCCAAGGGAGCCGGCGTACAGCCTCCGGGTCATGTGGCCAGCATGACTAAGCTGCTTCTGGCGAACCAGAGCAGCACACGGAAACACCGTTTACCTTCCCGCTGGAGCGGTACCTATTTATCTACTTGCACTTTGACGTGCTTTCGAACTGCTAGGTTGGCAGGATCAGGGACCGAGCAATGGGAGCTCACCCCATCATGGGGATTCGAACCGCCGACCTTCTGATCGGCAAGTCCTAGGCTCTGTGGTTTAACCCACAGCGCCACCTGTGTCCCTCACAAATGCATAGTCATATCTTATTATATGTCATTTAGGTAACCTATACATGGAGAGTTTGTAAAAATCTGCATTATAGAAATGGGGCAGAACTGAACTTGGAAAGAGCATCAGGTAGTCAAAGTGGACACCCATAACAGAACTCCACAGATAACCAACCACACCAAGTGGATTGGAGCCCAACTAATTGTGCCTGACATGGATCCCTAGCAGAGCGATTTATACACCAGGGTTCCTTCTACCCCTGGTTACCACAAGCATAACCTCTATCATTCGTTAAATGGATAAAGTTTATACTGTACTGTGGAGGATCTTATTATCTTGGAAGATTTTTCTCTAGTGGCGGGGGAGAGAAGAAGAGTTCACTTAAAGTCCACAATGAATATAAAGGTTAAAAATTTGAAATAATTAAAGGTAGGGGGAAAGCCATAAAGACGCTATCTACAAGAAGTCTGCTGTCAGTGACCTAAGGGTATAATATGCCAAGTGCAAGAAATGTCATCTATTGTTGGATATACAATAAGGCAGCACAAAGTAGCCGCACCTACCCATTGTGAGTTGAAAAGCAGTGCATTGCAATTATAGATGTCAAGCCTGTGTGGTTCACTGGCTGTCTGAAAAATGCCCAAATGGTTTCCACAAATTGTTACCCATTCTCATTTATATGTCTCCTATCTGGAGTCCAGCAGTAATTACTAATGCACTACCACATTTCCTTCTTAAAAAATAACAAGGAACTGTACAAATCCTTTTAGATTTTGCACATCCTGGTTCTTGATGTAAGGATGCTTCCGAATCTCCCTGACTGCGTTTCCCATTGTACTTAGCCTTTCAGATTTACTTTGTCCTGAGCGCAGTAACAGACAATGGGGTGGGATGGTGGCACTTACCTGACTTCAGTAGTGACACTGCTGCTGTGATTACCAGGAGAGTAGGAGTGGTAAAGCATTGAGGAAGTCAGCAGTGTGTATATGCATGGGGGGAGCTAATATGGCACTTTTACTGGTGTGTTAGCACAGCATTGGCCTCTCTGCCATTTTGCCCCCCCCCCCCCCGATTTGTTGTTGTTTAGTCGTTTAGTCGTGTCCGACTCTTCGTGACCCCATGACCAGTCATGTCCGACTCTTCATGACCAGAGCATGCCAGGCACTCCTGTCTTCCACTGCCTCCCGCAGTTTGGTCAGACTCATGCCGGTAGCTTCGAGAACACTGCCCAACCATCGCGTCCTCTGTCGTCCCCTTCTCCTTGTGCCCTCCATCTTTCCCAACATCAGGGTCTTTTCCAGGGAGTCTTCTCTTCTCATGAGGTGGCCAAAGTATTGGAGCCTCAGCTTCATGATCTGTCCTTGCAGTGAGCACTCAGGGCGGATTTCCTGATTTCCCCCACTGATAAGGAGTAGCAATGTCATTGTCCAGAGGTCAGGTAACTGCCTCTGCCTCACCCTGACTTAGGTCTGGACATATGGTGGCATGGTTGCCTTTGCTTTCTGCTCTTCTTCTGGCTTGGATGTCCAGAATTTGCTAAATTCCACTACTATTGCTTTTACCATAGCCTGCCGTTCCCTTTTGTTGAGTGATCATGCGTACTAAAGTACCAGCCATATTCAATTTGCGGGGGGAGGGATTTGAATTTGTTCCTGCGTCTCCTGCCAGTGTGCATGGGTACCTTTACCTTTTAGCTGAGGGACGCGGGTGGCGCTGTGGGTTAAAGCCTCAGCGCCTAGGACTTGCCGATCGAAAGGTCGGCGGTTCAAATCCCCGCGGCGGGGTGCGCTCCCGTTGCTCGGTCCCAGCGCCTGCCAACCTAGCAGTTTGAAAGCACCCCCGGGTGCAAGTAGATAAATAGGGACCGCTTACTGGCGGGAAGGTAAACGGCGTTTCCGTGTGCGGCTCTGGCTCGCCAGAGCAGCGATGTCACGCTGGCCACGTGACCCGGAAGTGTCTCCGGACAGCGCTGGCCCCCGGCCTATAGAGTGAGATGGGCGCACAACCCTAGAGTCTGGCAAGACTGGCCAGTATGGGCAGGGGTACCTTTACCTTTTAGCATGTTTTAGATTTTGGAAATACTGATCTGCCAGGGCAGAACCTGGTATATCTGGGGGACAATTGTGGGCTATCTCTGATTGATCACAGACAGCTTGGTAGAATATAGGGCTTATTGATATGATAAGATACTAGCCAGTTGATAAGGCTATTTTAGTAAATAGTGGGAGTTCCTATGGCAAAATGGTTAGAAATTCAGACCAGAACTAGAGAGGTCAAACTTCAACACCCCCCCCCCAAAAAAAAACCCCCCCATCCCTCAGTGGATGAAAAGTCATTCTTGTTGTACAGTTTTGTCTTCTGATGAAGAACAGCACACAAATGTTATAAAGGAACTATTTACTGTGGCTCTCAGGTGGGGGAAAAACAGGGAAGTGTATGCCACACAAAAGGAAAGCTGGAGAGAATTAATCCTGCTATGCTTCAGAAGCAGCACACAAAGGTTATCATTCCCTTTTGTCCAACGCAGTGTAGTCCATTTGTCTGAAGAGAGCAAGGTTCTGCTTTGGGTGCAATTGTGGAAGGAAAGCTTCAGGTCAGAAAATGAATACATCCTTTTGGATTCTACCAGCTTGTCTTTCAAGGTTAATCATCAATACGCTACAATTGTACTTCATATTGGCTACACACACATTTTGCCAAGAGTTACTTTCTAAATCATCTAGTGTGCATTTGACAGCATTGTACACAAAACAACACTTGCCTATTTGAGAGTTACAAGGTTCATTTCCTGCATTTGCTGCTTACCATGTGACTCTCTTTTGTGAGCAGAGCAAAGCCACACCAGATCAGTTTTTATTCCTTCTTGAGCCCTGCCTAGTGGATCTGAAAGATCCACACTTTCTTGCTAGCAGGGGAGGGCCCTGGTAATATGGCACTCTGTGCGAGGCCAAAATTAGACATCCTCCCCAGCCCTTGTGCTGCATTCCCAAAGCTGGATAATTGAGATGCCAGGCTTTGGGAAGGAGTCGGGAGAGCTCTGGCAGGGTCCTAGAGCCCTCCTATCTTCCTCCAAAGTTGGGCAACTGCTAACTGGGCTTTAGGAAGGGTGCAGGAAGGCATCCACTCAGCTTTGCATCCTGTGCAGGGGAAGCCATCATGCTTCCCTAAATCCACCTCTGTTGCTACACACATTTTGATCATAAAATGGCAAATCTGCTCCACTTCCCAGTGCGGAGGAGTTGCGGTGGACCGCGTGGCCACCCACTCCCCAACGGGGGCGGGGGACTTTGTCCCCCGTTGCCTGGGGGATCCCAGCCACATCAGACCTGGGCCAGCCAACCCTCTGGCCGGGGGCATGGCTGGGGCCGTTAAAACACAGGAGCGAGCCAAAGGACTTCCTCTTTGGCTTGCTTCCTCAATCACCCGCCCTCGCTCCTCAATCACCCGCCCTCCCTACCAGTGACTTACCCTTACTGGACTTCCTGCACAATGGGCAGGAGTCAGATATAGTCAGGTCCAATCAATGACTAAGCCAATACCACTCACATTCTGTAATTTCAACAAAGTTGCGGCCAAAATTTGCCCAAAAACATAAACCTAATATCCGTGTCCTTGTGTGAGTTATTTCCAACGAAGGGGTGGCTGCGGGGTCTCGACACGCAACTTGGAATAAGGCATGGCACAGACTTGCAGGATAAATGCAACTCCTCTTTTTCACCTCTGCCATTCATTATTTGCTCACCTCTCCTAAGAGGGCAGGTTAGCAAGCAAGTAGCAATGAAGAAGAGAAGGAGCAAGTCCAGGGGTAGTCTCTTGCTAGGGCATGAGACAGAACAGGTGCCCAAATGTGCTCACTCCTGATAATTGCAACTGGTAATGGGCACTCCTGGCTGCTGGAATTGCAACTAGCGATCACTGAACTATTTGTTGGCATTTGTCTGTCTCTGGAGACAATGGAGGAGTCAAACAGTTGTAAGCTTGAAAAACAAACAAAACTATTGTAAACTTACAACGCTGGTTGGGGCTTCAGAGTCCGATATAGGAGAGACATATTTTTTGTTGCAACTGGGGTAGATGAAGGTATCCAGTTGTGGTGCTGCAGACGCACCATGGCATTTCTTCTCTCTGCACTCATCTGAGCAGTTATTCCTCTTCTGGTCACTGCCATCATGACCTGTCTGTCTCTGCACTGTGGTCATCTGCAAGGGATTGCCCACACGGTGGGGTTGATGTTGCCAGCCTTCATGTCATATATTTGCCCATTTTTGTAACACAGAGTTGGGGAGGTCTGTGGCCAGGTGCACTTTAATTGCTCAGTCTGCTGACTAGGTGCTAACATTTGATGGCTAGCACCAAACACTTCCTTATTCTTCCTTTCCAAGTCTTTAAGCCAGCCTCAGACAGAATTGTCCATCAAACAGAGGATTTCTTCAGATAAAGAACATTTGTTTATAAAGAAGGATACATAGTCAGCCTAGCAATCATGGCAGGCAAGAGCTTGCAGGGATGGTAAATTTCCTCTCTCTTTTTAACAGAACTTAAGAATCCACATCTGTGTTTGAAAGTCAGCGCAAAAGCCAGTCATTTTCTCTTCCTACCTTCCCCACTTCAACCTTACATTTGCAACAGTACACAGAAGGTCTAGTCTGGAAATGTGCAAATCAGTTAACGGTGCTTTTTCTGTGCTTCCAAGAGGCAAATGTCAAATTAAAAACATTGTGTATTGAATACCTTGGCAATGAATCTGCCACTGGATAGTACATGTCGAATCAATAAAGCAAGTTTCTATTTGCACTGAATCACACAAGTTTCAATAGAATGGGCACCTGAAATGGACTTTCCCCTCTCCCATCCCTGTCGTGGTATTAAAATAAGCCTGAATCAATGTTACTTACTTTTAGTGTGCACGCACATGCACTCACACACAACACACACAGAGAGAAAAGGGTTGTTTGCACTCAAATGGATTCTGTATTGGCAAATCCTGATGGTTGCTTATTTAAACAAAGAAAAAAGGATGCTACATATTTACCATCATCAATTTCCCTCTGAGCCAAGGAAAAAAACGTGTTCATAAATCTTTCCAAATATAAGTGAGACATAAGGAAATGAATTTATTTAAAAATGAATTTATGTAACACCCTTCAACTTAAATGTTTCCAGAACAGCTCACCGGGGATGGGGAGTGGGGTGTGTGTGTGTGTGGTGTGGTGGCAGCAGGGGGGAATTTACCCAATAAAATAATAAACCAGAAGAAGACTGCTAAAAGAATAGATTAAAAATACAAGCAGCATTAATTTACTATGGAATAAGCTTGTGGTGTGGTTGTATACTCCCTTTCTTATGTCGCTCTATTCCTCCAGCCCTATACACATTTACTTGGAGTAGGGAATAAGAAGAATGGAAAACACTGGGGTTTATGTCTGGAGCAGATAGGATTACACCATGAAACTAGAGAATGGAAAACTCTGCTCTCTAGATCAGTGGTTCCCAACATGGGCAGTACCTCCCCCTGGGAGATGCTAGAGGTGTAAATGGCTATCAGTCTTTGAAAAGATAGTATCAATTGATGCAGGTAATCAATTCTGTGGAATTAATTAAACTAGTTTTAAATGAATTTTGAATAAACATGCAATCAGTGGATCATGGACACTGCTATTCAGAATGTTGCTTTCTATAGGGTGGGGGGCACTTGGGATGAGATGATGGAGCAAAGGGAGAGATGGCCAGGAAAAAAATGGGAAACCGCTGCTTTAAATTACTTTGGACTCCCAACTGCTAAACCAGCATGGCCAATAGAAAGGTATGATGGGAATTCAGCAACAGTTGTGCCATTGATTCTGCACCCCTGCAAAAATGATCTTCAAGATCTAGGAAATAAAGCTTTCCTCAGATGCCTCCACAACACCACCAAACAAACAAATTGTACAAAAATAGAAACCGTTGCTTCATTGACTAAGTCTGTCTTAGCACCTGAGCAGGAATTCAAAATGGGAATAAAAGTGGGTGCAGTTAGGGTTGCTTCAGAAGACCTCCCATTTTGAATTATGGAATTTTCAGTTCTGAGGGCCCTCAGGGATTCAGTATGACTATATGAAGGGCCAAGAAGGTGAGCCTTCCCTTCAGTGTAGGGTTGCCATATTCCAAAAAGTAAAAATCCGGGCAGAGTCTTTTTGGTTAAAGTTGTTGGGCTTAATTTGGGAACATCTCCCTCAAAAAGAATTAGTTTTGGGGATTTTCTTTTATTTTCTTTAATTTTTATTTTGCCGATTCAGCAAAAATCCGCCCGGACACAATTTTCGTGAGCGATTCCCACATGTTTCTTGAACATATGGCAGCCCTACCTCAGTGTCAAGCACACCCCACAATTAATGTATGATTGCCATTAGTCAGAATTAGGGATGGAGGAGAAATTCTGCTCAGTTTACATTCAATGATGAACATACCTATTTTGCAGTTCCTAAAACTGTGTGTGTATCCAAACACAGCCATCCTTTGAAATTCACCCTTCTCCAATTCACATTTTTGCAATGTATTTCTTCAGCCAAGTAATGTGGACAAAAATACATGTATTGGGAAAAATGTGCATGAAATGCATATACAGTGGCACCTCGGGTTACAAACGCTTCGGGTTACAAACACTTCAGGTTACAGACTCCGCTAACCCGAAAGTAGTACCTCGGGTTAAGAACTTTACCTCAGGATGAGAACAGAAATCGTGCAGCAGCGGGAGGCCCCATTAGCTAAAGGTTAAGAATCAGGTTAAGAACAGTTTCAGGTTAAGAACGGACCTCTGGAACGAATTAAGTTCTTAACCAAAGGTACCACTGTATTTGTGAAAATAGCTTACAGAACATTTCATTATATTAGTGGAAACTGCAAATAAAAATCTGTATGTCAGGGGCTCAGGGACTGAGCCACAGGAGAAGGAGGAGATGGAGAGCAAAGGGGAACAATCGGAGGGGAGCGCAGGAGGGTATGACAGTGACCAGAGAGATTCCCTGAGTCTCTCCAGCGAATCAGAAGATTCTCAGAAGGAGGCCCCCAGGGTCAGGGCAAGGGGGGCCAGTGGGGAGTCGCCAAGCGGCAGCTGGAAATCAGGGCGAGCTTCCCCACCAGAGCGCAGCGGGGGGGGGGGGGGAAGAATCCCACAGATTAGAACAAAAGCCTCCTCCTGCAGGAGGAGAGAGTGAGGCAGGACTGACCACGCCTCCGTCAGAGAGTGGAGGGGCGGAGGAGAGAGCAGGGCCGGCCAGCCTCCCTGAAGGAGAAAGCAGTGAAGGGAGCAGTGTAGCCGTTAGGAGGAAAGTGGGCGGCTGGGCGCGCGCGCCAAGTTCAAATGTAGAGGCACGCGGGACAGCAGAAAATCCGGATTGGGAGCCAGGTCCCAAAGCCCGCCGGAGACAGGGGGAGGAGTCAGAAGAATCCGCCTCCGAAGAGTCCAGGAGGGTTGGAACCCCAGAGGGCAGGAGGACCCGGAGGAGAAAGGAGCAGAGGGAGGAAAGGAAGAGGTGGAGCAAAGCTCGGGTCTTGAACTGGTGTAAAGGAGGGGCGGATTCAGACGGAACTTCGCCGGTCTAAGGACTCAGACGTAGCGCTGCGTGCCACGGATGTCAAACCAACAATGAACCACAATAAAGACTTTTGTTTATAAAGAGCAACTGGCGTTGGTCCTTTGTGAGCTGGGACCGGAGGCAGCCGCTGACACTGTATATTAAGAGAAGCTAGCCTTGAAGATTGCAAAATAAAATAAAATGTTGAGATCAGAATCTTTGGGGCTCAGAAGGGTTTGGGAATGTGCACTGGAACAAGCTGAAGGATGTCTATTGATCAGGGCCATCTTTTTAAAAAAATATTTTATTTTCAGTGCAAAATTATAACAAAAATTACAAACAAAAACAAGGGCCATCTTAAGCATATCAGACACCGTGGTGCTAATATCTCTCCGGTGCCCCCCCCCCCATTTCCCAGAGTTGTTAACCTTTTTTGGGGGGAGACGGGACTTCGGTCCGGCTCGTTTACAACACATGATCCAATGCGCGCTCGGCGCTGCACGTAAGAGGTGCCCAGATCGCAGCTAAGACGGCCTCCTGCGTCCTCCCGTAAAGCTTCCTTCTAAGCGCCTGGTGCCCCTTACCTGCCCCCTTCCAGGGCCAGCAAGCAGATCAGGCAGACATGCCTGCCCCGCGCCCGCCTCCAATTGCACTCGCCAGGGACTCAGGCAGCCCCAGCGGGAGGGAACGCCCTGACTCTCCTCTCTGGACACTCAGCCTGTTGCGCCTTCCAAAATCTGGTGCCCCGTGCCACTAACGTCTATGGGTAAGATGCCCCTGCTATTGATAAGCGCTAGTGATATGACACCCCAATGTGTCACAGTCAGCAGCTGACTCAGCAAATGCAACACAATCAACAACTGAAGGGCTACAAGTATTCAGGAAAACCTGGCGGCATTTTGCAACCCACATCAATGCCTGGACAGCATCTTCTTCAAAGACACCGTCATGTCCATCATATAAAACATAGTGCCTTTGCAAATGACATTTCCATGCTATAAAAGCTAATCCAGTGCTTCTTAAATGTCACTTTTTAAGGTACCTTCCAGGAATAATGATACAATCCATCAAATCCATTGGTACATGCACTGAATGTGAGCAAGGCCATTATCCCATCCTTGCATTTTAATAAAGAGTTACTGCCATTCCTATAATATTGACATGTGTGGAAGCGACAGCATCCCTGGGTGCTTTCCACTTTGGAGGTCAGGGCTCTAAACCAGGGTAGAGGTGTTAGACTTCAACTCCCATTATCCCTATTACCATGCTGTCCAGAGTTTATTGGGAGTTGGAGTCCAACAACATCTGGAAGGCTGCAGGTTTCCTGCCCTTGCTGGAACTTCCTCTTTGCTAATGAAACTCAGTTAGCTTTGCCCCAGCCTGATGATGATTGGCTTCTTGTAACACAGGTGAGTTTTTTCACTGAGGGCACCTGTGTTGAGGAATGCCTTCGATGTTGGAATACAAGGGGCTGCTTTAGTGTTGGTGTTCCTCCAGCATCTGCAGACAACATCTGTTTAGCAAACATTGAAACTGAAATTGTGATTTAATTGTTTTAACAGCTTTTAGTTGTTCACCTAAGATTTCTCATGTGTCCCTGGAAAATGTTCCTCACCTCTGTTTCAGACAGATAAATACAACATAGCTAACACCACCCACCTCTGACACGTGAGCCCCAGATGGTTGTTTAGCAGAGGGTGTGGCTCTTGGGGCTGAAAAATGTTTCCCCACCCCTGACAGCTGCACTCTGTGCAATGGCAGCAATGTGCTGCGCCATCTTTTAGCATGCATTTGCATGTATCCAAAACTAATTCTGCTCAGAGTAGAACAACTGAAATTAATGGACACAACTGAATCAGAGTAGAATATGGCTACTAGCTCATATGCATCTATTAAACACTTAACCTACACAATCCTATGCTTGCCTAACTCAATCCTATTTTGTAAGGGCATATAGGCTTGCAACATAAATTTCTAAGAACTCTGAGGAGGGACCTAAACTTTGAAGAATGAAGACTTTAGTATATCTCGCTCGAGCAAAACTTTAAAAAGGCACCACTGGGACAGCAATTTTCCATGGGAAGGTACCAGAAAACAAGGGCAGCTCCTGGGGGAAAGGGTCAGTTTGAGCGTATGCCTTAGAGTGGCCCTGCATTATTGGCTTAGCTCCTACCTGTTATTTTGTGCTTAGCAGCTTGCTTATGAAACACTCCAAACTACTGCATAATAAGGTATTATCTGAATGCTTGCCACCAAATTATAGCAGGCTTTTCACAGCAGCAAGTCAGCAAAAAAACCTGTGGATTTTTGAAAGTACAACACCAGGAGGGAATGGTATTCACCCAGCATGGGATTTGCTTGATCAATTCCTAGCCGTCTAACACCTTCTGCCAAGGTTACCCAAAAGGAACAGCAAGCCAATGAGATTTGCAACAGCTTGTCTGCAGTACCAGTTGCACCATAGTTATACTCACCTCTCCCGGCAAGTTTCATCTTAATATATTAATAGAACAAATGCCTTCTGCACAATGTGTATCGTCTGCAGCAATATTGGCCCAACCTGCCACCAGCCGACAATTAAAAACACAGCAAACCTGCAAGATCAGCTTACTGTCATCTTCACATTGTGGAGAGATCTATGTTTTGTGCTTCATCAGCTCTTTTGCTAATTAATGGCATTCTGACTATTCTGCAAAACTAAATTGATGGTTTTGTTTGCAAAGCATCGGAGGAATCTGATTTGTCATGTAAACAAGGTTTGTGCAACCGCAGATTTTCATCTGGCTAAGTATCTTTATTCAAATAAGTATCCTCTTGAATAGACTCAGGACAGCTTAGAGAGGTTCCTTCCTAGTGGAGCTTCTGGCAAGAGATGCTTGGTCCGGGACCTGGAACTCTACCTCCTTTCAGGAAGACTCAGGGCCAAATGACACATGGCATTAGAAATGTGGTTTAATAGGCGAAAGATTTATACGATCTGAAGAGATCTGAAGAGTGTCTTTCCTAAAAATGCAGATGGCACCTATCAGAGACTGTCTTCAGAATTTGGGCTGTGGTGGTAGGGAGTGAGTGCACACACACACACACACACACACACACACACACACACACACTGTTCCTGTAAAACTGTTGCTGAATGCAACCTCTCTGCTCAACCTTTTCATGTTTAGGAGCTCTTTTGGACCTTCGTGCTAAGCACACAAAAGCTGAGAATGGAAAAGGCCTACCCAGTTATTTGGGGTGGAGACAGAAATGTCATTCATACTCAGAGACTTTGGATACTTTTGTCTACATGTGTCGTGGCTAATTGCCTGAAGTAGGTACTAGTCTTTTTTTGGTCTTCACATACCATTATCCTATTTTCACTGTGCAAGAGGAATTTTGGGCAGTGCACCGGATCTGATTGAATCTCATGTCCATAGTTGAATCGGGCTGAATACAACCTACCTCCCCCAACTCTGACCACCTAACTGTACAAGACCGCTGAATTGGTTCAGGACTCTGATCTAGTATTGGGGTCACTCCAAAGCACTGAATTGAGCCCCAAATTGGAAAGCAGGCTACATGAGAAGGGGTTCTAGCAACAAGATATAATGTAAGACTGGATTGATAATAGATAAAAATTTGAAATTATAATTTGGGAGGAAAAACAATTAAGGATAAAGTAATAGGATATGAATTTGCTGAACCAATTTTCAAAAAGGGATACAAAAAAGGGAGGCATGAGGAAGTCAGGAAAATAAGTTAATCAAAGATGAGAAATTTAAAAAAGAGGGATTTGTGTTTTCTTTTTTTGTGCGCTTATTTGTTTTTTCCCCCTTTTTCTTCTTTTTTCCCCTTTTTAGGTTAAATGTTTGTATTTTTCTATTGTGTAATTTTGTATTGTTGTGTTTTATATTTTTCTTGTGTTTTTCTTGTTCTTTGTTTGTTGTTTTGGAATTTCCCTATTGTTAAAATTTAATAAAATATTATTATAAAAAAAAGAGGAAAGCAGGCTACATGCATTGCCCTAAGGGAATGAGCTTCTCATGCTCTCTGAAACCCATGCTGTTCATCAAGAAGGAATATAGGCACCTTTTGATTTGTCTCACTTATATGGATTGACACATCTATCTATTCCCCCCCCCCAACTGTTTCTCAGTTTTCCAGTCTTCAGATCAGTTCACCACATTTCCACATCAGTTTGCCATTAAAAAAAAAAATCCACATGAAAATCTACCAGCATTTTAGTGCAATGTTCTCCTAATTCACACATTTTTATAAGGAATTTTTGCAAAGAAGTTTTCCCTGATATGATGCATGTTACATGCTTTCCCCTACAAATATACATTTTTATATGCACTTTCCTTTAATACATGTAAAATTTGGAGATGGGCAGAATTCGATGGACAGCTGCCTCCATCAGAGGCTTACCTAAGTTCCCTTGTCTTCTTGGCATGGTGCTGTATGGATGCCCTTGAAGCCAAGAGAGACCATGGACCAGAAACTAAAAAAGAAGCAGTGAATTCCTCCACTGCCACCAGGAACAGGTCTGCTCTGCTCCTCCCCTCCTCCTCCTCCTCCTCCTCCTCTTCTTCTTCCTCCTCCTTCGGTCCATCTGTCTGCCTTCCTTCCTCCACCCACTTGCCACCTTCCCTTCTGCCTCCTCCTTCCCTTCTTTCTTCCTCTTGCAACTCTCACCTTCTTTCTCCATCTTCCTTCCCTCCAAGCCCTGCTGGGGGCTCCAATCACACTAATAGTTCCACTGACCAACTGGGGAGGGTCCCCCATAGTGGCTGGATTCCTCCACCCAGACACCCAGAGTCACGGAGGGGTGGCCTGGGGAGCACACAGCACACAGACAGGTGGCAAATTTCTAGCCACTCGCAGGCATGATTTTTGTGGGCCCCCTCTGGACTGTGCCTTTTGTGGGGGCCAACCAGGACAGCCCCTAGGCATTCCCCATGCCCCTGTTTTCAGTTTGCATATTACTTTGAAAAGTTCGGATTTGATAGGATCTCAATAAAATCGAAATTTCTCCCTATCACTTCTGAAACAACCTACCTTAAGAGCAAATCCACATTTAGGATTGTGTCAACACCCACCAACATTCCCAAGATGAAAATAGCGACATTTCTCACACAAACCCCGCTCCGCCATTTTTCTCTCCTCTCCACTGCAGAGCATTTTCTATCAGAAGGCGATGAGATGCAGCACCAACAAGACCCAAGTCCTGAGAAAATCCTCAATCCTGATTTCATTTTATTCTTTGGTAAAAGAAAAACGCACGCCAATACATAAATTTAAGAAAGGGGCAAGATTAGATGTGGAAACACAAAGCATTTTAAAAAAAATAAAAAATCAAGACTCCTTGCACTCTCCCCCTTTCTTCTTGCCCAGGGTGGCCCTGCCCTACATGCCCCTTCAGAACTGGCACATCACACCACACAGGGCTGGGCCTCAGTGGCCAGAACCTCTCCTCTTTGCCTACTTTCCTGCCATGGGCGGATGAAGAAGAGTGGGGCCGCCCTGGATGTCACCACTGGTGGTGTGTGTGACAAAATGCCGGGCGGTACTCACTGCAGGGTCTGCAGCGTGCCCGAGCCACACGTTTCTCCTGGGAGAGACACAGTGGCTTGAGCACACACAGGCTCCGCGCTGCCCAAACGGTCCACCCGCTGCCTCCCCCCCCAGCTGTAGGACGGCTGAGTAGGAGACAGGCAGACTCCGGAGGCCCCACAGTACACCCAGCCCTCGCCCTGCCCCTATGGGCAGCTTGCCCTGCCCTGCCCCACCCCTATGGACGGCTCACCTCACCCCTGGGTGTGCTGCCCCAGGCGCCTGAGCGGATTCCTCCGCCGCTGTCTCCAGCAGCTGTTACAAGCTGCTAGCGGTGGTGGCTATGGAGAGGCAATGAGATGTTCCACTGCAGCTGCCATCACTCAGGGCAAGCACCAGCTCATCTTCTTCCCTGAGCTCAGTGGCAGCAGCACTGGTGGGGAAAATAGGGACACTCTGGGATTAAAACAGAAGCTGGGATGGCTTTTGGTAGGTAAAAAGGTAAAGGACCCCTGGACGGTTAAGTCCAGTCAAAGGCAACTATGGGGTGTGGCACTCATCTTGCTTTTCAGGCCGAGGGAGCCGGTGTTTGTCCACAGATAGCTTTCCAGGACATGTGGCCAGCAGGCCTAAACTGCTTCTGGTGCAACAGAAACCAGAGCGCACGGAAATGCCATTTACCTTCCTGCCGCAGAGCTACCTATTTATCTACTTGAACTGGTTTACTTTTGAACTGCTAGGTTAGCAGAAGCTGGGACAGAGCAACGGGAGTTCACCCCAGAAGTGTCCCTGGAAATTGGGACATTTGTAGGATATGTTTGTCTGCATTTTTGAATGGTGTAAGAACTGGCAATATGGAACCAGATACAAGGGAAATAAGACGGCAGCCCTAATCTAACATATCCCATTGAGTTCAGTGGGACTTACTTCTATATAGTGGACATGACTAAGATTGCACTGTAAAAAAATTAGTGGAAACCTGCTACAGTCTTCTGGGAAAACACATTCACTTTTAAAATCAAATCCTCCCAGGCAAGATAACAGGTTTCTAATGGCCTAATTAGTTTTATAGCCAGTGTCCCTCTCCCCAGCCCCCCTTTTTTTGAAAAAGTAATGAGCCAGATAGCAAATTGGTGCCCTTCCGGGTTGAGAAAGAGTGATTGTCAAAGAACAGGCCTTAAAACCCAGAAAGAGTCAGTCACACTGACAGCTTACTCTATTCATTCTAATATTTCAAGTTGTGAGGTGCACACTGGATGTGAATAACACCTTAATAACCAGCGGAGAAAAGAAGAACGTTTTAAACCAGGTTTTGATAATTAAATAAATTAGACACTGCTATTTTGTCTCAGATCAGTGACATCCCATGATTATGTGTGACAAATTGGGAATGTGTGCTACTGAATTAAATTCATTTTAGCGATCATAACAGTTAACAATGGATGAAAACAGTATTTTTTTAAAAAAAATAATTCCTCTCTCTTTCTCAGATAATAATAAAAAAATCTTTCCAAGTGATCAGTCCCAAACACGGAACAGACAAAATAACTCTTAACTCATTGATCTGGAACATTGCCACCTAGTGACCAAAGGTGAAACATACACATGTAAAAGCTAATTGTGAAAGTGCAATAAAGTGACAACCTTGGGCTGCATTTAGAGAGCAATTTATTCCATTTCCCCCTGCATTTCCTTATGTAATTTCCACATTTTATGTGGTTTCACACAAAAGCAAAAACCACTTCAGGAAAGCGAGTGAAATCTATCAGAACTTTAGTGCTCATTTCCATGTTAGTGTTTGCTTTCGGGGTGGGGTGTGGGAAGTGGGAGAATCTATTTGCCACCCTGATAACCTAGAAAATCACTGGACTTCTGCATTGGATTTTCAATTGTGTAAATCTGGGGCAGTATCATGGTGAACAGTTCTTTTCTGCCATTTAAAATATAGCATGACATGGTGTTATATCAAAGAAAAAGCCACAGTTCCACACCCCTCAGCTGCCCCCCCCCCAGACATCCAGTTTTTCCCCCATGTGAGAGCATGGCAGCTATTTTGGGTGTCATGCTCTTGCACAATTTCAGGATGCGAACTTGCCCCCTCCCCCACAAGTGCTTTTTTGGGACTGTGATCTCGCACGGTTCCCTAAAACACACTCCCCCCCCCCCTCTTTTATTGGTGCCGTGCCTCAAAAATGTGGGGTTTTTTTCACGGCTGCAATCTTGAATGGGTTAGGTGACTCACCTGGGAGATTGTAGCCCCAGAAGGTTTCTCCCTTATCACGGTGGAGGGTGTGCAGTTCCATAATGCTAACAGATACTGCAGTGTGAATGTTAAAATCTGGACTAGAAACTGCTAGCATTATAACCAGGAAAACGAAGAGAACAATCCGCCTGCCTGATGCCCCACTCTTCTTGGGGCACAACAAATGAGCTCCATCTTCAGGATCTTGAGATGAAGGGCAGTATAAAAATGTAATTAGTTGTTGTTGTTGTTGTTGTTATTATTATTATCTCTACAAAACAGAGAAAACAAAAAGATTAGCATTGTTCTAATTCAACGTTGTAGACCTTGGGCTAGTCACACTTCTCTGAAGTCTCTGAAGCCTCACTGTTGTGAGGGAGGAAGAGAAAGGTTAGCCGCTTTGAGACTCCTTAGGGTAGTGATAAAGTGGATATCAAATCCAAACTCCTCCTCCTCCTCCTCCTCTTCTTCTAGAAGAAATAGGGAGGGAGAAGTTTAAGGCTTTGAGATGGTACCTTCACAGATCCTTTGTCTTTTCCCATTCCTCACAGTCATTGTGTTAAACCTGGGATAACCTGACCTAGAAGAACACACTCAGCTCTCCCAAAGCCTGCTAAATCCCAGAGAAAAATATATGGAGAATCAGGGGAGTACTTATGGCAGGGGTGGATAATCTACAACCTATGAGTCATATATGGCCTGCCCAGTACCATTTTTCTGTGGACCATTAAAACCTCTTATCCTTATTTTGTAAAATGATAATAATATACAATTTTATTACTACTACATTTTTTTTAAAAAAGAATGTTGCAGGTTCTATGTTTCCCACATTGTGATGTCAAAAGATTTCTGGGCCCATCCAATTACCCCCAACTTTTAAAAGAAATTACTACTTTTACCACTATCAAAATTACTGTCTGCTCCTATAGGAGCATAGAGTTGTATCCAAGTGAGAGGAGACACACTTAAAATAATGGGCCTAAGTTACTCAAGTCCATTATTTTCAATGGATCTATCCTGAGCAGGATTAGCATTAGATACAACCCATACTGTGCATACTTTGAAGCCAAAATGCTTCAGGGACTGAATGGCAAAGTCCTCCTCCTCTGAACTAGTGGTTCTGAACCATGAATCAACTGGTCCCTGCCAATCTCCCAGTAGCAGCTCAGTCTCATTGCAGTTCTCTGTTATCATGCAAAAGGGGGAGCACTCCCCCAATAGTTAAGAAGATAGTTATTATTTGTCTGCCATGTAAGCTTCCTTAAGTGTTTATGGATTTCTCTTCCTGCTGGTTCAAATGAGCCCATGTCATGCATAAACGGGAGTGGATCTGCAATCATGATAGCTGGCGTTTCCACGGGTGGATAAAAATCTATTGGCTTCATTTTACTCATGTTTGCTAGCATCGAAATGATTTCTAATGTGCGTGCCACACAGATACGCAGAACAAGAGGCTTCGGCTGATGAGAATATCTTTAGTTGGAAATTAAACAGCACTGTCACACAGCCAAGAAAGCAGCAGAGTTCCAGATAATACCAGTCTTCAGCTCTGAAGGAGAGCCACTGATGCATAGAATGTTGAGGAGAAGACAGGTTTTAGTATACAAGAAGCTAAGACAAGTGCATGAAAGCCTGAGAGAGCTGTTAACAAGGCTGTGTGCACCAGAGAGACACAAAGTTTGGAACCTGGGAAACTGCCTTATAGAGTGTAAGACCATTAGCTCAGAATTGCCTGTCATGACTGGAAAAGACTCTCAATGGTTTCTGAGAGTCCCCATAGAAGTTGAGCCACATTTTAGTGTGCATTTATCATAAATACTTTCTCTTTTTTTGCAAAAATAAATCAAATTCCTCTAATATAATTCTGTTGTTGTTGTTGTTATTGTTTTCATTAACATAAGTGTTTTTGTACATGTTGCATTGGCTGGAGAAATGTACTAAAAAGAATAAGAGAAGTGGCCATTGGCTGGGTTGTGATTGTCAGATTGCTTTAGAAAGTGTGAATTTAGTAAGTTTGGCCTTAAATGCAAACTGAATGTCTCTCCCACAGAAGGCAGGAGCCTCAGTTCCACAGTCCCAATAATTGCATCAGGCTTGAGCACCTGAAGAGGGCCATAGACGAAGAGGTAAATAGTCTTAGAGCTTCTGTTTCTTGAATAGATTCCTCTGAATGGACTCTCCCTAAATCAGTATTACATCTGCATTTACTATTTCCATTCATTTCAGTAATGATTCTTTTTTATCTCAAGTTCTTATCTTAAGGTTGAGTATTATTGCAATATCAAAACTGGCCTCTGAGTATATATGTTTATGTTAAGTAGGATTGTTTAATTGACACTGGAATGGAAAATGCCTGTGTGTATTGCTGGAAGATTTAACATTGGAATATTCCACTGGAGTATACTATCTGATCTCTGAACTCCTTGATGGATTGATAATTAACTATTGTTGTTTTCTGCTAGCTAACACATGAGTGTTTAACCTTAGATCAGATGACAAAGGTATTGAGTTGCAAATCTCCATTTTGAAAGGGAGTTGCCTTCAGTCTTTGTTCCCAAGCTCTATGAGAGTGAGCATATAAATGAAGCTCTCCAAGAAAACAGCAAAATGGAGCTTGCATAGATAGGTGGAATTATCTTTTATTTCTAAGAAGATGAACCTGTGACGGACTTGAACAAGATATTGTATGGAATTATTTGGATGTATCTTTGATGTTTTTGTTCTGTTTTGAATAAAATTCTGCAAGTAAAGTTTTGAATAATCCAATGGGCCTGTACAATGCTTCATTCCAAGAAGAACCAGTTTTTATGCATCCAGTTGGTTCAAACTGCGCAATATTAATATTTGAAACAGTATATATGCACATCCATGTATTGTATTTAGCAGTTAATTACAGTGGTACCTTGGTTCTCAAACTTAATCCATTCCGGAAGTCTGTTCCAAAACCAAAGCGTTCCAAAACCAAGACGTGCTTTCCCATAGAAAATAATGCAAAATGGATTAATCCATTCCAATTAAAAAGAACCCCTAAACCAGCAATTTAACATGAATTTTACTATCTAATGAGACCACTGATCCATAAAATGAAAATAAATAAATAAACAAACTGGCTGTGATTCACCCATTGCCATTGGAATAAATAAACAAACTGGCTGTGATTCACCCATTACCTACTGATAAAATCTAAAACAACTGTATAATCAACCTCATGAGTCACTCAGCCTGAGCAAACAAAATAACCTTAAACTGGCACCTATTCTGATACAGCAAAAGCATCCAGAAAAGGTGTTTGGAAAAGGCATCCTGTAACTGAACTGTAGATCAGTGGCAGAGCATCTGCTTTGCATGCAGAAGGTTCCAGGTTTAATCTCCAGCATATCCAGGAAAGCCTGGGAGAGAACCCTGTCTGAAATCCTGGAGAGCTCCTGCCAATCAGAACAGACAATACTGGGGCAGATGGACCAATCTTGTAACTCAGTACAAGGCAGCTTTCTGTGTTCCCATATGTATAACGATGTTTCAATAGCTCTGAGTAGAATGGTGAAAATGAGATCTCAAACCTCTGCAAGGTTTATCCCATGTTTTATATATGCAGCCCAGGAGAGAGCAGAGTTAAGAAGAGAAAGTGAGCGAGCTGGTGGGGAGAAATGTGAAGGATTAGAGATGAAGCCCTGGCTAGTATCTTTAAGTAGTGACGCTTTTAAGATGCTCTTCAAAGCAACGGTCCGCAGGCTGCGAGAATGCAGCATAAAGATAAACTGCCTATCAATGGCATAGCATGGAGTGGCAAAAAAAAATTAAAAATAATAATTGACAAGTAACTTGGTAGAGTGGATTATAAATAGCAGGAGGTAGTGGGGGTGCGCAGAGTGATTCCAACTACTGGGCAAGTCAGATATTAGCAACACAAAGGAAGAGAGGCATTGTTATCCTAGAAAAAGTGAATAACCCTGCAAGATGGAGGGCTGTGCTTATTGACCAACAACAGAAACAAAATCCTGCATTATCCCAAACTGGCCCCTACTGACTTGTGTTTCCCCCCTCCTTTAAATCCATAAAGAGTTTTAACAAACCAGTGCTTAGACACTATTCTTGTTTTGATTTTGTAAGCTGTCTAAAAACTCTGGGTGCCTCCAAACTGTTACTATTTTTGCAGAAGGAATTCAAGGGCATGCTGGCCTCATGCAATTAAAGTGGCTTAAAATTGTCACCCTAGCACAACTGTACCACTTTAAAGAGAGAGAGACTTTTTGCAGTTATGAAACTGGGAGCTGAGAAATACGCTAGAACATAGCAGTGACGGAAGCTCTTTCACTTTGCGTAAGGCCATTGGTCTATCTAGCACAGTGTTGACCAGCAGTGGCACTTCAGGGTTTCAAGTAGGTAGAACATAGTTATCATGGCTAGCAGCTATTGATGGCCTTTTCTTCTATGAATCTGATAAAGCTAACACAGAGTAAGATAAAGTCCTGGCACCCAGCTCACTGAGAAATGGAGTCCCTTTAAGATGTATTGGTGTCATGTAGCACAAGAAATTGCTGAACCATACATATAATTGGAGACATTCTGAAAGTTGTTATAAAATTGTCCTCCTTATCAAATAGGTTTGTGAAATGTCTTATGTTGTCTTAAATTGATATACTTTGCTTTCACTTTACAGTCTTTGTTAAAAAGCCAGTACCCAAATAACTATGCAACCTCTCTCTCTCTCTCTCTCTCTCTCTCTCTCTCTCTCTCTCACACACACACACACACACACACACACACGTTTGTCTAATCTTTTAAAACCATCATTTGGGCTGCGGAACAGCCACCTATTTATTCCACAACAGATCCTTTAGGCTGTAGCCCACCATACTAGTCTCATTCCTTTCGTCTAGGATGTGCGGACAATGCACGATATTGCATTAGTGTACGTTTTATTTTATTTTATTTTATTTTATTTATTTCATTTCATCATTTCATTTCATTTCATTGGTAGATTTCAGAGTGAATTGAAGAAAGCTCCCAATTGTCTTCTTGCTGGCAGGATAGCTTTTCTGAGATGCGGAACAGAGTGATTAATGTTTCTGCAGCAGACCATCCACTGTAGATCTGTTTGTTCAATAATTAGTTTACCATTTGTGGAGGCTGTTTGCAAAGAATGCATTTTGAAAGAAGCATAAATTATATCCAGTCAAAGACAGACACCCAACTTGAGTCTACAATAAATGCCCTTAAGTTCTTTTCTTTTTCTTTTAATGAAGCATTAAATAGGAAAAGAGAGAGTCGTCATTTTTTTTTCTGCCACAGCATGCTGCCAACATTTTACTTTACACACAAAGGAATATACCATACAATTATATAAAAATAATGTGTAACTGCTTCTCATACAGCACTATCAAAATCTATCAGGCCTTTCCCCCCTGCTGTGAAAATATTACTGCCCTCTTCCTGTACAAAAGATCCTGTGGAGCCTTTGCTTCTCTCCACCCCCACCCCACCCCACCCTGCTTCCCTCCCCATCTTAAATAAAATGCTTGAGATCTCAAGAGTGATTGGAACCCAGTGGAAATCAGGGAGGCTTTTACATATGTATTGCTTTTTTAATTATGACTTGATGGGACTTTTTTTTTTTTTTAACACCCCTGCAGTGAGGAGAAAGAAAACCAGACAATATTTAACCTGGGCTTTACAATTCCAGAGAGAACAATGCCATGCAATGACAGGAATGGAGAGAAGAAAGAAATAGAAAAAAAGCTACAAAGGGTGAAAGGCACAGAGAGAGACAGAGACAGAGACTGTTCGAGAGAGATTTTTAAATGTAGCTAATTCAAGTTTCCTAAAAGCAGTTCCCAATTCACATTGCACGTTTCCTGGGAGAGGAAAAAACAGTACCTGATTCATGTTAAAAACCTTTGGCATGGACCAGAAAAGGATGAAATGTTATGGACAGTAACAGAATCCCAGTCTGCAGGGCTGCAATGGACCTCATCTTAAGATAATGAAGAGCTCCTTCTTGTTGGAGTAGACCAGGGGTAGTCAACCTTCTTATACCTACCGCCCACTAATGCATCTTTCTTGACGGTAAAATTTCCTTACCGCCCACCAGTGCTCGATGGAAGGAGGATTCAGCTTGTGCCATACAACCCCCTACCACCCACCTAGAATCCTGAAATGTCTGCTAATGAGCGGTATGGACCAGGTTGACAACCCCTGAGGTAGACAATATAGAATGAGATTTCAAGGTTGAAGTAAACAGATGCCCAACTAAGAATGAAACTGTATTTTATGCAAACTTAATATAGCAAGATATTTATTCTCAATGTTGTATCTGTGGGGGGAATAAGGAAATAAGATATTGCACACTAGAGGAGTCCCTCTTGATATGCAGGGCTTGGGCAAAACAGTGCCAATGCTAATAGATCAAATGAACAGTAGTACAAGTTTTAGGCCTGATTCTGGGGTATGGCTGTGCACTGGATTTGGCTGAGCCCCAAGCCAATTCGGGAGGATTAGGGCATTGGTTGAGCCAGCCATGGATCGTTGCAGGTCAGGTTAGATGGTCCAGAGTGATCCAGGACTGTCAGGGCATCAGGCAGGAAGGAGAGGCAGGCATTGGATGGGAAAACCCACAAAAAAGGCTGAGATCTACCTAACCACTGACTGTGTCTTTTGGGGAGATGGTAGGAGCTCACTGTCACCTGATTCAGGATTCCCTGCAGAGAAACAGCTTGAGAAGGAGCATCACACAGAATTTAATCCCCCCTGTTCTTGTTTGGGTGTGGAGAAGGTGCAGCATCTCCTTGCCCTAATTAAAACTGTAATAAAACATAGCCCTGCCCCAAACTGATGTGGGACCATTTATGGAGTGGGATGAATTGTCCCTGGGTTGGCCCAGGGTAAGTCAGGCTGATTGAGGTACCCCATATGGTGGCCATAGGGCAGAGCAGAGCAGAGCATTGTGACTGATGGGGTGGATGGAATAGAAGCCAACAGGCGCAGCCAACAGGTTGAGTCAACTAATTCTAGCTTTGACCCCATCTTCCACTTCATTGAGTTCTACAAAGGCCAGGTATCTTCAACTTTTTTAGACCCCGTACCCCATTTTAACCCAAACAGGCATTTTAGGATGCATTTGTTAATATTTTACCATACTGTATTTGCATGGTAGTAGTGCTCTTGATGTGACCCACCTTGGATCAGGGCACAGCCCACTAAAGACTAAGGAGGGCAAGGAGGAAAGGATGCAAGTAAGAAGGCAGGCAGGTGGGCCCTGCTAGCATTGCAGGAGAGGTGCTCAATTCACACTAACAAATCAGCCTGTACTGTTACTAATCCTATGGCAAACACCCATGTGAATAGTCCCACAAATGTAACCAGAATATTCATATGGAGCCTGAGGATACCTGGGGCACAAGCCCAAGGAAGCAACTTCCATATGGATCATTGTGCAAAAAGGACCTAATTCAGAAGAAGGGCTAAGGACAAACATCTATGTGGTCTGGATTTAAAGGTAAAACTCAGAAGCTGAACCAAAGGCCAATATTAACTCTACAAATAAAACAACACCAGCAAAGCAAGACAATGACTGTAAAATTAATTGTAGTTTGATGAGCATCTTTAAATAATAAAGAACCAACGGAGAAAGTATTTTAATATCAACAAGCATTTATTAAAAATAAAATAACAGTTCTGGCGATGGAATCTGGGAATTGGAGATAGAGATCATATTTATTAGAATCTCAACCTTGCTTTGGTTGTTGTTAGCAAGGAGAGCTGTGGTTGCCATAACAATATGATAAAAATCCATTTTTGTAATCAACAATCATCCAATTGTATCCACGAGTCTGCCCTTTAAACTTAGAAGTTAAACAGCAGTTGTGTTTGTCCAATAAATCTTGCTATAAAGCACACATAAAGGTGATAACAAATGCTACGTGAAGTATATCATAGCTGAGAAACTGAGTGTCCTTCACTCCATTACCATGACAATTTCCCTGTTTGAAATGTTTTCACTCTGACCATTAATGAACATGAATTTATTCTGGGACAATTATACTGTTTTGTTGTTTTTTAAAAAAGAGAGAGAAGAGAAGAAAAATAGAATGGCAGGGATTTGTAGAGGAACAAAGGTTCGTGGAAGGCAAGTAAATCCAAACACATCTGCAGTGGGTTTAAAATGTCAAGGACAGTTGGTACTATAAATGAAACACCATTTTAGAACATGGAGTGTGCAAGGCACAGCTGAAGAATTAGGATCTATCAACAGCAGAATGTTGTGGTTTACTTCTTGCTATACTGCTCCATTTCAGATTGGAACCACCCCCACCATCCAAACAGAACACTTTCCTACATGTGGCAAACAATTCAAAGCTGGGAAAGGGGAAATTCATATATGCTACACCCTGCCTTGGTTCCTCCCCCAATCTGTAGAAAGTTGTATTTTTCAGAGTAAAGGATTGAAGAAGAAGAAGAAGAAGAAGAAGAAGAAGAAGAAGAAGAAGAAGAAGAAGAGTTTGGATTTGATATCCCGCCTTTCACTCCCCTTCAGGAGTCTCAAAGCGGCTAACATTCTCCTTTCCCTTCCTCCCCCACAACAAACACTCTGTGAGGTGAGTGGGGCTGAGAGACTTCAAAGAAGTGTGACTGGCCCAAGGTCACCCAGCAGCTGCATGTGGAGGAGCGGAACGCAAACCCGGTTCCCCAGATTACGAGACTACCGCTCTTAACCACTACACCACACAGGCTTCCAACCTGTGGTACAATATAGGCAGTGGTACAATTCAGGCAGAGTTGCACTATAGTCATACCTTGGTTGTTGAATGACATCTGTTCCAGAAGTCCGTTCAACTTCCAAAAACGTTCGACAACCAAGGCACGGCTTCCAATTGGCTGCAAGAGCTTCCTGCACTCAATCAGAAGCCGTGGAAGCCCTGTAGGACATTCAGCTTTCAAAGAACGTTTGCAAACCAGAACACTCTCTTCTGGGAGGTATGACTGTATACATATAAGGCATGGGATATCTGTGTTTCTCCAAATGTTGTTGGTTAGTGATTAGAGATGCCAAATAACAGGTTCTGCAACCCTGAACTACATGATTCTCCTGATTTGAGTAGCACAGCTCTAATCGGGGATTAATATATAGTGGTCTGTAGTGTGTTGTACTACAGACGCGTGCACACACTAAACCGGATCAAAACCACAACACTGGAAAGCTTTAATTGTTACTCAGCAAGCTTAATAAAATTGCCCTTTTTGTCTCTTCTGTGTCATATAGCAATGATTGTGATAATGACAATGATGATGTGGGGGTACTGAGACTGAAAAAATGGCGCAATGGGCAAGATCTAGTTAGGCACTCATAAGAACATAAGCAAATCCCACCTGAATTAAACCAAAAGTCATTCCAGTTTAGCATCCTCTTTTCTTCAGTAGCCAATCAGATACCTATGGGGAGCCCACAAGCAGGACATGAAGGAAAAAATGCTCTTTCCCAACCTCCTGTCGCTGCTCAGAAATAGATATTCAAAGACATGTTGCCCTTTTCAATGGAGGTAGCATTTAGCCATGATTACTAGGAGTCACTGACAGCCTTATCTTCCATAAATTTGTTTAACTCCTTTACAAGGATGTCTTACAGAAGCAAATTCCACAGTTTAACCATGTTCTGTGTGAGGAAGGGCTGCCTTTTACCCAAATCTCCTAGCATTCACTTTAAATGGAATCTAACATCATGAAGGAGGGAGAGAGAAACATTACTTTTGTTTGTGTGATGTGCACTAGGAGCTGTACCCCTGCTTGTTTTGCTTACCCTATCTTTCCAGCCCTACAACTCTCCATCAAACCCATTTTGTTAAGTTGTGGGTGAACATATCAGACAACACAGCGATTCTTCAAACAGCTCTTGTTTATTCACAGGCCAGAACAGAACTGAGCTGAAGGGTTCAGCCAGCCTGCTTATATAGAGCTCCACTAGAACGCAACAGTAATCATTTTCTGTAACTATCCAATCACTGAACGTCACTTTCGATCCCTTATTTGCATATGTGGACCTGAACTATCTACAGTATCCCCCTGCTGGCCCAGGGTGAGAACTTCAGTACATAACACATTTCTTTATACCTTGCCAAACCCTCCTCACTTTACACGTTGTGAACCCCATTGCCCAGGCCAAGAACCCTTACAGCTGGTCCAAACTGCATCCCCTTACAGCTCTCCAAAACCATGTCCCTCTCCCCATAGAGATCACACCCAACAGAGCCCACTCTTCACAGTTTGCCCAAACTTCAGCCCTAGGAACAGCCAGGATTCATTCTTGGAAAGCAATTTACCCCAATATAAAATGTTTTTGCATTTATTTATTTATTTATTTATTTATTTTTCACTAATATATACATTTATACACTTTCCCCTGGTATATGCATGTTTGTACATATTACTTGGCTGGAGGACTGCATTGCACAATTTGGAAAAGGGTGAATTTTGAAGGATGACTTTGTTTCAGCTTATGTATTGTTTTAGAATATGTAAATTTAGAAAGTTTGCCTGTAAATATGAATTGAATTTCCCTCTCATTCCTTCTCCAGATACACGATTTTGTCCCTACTGGCATCTGAAGTCCAGCGTGACTTGGGCCAGAGTGTTAGAGGAGCAAGCAGTGAAAGGGAGGTTAGGACACTGAAATTCCCCGCTGTCCACATGCTCTGACATTGAAGCTCTGTCCCTAGTGTCAGAGGCACAGATTCAGTCTTTTCTATGACCCTTGAGATGCCCATAGTAATGTACCCTAAGGCTACTGAATGAGTTCTGCTTTGAGATTAGATTTAAACCAGGGACCTCATGTACAAAACCAGCACACTATGCCATCTTCCACAGAATATGGACCCCTTGCATTTCTTATGAAATTCATTAAAGGCCAAAGTCTAGCATTTTTCTACTTTACTGTTCCTTCTAAACATTGCAGGGTGGGGATGATAACTTTAGTATCTGAAACTTCAAAGTATAAACAGCTGAAGGTATACATAAGGCAATTATTTTCAGAAAATGTAGTAAAAGAAGAAAATCAATGTCTTCTTTTCTAATAGTAACATCTCATGATGTCAAGGGTCAGGTTTTCATCTCAGTTCATTAGATGTAGATCTCATCATACCATGATGTATTTATCTTTAAAAAGTAATACCCTTTTGATTATGTGTCATGGATAAAATCTTATCTTTGTCTTGGAAGCATGAGAGTAATGGTGACTGCTTTATACCCCCCTGATCCTTGGCAGTAGTTCATCCAATTACCTGATGGTGATTAAGATGGGTCATTTTCTTGGGCTTCTCTACCACCATTTCAACTAAGAGCCATAACTTGCAAACATCTAGTGGAGTCATTGCCTTTCAGACGCAGCTATAATTCGGAAGTTGAGCTGTATCGCTCGGGATGTTTGAATATCTCTGTTCATTGCTCAACGCTTGTAATAAGTTTTCTGGAGAGAAATGACCTTATCAAAAAGAAGCTGCCATCTGCCTATAGCACTGCTGTGCTGAAGCCTGTCTCCTAATTTCTCATAGATTCCCCCCCCCCCCAAACAAGTTTATCGAGATTTTCTCCCTCATTTGCAGGGCAATTAAACCTTTCTTTAAAATCTCATAATTTTGTTGGGAGAGGAATTGAATTACTTTATTATTCTGACAATCTGGGTTTCTGTCAGCTGAGGATCTACCTAGTGGCAGTTGCTATAAATGGCCATTTCAGTTTTGCACAATGTCCCCAACATAGCAGCATAATTCAGTCATTGTGGGAAATTACTGTAGTAAAGGTAAAAGGTAAGGTAAAGGACCTCTGGACGGTTAAGTCAAGTCAAAGGCGACTGTCAGGGCCGCCTCAGGTCCCAGCTCACAAGAGACCAACGCCAAGTCCACTTTATTTACAAAAGTCTTTATTGAAGTACATTGTTTGTTCCACAGCCGAGGCGCGCAGCCCCACGTCTGTTACGCTTAGACCGCTGAAGTCCCCTCTGAATCAGTCCCGCCTCTACACCAGTTTAAGAGGCTTGTGCTAGTCCACCTCTTCCTGTCCTTCCTTTTCCGCAGGGTCTTTCTGCCCCCCTGGGTTCCTTCCCTCCTGCTTTCCCCTGACGCTGAGTCCCCAGACGCCTGCTCCCCCCTCCTCCGTGCTTTGGGACCAGGCTCCTCCTCCGGGCTCTCCGCATTTCCGCGCGCCTCCACATTTGAACTTGGCGCGCGTTCGCTACCCCTGACCTTCCTCTTGACAGTTATACTACTCTCTGTACTACTCTCCGCCCCTTCCGGCAGGACGTCTTGCCCCGATCTCCTTCCCCTCTCTGCTTCCTGCTCTGCTCTGTGTGTCACACTGGGAACTCCACCCTCTTCACTCCGTTCCGGCTGGGAAGCCGGCCCCGATCTCCCACTCCCACTCGGGGTTTCCCTGCTGCTCCCCTGCTCCTGACGAGTCCCCCCTGTGGCTCCCCTTGTCCTGACCAGGGGCGCCCCCTTTTGGGAATCCTCCGATTCACTTGAGAGACTCATGGAAACCCTCAAGTCATTGTCATCCTCCTCCTCCTCGTTCCTGGATTCTTCCCCCTCGCTCTCAGTCTCCCATCTCATCTGTGCCTCTCTCCCTGAACCCCTGACAGCGACTATGGAGTGTGGCGCTCATCTTGCTTTTCAGGGAGAGGGAGCTGGCATTTGTCCACAGACAAATGTGCCCAGCATGACTAAACCACTTCTGGCACAAGGGAACACCGTGATGGAAACCAGAGTGCACAGAAACGCCATTAACCCTCCCACCGCAGAGGTACCTATTCATCCACTTCTAGTAATGTGCTTTTGAACTGCTAGCTTTGCAGGAGCTGGGACAGAGCAATGGGAGCTCACCACATCCCATGGATTCGAACCACCAACATTCCAATCAGCAAGCCCAGTGGTTTAGATACAGTGCCACCATGTGGTAGTCTAAGATACAGTGCCCCATGTGGTAGTCTAAGGCAGGCCAGTCTGCCAAGAGGATCCTCAAAACATGGAACATGCCTTGGTTGCCTTCAAGCTTCCCAGAGTTGTTGGCCACTTTGAAGAACAGAATCACTGGAATCAATGAATCCATAGTCGGACCCAATAGGGCTCTTCCTAAGAGTCATCGCCACAAACGTCTTGGGAGAATTGAGTACAAAACATTGCAAAATACACCTTTCTAATGGCAATTGATCCTTTTGTGCTACCTTCCTGAAAGTAAGTGTTAGAAATGGAACAGCAACCTGAACAGAAGCATAAAGTTGCCACCGTACTTTGCTAGTTGGACTCCTTTTTTGAACTGGTCATATAATACTTAGTAAATAATTCATTCCACCACATTATTCTTCTCACTGCACACCCATGTTGCAAGAAGCTGTGTGAGTATTCCCGCACCCCTGTGTGTGAAATCGTTTCTTAAATAATTGATTCCACATCGTTATATATTTCTGTAAATAAAACACTGGGCTGTGTGTATTTTTACCTTTACTTCGGTGCTTTATTTTATCCATGCCATGGTAAGGATTATTTTCTTCTTATCCAGCCTCTGAGAGATTCTGTAGTTAGACACAGTCTTATATAGTTAGGGTGTGGGTGGGAGAAATCTTTTCCAAGCTGAGGGTAGTTTGCCTATTTGGGCAACTTCCTAAAGCTCACATGCCACCCTATGACAAAGTTCTCTGTGTGACTTACAATAAATAAGCACAAAAAACAATGTAAGTACAAAATAAACCATAAAGGCATAAACTCAAAAGCAAGAAATACAAGAAATCAAAACTCACATAGGAAACTGCCTTATTCGAAGCTGCCTTATTGATCAACATAGCTCAGTGTTGTCTGTACGGATTGGCAGCAACCCTGTCATCTGCTCCACCCATGTAAAAATTGATAGCTGGAAGATTTAGAAGAAAAGATACGTCCAAATTCAGCACTCTTGCCCCTGAAATGGCAAATAAGAGCAAAACTGAAAAGGGAAGATCTGGCTTTCTCAAGCCATGTCTCAACAATAACAATAATAATGATAATAATAAATCAATGAGAAAATGTAATGAGTGGTTATAAGAATCAGAATACTGCTTTGTTTCATGTTTAGTTAAAACAGTGCTTTCCTCTCAATATTGTACTTATGAAGATGAATGCAAAATCTCAGGAGGAGAAGCAGTTAAGAATTAAACAACTAGGAGTTCAATCTCACCCACAAAAGGGTGCTGAAAGTTGGCCCTGCAATATTTCACTGCGGGGGAAATGATTAAGGGGAAATATGTTGGCAAGTTTCTAATATCTGAAAAAGATGACAAAACCAATAGGGGAATCAATTATCCGTCCTTAGACACCAGGGACAGACTGAGAACTTATGAGTTTCTGACTACAGAAAGGGAGGTGTAACTTAAACCTTTAGGAGAGATGAGAACAGAATCAAATAACTGAAACAGAACTTCACACATGTTGGGTGATTGAACTGCACATGCGCATGTCAAATGAACAGCAATAATGCTGATTGGTTGTTTGGTAAGGAAAGGAGGACATGGGTAACTTAATTTCAGTCTCCACTTACCTTTCCATATAGTTGATTTTCTACACAGAGGCTGTGCAATGGAAGTTGCCTTATACTGAGTCAGATTATTAGTCTAGCTAGTTTGGTATTATGTACACTGACTGCCAGTGACTCTTCAGGCTTTGAAGCAGGAGTCTTTCTCTGTCCTACCTGGAGATGATGAGGATTGCATGAAAGGCAGATGCTCTACTATTGAGCTAGGACCTTTCCAAGCAGCTTGATCATGGAATGAACCACACATAAAATATGTTTGTATATGTATTTCCTTATCCAGCTAGGAAAATATATATAAGCTTGTTTCATCACACATCTAGGTATGGTAGATTCTATAGGCCCTGTCTGTGAGAGGGTTGCATCATCATGCACGGCACCATGCGTGTCAGTGGAGCATGCATAAGCCCACCTCGCCCCATTCTGCCCCTGCTCCACCACTGTTCCATCCCATTCCATGACCAAAAATTGTGTACTCAATGGTGGTCACGTGCCAATCAAATGCACGCAAAATGGTAATGTAATCCAGTACAGAGTTTATCAGCACATGGATGGTAGTCCATCTTGTACCTGGATTCTCCCAATGTCTCTCCTTTCAGTATGTCATTTTCCCACCACCATATAGATTCTGGGACACAAGGAAGGCAGGAATAGGGCAAAGGTAAACTTGCATGTTTCTTGAGAATAGTAAGGATAATATAGTGATGGCCACCAGTGCTGATAGCTATTTTCTACCTCCACGGTGGCATGCAGTATGATTTGGAATACTAGATGTTGGAGAACATAGCAGTGGAGGTTACTCTTGCACTTGGGTCTTGCTTTACGGGCTTCCCATGGGCATCCAGTCGACCACTGTGGGAACAGGATTCTGGACTAGATAAGCCACTGGCCTGATCCACCAAGGGTCTTCTTGGGTTCTAAGGAAAAACAGCATTTGAAGCAGCCTGTCCTCTCTTTCTCTCTCCATGAAAAAGAGGAGCAAACATATTGCTTCTCCCCACAGTCACCATTTTTATTATGTCTGGAATCTACTGTTTCCTTCACTCCCCCCCCCCCCAAAAAAAATCCCATAATGTTTTGATGTTAGTTCAGTGCAAGTCTTTGAAAAATTAAAATATGTTCAGTGTCAAGCACTTCTGTTCCCTGTCTGATCTTAGCAAGGTTATAAATCACTCTTCCCCCTGGATACAGCATGAATTTTAGTACCTGAATAAGCACACATTTTGCTTGTAATATGCAAAGTAGAAAAGTTGGCAGGGTGGGGGAGAAGTTGATGCTGCTGTACATTTCTCTTTTCTTTTCATTATGCAGTTTCTGAATGGTGTAAATCAAACCTGCCATTTGCACCCACACCTGGAATAAAGAGGCAAGACACATGTCTTCGGCAATCTAGGGCTACATCTTTTAACATTAATGCAGGAGATCTGCAGGACAGTATGTTGGCTATGCAGGAATGCAGACAGGAGCAACCTTGCAACCTCTGCTGCAATGTATTTCGATGCTAGGGAGGAACAGCATTTGATGCCCCTCCCTCCCTCAGAGCCATGGTGCAGAGTATCGAAAGCCAATCAATTTATTTTGGCACAAGGCAGAAAATCCCCAAAGCACTCCTCTTCCTTCCTGGCAGTAAAAGTAACTAACAATTGGCTGCCCTATTGGCATACCCCAAACCACCTGCCTAAGGCAGCTACCTCAGTCTCATTAACAGTAGTTCCAGCCTGATCTAGTATGGCTATAGATGAATCTTCCCTTAGTTGGAAGCAGTTATTCACCTGCTTCTGCCACAGCTGGCCACACCTATGGGGATGGAAATTCTCTTGACACACGATCCTTGCCAAATTCCCAATATTCTGAGCGGGTGGACAATATATTGATTATGCCCCCCCCCCTCCACCACCACCACCACCTGAGGTCACTAGAAACAGCCTGGGGAAACTCCAGTATATGCTGAAGGCAGTGGGGGAGAAAAAAGGAGGTAAGTGAATAGTAGGCTGTGGCAGTAGTGGCTCCCAGGTTGCACGTGGTATGTTCCTCGTGGGGCCTGTTAGAATTCCTGCTCCGTGATAGCAGTCATGGGATTTTTGTCTATCACATGACAGTGTATGTTTTGACTCCACGGAGTGGGAAGTGACGGAGACAGGATGTTTGTGTTACTGTGTTCCATGAAGTGGGACTATTGTCCTTTATTCTTTTTCTCTTTGCTGTCTGATGCTAGAGAGAGAGGGAGGCATGTTGCAGTGCTCCGTGTGTGTTTATATGTAAATAAAGTAGATTAGCCAAAATGCTGAGTTGCTGAGGTCTGTTGCACGAACTGCGAAGACTCTGCAGATCCCTAAGTGTGCTGATGTCTGTTGGCATCGGTTGCTGTGATGATCAGGCAGAAGAAAGCTAATGAAGCTCCTGAACTATCGACCAGGAGGAAGAGAACATGCCAGTTGGGCATGTGTCTCTGCCAGGGTCCTAATCGAGTGTAGGACGAGCTCCTGACAGGGCCTGGATTTGTGGCTCTCCCAGCTGTCCCTAGCCTTCCATTGGAAGTGCCTGCCTCACCAAGTCTAATAGCTGAGCTGCCCTCCTCACTCCTAGGCTCCACAGCCCTGAGTGGCACCTTTGGGGCAAGGATGGCCAATGTGGTGCCATCCAGATATTATTCCCATCAGCCCCAGCCTTCATGTCCAGTGGTCAGTGACGCTGGAAGTTGAAGTCCAGCAACATCTGGAGGGCACCACATTAGCTACCCCTGGTCAAAGGAATCTCCTTTCACTATACTGGTCCCTCAGACTGCTCTGCAGTTGCTGTGCTTTCAATCTATTTTCCTGCCCTGCTACTGTGGGGGGACAGAATTCTGCTTTGCTCCTTTCATCTGCCCACATCAGGGAATAATCCTTGAGGCCACAGTGCAGATGGACAGGTTCTGTAGAAAGTGCTGAGAACCAGGTCTGATATCGAAGGCCTTGTCTCATAGTCACACTAGTGTGTGACAAAGAGAAACCTATATTTTTAAAATCTTCGTTGGCATATGAAATAAATTTCATTGTTTTTCTTCCTTCTCCTTATGCATAAAATCTGCCTGGCAGCTGTTTTGCAGGGGTCACAACGTAACACAAACCAAAGCATGCACATCCAAATTCATTAAGGTTATATATTCCTGGCATATGAGACGACCTAACTCTACATACCAGTTGTATATGCAGCTTATATCTCCCTTATGCTTTGCGGGGGTTGAGGCACACACATGTTCAACATTCCTCAATACCCCATTCTCCCTGTTAAGCACTGGTTTGGGGAAGGATCAGAATTCATAAGACAAAAAACGAAACAAAACATTTCTCTCCAACATCTTCTAAAGCTCTTACTTTGCATTCATTGTTTCTTTCGATTTATAACTTTCCATTCTTGGTATTTTAATTTGCAGAAAAATGCAATTTATATCTCCTCTCCTCTGTTCCATCAAATACAAACATTGGTCCCTATGTCTCTATACCTGGGACCTGAGAGTTGCTACTGCACCATATATTAACCTATTAGGATCCACCTCCCTCAAAACAGTGGGCATCAAAAGATGTCTGGGCCACTCTGGAGCAAAAGAGCAACCAGAATGAGTACAGTCATACCTCTACTTATGAACGCAATATGCTTCGGAGTGCCGTTCACACCCCAAAAAGTTTGTAAGTACAGTGCCGCTACTGTGCGTGCACAAAGCACGATAGATTGCTTCTGCGTGCATGTGACGAACCCGGAGGTAAACCCTTCCAGGTTTGCCGTGTTCGTAACCTGAAAAGCCACAACGTGAAGCAAACATAACACGAGGTATGACTGTACTACAAATGCCATGATAGTAGCAGAACAAATACTCATTTGAACCCATCAACAGTGGAGTCTGGTCTGTTAGAGAGAATGCAGTACTGTCACACCAATCTCAGTCAGCCCCCACCTGCCTGCCTTCTTCCTTACTTCCAGTCCAAGGGGTGACATGTTTTGCAGGTTCTTCCTTCTTAGTCTCAGTGTCGCCCATGTGGAACCCAGCAGGGAAGATGAGGGGCAAAATTAGAATTACTTATATCTGCCTGCCATTGGTTCTGGGACCACCTACTGTTGTGCTCCCTGCTTTCCACCCCAAATGGGCATCAGCCAGCACTGCCTATTGGTTGGGATGCATTCATTTTGGACCACATGCAAATCAGACTGGTTCATTAAATGCTATAAACAAATCTTTGCCACACATACAGTTATGAAACTCACATGGGTTCTCTCGACTGATGCTGCTGTTGGTTGGGTATTTTATTTTAGGTGGAGGTTTAATCACATACAACAAGGTTGGCTAAGGGAGAATAGGTGATGGTTTGTCAGTGCTGAAATTGGTGTGATTAACCTGCACTTGGTATGAAGCTTAAACCCAAGTGGCCCTTTTGAGCCCCCTTAATAGCAGTACGATTCTGTGAACTGGGAAAACCGGAAGACCAGAAAGCTAATTCAAACTGCCAGTCACTTTTCTCACCTCTGACTCCCATTTGGTTCCTTGCTGAGAGAAACACATTTATTTGAAGCTGCTCCTTGTTCTGGAGAGATTTGAGGAATTCCTGGACGTCCAAACCACAAAATGACATTCAGTAAGTTGCTCAACAGCAGAGCATTAGTGACAAGGTTGGCCCAGTAGAAGTTAAATCCTTCCATAATTCAATGTGCAAGAATGTGTATTCATGATTAGGAAAGTGTTACCGCCCCCCCCTTCCAATGAATTTTGTAAGAATATTTCTAAAAGTCTCCACATCTGAATTTTTTGACTGTATTAGGATTTCTCTTTCTCCAAATTACATGGTTTTATATTCAAATGGAACAACATGTTCCACTGCTCCAATTATCTAGTCCCTCCCACAACAGAACACTGTGGATGAGTAGCATGTAGGACTGCAGCATGGTTAGCCCAAGGCATTTTGCTTCCTGAGTCAAAGGACATGAGGCCACCTCACATAATTCTATGTACAAAAGCCCAGTAATTTGATGGCTGAACCTTAGTTCAATGTTGAACTAGGGGCAGCAGGAATTTGGTAGGCAGCTTGGTACCTCACTTTGCCTAATGATAGGGTGAGCCCTGATTTTGTACATGGCAGACCTGATATCAGCAGTCAGCTCAGCTATGCACTGGATGAGAATTGCAGGGACTCAGAAGGTCCCTCACCGGTCCAACTAACCCAAAATGCAATGTCCCAACCTAGTTTGATAGAACTATAGATTGAGACATTGTATTTTGGGTAAACAAAGTTAGTGGGTCTCTCTCTCTCTCTCTCTCTCTCTCTCTCTCTCTCACACACACACACACACACACACACACACAAATGGGCATCTGGGGACACAGTGGAGATGGTGGTGAGTTGTGCTGCTGTTGCATATCAAAAAATGAATGTGGCTGCACTATACAAACCCATTGGAGGGACAACCGAAGGGGGGAATTGCTAGCACAGTGCTGATAGCCCCCTTTAGTTTTAATCATATTTTTTACTGATGTCCAGGAGGACACAGGTTCCCCCCCCCCCCATTGACGGTGCTTTGTCAATTTAAATATATGCAATTTGGACATATGCACCAATCTGCATATATTAGATGTAGACAGGGTAGGTAATGCACAGTTTAACAATGGAACAAATAATTCAGAGGCGTGTGGGCTTTCTGTCACTGGAGGTCTTTGTGGAGAGGCTGGGCACTCATCCATGCGGGATGACTTGGCTCTGGATGTTCTAGATTTAATGCCTGAGAAGTTCAACTATAAATCCCACAGCGAATTGACCTGATTTGCATCTTCTGGCCTAATGTGAAGATTGAAACTTCAATTACTTTTTAGATTTCATACTTCTTTTGTGATAGTTTTCAGCTCAAAAAACATGCCCAAATTCATAGGGTAAAATACATTTATAAACACATGCATCGAGATAAATTCTATATTTAAATATGTATTTTGTGTTACATGTATTTTCTTCCCTATTTTGCCTTTTCTGCTACTACTTCTCCTGCCAATGCCAGGAGACAAAAATTAGCACGCTGGTGAACCCATAGAAAACCTGAAATGTTATAATTTAGTTTATTGTAGGGTTATCTTTCTAATTGGGGCAAAGTTTACTATGGAGAACCTTAACATTTGTTTTGTTTTCTCTTTAATCAACCTATATTTTTGCCTCTTATTACTGGCTCAGGACCTCTGACATCAGATGGCTAAAAATATAACCCAATTAAACCAAATAGTTTGTGAATCAGACTTTCAATACCCGCTGCACAAAACTTTTATGTGTAGTTAAGTGGTGAAATATTCCTCAGATGGTATTCTCCCACACAGAACTCTCATTTACAAATGATCCATCTTCCTGTTCAAAATAAATTATCTTCTCCTACTATTGTCTTGCTAAACCATTGTCTCTAGGGAAGGGCTAATTTGTGTTAGTGGAGTGGCTGTCTGGTAGAGTAAGAATAAGAAAAGATCTTAGCCTGTTCTCGCCGTACCTTCAAATCATCCTCCTATTTGTTGGCTGGGGCATCTGTCATGGAGAATATTAGGCTCTCTGAGACAAATGTCTCAGCCATTTGTTCAAGGTAATCACTTGTCCAGTCTAATTTTATCCAGATTGCAGCAATTCTGAATGAAAACTATTAGCCAGAGACAGAAAAGGTAATTGTTGTAGTGGAAAGTATGTCAAATTCGAGACCGAAACTGACAACAAGGTGGGCATTATTCATACTGTGTTGAGTTGGGAGGGGGTAGATTTTAGCCTGGTATGCTCAAGAAAATACAAAAAAGTGACCCCCCCCCATGTAGCTCCACCCTTCAAACAGATAGCCTTCAAAGATACAAACATTTAGGTTTTAAACACAATAGATACAAAGCATAATTTAGAAACACATGACACAAGTCAGCTGATGTATATGCTGCCTCCCCCCACACCAGTTTCTCTGCTCACACATAACTGTCCTGAGACCCCGGGGTATAGGGTGGTATATAAATTCAATAAACAATAACAATAACAATGATGATAATAATGTAGAATACAGAATTCTGAGAGGCTTTTTGTGCACACTTTTTATGCAATAGAACACTTTTCTTGTCCCTGCATGGCAAAATGCTTCTAGCAAATTATAACCTCTATGGTTGTTTTAAAGACACAGTAACAAAGTTCTCCTAAAGGTAAAGGTAAAGGTAACGGGACCCCTGACCATTAGGTCCAGTCGTGACCGACTCTGGGGTTGCGGCGCTCATTTCACTTTATTGGCTGAGGGAGCCGGCATACAGCTTCTGGGTCATGTGGCCAGCATGACTAAGCCGCATCTGGTGAACCAGAGCAGCGCACAGAAATGCCGTTTACCTTCCCGCTGGAGCGGTACCTATTTATCTACTTGCACTTTGAAATTCTTTCGAACTGCTAGGTTGGCAGGAGCAGGGACCGAGCAACGGGATCTCATTCTGTCGCAGGGATTTGAACCCCCAACCTTCTGACTGGCAAGTCCTAGGCTCTGTGGTTTAATCCACAGCACCACCCACGTCACTAAAATTCTCATAGTGATATGTTAGGAGAGAGAGAGAGAGAGATCAGTATGAGGCATCCTGAAACCTTATTTCTGTTTCTGATGCTGCACTGAAAATGCCCCTTGCAGTTGCCTGTGTTGGAGAAATGCAATTGCAACTCCTTTTCTTATGCTTTTATTTAATGCTTGTATTCCTTTAAGCCACAAGAGGATACTGTCTGTCTAGCAATCTAGCCAGCACTCACTGGTAGTTTTTCTAAGCTAACTCCACCCCTAAAAGCTGAGCCATTTTGTTTGTTGTTCTCTCCAGACAAAATGTCTGCCTTTTCTCTCTTTCAGTCATTTTGCTCCTGTGAATTGTTCCTGCTTCTGCATGAACAAAGCCTTTGAACTCCAGAAACTGTAACTGATCATTACAATCCAATTCACACAAGCCACAAGCTGCTTCTCTGGGTGCCAAAGAAAGGGCTTCCTGCAGCCACCAATCTTCTCTTCATTATGCCCTGTGCTATCATCAACACAGAATGTTGCAGTTTCCTTTCTCTTTTAGGGAGGTCCACCAACATTCAGCAATGTAGGTTCCTTCAGAACCCCAAGCCTGCTTCAGGGTTGTACAGGAGAGCTGGCGAGGGTGTTATCTCTGCAGGAATTGTCAGCAACTTAGGTTGCAGAATATATTGCTTGGGCAGCTTATTTAATTAATTCTTATGCACTCCCAAAGTTTGCTTTCTCTCTTTTTGTCCCCCACTCTGCCCCTACAGAGCTGTGGAGTTTTTATCACTCACAGTCTCTGCTGAACAGTCATGGCTTCTCCCAAACAATTCTGGAAACTGTTGTCCTTTATGGGTGTTAATAGTTGTTAGGAAACTGCTATATCCCTCACACAGTTACAATTTCCAGAAGAGGAATTGATTGCTAAACCACACTGAGAATCACAACTCTGCGAGGGGAACAATAGTCTCCTAATAACTCTCAGCACCCTTAAAAACTACAGGACAAAGAACTATTCATGCCTTAAAAAGAAAAAGGTATCCTCATTCTTGATTGTCCTTTTTCTAAACTAAAAAAAAAATGTCTCAATGTGCTCTCCTGTCCTTCTAAGCTTTACATTATCCATTTTGAGTTGGGGTGGGAAGAACTGTACTCAACATTCCAGCAGATCTCCTATGTGCAGTGGCATGATAGATTTATGTAAAGGCGGAAGGATATTGACAGTTTTATTTTCAGCCCCTTCAGACATCCCATCTCAGTTCCCTCTCAACACAAGTTCATTTACTGTTCATCCTTTCTTCTCTCCCCACACTTGTCTCTAGAACACTGCCTGAAAACCCCATTTCCTCTTTATTTTGGCGGTATTCTCCATTGGAATCTTAGGAGATGAGACCAGACTAACTTAGTTGCACCTACATCTCCTTGAAATTAATGAAGCTTAAGTCACAACTTGTTCCACTAATTTCAGTGGGACCCAAGGTCATCTAATTTAGTATGGCTCTAACCCAGGGGATATAAATTGTATATTGTACCCATAGGAATACTGTGAGTTTTAAGAGAGAATAGTGATTTCTCCAAGCATGCCCCACTTTGCACAGATTTTACACCCATATATGTCAGGGACACAGCCAGTTGCGGCATTTCAATAAGTCGAATCTGTTGACTTTTGTTTGTTATTTCCTTACTTGCGATAACAAAAAATAGAGAGAGATGAAATCAAAGAGGGACTTGACTCATAATGCTGTGATGTGCAAACATGAAACCAGACTTCATTAATACCCAAAAATGTATTCCAAGCATAAACCATTACATAAAATGACAGAAAGAGACTAAAAGAAAAAATGAGGGGGGGGGGGGACTCATCTGAAGGTAAGCAGCTCTCAATTTACCTAATTATCTGTCTGGACGAAGAAACCTTTCAATTAAACTTAAGGGTTTGGAAGTAGATGAGAGAGAATTTTCAAGGGCAAAACATATCAGCTCATTTATCTTTAGAAAGGAAACAGATATAAGTGAAAAGAACTTGTCATAGTATTTTCCCCCTTTTACGTTTATTCCAGATTTACTGAGGCCACCACTATGTCATGTCCATCACAGATCATTAAGGGTTTTTATAATACCCCTAAATTTTATGAGCAAGGTGGATTATTGCAAGCGCAGTAACCCATTTTTAACTTTGTACTTTCTGAAATAAGGGTATTATCTGCAATCTATTTTTGATTGAATTTCAAGATTTCTATTATATATAAAAAAGCCTTACATCGCTGAAACATGTATTATCAGCATTTCCCTGACCCCTTCTGCCCCTCTATTCTCGAGGAGGAGATTTGTTAGAAAATTCCCAAATAATTTTATGACATTTAGCAAATCATCTTGCTATTAAAGGGCACATTTCTTTGTTTGGCAAGTAGGTGGATGAAACTGACATTGAAAAGGGCACATTTCTCCAAAATATTTAGGCAATCATAATGAAAAGAGAGCAGAGCCAACACACACACATCCTTAAATGTGTAACAGCAAATTGTATAAAATGAGAAACAGACAGGTATAAGCTATCAGTCAAACAACATACAGAGATGTTGAGCGTGTCAATGTAACAGCAGGCAATCTAAGATATGCTTCCCAAGATCCCTTGCAACAATTGGGAACATTTATTGGAGCAACTTGTGCGGTTGTTTAGGGAATGTTAAAAAAAAAACATTGACCCTAGGAATGAGACACAACAATAAAACTGCCACTGAAATGCTGCCTAGGGTTATGTTCCTCAAATTTGGTTAGGACAGATTGGGATTTTCCTGGGAAGTTCATCTAGCCCTTTGCTCTTCACCTTACATCATAGGAGGTTTGTTCGCACATTACACTGAGCACAGATACAATCTGCTTCTACAAATGTACAAGTGTTTGTGTGAAAGAGTGTATGTATACAGTATGTTTATCTGTGTAGCTTTACTGTGATGTGCATAGGTACACAGAATGCACACTTGTTGAATGTTGGCTGGTATCTGTATATCTCGTGAGACAGCATTGAATGTAATATGTGAACAACACCATAGTCAAGATGTGTTTGTTCCACCAGGCATTTGAGTCTGTTCATTTGAGCAGATTTACTTACTTACTTGCTTGCTTACTTACTTACTCTTGGGACGCGGGTGGCGCTGTGGGTTAAACCACAGAGCCTAGGACTTGCCGATCAGAAGGTCGGCGGTTCGAATCCCCACGACGGGGTGAGCTCCCGTTGCTCGGTCCCTGCTCCTGCCAACCTAGCAGTTCGAAAGCACATCAACATGAAAAATGTTCAACATGAAAAAATAAAGTTAAGAAGACTGAGTTGACTTGAGTCTTGATGATGTACCAAAATCAGAGGTTCTTGCCCTGAGACAATTGATGAATGAAACAGCAGCAGCAGCAGCAGCAACAACAACAATAGCCTTGCACAATCATTCTAGTTGGTCTCAAGGGCTACAAACAAATGGAAGGGAAGGAAGCACACCTACTTTTTACTGTGCTCCTCATGGAATGCAAAAAAACAAAACAAAACAAAACAAAAGAATTTGCACAGGGTGGAATGGGACAAGATAGCATATGAATGCTGCTTTTGTATCTAGAGATGGCACCTCTAGTTTCAACATGTGTTCTTTCTCTTTGTGTATTATAGTAGAACATAACAAAAAACAAACAAACCAACCCTGTTCTGTTAGTTCTCTAATGCTTCCTCACCCCACCCGCCCCCGCACACCACTGTAATATGCAAAACCGCCCCAATTAATGCTTGCTGAGATGCTAGGCCCCTCCAGGCTGGTTGTTTGTGTGTGTGTGTTCAGCAACATGTCATTGATCAACTGTATCAGTTTCTGTTCCAGATTAATTAACCCTGAGTGTTCTCTGAAAAGAAATCAACAATGAGTAATACATAATCATCTTGCTTGACTTTAAATATTCTTTGAAAGAAAGGCGGCTGGCAGGCAGGGCACAAGTTTTTATATTTAAATGATGGGTTGATAATGCCAAGGTCCATCTAAGCTTGTCACAGATGATATCTCAGAAAGGATTCTTATTTTATTCTTCATTATTATTATTTTTGCAAAAGGGATTTGATGTCTTCGGAGGTTGCACTTTTAACTTTCTTTGAAAACAACTTAATTAAAAAAACCTTTGCATTAAAAATAGAGCTGTCAAATAAATCCTTGTTAAAATAGTTTCCAGGAGATAAATAATTAATGAATTTCTCCTCTACCCCCGCCCTCCCCCCCCCCCAGAGAACTCATCATCAACCATGAAATAAACTTCACAGTTTACTATAAAAATGATCAGAGAGGGATTAGGTAAGTATTCAATTTACTGGAAAACTGTTACAGTATATCTCTGAGACAGAGAAAGCAAGCAGACAATGTGACTATGGATGTAATGAATCCGAACAGTGATAGAAATGCAGTGAGTGTAGCATCATTAATGTTAATTTAGTGAATGTTAAAATCGCCAAGGGGAACAAATTTGCCAGCATTAAAGCTGATAATGGATAAATAATCGAAAGAATTTTATACTAAACATGACTTGGAATGGGGCTGTTCTATCATTCCCCTAGCTCCCTGTTCTCTGTGATCCACTATTAAATGAAACAATATACAGCAATATGGATTTTTTGCCCTCTCCCCCCAGAACAACCCTTGGAGAAAAATGTTTTCCATACCCACTTGATTGACTTGATTTCTAGCAGTAAATTTGTGTTGTAAAATGTATTTTAAAAGGAAAAGGAAATGCACGAAGAACATTTCAAAGGCTGTGTCTCTACCAGCTTATTTCTTTCACATCCCCAGGGAGGCAGAAAGAGGGGAAATAATGGAAATGATGGATGGACAAGGAGGTATAGCTCCAAATGCAGGATGGAGGAGGCAACTCATACTGGAGTCTGCCACCTTCATGCCCTGCTTGGAAGGTAAAAGGTAAAAGGACCCCTGACCATTAGGTCCAGTCGTGACCGACTCTGGGGTTGCGGCACTCATCTCGCTTTATTGGCTGAGGGAGCCAGCGTACAGCTTCTGGATCATGTGGCCAGCATGACTAAGCCACTTCTGGCGAACCAGAGCAGTGCACGGAAACACAGTTTACCTTCCCGCCAGAGCAGTACCTATTTATCTACTTGCACTTTGACATGCTTTCGAGCTGCTAGGTTGGCAGGAGCAGGGACCAAGGAATGGGAGCTCACCCCGTCGCGGGGATTCAAACCGCCGACCTTCTGATCGGCAAGTCCTAGGCTTTGTGGTTCAACCCACAGCGCCACCCGTGTCCCGTGCCCTGCTTGGAAACTACTGTATAATTGTTGAAAATGGAATGATGGATACTGGACCCTTGCTTGATCCATGAGGACCAGGAATGGGGGGTGGGGGTGGCTCAGTCCAGATGTTTACTGAATTCAGCCCCCATCACATCTGATTACTGGCCGTGCTGGCTGGGAGAGTGCAACTCCTCCTCCAGTCTTTCTCAAAAGGACAACCACGTTGAAAACTATCTAGGACAAGGATGTTTTATTTTTTATTACATTTATATCCCACCTTTCCTATGAGAAGGTCAAGGTGGCATAGATGGTTTTCTCTCTCTCCCCCATTTCGTACTCATAAGAAAGTAGGCATGGTTGCATCAGTGGGAGCATCAAATTATCTCTGGTGCTGCACTAGCACACATTTACCTTCTCAGTAACGAACCAGGTATGAGGAGTCAGGAAAGCAGTGCAGCCCCACCCTGCCGCACCCCACCCCACTCACTGCTATGCTATTTCAGGCCATTTGGTTAATGCAATGTGTGTGCTTACAAAGGAAGGAAGGGGGGCTTGGTCCAATGGTAGTGTGGCTGATGAAATCATCGGTATAGCCCCTCTTGTCTCTGGAGCCCAACACTAGAAGTTGTCTCCAAGGACCCAGTGAGAGCCACTGTAGTGTAGTGGTTAGAGTGCTCATCAAAGACCTGGAACACCAGACTTGAAATCCCCATCCAGCCATGGAGCCCACCAAATCACCTTCAACCACTCACTGTTTCTCACCTTGTTGTTGTTGTTTAGTCGTTTAGTCGTGTACAACTCTTCGTTACCCCATGGACCAGAGCACGCCAGGCACTCCTGTCTTCCACTGCCTCCCGCAGTTTGGTCAAACTCATGCTGGTAGCTTCCAGAACACTATCCAACCATCTCGTCCTCTGTCGTCCCCTTCTCCTTGTGCCCTCCATCTTTCCCAGCATCAGGGTCTTTTCCAGGGAGTCTTCTCTTCTCATGAGGTGGCCAAAGTATTGGAGACTCAGCTTCAGGATCTGTCCTTCCAGTCACAACTCAGGGCTGATTTCCTTAAGAATGGATAGGTTTGATCTTCTTGGAGTCCATGGGACTCTCAAGAGTCTCCTCCAGCACCGTATTTCAAAAGCATCAATTCTGTTTCTCACCTTAGCATACCCTTATTGTGGGGATAAAATAGGTGAGAGAAAACAATATATGCCACCTTTTCAGGAAAGGATTTTTGTCATCGGTGACCTTACTAGAGAGAGTGGAATAGGTAATTGTGAAGAATAAGGATTTTAGCCTCTGGCACTAAGGCTGCAATCCTATGCATACTTACATAGGAGTAAATCCTGTTGACTCCAATGAGATTTACTTCTGAGTAAACATACATATGATTGCACTGTAGATATATACTTTAAGCAGGGCATAGCCAACAAGCAAAAATTAGGACAAAGTAGGTGCTGTGATTTACCAGGGATAGGGACCAGAAAACAAAAACTGTTACTGTAAATGGATTCCACTGGATCAGATTTGGACTTTCCCCCCAGCACTACCGCTGTAACACTCAACCATCTCTACTGGATTAAAGAGCAAATTTTATAAAAAAGCTCTAGCAAAACATTTGGTAACCAGTGGCTACAATTGAAGCCAAAGGGATTTTCCCATTTTATGAGCACAGAAGATTACTACAAAATGTTGTGCTAAGGAATCACCCAGTTAGAAGTTGTGTAGTTGCATACTGCATGGCTCAAGGTTAAAGAAGCAATAAATTCCACACCCGTAATATCTCACCTGTTTGACTGAGGGTATTCTGCAATTCTGCTCAGTAAGAAGAGAAAAGGAAAAGAAACCTCAACACTCAGTTCAAAAGCAGGTTGCATCACTTGTCACCATATAACATTTTTCAGAGAGAGTTTGTCCATTAACAGCAGTGGAGACCTAAAGTCTGAAAGACAACAACCAAGTATTCCAAAGGAATACAGGAACCTTGCTTATATTGAGTCAGACAACTGCCCCAAAGTTTCAGGTAGGAGGTCTTTCCCCAATCTGCCTGGAATTACATGGGATTGAAACTGGGATTTTCTGCATTCAAAGCAGAGGCTCTACCAATTCTGCTTTATAACTCATTTTTTTTCTAACAACAGAGGCTAGAACAGCGCACTCTCACATTACTGACATTTCTCCCCCCCCCCTTTTTTTACAAGCTAACACATATAATGTAAAGGTTGCTCTACACGTTGACTTATTAATGTGTGCTCCTTAACACCTGAACCCCCCCCCCCACTCATTTTCCACACTGGTCTCACATCCCTCATATAAAAGAATCTCAGTTAGCTGCCCCCATGGGCCTGTAATATGCCCACAATATGGGCAATAAGGTTTGTAATATGGGAATACTAATAGGCTTAGTGAGTTGTTAGAAGGATTCATAAAGTAATATAGATGAAATTCTCTGAGCACTGAGGTAAAGCACTATATAAATATTGGATATAATTTCAGGTATCATTATGTTATTATCGCTCTTCCTCCCTGCCTCCCCCCTCTTTCTCTCTAGTAGACTGCTGCAATCATCTGGCATTATTCCTTGACAAGCCAGTAGGTGACAGTAGAAGGCAGTGATAGGGCCCATTCCCTTGGCTTGCCCTGTGGTTTCCCTGGGGGTATCTTTTCAAACATGGTGATGGAATGCTGTCGGGTTGCCTGAGCAGTGACAGAGACATGGGGTGTCAAAAAGAATAGAAGAACTCTCTGTTGCTTCAACTGTAAGGTAACCCCTCTTTCGAAAGCAAAACAACACATACTCCCTGCTAAAAGGTTTAGAAAGTGCCACCCCAAGCTGAAAAGGTGGGAGATCTTTTTAGTTCAGACTTCATTTATGGTATCTTGGCTTGTCAGAGACACCAGTCTTCAGTGACAGAGCACTAAGGGTGATGGAGGCACACTTTTTAAAATGAGACATGAACAGAAACACTGTCATTTTTATTTTATTTTTTTGAAAGTTGCACTTCTCCAGATTTTGCAATGCTGGGATGTGTAGAAAAAGGCATATATTAAAGTGTACATAAAATGCATTGTGTTGGGGGGAGATATGATTTGCAAAAATGAGTATATTAGGCAAAATTGCACACAGCAATGTATGTAGGAGGATAAACTTGCACTAAAGTGCTGCTGAACTTTCTTAAGGGCTTAAATTGCAAATTGAGGTGGAAATGCAGAGAATTGAACTTAAGACTAAAAAGAAGAAACATGGAGAAACTGAAATTGACATATTCACTGATCTCTGTAGAGCAGAAACTTTGTATGCAGAAAGTCATAGGTTTAATCAAAGAATTGCAGAGTTGGAAAATACGCCCAAGGGTCCTCTGTCTAGCCCAGCCCCCTACAATACAGGAATCACAGCCAAAGAATCCCTGACAGACGGCCATCCAACTTTTCCTTGGAAAGCTCCAATGGTTCACCATCTCTTGAGGCAGTCTATTCGATTACATTACCAGTTTAAAAGGACCTCAAGAAGGCACTTTCTGGGAAAGACCAAACTTCAGAACCCGGAGAGCCAGTTCCAAACAAAGTAGATAATACTGTGCTATATGGATCAATGAATTAATTCTGTATAAGGCAAGCTTCAGTTGTTTGCATTGAATTTCATGTCGGTCAACAATCCAGCAACATCTCTGCTTTCCCTGAGTTAAATTTCCCTGATGAAGCAAATTGGTGTAAGAGTTGATGAAGTCTCCAAGAGAAATGATAGGAAAAGCCTTGTCTTCTGGTCTTAACATTTCTGAGACACAGCAGGAAAAGACCTGCATGGGACATTCTGCACAGCTGGAGAGCCAAAGGTTAAGTCCAAGGTTTATTGCTTTTATTTAAATAATTCAAGTTACTGGGGGGGGGGGAACCTACTACTAGGCAAAAATAAGGAGGAAGGAACAGAAGCTTTTTGATGGATAAATGATCATTATCATCAGGCTTTTTTGAGGCACAGGCAGCTGATTCATGACCATAATAAACCCTTTGGGGACTCTCAATACATTACTCTTAAGACTCAACAGAGTATACTTACAGATATCTTGGTTTTTCATGGAAGCAACCTGTCTCAATTTAGTTTTCCTTAGATGCATCTTTAACTAGAGACAGGAAGGTGCCTACACTTTGATTTCAGCAGACATATTTATGACTAATGCAGTCATACTTGTAAAAGAAGAAAACTCTAGAGAGAGAAGGAGAGGGAGGGAGAGGAAGTTACAGTGTTTAACTGAAACCCTCATAAAATATATACCAGGAGAGCACAAAACCTTAGCATTTTCCCTCCTATATTGCTAATGATGATGAGCACACTGACATTCTATAGCAGAGATAACCAATGTGGTGTTTTCCTATTGCTGATGGATTCCAACTTCCATCTGGCTCTGTAAGCATGGCCAACAGCTAGTGATGACAGAAGTTGCAGAAAGTAGTGGCCAGTGTGGTGATACAGGTGGGGCATTGCTTTCTCCTGGTTTCTCATAGCATGGGGAGCTCATAATTGTATGGTGCAGCTTTGTGCAGCCAATCTGCTACTCTTGCTGCTATGCACCTGCACATCAACAAGCTCCCTCTGGTAAGTGCCAGTGACACTTTGTGTTTGGAAGTTGAGAGAACAGTTGTGCCCTGCTACCAACCAGTTGCACTGGCTAAATGTGTTCTGCAGTTCTTTCTTGTAAAGACACACAAAAACATATTTAGTAGAACTTTAAATATTCATGAGTCAACCAAAGAAATGTGCAGATCAAACAAGATAATGTTCTGTAGATTAGTTGTACACTGGTAGCTTCATACAGAACAAAGGAACTGCCCAGCTTAGGGATGCAGCAGGAATCTATTTTAAACAGATTTACGAGCAGGGCTTGGTGGTTCTGACCCAATCAAGCATTGCTTGTAGTAGATTGCTTCTTGCCAGAACCGAACAAAATATGTGCAAATTTATACTAAAAATACATATATGTATACTATCCACAAAAGAGTGAAGTGCATGTTGTACTATGCTTATGCAGGATAATTCTAAAAATATATATTAAATATACTTACATTTATACAGTTTCATGCATTTTCATATGAATATGTAAATGCTCTAGTTACTTTAGGAAACATGAAGTGTATATGCATTTCATATGTAAATAATGGTATGTGTATAATAATGTTTATAATAGTGCATGTAATTTGAAAGAATTCACCATATTTTTAAAGTGGGTATTGCTTCTTGTAGAGATTAAGAAGTGAGACAAGAATTGGCAGGGGATCCTGTGTGGATAAGCTTGACTTCAGGAGTTTCAGAAAATTCCATCCCTAGCCCAGCTGGATCAAAGCAAAGGATTATCTAGTCTGGCATTCATTGTTCAGAGGTGGTCAGCCAGATGCTTCTTGAAAATTCAGAAATGGAAGGTTAATGCATTTTCCTTTGATTTATCCCCAGGATCTGATACTCAAAAGGCATATTTGCTAGGAATATAGATTTCCCATTTATTTCAGTGGGACCCATGTCCAAGTAACTTGGTTATTATGTGGAACTACTACTGTTGGGGAACATAATCAATTCCGTTTGCATTTAAAGGTAAATCTACCAGATTCAAACTTTCTGAAAGAGTGCGAGAACCAAAATATAACTTTCCTTCAAAATTTGCATTATCTATGTTTCGTGATGCAGTTCCCTAGCCAATGGGTTTTTGGGGGGAGGGGAGTAGTGGAGGGAAGCCTATGTTAGGGAAAGTTTATACAAGTGAAAAAATACAAAATACATTATATGAAGAGAGAGAGCAAAAATGTGTACATTCATCGAAAGGTTGTACAAAAATGTGTTTATTAGCAAGAATTGGCACTAAAATTCATTTTAAAAAAATCATGAGGATTAAAGAAAAAAAGCACATAGAACCCAGCCTCTTGGATAATGGCATTGTCCCGAATGAATCTCCATCCCTGTCTCTCCCCCTTCCCTATTCATCATCATCATCACCTCCTCTACAGGTGCTGCTAAGTGCCCTGTCTTTAATCTCTTTGCTCTCCTACTATTAAGGCTCGCTGGGTTCTGGGAGATGGGTCTGGAATGCTTTCTAATGACAGCGTGTCAGCCAGCTGCTGCTCCAGCTCTGCCTGCTCCTCCTCTCCCACTACTTCCCAACTTCTCCCTCCATCTGCCTCTGAGCTGTGACCTCTCGCATACAACTATTGTACCTCTATACTGTCTCCCTCCTCCCTGGAAGGGTCAGGGTGGGGAGGCGGTCTCCACCACTCCTCCTCCTCTGCCAAGCCCCTGACACATAGTCACCAGTAGACTGTAATAACATGTCTTATTTTGGCCTAATTTTGGTAGCTACTTTGTCCTGTAAGACAATTTTAATGCACTTTTCATGTATTGTCAAATACTGGGACCTTCTGCATGCAAAGCAGATGCTCTGCTACTGAGTATGACCCATTCCCTATTGTTTGGCCCCAGAATCATGTAATACAGTGTGTACTACTTCTGAACATTGCATTCCTACCCTTAGTTAACTATAACAGTCAGTGCAATGGACAGACCTTTCTGTGCACAAGATTTACATAATGGCCACTGATCTGATCCTTTTCTGAAGTCATTTATGCTAATGTTCCTCCTAACATCCTGAAGCAGCTCTTCCCATCAATTAATCATGTGTTGCATAAAGTAGTTCCTTTTGTCCATCCTCTTGAAACTAATGCTTGTCAATTACATTTGATGATCTACATAGTTTCATTATTATTATTATTATCAATCCCATTTACAACTGTAGCATTAAGGATGGCATTTATATATGCTACTATAACTGACTCCTCCCCTCGTTTTGTTCTTGAAGATGGAAAATATATTAGTCCTGAAAAGAGGAACAACAGGGCCAGACAATTGACCATTCAGCTATAACATATGGTGTCAGGTGTGAGGCAGGTGGGCGTGGTTTGGAGAAAAGAGTCTTGTGGTCCAAATAGGGACCCATAGTGGATAGGGACCCATAAGGGATGCCCTGCTCCAACCCATGCTATATTTCATAGCCAATAGAAGTAGCCACAATTTTAATTGCATGCCATTTTATGCAAGCCACTCCTAATACATACATATTCCCAAAAAGGTGGGTCCAAAAACAAAAACAAAAACGGACTGATATCCCAACAGGACTGGGATTTGAATTGTTATTTCTCAGACATAAGTCTATTATTGACCCCAGCTCACACTAGATGGGGGCCTCACATAGTATTATACATGCAAAATAAGAAAGAGGTCATGTTGTATGAAGAGCTGTTACTCCTTTCTGCTACTATTCATTGTGGACGCATAGAACTCAGTATCTCTGTGGATGCAGGTTTAAGGAAGTTTTTAATGTTTGATGTTTTATCGTGTTTTTAATATTCTGTTGGGAGCTGCGTGGAGTGGCTGGGAAAACCTAATATTATTATTATTATTATTATTATTATTATTATTATTATTATGCAGGTAATATTGTCATAGTCGCCTTTCTCATCTGCTGGAATTCTGCTCAAGGAACAACACTGGTTCTTGAAGTACTTCTAAGAATTTGTCTTTGATGGAGAAAGAGCTATGGAGCTATTTAGGATGGTTGCAGACTTGGGTAAGCTGTTGGGAAACAACAGAAAACAGAGAATACACTGAAGGCTCTCAGAGCCTCCAAAGCAGGTCCCAAGATTCTAAGGTTTCCACAGAAAAGTCATTTATCCTGCAAATGGTGGGATGGGGTGCAAAACAAGTTTCTTCTAACCCTGCCACTGACCTTGGCTGCTATGTGGAAATCAAGGCTGCTGTCATTTGGGCAGTGAGGTCTTTGCCCAGCTATGCCACCTTCTGGATCCAGATGTGCTTGGAATTCATCAGTGGGCCCACATCCAAGTGGTCAGCATTTATTTCCTTCTCAGGATTATTTAATGCTTTGCAGACATCATCACCATCATTTATATATAGGGCAGTTTGCATCAGAAAAACACAAAATACATAACATAATAGCAAAAAAACCAAGACCCCCAGACAGAGTTGAAAGGCCATAGATTGTTTAATCAGCCAAAGGTCTGGTTGAAGAAGAACATTGAAGAAGACTTGGATGCTTTTAGATAAGAGCATAAGAAGAGCCCTGCATTCTGTTCTCACAGTTGCCAGTGAGATTCCCTTTCAAACTCCACAAGCAAAATCTCAGTGCAGCAGCACTCTCTCCATTTGTGATTCTCATCAACTGGTATTTCAAGGTGCACCCTCTCTCTCTCTCTCTGCCTCCAACATTAGGGATAACTTTATGCTCCATACATTTGTCTTTTAAAGCCATCCAAGTTGAGGGCCATCGTTATCGGATGGAATGGTTAAGTAATTCCCCCCCCCTCTGGGATTCTATGAGTCTGAGTATTATATCTCAATACCCATACACCCCAATTTTTCCTCTTAAACATGGACAGTCACTTTCCCCCATAACCAGGCCCTGGTAAAATTGTCCTTATTTCACCCACCCACTCTTTTCCTACTTTTGGGGATAGCTGGCTATTGCTTTGTTTGTATGAGCCACTAGAGTTACTAGAAGCACTTTGAGTCTAATATAATGTGTTTATGTTGGTCATTTCCCCAATATATGCATTTGTTTCCATACATTCCTCTAATATAAAAGTTCATACACATTTTGGGTAGGAGAACTGCATTGCAAAATTCAAAGACCTACAAATTTCAAATGGTGGTTGCATTTCAGTTTTCATATTGTTCTGGGAAGTGCAAGGCTTCTATGGGACCTCTAAAGGACTGCAAAACGAATCTATCTTCTCCTTATGATATTGGGGGTGGAGGTTCTATTGCTATATGGGTGAGGACTGGGGACTGGGCTACCATCTCTGTAGTGGGGAAAGTGGTGTGGTGCTCAGGTTCTCCATGCAGGTGGATATGTGTAATCGGAGTATCATTGGAATAAATCAGAAAAGCGTATTCATCCCTATTTTCAGCTGTGTATTGTTTGATAGCATCAGTAAAAGGCAAAGGGATCCCTGACCATTAAGTCCAGTCACAGATGACTCTGGGGTTGCGGTGCTCATCTCGCTTTACTGGCTGAGGAAGATGGCGTTTGTTCACAGAGAGCTTCCAGGTCATGTGGCCAGCATGACTAAACCGCTTCTGGAGAACCAGAGCAGCGCACGGAAACGGCGTTTACCTTCCCACTGGAGCGGTACCTATTTATCCACTTACACTGAATGCTTTTGAACTGCCAGGTGGGCAGGAGCTGGAACCGAGCAACAGGAACTCACCCCGTTGCAGGGATTCGAACCACCGACCTTTTGATTGGCAAGCCCTAGGCTCGGTGGTCTATACGACAGTGCCACCCGCGTCCTTGTGATAGCATCAGTACCCTTTATTAACTGTGGCCATTGGCCACTGCAAAACAGGGGGGTTAGACTTACAGTATGGCAATCACTGAACAATGTGCAAAGTTTGAAAAAATCACACTAGCTACACAATTTTCAATGCAAAAGAAAAAACTAAATAATCAGATGGTAGGCTGGCCTATACAACATTAGATGAGATGCCCCCATAGCAGCTATTCATATTTTGTGCAGCAAAATTATTGCTAACCTCTTGTGCTGCTAATGCAGAGAAGAGCTACCATTGTCATGAGTCACATATTTGTCTGTTTCCACAAAAAACTAACACAGTATCATAGCCTCCCCTGTGTTACAATACCATCTGTTTCCCTTAATAATTACTTCCTTCTTTAAGATAGAAAATAGACTTGGAGTTCCCAAGTCTTTCTTGGCACTTGTGACTTACTTAGAGAGAATTTGCCCACGTGCTTTACTCATATATGTTGTGCATGATATAGCTAGTGAACCTGGGGTGGGGGGGTAGGAGGTGTTGGAGAGAAAGTGGGTACACCCTGTAGCCTAGTAAACCACTGTATTCCCTGGGCTTCTAGGATGCCTGTGTGTAAAGAATTCTTTGGTAGTGACAGTAACAGCTCAGCCTCACCTGCAGGCAGAAGGCCATGGAGAATTCATGACACTTTAACACACACATTATATAGCCATGGAAAGATTAGATGATGAACTGGCTGTAAAGCAGAAGGAAAGAAGGATAAAAGAAAAGAAAGCAAAGCAAAGCAAAAGGAAAGACCAGATCAGGGATGCCTGTGAGCTACGCAGCCTTCCACATTTACCATGCTGCTAGCATACACCAGATAATCTATTGCCCGTCACTATCGTCTCCATGACTCTGGATAAAGTACTGCATATCCTACAGTTGAGTAGGATGAAGGTAATTCTGCCACCATATGTTGTGCCATGGAGTTCACGCTGTGAGTGGGATCTCAGAACAGAAGCTACTTGTCAATGTGCCAATCCAAAATTTATGATATATATTTAATGTAAGCCATGCCATCTCCAATGAGAGGAGTTCTACTTCACTGATACCTTACTCTGCTTTGTACGGATCCAGTTGCTGGCTTTTCCAGTTAAAGGGATCTCATGAAGTAGGTAATTGGTACAATCTTAACCTGTATTTTAAATTTGTTTTTTGTTTTGTTTTGTTTTCTGTTTCTCCTTATTATGTTTTTATTGTAATTTTACTGGTGTTAGCCGCCCTGAGCCCGGCTCTGGCTGGAGAGGGTGGGGTATAAATACAAATTTTATTTTATTTTATTTTATTTTATTTATTTTATTAGTATTAGTATTATTTCCTCCAAGCTGCTGCCAACCATAGCAGACAATATTTGGTTAAGATAGACTAATTGCTATAAAGGAGCCTTTCTGTGACTTCCTGAAAGTTTCAGAGGATAATGACAATTGCATTACTAACTATGCATTTGAAATTTTTATGCCCTTAGCTTCATTCGAGCCAATATTCACCATTGTTTCCTCTTTTAGGGATGCGGGTAGCACTGTGGTCTAAACCACTGAGCCTAGGGCTTGCTGATCAGAAGGTCAGTGGTTCGAATCTCCGCGACGAGGTGTGCTCCTGCCAATCTAGCATGACCCGGAAAAATTGTCTGCCTGTGTGTAGGCTACATTAGCAGTGCCCCCAATGTAATTACTTGATGAGTCTTTCACTTCCACAACATTATTAAATGGTAGAACAATGTTGCTATGATTGTAGGTTGCTTGAAGGCAGGACACATTTTTGGTGGCTCAGTGTTGACTGATTGGTCCTCTGCATATGCTTAAACATTCTCTTTTGTCATTCAGCAAGTTTAGGGGATAAACAATGGTGAAAAGGTAAAGGGACCCCTGACAGTTAGGTCCAGTCACAGGCGACTCTGGGGTTGTGGCGCTCATCTCGCTTTACAGGCCGAGGGAGCCGGCATTTGCCCTCAGACAGCTTCCGGGTCATGTGGCCAGCACGACTAAGCCGCTTCTGGTGAACCAGAGCAGCGCACGGAAATGACGTTTACCTTCCCGCTGGAGTGGTACCTATTTATCTACTTGTACTTTGTGCTTTTGGGCGGGACGTGGGTGGTGCTGTCGGTTAAACCACGGAGCCTAGGACTTGCCGATCAGAAGGTTGGCAGTTCGAAACCGCGTGACGGGGTGAGCTCCTGTTGCTCGGTCCCTGCTCTTGCCAACCTAGCAGTTTGAAAGAACGTCAAAGTGCAAGCAGATAAATAGGTACCGCTCCGGCAGGAAGGTAAACGGTGTTTCCATGCACTGCTCTGGTTCGCCAGAAGTGGCTTAGTCATGCTGGCCACATGACCCGGAAGCTGTACGCCGGCTCCCTTGGCCATAAAGCGAGATGAGCGCCGCAACCCCAGAGTCGGTCACGACTGGACCTAATGGTCAGGGGTCCCTTTACTTTGTGCTTTAGAACTGTTAGGTTGGCAGGAGCTGGAACTGAGCAACGGAAGCTCACTCTGTTGTGGGGATTCGAACCACCGACCTTCTGATCGGCAAGTCCTAGGCTCTGTGGTTTAGACCACAGCACCACCCGCTGTTTACTCCTTGATATACGGAACTGTCTTATTTCCAGGTGGGGCTTCAAAGAAATAGAGAATCACTAATTGCCTCATTACTAACAAAAAAACCCCCTCTCTAATTTACTTGCCAAGTTGATCCATCTGTATTTTAGTGTCTACACATTATTAGCAACCAAAACATATAAGCTGAATAATTAAGAACAGTTATTTTTAACATCAGACACTTCTCCTTGCTTATAATGAATACTTTCTTCTTGTATAAATAACTTCTGCTCAATCCCCTCTTTCCCCCTTAAGCACCTTACTAAGCTCACAGTAGCTGAAGGAGGATTTGTTTCAGGACAATTCCAGCAATTCCAGCAAAACAGTGGGGACAATGGAGGGGATTCTACCTTAATCCAGAGGAAAGCATAGTTAGCAAGTGAGATGAATTGAGCTTTAAGAACAACCACTTAAGGGTGGAGAACTAACCACCGCTGACTACTTTATAAGTAGAAATGTTCCTCCCCTGCAGACACTAGCCTTGCACGGCCTGCTTCATATTTCATTAGAACCCTAAAATCCACAAACTTGGGCCACGTGCAAAATACATGCACTTAGGATCAAAGAACATGGTACCTCTGAGCTGCTATAGAGCACTGGAATTTGTTCTGAGCAGCAACCTGAACTCACAGCCCTTTCATGTACAAATCCATTTGTTGTTTCTTAATTTTATAATTCATTTTGTTGTTTCCGTTGTTATATTAAAGGTAAAGGTAAAGGGACCCCTGACCATACTTTCGAACTGCTAGGTTGGCAGGAGCAGGGACCAAGCAACGGGAGCTCACCCCGTCGCAGGGATTTGAACCACCGACCTTCTGATTGGCAAGCCCTAGGCTCTGTGGTTTAACACACAGCGCCACCTGCGTTATATTACTGGGAATCAAAAATCTTTGCTGTCCTACTCAAGATCACTCAGACACTTACCAGTAGATTTAGATCTACCTAGCATAGGGGTTGCAGGGCAGGCCATGTGACATTCACAGCTCTGGCCTCTCCCCATACCTCAGCATCTGCCACCTGGGGCAGCTATCTTACTCTGCCTCATCATAGGACCAGCCCTGGAATACTCCACCATAGCTATCTCTGCTGGAAGCTTTTCTTCACTGGCAACACTTAACGTTTCTATCCCCACCCCTGCTCCAAACTGCAAAGCATTTAATAAGCTTCAAGACACGTCCAGGTTTAACTCATTTCTTAGGAGTCCCCAGGGCTTTTTTCAACTGCAGCTCACAGGAGCTGAGCTCTGGCTCCTCTCAGGTAGGCAACATTGCCATTCTAAGAAAACAGATGAGAAGTTCATGGTGAGTTCTGGCACCTCTTTTTCTAGGAAAAATAGCATTGCTTAGGACAAATCATTCCCACCAAACATGCAAAGAAGTAGGAACAGGAATTGGAATTAAGAACATCATCCCTCTGAGTAGCTCTGCAGCACAAGGATTTGTTTTGAGCACCATAACTGAACCAATCTCACAGTCCTTCTTATACAAAAAGAACCACTCCTGGTTACCACAAGCTTTATTCATACTTAGCAGACTAAGATGGATTATGGGAAGTGGATAGAGTAATTTTGTTTACTGCAAGGGCCTAGCAAGGAACCTCTGAAATGAACCTGCACCAGTGTGGTACAACAGTAGGAATATCAGACCAGGAACTGGGAGATGCAGGTGCTTCAAGATCACATTCAGCTGCAAAGCTTATTAGGTGACTTCGGGACTATCATTACCTCTTATTTTATGCTACCTTAAAGGGTTATCACAGGGTTGGGGGATCTCTCTACCTGGCTCTCAGAACTCTCCCCAGACCACACCCTTTCCTCAGTCACACCCCTCACCAACACTACTTCGCCCCTTCCTTGAGTGACCTTACCTAGATAGAATCTGTGCTTGAACTCTGCTAATGCTTCTTGCTTGCTTTAATGGACGACAGAGAGGGGCAAGTCAGTATAAAAACCAGACTACAGTGGTGCCTCGCAAGACGAAATTAATCCGTTCCGCGAGTCTCTTCGTCTTGCGGTTTTTTCGTCTTGCGAAGCACGGCTATTAGCGGCTTAGCAGCTATTAACGGCTTAGCGGCTTTAAGAAAAAGGAAACAAACTCGCAAGAACTCGCAAGACGTTTCGTCTTGCGAAGCAAGCCCATAGGGAAATTCGTCTTGCGGAATGACTCAAAAAAACGGAAAACCCTTTCGTCTAGCGAGTTTTTCGTCTTGCGAGGCATTCGTCTTGCGGGGCACCACTGTACTGTACAAAGGTAAAACTTTCATTAATTTCACCATGAACTTTTTCCTCTGGCTCTGCCTGTCACTGGCATATGACCTCTGGGAAATTCTCCCAAAGGAAATGCACCCCCCCTGGGCTCAAAGCAGTTCCTCAGCCCAAATCAATACCTCAGGCCATTAATTTTAGTGTGCCCTGCTACTTGGCAATTGCTTCCTATTGTACATCCTTTAAATATTCATGTAAGCTATTATTTGCATTGCGCTGTGTGTCCCAGATTTTCCCCACCCACCAAAAAAAAAATCATATTACTCATTCAGTACTTAGAAGATTGACCCAAGGTGCCTACTTTAAACACACAGTGATATTGATTGTGAAAATACACTAAGAAAATTATGTGGTTTATATGCATGCATTACATCTCCTGAGTCATCCTAAAGCTTATAATTTAAACCCCAGTGTTTCAGGTAAAAAAATAATGAAATGAAATGAAATGAAAATGAAATGAAATTGCTTTGCTAAGTAACACAGCTTTGATTTCAGCTATAAACCGAGTCTTGTCATGCAACCAAAAAGAAAAGGATGAAAGGTCTCACTCATATCAAATGTACAGTCATGCATTACGGAAAAACTGTACGCCATCCAAATACATCATGCCACTGGCCGAAGATTGTTTTACAAAAGACTTCTCTTGCATTATGTCAACAATTCAGAATGCTGTATCAATGGAAGATGGCAATAAATGAGCAAGTAGCTGTCAATTTTCAGAGAGCTTTTTGCCATATCTGGGTCCCCCTCCCTTTCATTATGCCTAGCTCTCTAGATGACAAGGGACGAAGATGGACGAAGAAAGGGAAGAGATAAACGTCACCTGAAAGAGGTGATAAAATGGCTTTGTAATGTGTTGCCTTGCAACACAGCCAACTATTCTTGATTCAAGTTACCTTGTTTCCAAAGATGAATCAGCCAGGTGCAAGAAAGATGCCATGACTAATAAATTGGCAGCTTTCACAAAGCATAATTTGAGGCAAGGGCCCGCCAGGTGTATCTCTACTCTTGCTAACCAATAGGTCAGTTATTAAGACAGTGCACCAAACGACATCTGCTAGCCTCATGTGCACACATTGATTATGCCTCTGTGCTGTCCAGCCATGTGACACGGGCAGGAAAGGATTCTGGGCATGTACAACTGCACAATGTGCTTGAGAAGAGGCAGCCAATCAAGATTTCCACCCCTGGTGACAGAGCAATAATAAGACATTTATAGTTGCACAGAGGGGTGGGGCCACCAGGGATTCCACATATATGGTGTATGTGTGTATACAAGGGTGTGGATTTCTATGTCCACATTAGATGTGGGCCAGCACCTAAAATTTCTGGAGGACTCTCTGGAAATAAAGTCAAGGCGCTGAATTTTCCCCCTATCAAGCTGTTAATTCCTGTTCCCATAGGTGCCACTTGTTCTACTCTCAGTTTTTACCGAGTCAAAAAGGAACTGGTGTTATTTCCCCAGGGGGCTGTGTGTGACCCAGGGCATTATAATTGCTGGCCATTAGCTATACCTAAATGCAATCATAATTATTATGATTATTAAGGAAGCTTGCAGAATGAGATACATTTTTTATGCAACACTATTTATTTACGATAAGAAACAGGGGAGGAAAGTAACTTGAAAAGTAATGGCTATGAACAAATCTTTGTAGCTGTTTTTCTTTCTGGCTCCCCTGTGAAGATCAGCAGTAATTCCAGAGACAGCAATGGAGGGGTAACAGTGTTAAAAAGGATGCAAACGACAGACCCACCAGGGCTTCTTTGTCTCCCAGGCTAGTTGTGGTATCAATAATTAGTATAGTATCCGTGCTGCAGGGCTGTCTGCCTAGTTGCGGAACAATTAGAGAAAACGGCTCTTGAAATCGCAAGTACTTTGTTTCTGAGATATCTGTATCCTCTAGAAAAAAAGGGGGAAGGTTCTTGGGCTAATTCACTTAATATGTAATTATAACCCAATCAGCCTTGATGTTCCCAATATGACGTCCATGGAATATCTAGTGTTCACACTGTTATTATGACACATAATTTATTTTTGTGATGGCACCACAAGCAATATGACATCTGGCAGCTTACCAAGCACATTAATGTGGGGATTCTGTACCCATCTATGGAAGAATAGCTTCACATTTTAAAAAATAATAACAATAAAAACATTAATCAATTGATCAACATGATTAACCAATTGTGAGCTTTTTGGCAGCCATTTAGACTCCAGCAATATAAGAAAGAACTTTTAGTGTTGGTCTATGTACTGCAATTGTGTCTGAACTCATTGGACCCCATCTTTCCTATGCACTTAAAGCAGTATCATCCCACTTTAAGCAGTCATGGCTTCACCCAAAGAATTCTGGCAACTGAAGTTTGTTAAGGGTACTGACAGTTGATGGGAAAGCCCAAGCTAAAATTCTTAGTGTTCCCTGGGGAGATGGCTTGACTGCTAAATGATTCTGAGAATCATGTGATGATCATCATGTCTTTTGAATGCTCAGACAGGGCTACTATTATTCAACTTCTGGGAGTCAAGAACCCTTGCAGATCTACTGCTAACCAATCAGAGATCTATTAGTAGATTCCAACCAACCTTTTGTCCGTACTTGATTTACATGTAAGTTTCAAAATCCAGTCACTCAGTCAGGGTTGGTGGCTTAGGGCAGTGTTCCCCAGCCTTGGGCCTCCAGCTGTTTTTGGACTACAATTCCCATCATCCTTGACCACTGGTCTTGCTAGCGAGGGATGATGGGAGTTGTAGTCCAAAAACAGCTGGAGGCCCAAGGTTGGGGAACACTGGCTTAGGGGACAAGAGGGAGGAGGAGGAGGAGGCAGGAAACTTGGAATTAGCTGGAGCTTGGGGGTGTTTTTCGAGCAGAAATCATATCCATGCCTGCTGTCATTATCTTTATTTGCCCACAATTCTCACATTCTGATTTTTGTGCATTCCTCAGGAAGTTGGAATGTGGTCCCTAGGCATATACTGTGTTAGCATTCCTTGCCAACATTATCCTCAAGTTGCTAATATTGTGTATGCATGTGTGGTGGGGTAAACCAAGAGGTGTTTGCAATCAGAGCAGATCACCTCCAAACATTTTCTATACTCATGGGGGGGGGGGCGCTCTTCTGAACAGCCCAAGGGAAACATCAGTAATGGTTGTCAAGCTTCCCTGAAAGACATCTTCTCCATCGGTCCTCATCTTCACCTGAATGTATGGAGTGTTCAGTGTGTTCTAGGTCACTAAACTCAAGCAAGGCAGCACTAACATAAATGAAATTACTGCCCCAGGGAAGGAGACAGTTGAGTAACAAGGGCTGTTCCCTTCTAGCTTAATAGCTTACACTTCTGACAGATGATGTGGAGATAGCAGAATAGGGTTGTGTCACTGGCTGTAGCCAATGGTCTGGGGATTGTTATATGATTTTACAGTTTATTTATATGGTGCATTTCAGCCATAAAAGGAACCCAAGGCAGCTTACACAGAAACGTGAATACAAATAATACAAGTTCAAAACAAAATCTGAATGCAAATGTATCAAAAGCAAAATACATTCTTGTTCCAGGGTTTCTGCATCTGAGTCAAAGAAAGTACCAGAATCCTCTGGGGCGTGTTTACCATGACAGCCGCACAAGGGGTTTCCTTGCCAGCTGGGCCAATATGGAAAAGGGTCTCTGAAGACAGAAAGTTCAAGGACAATTTCTTTATGTCATTTCCAGTCCAAATATGCCAATTTTCACCAGATGTAACAATTTTTCAGTGACAATGCAGTTCTACCAAAGCATTCTTGTAAATATATATATTTTTTTAAATGCACATCAGAAAAAAATCAGGGTTGTCTGTTTGGGGTCCTCCCCCCCCCAAAAAAAGTTTTGGAATCCATAACTGTGAAAATAGTGGGCAAAGCTTGCGGGGTGGAAAAACTCCCCATAGATCAAGCAATACAGACGAGCAACATTTTTACAAACTAAACTAGTCTCGGCTCTACAATAGGTTACCCCTTGCCTCCAGCTGTCTCCGTTATCTTTAGATGTAATTGAGAATTATGGTACAGTGGAGGAATGCAGACATTTCCTTTTTATTTCAGTGAATTAGACAGTTCTATTCAATGAAATATGGTAAAGCTAACCACATTCAAAGGCTTTTCAGCTCTAATGGAAAGAGCCAATAAAGCCCAATCCTAGGCATATATTGGGGTGGCGCTGTGGTCTGAATCACTGAGCCTCTTGGGCTTGCTGATCAGAAGGTCAGTGGTTTGAATCCCTGTGAACTCCCCTTCCTCAATCCCAGCTCCTGCCAACCTAGCAGTTCGAAAGCACATCAAAGTGCAAGTAGATAAATAGGTACCGCTCCAGCGGGAAGGTAAACCATGTTTCCGTGTGCTGCTCTGGTTCGCCAGAAGTGGCTTAGTCATGCTGGCCACATGACTCCGGCTCCCTCGGCCTGTAAAGCAAGATGAGCGCCATAACCCCAGAGTTGTCTGCAACTGGACTTAACTATCAGGGGTCCTTTACCTTTTTTTAAAACAACAATAACAACAACAACAACAACAACAAAGCCTTTTTGAGTATGAGAGCTGCATTCTTTTCTGGGCAACTTCCCCAAGACACATTTCAGTGGTGGATGAGGCCAGAGGCAGAAGTGAAATGTTCTGAAGTCTAGAATCTACACATCTCATTTTCCTGTCCCATACCCTCGAACATTTATCCAATGAAAATAGGGATGTCCCATTCTATAATGATAATTTTACAACCCCACACATCTTACTGGGTTGCCCCAACCACTCTGGGCACCAACCAACATGTATAAAAACATAATAAAACATTTAACATTAACGAACTTCCCTCTACAGGATTGCTTTTAGAGGGCTCAGGGGTCGGATAACTCCATACCCTCCAACATTTCTCCAATGAAAATAGAGACATCCTAAGGAAAAGTGGGACATTACATGATCAAATCAGAAACTGGCTTCTCTAATTAGGGACGTCCCTGGAAAATAGGGACACTTGTAGATTCTGCTGTCCCTATTCCATCTGGACAGGCAAGAGGCATTATCAACATTCAAGGACACATTCCAGCAAGGCAAAAACACTCCAGGTGTGAACCAGGACCAGTGAGCGGTATGGTCTGGGGATAGTTCTGGAAACTAGGCAGAGAGGCCGAGACGGTCACATTTATCCCCCAGGCCTGAGGTTCACCACCCCTGGATCTGAGGCCTGATCTGCACATGCAACAGAGTAACATACACAACCAGCATAGAAGGAACAGTCCCAAATTCTCTTCTCTTGCCACTACCAGCAACAGCAACCTACCATTAGGCAGTCACTTCATGTGGCAGATACCAGGTGTGTGGGCTGGGGAAGACCAGCAGCAAGGTGCTGGAGGGCACATATGTGTCACATAGCCTGCCTTGCCTCCTCCAGTCAATGGTCAAAGAAAATGTTTACCCCCTCACCCCACTTATAGGAGTGTTTCAGGGTTTGTAGGATCAGAATGTACCCAAAGAGCATCTAGTCCAACCCCCTGCAATTCAGGAATTCACAGCCACATTGAAGTAGCATAATAGGGCAACAGCAGCAGCTTCTTCTCTGTTTCTTCCATCAAACAGTTTAAAAATCATCAGCTCTATCAGTGACTGCTGGTGGTTATGGGCAGCCCAAGATATTTTGCTGCCTGAGTAAATAGATGTCAATGTCACTATCATCATCATTGCTTATTTGTATGCTGCCTTTACATAGTTAAACTATGCTCAAGGCAACCCTCCTCATTCCATATGCAAAATCTGACCAGACTGGCAGCTGTACCTCGGGTTAGGAACTTAGTTCATTCTGGAGGTCCGTTCTTAACCTGTAACTGTCCTTAACCTGAGGTACCACTTTAGCTAATGGGGCCTCCTGCTGCTTCCACGCCACCGGAGCATGATTTCTGTTCTCACCCTTTTTTTTTTTTTTAAAAAAAATAATTTTTATTAATTTTCCAAACATGTAATAAAAACAAACAGTAAAACAAAACAAAACGTACAAACAAATAAACATGTATAATTTCATAAACTCATTTTCCTTCACCTTATTTCCTGGACTTCCCCATACCTCCCTTTTTCTGCATCCTTATTTTTCCTTTTAACAGCAACCCTCCATTTAATTAATTAACTCATCTTCTTTATAATTCCCTTAAATTTATGATTTACAGCTGCAATTCTCTGTTTCTTAACACCATAACATCTCAGCACTCCTCAATATTACAACAATTTTTAAGGTATGTTTTAAATTTCTTCCAATCTTCTTCCACTGTCTCGCTCCCCTGGTCACGGATTCTGCCGGTCATCTCTGCCATTCCCATGTAGTCAATCACCTTCGCTTGCCATTCTTCCAGAGTGGGTAGCTGCTGCGTCTTCCAATACTTTGCCAGAAGAATTCTTGCTGCTGTGGTAGCATACATAAAAAAAGTTCTGTCCTTCCTTGGCACCAATTGGCCCACCATGCCCAGGAGAAAAGCCTCTGGTTTTTTAGAAAATGTCCATTTAAGGACCTTTTTAATTTCATTATAGATCATTTCCCAGTAGGCTTTAATCTTCGGGCAGGTCCACCAAAGGTGATAGAAAGTACCTTCAGTCTCATTACATTTCCAACATTTATTATTGGGCAAATGATAAATTTTTGCAAGTTTGACTGGGGTCATGTACCACCTGTAGATCATTTTCATTATGTTTTCTCTCAAAGCATTACAAGCCGTAAATCTAACACCAGTATTCCATAACCTTTCCCAGTCATCAAACATAATGTCATGACCTATGTCTTGTGCCCATTTGATCATAGCTGATTTTACTGTTTCATCTTGTGTATTCCATTTCAGCAGCAAATTATACATTCTTGACAAGTTCTTAGTATTGGGTTCTAACAATTCTGTTTCTAATTTCGACCTCTCCATCTGAAAACCTATTTTCCTGTCCTGTTTAAATACCTCGTTTATCTGAAGGTAGTGCAACCAATCTCGTACTTTAGACTTTAATTTGTCATAACTCTGTAATTTAACCCTTTCACCATCTTGCTCTAAGATTTCACAATATTTTGGCCATTTGGACTCCATATTAAGTTTTTTTGTCTCTTTAGCTTCCATTGGTGATAGCCACCTGGGAGTTTTACTTTCCAGTAGATCTTTGTATCTTATCCAAATTGTATAGTGCTTTCCTGACAATATGGTTTTTAAAACCTTTATGTATTTTTACCTTGTCGTACCATATATATGCATGCCAACCAAATCTGTTGTCGTACCCTTCCAGATCCAAAATGTCTGTGTTCTCAAGAAGCAGCCATTGTTTCAGCCAGCAAAATGCTGCCGATTCATAATAAAGTCTCAAGTCCGGCAGGGCAAACCCCCCTCTATCTTTTGCATCAGTTAAGATCTTAAAGTTTATTCTGGGCTTTTTGCCCTGCCAGACAAATTTTGATATGTCTTTTTGCCACCTCTTGAAACAGTCCATTTTGTCCAGGATCTGGAGTGTCTGGAATAAAAACAACATTCTAGGCAATACATTCATCTTGATGACAGCAATTCAGCCTAACAAGGAAAGTCTCAACCTTGACCATATTTCTAGATCTTTCTTCACCTCTGTCCAACATTTGTCATAATTGTCTTTAAATAAATTCACATTTTTAGAAGTCAAGTTCACACCCAGGTACTTCACCTTTTTTGTTATTACTAAACCTGTTTCATTCTGAAACTTCTCTTTTTCTGCCATTGTTAGATTTTTCTCCAACACTTTAGTTTTTTGCTTGTTCAGTTTAAATCCTGCTACTTGGCCAAATATCTCAATTAGTTCTAATACTCTTTTGGTACTAGTATCTGGCTGTTGCAAAGTCAATACTAGGTCATCTGCAAATGCCCTTAGTTTGTAATTTCTGGCTCCGACCTGGATTTCTGTTCTCATCCTGAAGCAAAGTTCTTAACCCGAGGTACTATTTCTGAGTTAGTGGAATCTGTAACCTGAAGCGTCTGTAACCTGAGGTACCACTGTACTAGTGTCTTCCATTGCACCAGAGGACGGCAGGCAGGCTTGGGGGATGCAGACCAGATCATGTGGCGACAATGTTCTCCAAAATCTTTCTGCTGCTCTCTATAATCTGCCATCCCAGCATTTGCTGCCTGAGGCAGGAGCCTCACTCTGCCTAATATTAGGATGAGACCTACTGGTGGTAGCAGCCTGAGTGGACCTCTGACTGCTGCTTCCATGCTTGCTTCCGATAGCACTTCCAGAATATGGCTAGTGAGGGACAGGGTCCCCTTTTCAAAGAGTCACCTTTTTCAAAGGCCCCACAATTCCCACTTAAGAGTAGGGAGCAGCAGAATCTGTCTGTTTTGGTTTCTCCCAGTTTTTCATTTGTTCAGTTTCCATTCCTATACATATCCCTGCCAATTTGTGATACAATTATATAAATATTCTTCCCTTCTTTGGGGTCACTTTCTTCTGGTTTTCCATTGGTGGAAATTCCCCTCCACCTCTGATTGCAGCACAGCACCAGCCAGCAATTCCACTTCACCAACCTCCACAGGTAGTATGAGTGACATAGACAGAAAAGGTGAATGCATTTGAATGGCTACTAAGAAGACTTATGTTGTGACCCTTCATAAAGGTGTCAGGATTTATTTTGTCCTAACCTAACCTGTCTGATTCCACAATGACAGGGAGAACCCTTATTAACCCTGGATAGTGTATTCCAACTCTCTTCCATCCTATCAGGGGATATTCCCCCCCCCCTTTTTTTTCTTTCTTTTTGCTATGAAAAGCTAATTTGAACAGGCAAGGTCTCCATAAAAACTTCATATTGAGGAATGTGCCACTGTTTCCCCTGTTATCTTTTCAGACAATTACTAGAGCAGTAAAACATGCTTATCTGATGGGGAAAGTGATTTTTATTTATTTCTCCCCTTTAGGTACTAACGTCTGTGTGGAACAACCAAAGCTAGCCTCAGCAGTAACTGGAAATGAGGCGATATTAAGGAGACGATAGTAGGAGTCATTTTACATTGTATGCACAATGAACAAAATAGACTTCTAGACTGCACGGTTTGCTTTTGCAAGTATAGAGTCAAGTTTGTAATGGGGTTGGAGGCTAGCAAATCAAGACAAAGGTTTTTTGCTTAAAGGCAGGGAGGTTTTCAGATGGTGGTGGTGGTGGGTGTTGTGACGTGGGGTTTGTGATTTCAGCTCTCTTGACATAATATGCCGGAGTCAGTTCTCTAGTAACACTTCTTTATTAAAGCAAACAAGACTAAAACCTGAGGAGGGAAGAGCTACATTTATAGGGACAGGGAACTAGCTAGAAAGGATACATTTTGGAGGGAACAATATCAGGCAATCACAGTCCTGCCTTTTGGAGGGAACCAATAAGACGGAGGATCCAAATACAGCAGCTTAAATGAACCAATAGTAGCTGTACCCTCTGGAACCAAAAGGCAGTTACTTTACCCTAATGCAAATACAGACAATAATAATACAGATATAAAATCCTTTGACTCAATACACAACAGTGGGGACTCAAACCAATGGCTTCAGGTTACAAGAAAGGGGGTTCTGACTAAACATCAGGAGGAACTTTCTGACAGTACAAGCTGTTTGACCATGGAATGGACTCCCTCATGAGGTTGTGGACTCTCCTTCCTTGGAGGTTTTTAAGCAGAGGTTGGGTGGCCACCTGTCATGGATGCTTTAGCCCTTGGGGTCCCTTCCAACTCTATAAGTCTATGATTCTATGACTTGGAAATGTGAATTTCAGCCCCATCTGCACTGTTCATTTAAAATAGCTCCATACCACTTTAAGCAGCCATTGCCCTCCTCCCCCAATGAATCCAGAGAGGTGTGGTTTGTTAAAGTTTCTGTGATTTGTTAGGAGACTCTAATTCCCCTCACAAACCTACAATTATCACAGTTAGTTTAACAATCAATCCCTCTTCCCAGGGAACTCTGGAAGTTGAAACTCTATGGGGGGAATAAGGGTCTCTTAATAACTCTTAACATCTCACTTCCTAGGATTCTTTGGAGGAATGTTTAAAGTGGTATTATACTGCTTTAAATGCATTGTGGTATGATAGTGCAGACAGGGCCTCCGCCCGCCCCCGCCCCCCAGTAGTATTTATTGATGTTTTTATTGAGCTTACTGCTTTTCTGTTGTGTACTACCATGCTGTATTTTTATGAAAATGTGGAATATAAAAAAATTAAATAAACAAATTTCACCTCCTTCACCCGTTTGTCGTTTTGTCAATTTGAACTAGAAGTAACACAGTGCATACAGTTGGCAATTGCATGAACTGCTTTTAAAAAATAAAACATCCAGATTAGTTTTACAGTCCCATTCTGAATTGCTTCCTTACCCATGTCTACTATTTGCAACAAAAGCAAAGCTCTCGTTGCAATCAACTGGAAGCTTCCTTCCTAATTCAAATAGCAGTTGTGGATCAAGAAAGCATTGCCAGCAAATGGTTAAAGACACTAGAAGCAGTAGGTATGACTTCTGTAGCAGGAGAGGTGATGGTTTACTGGACTGGGGTTAACATAGCCCATTTGCAACTGTATTCAGCATAGGAGCCAATTCCTAGGGGCCGTGGGGGCTTCGACCCCCACAATAAAATATTTCAGGGAGCCGGTCCCCCCAAAAGTTGATGGGCATGCCCATTCAAATGGTGTGTGTGCACTGCATCATGTGATTGATTACGTAGGCAGGGGCTTACCTGGGCTCCCATAGTATTTTATTCAAATTGGCACCCTAGTATTCAGCCAAATCCCATGTGCATTCAGCATTCAGATTTTGTCTCTCCCTCCTACAATCATCATCTGAGGCCCTTCTTCATGTGTCTCCTCCACAATAAGTCCAGAGGTAGGCAACTCAAGTATGGGCCTTTTCTGTGGTGGCTCCCAGCTTGTGTAATGCTCTCCCCAGGAAAGTTCGCCTGGCACCTTCGTTACATATTTTTAGGTGCCAGGAAAAAGCATTCCTCTTATCCCAGGCTTTTGACTAATTAAACAATCTGTGGCCCTTTAAACTGGGGTGGGGGTATTGCTTTTGTCTGTTACTATATGTACTTTTGTGTGTGTGTGTGTTTATTGTAAACTGTCCTGTCATCATCGGATGAAGGGTGGTATAGAAATTTAATTAATAAATAATAATAATAATAATAATAATAATAATAATAATAATCCATGTACATTGCTCTTTAATTGAACATAAGAACCCTTTATAATGTTTTCAACCTTCCTAGCTAGATTCCAGGACCAGCATCATGAGAAATGTTAGTGCAGGGTGTTCCCAGCCATTGTAGGACAGTGGACACGTTTTGGTTTTGATTACTATGGGTGCCACCACTTCTGCTCAGTTCTCTCTCCACTCCTGGTTCACACCCACCCATTCCCACACAAAGACACAGAAAGGGAGAACACATGAATGCACACATTTCACTGTTTGAGGGAATCTGGGGGGAAAGTCAGATTCCAAAGAATTAATCAAGAGTCTTGAAAATTACATGGAGCTGAGAGATGAAGTGTCCCCCTACTCCATCCCTCTGTCCTATGTAGCTTTCCAAGGGAAGGTAACCCCCTCACCACATCAGTCTTAAAGGCTTCAAAGGCACTGTGAAAACCTCAAGGGCATCCGTACACCCTTGGGTACCACTTAGGCACCCTCTTTGCCTTAGTGCAAAGAGCGGAGAAGGGGAGAGAACGAGCAGAATCAGAAAGCAGCAGCAAGGACTTCAAAATTTGATCCAAACAGCAAGCATGAACAATCCGTTGCATGAGTGATGACAATACTGGCCCACAGTTTCCTGCATGGTATTTTCATTCTATATTTCAAAGACTGTGAGCTATATATCTTTTAGGAAAGCAGTGCTCTGATTTATAACAAAAAACCTCTTTCTCCACAAGTCCTGAATTATTCAGCTTGTGCCAGATGGAAATTTCAGGTTGTTCTTTTTGCCTTCCCTTTCCCCCCCAGGATAATATCTTTGACCGTTATATTGCCAGTTTCTTGAGGGGGTTATATTAAATATCCTTCTGTCTCCTGTCATATTTAAAGAGACAGGGCGGGGGGAGAAACAAAATATTAACCATAATTGAGCTGAAGTGTGGGTGCTTCTTGTTCCTGGTAAAAGTGCTCACTTTCCTATCACAACTGAAGACACATAAAAAGGCCTGGATATAACAACTCATTGACTACCATTTTACTCGGTACTTCACAAGTTACCTGTACGTTAACTTTGCCCCTCTCATACTCCTCAACTGTACTGGGACATCCTCTCTCTCTTTTTTTCACAAGAGAGCATGGCGGCCATTTTTGGAGCCGCAACCTTGTCTCAAAAAAGCGCATTTTCGGGGTCAAAATCTCATGTGGCATCCCCAAAATGTGCAAGAGCACAGCCCTGGAAAAGTGTGTCCTTTGGGGCCATGATCTCATGTGGGTCACATGACTCACACAAGAGTGTGGCCCAGGTGGAGGGTATACCCTCTGGTCATGAACTGGGACACAGTGGAGGCTGCTGCGCATTGGGAATGGTGGAGTGGAACACATGGAAGTCAACAGTAGGTAGAGCTAGAGCAAATGGCTAGCAAGGCCAGAGTCAATACTAGGCAAATCCAACTGGTTTCGTACCCATCCTCTTCCTTGCTGAATTCGACAAAGGCCTGGTGAGACTAAGGTGGAGGTAGCAGCTGATAACCAGTGTCATCCCCTCAACCAGTGCCGCATTTTGTCACAGTGGACCAGCCTCCACTGTTGGGACACAATCTATTAAGTTAATAGATTTGCTCTGGGTTGCAGAGCAAATTGCACCATTATCAAAACATAACGTAGTTCCTGCTGATTTTTTTATATTGTAATATAGCAGATCTGCAGGAAACATCTCTGCATATATTTAATTAAAGATCTCTCTCACTTCATGGATTAACTCATCTGTTATTGGTTTCACATGGAGAGCTAGTCCTTGTTTCTACACATATTCCTCCTCTTTTCCTTTCCTCCTTAGGTTGCCATTATTTGGTCAACTAGATATTTTGCGATGCCTGATATCCATTTAAAAGTTTGGCAGCTAAAGTTTCCTACTAATGGCTTCCCAGAAGATTCAGTACAAATTAAAAAAAATACTTCTGCATGCAGCACATAGCTAAACTATGGAACTTGCTCCCAAACAAGGCAGTGATGGCTACCAAATTGGATGGCTTTAAAATATAATTAGACAAATTTAAGGAAGATAAACCTCTCAGTGGCTACTAGTCATGATGTCTGTGCTCTGCTATCCAGATCAGAGGTAGAATGCTTCTGAGTACTGCTTGCTGGAAACTTCAGGAGGCAACAGTGTTGTTGCATTCAGGCCCTGATTATGGTTGACCACTGTGAGAAGAACAGGATGTTGGACAAGATGGACCACTGGCTTGATCCCAGTTTGTGCAGATGCCTATGCACAATGGTTCCCCTAATGAAGACATCCATGTCAGGTATGAAGCTGGGAAACCTTAAATAGAAGGGGCAGGAGGGTCATGTCACTGGTCCCATCCCTGAGGCTGTACAGCTCCCCAAGTTTCAATGTCCATGCACTGAACATAGACACCTACATTAGGGAATCCTCTGCATGTACCTAGATTTGAGCTCAAGCTAGTGCTAACGTCCACATGGCTGGGCTTTCCTGATGCCTCAATGTATGTCCTTCTGCACTAATGAATCCTAATCATGTAGTTTGTGCCCATGCCTATGGAGAACTATGCAACACTGAGGCCAGAGATACAGACTCATTGCTTCTTCCTGCATATAATTCCTGAAGGAAGTCTAATTAAGATAGAAGTTGAAAGAAGTGGACTACAGGACAGGGTGATCATAGGAAGCTGCCTTCTACAGAATCAAACCATTGCTCCATCTAGCTCAGTATTGCTTATGCTGTCTAGTGGTAGCTCTCCAGGGATTCAGACAGATGTTTCTCTCAGTCCTATCTGGGGATGCCAGGGATTGAAACTGGAACCTTTTGTGTGGTATAGTGGTTAGAGTGTCTGATTAAGACCCTGGGTGTCCTTAGGCCAGTCACTGCCAATGAGCCAAACCTACTGCACAGGATTGTTGTGGGTATTAAATAAGGAGAGGGAAGAGGGCCATGCAAACCACAATGAGCTCACTAGAGAAAAAGGTGAGATATAAATGCAATAAATCTCATCCAGGCTTCCTCAACCTTGGCCCTCCAGATGTTTTGAGACTACAATTCCCAGCATCCCTGGCCACTGGCCCTGCTAGCTAGGGATCATGGGAGTTGTAGGCCAAAACATCTGGAGGGCCGAGGTTGAGGAAGCCTGCTCTTATCCCTAGTCATGATGGTATTAGAGTTTGAGAGAGAACTGTTGCAAAACTTTTAAATGAGGAAACATTCTGCAAATTGTTTGTTACTGCTTAAAAACACCCCAAGTCTAGGACCAAACATAAAACAGCCAGCCCCAAAGCATTCCTACTTTCATTACTGGTCTGAAAAGTTACTCATGATTTTAACAATCTCCAGAGGATTTGATTTGGAGAAGGATTCAGTGCTTCATTTGTACTGTTTTATAATTAAACCCAAGTCCTTTCAGCCTTCATACCGATTCACTGAGCCTTAAGTTCTGATGGTGTGAAGCAAAGCATTGCGATGTGATTCACCGTACAATTCTAATATATTTTTGAGTTGACCACCCAAAGCTGGGAGGCCTTTAGAGCCAATTCAGGTATGTGGAGGATTGTCATGCACATGGCTAAATGAGATCTCTTTCCCCTGCTTCCTCAATTAGTTTAGATTTGTGATACATGCTTCTCATAGATGCATTCACATTATGGAGACCAGAAAAACAATACACCTCCATGGCTGGCTGGTTTTCCACTCCATTAAAATCATCACATTACTTTCTTAACTTTCCCAACTCCTTATCAATCTTTATTCTTCTCGTTTAAGTTCAAACATTGCCCAGCTTACTCATAAAAGTAGCCTCTTATGAGCAAATTGAGTTGGTTGCCAGTCTGGCAGTGAGTTCCATTAAGTTTAATGCCTTTAGCTATATTTTCATTACTGTTATAAATACTGTACATATTTGATGCAGCTGTTCTATAAAAGGGCCATGAAGACAGCATTCTGTTTATTATGTGCAACTTTTGGTATCTTCCATTTTCCCCTCGTTCCTTCCTACTTCCCTTCTCGCTATAATTTGTGATATATACTGAATTGTTTGAATCAAAGTTCAATGTTTGGAACAGGATGTCTGGTTGTTGAAGTTTTTGCACAGCTGTGCTGGCTTGCCAGGAACTTATTGGACCATTTGGTGTTAGCAAGAGAATTCAGGATTAATCAAACCATGCACTGAGAAGTGCAGTAATTTAAGAAAGTAATGGCTTTGTGAGTCCAGAGATTCTATCAGAGTGTGTATCTCTGTGTGAGTCACTGCCTTGACCTTCCTTCACTTCTTCCTTTCAAACAGCCTCAGTTGGTGGGGGTAAAGTGCTGTAATTCCACTGCATCTCTGCTCCAGGTGCGATTTGACAAGTCAACCAATATAGAGATTCTTCAGGATTCTCAATTAAGGCTGCCCATTGTGTCCCTGCATGAGATTTGTCTTCTACCCAGGAAGAATGCTCAGATCAGTGAATTTGTTGTCAGGAGTTGTCGGCAGCTGCCCTGTGTGGTGGACCCATGACCTGCAGGCAGCATATTCTGAGGGAACTGCCCTTAGGCCCTAGACCAGGGGTAGAGAATGTTTCTCTGTTCTGAACCTTTCTTTTGAGCAGCTTCCCAGAGACCACATGTTGGTGGTAGGCACACACAACAACCTTCCCATTTCTATTCTCCACCCTGGAAAGTAAGAGGCATTAAGGGTGTAAGACAAGGGGTGCTGATTGTTTGCAACTGAAAACACAAGCACTCACTACAAGCCTCCAATATAGGTTACAACTATAGTGAACTTGGATTCTAACTAGATGTGATGATCAGTGTATCACTTTCCATCACCTGATGAGTTTGTCCTTTAATTACAGGTTCATTTCTCTCCCTCAATTTTGACTGTGGGGAGGACAGATTTAACTCTTCTCTAAGCTCTGCCTCCACTGTCAGAGGCATTATGCCTCTGAATACCTGGGAATCACAGGTGGCCAGAGTTGTGCTCATATCCAGTTTGCAGGCTTCCCACGGGCATCTGGCTGGCCACTGTGAAAACAGGATGCTGGAATAGATGGGTCTTTGGCCTGATCCAACAGGCTTGTCTTATGTTCTTATGCAATCCCTCAGGTGAGAGGTGGGGTGGAAGACTGGTGGAAAGAGTTTTCCCTGGGCAATATGGAATGTGATGATGGGCCTTCTTAATGTATGCTAGCTATTGAGGGGCTATGGCTGGCTTGTTTGGCTAAGTATTTATGACCACTTTCAAGCAAATGGATCGCATGCAGAAATATTGAGAGGCCCACAATGGGACAGCTTGCCTCAGTGTTTGTGGGAAGGTACAAGCCTGGCTGGAGGAGGGAGTGTCAAATAAGGGATTGTGATGCTTGTAGCCCAGGGCTAGATTTAGGTTTGATGAGGCCCTAAGCTACTGAAGGTAATGGGGCCCTTTATATGTCAACAACAAATTGCCACTGTTTTTTTGTGTTGAATATATGATATATGGTAATTTATGGACCTAATAGGTATCTAAAGCCATTTGCACATAACAAAATATGTATTTTATCAAAGTAATTGTTGAACTGAAATACAATTAAGAAAAAGTATATTAATAGTGAAATTTTGGGGGGACCCCAAGAGAGTGGGGCCCTAAACTATAGCTTGTTTAGCTTATACATAAATCTCGCACTGTTGTCCCTGACCTATCTCCCACTTACTGTTGATACAGCTGGATGTTTCACCAATATTTTGTTGTTGTTAAGTGCTAGGTCAATTTACCAAAAGACCCACTAATATGTGGATGAATGGGCCATCTTGGCATGTATTAATGAGACCTAGGTGGGAGAGCTGGGTGGTGCAGATCTAACTCAGTTCTGCCTTCCTGGGTACTTGGTACAGTAGGAAGCCAATGTCTGATCAAAGTCTAGGGTTGCCATATTTCAAAAAAGTAAAATTCCAGACACCCACAAAGTTGTTGAGCTTTTTTAAGGAAACCACCAATATTCTTGAGCTTTTTTTTTGGGGGGGGGGTGTTTGCCATACATCCGGGTTTTCCCTGACATTTTGCAGATTCGGCAAAATTCCCCCAATGCCATTATTGCACCCGGAGACTAAAACATGTCAGGAATTTTCCTGACGTATGGAAAGCCTATCAAAGTCCCCAGTCTCGCCCAATATTATGGGCCCATTTCCAGTTGATATTGAATGGAAATGTAGTGAAAATTAGAAAAATGAGGAACTGAACTTGAAAGATTTGCCTATTCTTGTCTATTATCTTGGTTTGGAACTAGATCAAACAAAAACTACTCTCACATCACATCAGTTAAGCAACAAATGAAAAACTATAGTGCAATTTTTCCACAAATCACTACATGGTCATTCTAGGGACTTCTTTAAAAAAAATATTGAGCAGAAACAACTTGGGCAGTTTATTTTTCTAAATACTCATTTGGAACATTCATTTCCAACTCTTTGATCAAATAAGCTTGCTGCATTTTTAAAACATCTTTATTTTTACAGTTTAAAAAGTGTGATACAGAAAGAGATCAGCTAATAGCTGCTTTATTTTCTACACAGCAAAACAAATGCCATCCCTCAATTCCCACTAATAGAGGGTGGCTTATAAAGGCTTAGTAGATGATACTCTTCATAAATAATTTCTAGGCTTCTTCATTTATTTAGAATCAACTATACACCTTCCTATTTCCTGTTAGTGCCAAGGCCAGTCAGTACGCAAAGTGAAACTGAATATTCAGTACTCCAAATGCATATTCTCATTCATTCGCTGGTTGATATTATTTTTCTGACCTAGTTAACTTGTGTGAAAACATACTGGCAAATATTGCTTAGAATACAGCTGTTTCTGGCTTTTCTAATCTTCCAGCACCACAAGCGATCATAGCCTTATCAAGTCGAGAGCTCAACCGAATTTTGGGCTGGGGGTGGTATGCAAAGGCTTGAGTTTTAAAATTTGCATTTAGATGTCAAAGATCTCTACATTTACATTTTGAATCTGGTTTTATTTTGTTAACTTCTCTTCTGAGAAACTCTCTTGATCGTCACTGGTGGTTTTTTTCTCCCCTTTGGTGCCTCTGTGTGCATGTACCTTGGTATGGGTGCTGAAATGTTGGAGATGTTCCGTACTAATAGGCTTGAGAACTACACAAAATCTGCTCTTAAATACAACAATGTATGCTGAAGTGCATGATGCCATGGCTGGTGGTCTGGAGTCAAGAAAGAATGTGAGGATTTCTAATCTATGAGCAGCTGTCTGTGACTAAGTGACGAGATGCTCATATATTAAGGACCCAGAGTAAAGAAAGCAGTTTATAGCAGGTGTGGCGAACATCGGTCCCAATGACTCAATGAACCCTCTAAGTCAGGCGTAGGCAAACTCGTAGGCAAGCTTGGCGGAGATGGAAAAATGCCGCCTTTGTTATAGCTGCAATCTGCGCCTCCATGGAAAGGGAGGTGTCGAAGATTACACCCAAACTCTTAATGTGGGAGTGTAGTCCCAAAACATCCGGAGGGCCAAGTTTGCCTTTGCCTGCTCTAAGTCTTTCTTCCTGGCCCTTGGGACTATCCTCAGGCTACACACCTATTGATCAAGCTTCACATCCTCCTTGAGTGGTTTTATCTGGCTAGAATGTTTCCTTGGACTCTGCCCTGGATGGTAGATTAGGTGGATGTGTGTAGAAACTAGACTATCGTACAAAGGTAATTTGTTGTTGTTGTTTAGTCATTTAGTTGTGTCCGACTCTTCGTGACCCCATGGACCAGAGCACACCAGGCACTCCTGTCTTCCATGGCCTCCCGCAGTTTGGTCAAACTCATGCTGGTAGCTTCAAGAACGTTATCCAACCATCACAAAGGTAATATTTATATTTATTTCCCCACTTGCCATATCCTGCCCCTGTAATGTAGAAGGTTGCCCATCAGGAAATGTGACTCTCAGGCTGAAATGGGTTCCCCACCTCAGCTTTATAGGACTAGGTTAGGCATAGGCCAAATCAGCCCTCCAGATGTTTTGGGACTACAACTCCCATCATCCCTGGCCACTGGTCTTGTTAGCTAGGGATGATAGAAGTTGTAGTCCCAAAACATCTGGAGGGTCGAGTTTGCCTGTGCCTGGACTAGGTGGACCTTTATAAATTTATTGCATTACCACTCTCTGAGCATCTGCAATGATGTTGCAGCAGTGCATCAGAAATCTGTTGGTGTAATGTGAACAAGGAGTTAAATTATGTAGTGCTTGGTCTCACGTCTTGAGGAGCAAATCCTGTATGTCTGGGTGTTCTGAGATAAGTATGCCGGGTATGCTGGTTTAGCATAGCAACACCAACAAGGTTGAGTGTATGACTTGCTGAGTCATTCACCCTCCCATTGATCCAGGAATGTAGAGATGGGTATAATAGTCTCTAGGGCATTGCTTTCATAATGTCCTGTCCTATTTCCTGTTAGGGTTTGACTGAATCTCTGAGAATCAGGGGAAGAGGTTTTGTGTTTTACACAGCAGTGCTAGCTAACATGCACTGGCGGAGGAAGAGGAGTGCGGGGGGAGCGCACCGCCCCCGGCAGCGTGATCCCAGTAGGGTGCCATCGCAGCTGACCCCCGCCCACGCTGGGCGCCATGCCCCTGCAGGTGGCATGCCCTGCCCCCCAGGACACGCGCCAGCCCTGCCCCCACCTGCTCTCTGCCCCCCCGGTGCATGAAGCTCCGCCACTGCTAACATGGTGATAGTGTTAGTGGATCTGTGCATATGTATTTTTACTTCAAAGACCAGAAGAACTGTAGATAGTAGATAGCAGTGGTTAGCTTTGTCTTGTGTCGGGAGGCGATGAACACTTTGTTGCTTTGAACTGTGTTGCAGAGGAGTTTCTTCCTTAAGTGGGGACTCTGGAAGAAGCTGTTCTGCTGAGCGTAGGAAATCTTTGAAGACTCTGCTGATACATCACACAGGTTGAGGTGTGGTGAACTACTATCCGACTTCCACAAGTCACCAGCAAGATCAGCACAACATCCCCTTGTTTTGGCAAGTCAGCATGGTGACATAGAAAGTCAGACTCCTGGTCCCTTATCTGAAATCCAAAGTATTCTCCAAAAGTTTTTGTTTTTAATTTAAAAAAAGCCTTTTTTTAAAAAAAACTTTTGGGATACCTCAATACTTGCCAAAACCTGCTTGCTCCAGTCTCATGGATGTGCAGGCAAAGGGACTAGGCTTTCTAATGTTATTTCAGCCCTCAAAAATAGCTTAAAATAAGAATGAATTTTGGATCTAAATACATATAATGCTAACTCTATTGTTTGCTGTCACCTGATGTGTTTTTCCTCCCTTCATTACAATTATTCTGACCCCAGAGGTAAAGGTAAAGGACCCCTGGGTGGTTAAGACCAGTCAAAGGCGACTATGGGGTGCGGCGCTCAACTCGCTCCAGGCCGAGGGAGCTGGTGTTTGTCCACAAAAAGCTTTCCAGGTCATGTGGCCAGCAGGACTAAACCGCTACTGGCACAAAGAGGACAGTGAGTGCCAGAGAACATGGAGACACTGTTTACCTTCCTGCCACAGCAGTACCTACTTATATACTCACACTGGTATGCTTCCTAACTGCCAGGTTCAGAGAAGCTGGGATAGAGCAAGGGGAGCTCACCAGATCACGCAGATTTGAACCGCCAACCCTATGACTGGCAAGCCCAAGAGGCTCATTGGTTTAGAACACAGCACCACCCACCCCCACCCCCCAAGTGTGGAGAGGGGAAATTTAAAAAAAGGTTGTCGTTGGTACTAAGCACAACTGAAGCACCATAAGATATGCATGTGCATTGGGTGGGTAGGGTGTGAGTGGAATTACAGTGGGGTGATGGAAGGGTTAATTTTCCAATCCTAGGAACTCTGGTGGCAAGAAAAACTGCCCCCCCCCCATAATTAAATATAGAAAAAGGTTGCAAATTACAGAATTATTATCACATGCTGTTAGCACAATCTTCATAAGTGATCAGGGATTTCAGCTTGCATCTCTAACATTTCCATTTCCGCCAGGAGGCAAAATTCCGAAAGTGCATGAAAACATTTCATAGCAACACTTCAAAAACCTTACAACACCTGTATCTGTTCCCCCACCCACAATATCTTATAATCCAGTCTTCATCAGAGGCAATAGCCATTTCATATATCCACCATTTTGATGTTTTCTCCCTGAGTGCATCTATTTTTGACACATGTGCATAAATAGGCAACAGGGATACAGATCTGAGTACCCTGCTTTTCAATAGGGCACATAATGAAAAATGGGGTAACAATTCACATGGAATGCACAAGCAAGATTTCTACCTGCTTTCAAAAGTTGCTGATATGCTGTTGTAGATAGGTGTCCCAAACATAGAATGCCAGCATTCAAGAAGATGGAAAGACAGCTTTTAAATTTATCTGTTTCTCACCAATTTTTAACTCTGTTTTTAAATATAATGGAAGCACTAGTAGGATCTCAGACTTGGTAAAGGCTTTATCAAAATGGAAAGAAAACATTAGGGCAAATGCCAAGAGGAAATTATCTAATTAGACTTTCTCCCATTTTGGACAGCTGTATTTAAGGCATAAAATAATAATTTACATATTCTAGAGAAATGTTAAGCTGTGATAATGCAATCAGAGTAGACCCCAAGCAATGATTTAATCCTCAGCATTTTAATTACAGATCTTATAAATCTTACCCCTTCCTTTAAAAGTTCAGCATGGACTATGTTCAGAGGTGGTAATATCTGATATAATTTATTGCATAAGGGAAAATCCTATTATCACTTGCATATGATTGCCTTCCATGATAGTAATTATTTCCTTAAAATTTTTGATTTATGCATCTAATTTCAAACTCAGCCTATTAGAAGATGCTACTTAACTGTCTTTCCAATTGTCACTGTGAGGTTCTGTGGCCTGATGAACATATGGCATTGTCCTATCTTCCCTTCCTGGTATGGATCAAGTTTAAAAGATGAGTGGAGCCACAAACATGTCAATTACCTGACATCATAATGACATCAGTTGACCAGTTGTGGTACCTCAGGTTAAGAACAGTTTCAGGTTCAGAATGAATTAAGTTCTTAACCTGAGGTACCACTGTATAATATATAGGTAAAGGTAAAGGGGATGTGGGTGGAGCTGTGGTCTAAACCACTGAGCCTCTTGGGCTTGCCGATCAGAAGGTTGGCAGTTTGAATCCCCATGACGGGATGAGCTCCCCTTACTCAGTCCCAGCTGCTGCCAACCTAGCAGTTCAAAATCACACCAGTGCAAGTAGATAAAAAATAGGTACCGCTGTGGTGGGAAGGTAAATGGCATTTCCATGCAGTCTGGTTTCCGTCATGGTGTTCCGTTATGCCAGAAGCAGTTTAGTCATACTGGCCACATGACCCAGAAAGCTGTCTGTGGACAAATGCCAGCTCCCTTGGCCTGAAGCGAGATGACTGCTGCACCCCATAGTCACCTTTGACTAGACTTAACCATTCAGGGGTCTTTTACCTTTACCTATATAATATATTTATACATGTACACAGTCAGCTTATGCATTTGCTCCTTGTCACAAAGAAGTTGGATGCCGCTACTTTTCATCTACATATGCCTATGTTTAGCTAGCTAACTTTACACAGTAAACATAATATGTTACAGACGTCACACAGAAGTCAGCAAAAGCATTTCAATGAGACTTTTCTCATCCATCCCTAGGAATTACATCACCTTCACCCATAACTGCAAGCCAAACCAAGCTTCCACCTCCCTTATGGAAGCTGGAAAGATTTTCAGCCTTATCTCTCAACAGTTAGTAATATTTATGCACATTCTGTGGGTCTCCACACTCTGTAGAAGTAGTGACATTCAAATAGGCAACAGATAGGTATATAAGCCTCCCAAAATAGCCAGAACCCAGGACAGTGGGGTTTCACTTTCAGAATGCATATTGAAAATGCAGCAAATAATATTTTCTATTTCCCCTAACCTACTGAGTTTCATAAGCTGGAGCAGTAAAGAGAAGAACAACAATTTATTTTATCAATTTGAAGGAGGCTAGCAAAAAACGTGAGACTGAGATTTCAGCCTTTGATGACTACTGCATTATGGTAAAGAGGTAATTTTTCAGAGCGGCCATAAATCCAGAATCTCATTATAAAAAGAAAGGAGTGCTCTGATTTAAAACGAGTAGACTGGAGAGGAGAAAACCCCTACTAATAGCCATTGTTTTTGATAATAGTTGCAGTTCTCGAAAGGTTGGTCTTGAGTTTGGGAATCATGGCTTTGCTCTGGGAGTGTGGTGTTATAGCAGACACATGTCAGTGCTGCACCTTTGGCATATATTATGTGAATAAAATGTAATGCCGCTGGAAGGAGCATGGGTTGATTGTCTACAAGCTGTGCGCAGATGCAGAAGATGGTAGGTGTTGTGGACTGCTTAAGAACATAATAACAAAAGAGCAGCATCTTGTTCCCACATTGGCCAGTCAGATGCCTCCGGGAAGCACACATGCAGGAGCACTTTTCCAGAAACTTCTGTTCAGAAGCATTGCTGTCTCTGACACTGCAGGTAAAACATAGCTCCCAGTTAGTTGCCATTGATGAATTTGTCTAACAGTTATTGCATTAATTTACAAGGCCTTGCCAACGTGGGTCCAGGGTACTTCAGGAACCACATGTTGTCTTATGTCCCTGCCTGATCACTGAGGTCTTAGGGGGAGTTACTGTTAGTCATTCCACATAACTCATATCCACCAATAGCCATGCATTCAATATTGTGGGCCCAATTCTATGGAACTCTTTGAGATCAGACAGGCCCCATTCTTACTGAACTAACTGCAGACTTCATTATTCCATCAGAAAATTTAACTGAATATTGTTTTCTCATTTTTATTTTCATTTTCATTGTGTTTAGTTTATGTACAGTGCTTAAAGATAATTTTAATTATGCAGTTAATAAAGGGTCAATAATAATAACAATGAACATCCTGCCTGTTTCAGCTGCTTTTTGTAAGAACAGAAATGGGGGATTCAGTGGATTTATTTATGCATTTAAAGGAATATGAAACCCCAATGAGTTAGCATAAATCCTAAAGCAACCCTAACCATTTAAATCCTGCCTTCAATAAAATATTTTGCTGCCCATTTAATCCATTACACAACAGGTAAAGGAAGTAGGAAATGAAGTAAATAGACTCATTAGTTCTGTTGTTGTATACTATACAAAGACAGCATATACTCAAAACCCAGTGTTGTTTCCCCTTCGTAATCATGCTAAATTATAAAAACCCTCAATCAGCACAGCCTGTTTAAATATCATTCACTTTAGCAGTACAAATTTGCTAGGTATTTTCTATCTTCTTCCGCATTAAGGGAAAAAATCCCCCCCCCCTTTTAAAGACTGTTATTATTTATTTTCATTTTTCTTTTCTTTAACCAAACACAGTATAAGTCTGGGAAATACAAAGATGGCAAGACTGGACATTTGCCAGGGCCCCAAGACCAGCAGAGGGCCCAGGACCCCAGTTGAGGAGAAGCATTTGTGGTACAATGGGCAAGACCCCTCCTCATATCCTGAAGTCAGCACTGCCTGGAAGTGTTTATCTGAGCATTTTAGCAGCCAGCCTGCAACATCCAGCATTTGCTTTTGGTTTCCAGTTTCCAGAATGTGCAAATGTGTTGCTACCTCTCTGTTTTTATTTTTGTTACAAAAATGTCACAATTAAAACAAGTACATGCCAATGGCTAGCAGGGCCAGAGGCAAAAATATGCAGTGCAATGAATGTAAATTTCACCTTTGATCAGTAGACTAGCTTCTGCACATACTCATGCACCCCTCCCCATCCTCCCTCGGCATGATCCAAGTTCAGTGGCATGTTCCAGCCAGGCAAAAACATTCAAGAAGGGTGTGAAGTAGGGCTGGTGAGGAGTGTGGCCTAGGGAGAGACCTTGGGGCCAGGTAGACCTGGAGGGCTGCATTTTGCCTTCTCTGCCCCTATGCTACACAACCATCGCAGCTTGTAGTCAAGCCCTGAATTATTCAGAAATGTTCACATAACCAGGATTCATTGCTGATTTAAACCTCCCCCAAGTCGACATGCTTGACATCCTGCTTCATTCAATCCCATCTATTTTATTTTATCAGTCCATCAGTGAGTATGTCTGTCTGCTCTGCTCGTGATCTATCGTGCAGCGTGGGTTGGATGACATAGCACTTGGGGAAATGGAGTCATCTGAGCAAGGGAGGGGGATGAATGCTACAATTAAACAGCAATAGTTTATTCTTCTCACTCTTCGTTTAATCTCTTCTCATTATCATGTGTCCTTTTCCCCCTTGATGTGTGCGGCTGTCTCTGCATGCAGTATTTCTTCCCTCACATTGCCAGCGGCATTAAGGCTTGTTAAGATTTTTTCCAGATTCATCTCCAACCAAGAAAATAGTTTAGGGCCACCACTAAACATTACAGCAAGCATGAGCTTGTTGAAACCAGCACCCCTGTGGACTGTTATCTCCCTCTTTGGGGAATCATTTAGGGATACAAGGCATGTGATGTATTGCAGAAGGAATATAGCTTTGTGGAAGAGTGTCTGCTTTCCACGCAGAAGCTCCATGGTCCAATACCCAGTGTCTCCAGGTTGCACTGGAAGAGCCTCCTGTCTGAAATCCCAGAGAGCTGCTGCCAGTCAGTGTTGATAAGACTGGGACAGATGGACCAATGATCTGATCCAGTGTTCGGAATGTTTCCGAGCACAATTCAAAGTGTTGGTGCTGACCTTTAAAGCCCTAAACGGCCTTGGCCCAGTATACTTGAAGGAGCATCTCCAGCCACATCGTTCTGCCCAGACACTGAGATCCAGCGCTGAGGGCCTTCTGGCGGTTCCCTCATTGCGAGAAGCCAAGTTACAGGGAACCAGGCAGAGGGCCTTCTCGGTAGTGGCTCCCGCCCTGTGGAACGCCCTCCCATCAGATGTCAAAGGAAAAAACAACTAGCAGACTTTTAGAAGACATTTGAAGGCAGCCCTGTTTAGGGAAGCTTTTAATATTTGAAGGACTATTGTATTTTAATATTTTGTTGGAAGCCGCCCAGAGTGGCTGGGGAAACCCAGCCAGATGGGCAGGGTATAAATATTCTTATTATTCTTATTATTCTCATCATCATCATCATCATCATCATCATCATCATCATGATAGAATTTTGCTGACCTTCTAAAACTTTCTAAGGCTGGAGGTCATATGAAAAGGGGAACTTGGGGTGGGTTGTGAGATGGAGGTGGTACTGGACCTATAATCTGTAGCTTCTATAGAGAGCTTATTGCACAGTCGAAAGCAGGATTGGCTCCACTGGTATATTTGCACAGCATTGAGCTTGCCACTGTACCCCTACCCCTGTGCCCCAGTATGCTGCAGCGACTCGAAAAGATGGAACCTCAGATAAAGTCCCAGTCAGACGACATATGAAAGTCCCAGTCAGAGGAAGACTGGGAGTTTATAGGAACTGCTTGTCCCATTCCTTCCTGGTTGCTTTTACTTACTGAACTAGCACTGCTACTGATGGAAGGTGGTTGGAGCAGTTTCACTGAGGCTATCAGATGTGCATGGGGCTACCTGGGTTGCCTGCTTCTCTCTGTTCTCCTTTGAGGAGAACTCCCTTGAGTTGAGGGGTCTTAAGTCAGCTAATATGCCTTCACAGGTTTGTTTCTAACATTATTTATATCCCACCTTCATGTAAAATATCAGGGTGGCTCCCAGCAATAGAAAACATAAAGGACCTCATTAAAAGTAGTACAAAACAATCATTAAAATGATTAGTTACTCAATATAATTTCAGGCTGCATAGGCCTGCCAACACACATACACACACACACACACACACACACACACGAGATACCTGAAAGTCAAAAGCAAGGATGCCTGCTGAATCTCTGCTGGAAGCTTTTGGAGAATTCTGGTTCGATTCAGGTTTTAATGTGAACCTTATTCACACATTCTGAAACAACATTTGAATCGAAACACAGCAAGCCTTCAAAATTTGCAGTTCCATCAATTTTGTGATGCAGTTCTTCAGCCAAATAATGTATACAAATAATGCACATTAGGGGAAAGTGCATAAAATGTATGCATTTGTGAAAATAACATCTATTATATTCAGCAAAATTGCTTGCATGTATATAGGGGGGGAATATTGCTCCAGAATACTGACAAATTTTCATGCACATTTCATGCGAACTTCATATTGATGGGGGGGGGATAGAAAAACAAGAAAGAAATCTATACTTTTGGATCACTTTGTATTACAAGTGCAAAGAAAAACTTTTGACACATTGCTGCTGTTTTCGGGGAAAACCATATAGTTTCCGTTAGCCTTGGCCTAACCAAGATTGAACACAGCAACTTCAAAGATAATAACAGGAATACAGCTGTTTGTTCTACAAGGGTGGAACTGTCTGTAATGGTGCAGAGTGATTCTAAAAAGAAAGCTTTTATGTGTGTGTGTGTGTGTGTGTGTGTGTGTGTGTGTGTGTGTGTGTATATAATCCTTCAATGAAGGAACTTTTGGCAAACCTGTTTGAACTCAACACATGAGTAAACAGTCCTGCCAAGATCCCAGGTGGTATGACTGTCACACTCTTATCTACGGTTTACAACTTTGTGATATGCCATAGGGACTTGAACTTTTACAGCTGTAATGAACCATGTTTGGGGCTTGTGCTTCAAGGGGTGCAGGGGAAATATTGCTTTGATATGGAATGTGAAGGCGTGGACACAGAAAAGAAGGGCAGTAGGTCTGGTGTGGATGTTGCCAGAGGGAAGAGGGTGGGGTAAGAGTTGGATGGGAACAAATATAGGAGATACTTCGAATAACATTCATCCCAGACTTCAATTTACTGTAAATTTGTTTTCACTCTCCCATAGGTAAACACTTTGTTCTGAACTCCGGGAATTTGTCTATGAAACTAACACTTTGAGGGTTGAAATGCCTGTCCTGATACCTACACCTCCCAAGAGGAGTTAGCACAAAAAATCTATGACAATTTTAAATTGTAATATACTTTGCATGTTCAGACCCAGAGACCTCCCCCCTAAATAAAGACACATTTGACTCAAATTTTAGTTTTGGTTTTTGGCATAATTTAGGCCACAACTTTGTTGATTACAGAAAGTGAGTGGTTGCACAGGCTCTGGTTCGACTAGCTCTCTGCACCCTTGCAGGTAGCGCTGACCCAGAGCTCTATCATAGGTCAGCCAAGGGTGAACACCTGAGGTAGGCAGAAAGCCTGGGAACGGACTATGTCCACTCCCCACATGTTCCCCTGGACTCAGGCATAGGCACCTTCTTGGCCACTGCACTCTGGATGCACCTCCTGGCCCTCTTGGTGGCAGCTGGGCATTGGCTACCTCACCACACACGTCATTGCAATAGCTGCGACCAAAAAATTTTGAGTCCAGGAAGAGCTGCCTTCAACTCTTCCAAGTCCTCTTGCATGCAGGTCCACAATCTCAAGCTGGGAGCTTCTGGCAAATCATTCTCGCCCAGCTGCACCACCATAGCCGCAGGTGTGCCTTCTGCAGACACCTTTGCCCACACCGTCAGGAGAAGCTCCTCCCAACGCATTCCTCATCTGGATACCCAGCAGACACACATGTGGTCGGGGAGTCTGAGCCTGCCCTCCGCTGCCCTCCTGCCAGCCCAGTGGACAATGCTGTGCCCGACTATCCAGATGTGCAGGGCTGGCAAACCTAGGAATGAACAAAACAACATTAATAACTGCACCTCAGCGCTGCTTCCATACATAACCCCTGTACGCATCAGACTTCTAGCGGCCCAGGTCCTTGATCCTGTCAACGGACAGTCCCCAATGCCCAGCAGTGGTGGCAGCACCAATGTGAAAGGAATGAGGTGCAAACTCACTGGCTAGCTGGCCACACGCTGCGATCGCCTTACGCATTACTGCAGCAAACTGATACCTCCTTAACGGGCTCACATCCTTGTGAATCAGGAAGGGACCATCCCCAAGAGGGAAAAGTGACAAATACTTCCTGGCATCTTTGACTGGGCAAGGGCCGGGCTTACCATTGGCAGGCAGTCTCATTAAGGCACCTCTGCTCAACTGGTCCGTTCTGGATGGCAACCAAGTATTGTCGATTGTCAAGTGCCGTGATTGAAATGCTAAGAAGTCCACCCAGGCCTTCTTATAAGACCAATGTGGAAAGAAAAACAGATGCCACTACTCCCTGAAGGACTAGCTGCTGCCAATGTTCCAAAAATGAACCAGGAAATAATCTGGAAGCTGCTGTGCATCCAGAATCAGGGATCTGAAGTGCTCCACCTGAAAACGGGATAGGGCATCAGCAATATCATTAGTAAGGTAAAGGTAAAGGTACCCCTGCCCATACGGGCCAGTCTTGACAGACTCTAGGGTTGTGCGCCCATCTCACTCTATAGGCCGGGGGCCAGCGCTGTCCACAGACACTTCCGGGTCACATGGCCAGCGTGACAAGCTGCATCTGGCGAGTCAGCGCAGCACACGGAAACGCCGTTTACCTTCCCGCTAGTAAGCAGTCCCTATTTATCTACTTGCACCCGGGGGTGCTTTCGAACTGCTAGGTTGGCAGGCGCTGGGACCGAGCGACAGGAGCGCACCCCGCTGCGGGGATTCGAACCGCCAACCTTTCGATCGGCAAGTCCTAGGCGCTGAGGCTTTAACCCACAGCGCCACCCGCGTTCCAATATCATTAGTAGTGCCAGGAATAAAATGGGAAGAAAACACAATGTTAAACCTGAGGCACCAAAGCACAAACGTGCGCAAAAAGGCAGAGACTCTGCTGGAGCATGATGACTGCCTTGCCAAAACACTCACCACGGCCTGATTATTGGACCAAAAACAGATCCACCGGTCCTTGAACTCCATGGTCCAGATGTGCACTGCTACTACAATGGGGAAAAACTCAAGAAAAGTTAAATCACGGATAATGGCTATACCCTGCCAGTGCTCAGGCCACAGCTGAGCGCACCAATGGCCACGGAAATAAAGCCCAAAACCCAAGGATCCAGCTACGTCCGAATGGACCTGGAAATCACATTGCAGATTCAAAGTATCATGCCACAGGGATACCCCATTGAGCTCCCTCAGGAATTCAAGCCACATCTCGAAGTCTGCCCTGACCTCGCTGTGCAACCGCACCTGATGATGAGGTGATCGCACGCCTGCAGAGAGTCTTGCTAAGTGTGCACAGAAAGGGCAACCAAGAGCTACTACTCTGCAAGCAAAATTCAATGGGCCCAACAGGGACTGAATCTGCCTCAAGGTAACCTTTTCCCTACCGAGAGCAAAGAATTGTGGTTCTTCTGTTTCCCTACTGTTTGTCCCCAGCACCTGGTGTTCAAAGGTATACTGTCACTAAGTATGGAGGCTGCCTATTTAGTTGCCATTGCTGTTAACAATCTATAAACATCCTCCATAATTTTGTCGAATAGTCACTAACTTTATTGGATTGTTATCTGCAGATATTTACCTATCTGCGTCATTTATGTTTTTTAAAGGCATCTGATACCAAGAGTGCTCTTACGAAATGTACGGTAGAAGGAACCCAACAAGGGGAGGGGGGTGAAGGAATTGTAGAGACACTGTCATTATTTCCATTAATTCCCCTTAAAAACCCATTATGTTGCCATCTTCATAACTTCAAAAAACAACAACCAAAAACTCCCAATGTAATAGTTACAATCTCAGCTGAAGAAAGGGTAGCTTTGCATTGTTTCACATGAATCTTCTCAAAACACCAAATAAGGTTATACTTTCACAAGCCTAATGGGAAGAAATTACATTAAATTGTCTTTTGTTAGTAAACTGCATTTCAATTTTCCTCACGGCTACATCACAACTCTGATTTTTAAGTCAAAGAGCGGAGCTAAAGTGTGCTTTTAATATTAAAACATGACATATTTGCATTAAAAATAGTTGTCAGATAGAAAAAGCACACCAAGGAAGCAGACGTATTGAAAACATGGAGTGGGGAGGCAAGGAATCATCAAAGAGAGTTTCAGTTAATACAAAACAGCCTACAATCAAGCTTAAAAGCGAGGATGACTTCCCTGCTTTATTTGAGAGTTGTTGGAAATATGAAAGATTCCTTTAGGATATATGGTTTTATTAACACACATATACAATTTAGTCTAGATGGAGGGAGTGCAGAACATACACATCCTAAGAGGGCCTGGCCTCTTCCATAAGGACAGCATTAAATGCAAAGATAGTCAAAAAGCCATTCTCTGTGTCTGTTTGTTACAGCTTGTCCCAGCCCAGTGGCGTGGCATCGGGGAGGCTGTGGGGGCCATCGACCCTAAATTAGTTTTTTTCCGGGGGGGGGCATCATTGTGCCCTGCCCCGTCGTGAACAGTTGCATCCTATCTCAGTGCCCACCAGCTGGAGGGGGGCTGAGAAAGATGCAACAGGCTTGTGCCCTGGTCCCTGTGAGCAGTGCTGTAGCAGTGGGCATGCAGGGGCTGGGGGGGGGGATGCCTGTTACATCCTTCTCAGCTGCCCCCCAGCTGGAGGGCTCTATGAAAAGTATACAACAGCTCATGGCGCCCTCCCTGCGAGTCCAGTGCCACTCTCAAAGCGTCGCTGGGCTCATGGGGCACTATGAGTGTGCTCCGCTTTGCAGCAGTGGGCAGGGATCACTCCGGTGGAGTGCCCTGGTCAAGGCCATGCCCCCACAGTGCGCCCTGCTCTTTGGGATGCTCTGCCACTGTCCCAGCCAGCCAACAATGTATTCTCCCTCTTCCTTCTTGTTGCTTCTCTAAGGGTCTCCCCGCACTAGCCTACTTCACCCAAAGCTGAAATCCTAAACCTGGCCTTTGCCTCTGCCCACTACACACAGCTGGAGGAGGCACCCCCCTTGCCTTGCAGTCTTCACCCTCTGATGGTTTCCTTTGTTCTTCTAAAGAAGTGGTTCCTGGCCTTTTTTTGGCCATGCCCTACCTAAGCATCTCTTAAAATTTTGATGGTTCCCCCCACCCCGTGACATATAATTCTTATTATTCAAAAAGTGAACTCCTATTCATGTGGAGGAAGCCATACAAGGCCCCCCACATTGGGAACCATGGTTCTAAAGCTGGGGTCACCAACCTAAGGCCCATGGGCCAGAAGCAGCCTGCGAAGGTCATTTGACCGGCCCACAAGCCACCCCCAAACCGAGCCAGCTGCTCATGCACTGTGCTAAACTGGCACAGCGCAACACAGGGACTCGCTTCTGCAGCGCCGGAAATCACGTCTACACAGACGCAGACACTGAAAATCAGGTCTGTGCAGGCGCAGGCACCAAAAATCATGAGCGATCTGGCCCATGGAGGGATCTCCACGGGACCGATACAGCCCAGGCAAGATAAACCTTGCCAACCCCTGTTCTAAAGGGTCCTTCACCCAGCTTGGCTTGTTAGCATAAACTAAATCCTGGGGGTTTTCATGTTAGGCACAGTTTAATCAAACCTTGATTAATTCCAGTTTTGACTAAATCTGAGAATTATGGGGCGAATCTTGCACCCAGGAGTTTAGGGCTTCCTTGTCATCATCCCCCAACTTATAACAGTATATATTATATAACTCAAATGTTCCTGGGTGAAATGGTTGGCAGTGTTGCTGAACTATAGAGTTGTTGGGTGATATATGAGCTTCATGAGCCTGGTGTACTTTCACAGGGATCACAGCCTCGTCATTTCATCAGTTAGCAATGGCCAAAGATCTAATCATTTTGGAATTTCCTCTATCCACTCTGCACGCACGCACACACCAACATTTCACAGTCATCCTATCAGTTCAGGGAAAGGCCTGAGGAACAAGAAGGCTCCTTTGTCATTCTGATAACGAGGCAGAGTAAATTGATGAGGTCACAGACAGCTGGCTACATCCAAACAAAGCTGTTAACCATTTTTGGCAGCAGGTCCTTATTAAACAGCATTTATCTTGGGTGAAGCATAGGCCAAGGGAATGGAATGATATGGCTGATAAATTAGCCTATTGCTCAAGACAAAGGCCATAATCCAGAGGTTCACATCCGCAAGCACAATAGTTTTGCATTGAGTGATGTCTCATCAGCAGTTGTGGGACTCCCAAAGTCATTTTTAAAGCCCCCGCCCCCAGCAAATAAAAAAAAAAGTTTAAGAATAAGTTTGGAGGGGTTGACAAGGGAGAAATTGATAGGGAAAATGTATCTGCTTGAGGAATTTGATCTTTGTGGATTCTGGCATGAATTGATGTGATCTATACTCCTGGATCAGTACAAAGTTACCCTTCAGTTTTTGCACTTCTTCCAATTTTGTGGTGCAGTTCTTGGCTCAGAAAAGGCAATTAGGGAAACAGGAGGAGCAAAAGAAAGAATGGAGAAGGAACAAAGGAATGAACTCTGGTGGAATGAATGACTGGGACAGCTTCAGAAGACTTTGCTTGACCACTTGTGTTCCACACCATTCATAATTTGTGGACAGGTATCACATTCCCTCTTCAGCTGTTCAAGATTCAGTGAGATATTTGGCAGCAAAGGCTTGAATCTTGAGGTTGATTTGCTCTTCAGCACACCTGATAATTTGATGGTGAATAAGAGTTTCATCATTCATCCAAGAAATGCCAATTTGGCAGTATTCCTCCTTCAGAAGTAGCTCCAGGTGAGAAAGAAATGAGCAAAGAACTGGTGTTTTTTTGTCGTTGTCAGTGTGCAAATGTATCCTGTATAAAAGTCCAGTTTAATAACTTGCAACTCTCCTGCAGTTTTCCAGAATGCAATACTCCATCACAAAGACAGGCCCGTTAAATAACGACACGGGTGACAACATATGGCTTGCCTTCAGCAAGGAGAGTGTTGCCAGCAAAATGAAAATCAAGCTCACCTAAGTAGCAGCTGGTCTCCTTTCATCTTTGACTGGCTGCTTGGGAGGGGAGAATCCCATCACAACTATGTGATGATCCCTGCACCATTTACCAGTTTAGGACAGGGAAAAAAGCTTTATTGCAGACTTAGAGGAGATTCAGATTGAAAGGCTGTGTGGCACTATAGGTCTCATAACTTGCATACTCAAAGACTTCCAGTACCATCACAACAGCTGCCCAGTAGAAAATACCTTGCGAATATGTCAAACCCAGGCAGAAACTGCCTTTGGGGGAACACTTCAGTTCAGTGATAAAGCACATTATTTGCTTACAGACGGTCCTAGACTTAGTTCCCAGGGTCTCCAGGAGCCCTTTTTTTGGTATTACTCACGTGAAGAGGGCAAGAATAATGAAAGGAGCATTTGGCCCAACCTCAATGTTTCATGACTATTCCCATCATCACTATGTTGCACATAGCTTCTGTAGTGGCGACCTTGCTGTATACAAGGAGGCGTGCCCCATGTTTCAGAATTCTAAGTGCCATAGGGTTCTAGGTCAGGCAGAGTTCCTCCATGTAAACAGCAGCATCCCCATTTCAGAAGGTGACTAGGATGGGGATAGCAGGTGCAGAAGGAGCTGTGCAATTTTGTGGGGCATAGCTAAACTTGCAGCCCACACCACATGCAACTTGGGGTCATAGGTAAATATGATGCCCTGCTACCCTTTTCACCATGCTTGCTGACTTTACATAAGTGATATCTAAAGAGGTCTGGTATTATAACATAAAAGGGGGGATGTTTGTTATACTAAAGCAGTATGATTGTCCATTTGGACTCATTTGTTTTGTTTTAAGGTAAAGGTAAAGGGACCCCTAAACATTAGGTCCAGTCGTGGACGACTCTGGGGTTGCGGCGCTCATCTCACTTTGTTGGCCGAGGGAGCCGGCGTACAGCTTCCGGGTCATGTGGCCAGCATGACTAAGCCGCTTCTGGTGAACCAGAGCAGTGCACAGAAACACTGTTTACCTTCATGCCAGAGTTGTAAAAAATTATCTACTTGCATTTTGACGTGCTTTCGAACTGCTAGGTTGGCAGGAGCAGGGACCCAGCAATGGGAGCTCACCCCATCGTGGGGATTCGAACCACCGACCTTCTGATTGGCAAGTCCTAGGCTCTGTGGTTTAACCCACAGCGCCACCCGTGTCCCCCTTTTTGTTTTAGTTTAGTTTTAGTTTATATTAATAGCAGCAGCAACAACAACAACAACACATCCTAGTGGTCCAAAACAGATATCTTAGCAGAACAAATTCTAGAAACAAAAATGCCCCTTTGAGGTAATATAGTTTTATATTCTAATTATACAATCTCTTTAAAAATATTTTGGGGAACAGACAAATAGTATCTTTTGGTCACTGCATAAATACCATTCAGCCCTAAGTATGTTCTGAAATAAAAACAAATTATTTATATTATTGACATCCTGTGTATATGAGTAAAGGCAGATTGGTTATTCTTACACTAGCACTACTCATAAAAATGTCACATTACATTGCAATAGCTGTTCTGCAATTCATCTCAAGTGAAACTTAACAGTTGATCACTCTCTGTTGCTTAATGCTAAATCACAGTGAAGATTGCTGTTTGAGCACAAAAGCAGGCTTTGTAGAGCACTACAAGGGCTTTGACCGATGGAGGCGATCCCCAAAACATATTAAAATATGCTTTGGAGTGCATTAGGATCATGGATAGACATAGCCTACAGAGAAATAAGGAAAAACAGAGTTAGTACAGTTGTGTACAATTTGGATTTTACACAATTTGGCTGGGAGATTATGTCAAGGCATTGATATATAGATCATGATATACAAGTGAACCTGTATTTTCATACAGACATACAATCTGGTGGATTATCTGGTACATTCTGATATCTTAAGAAAGAAAGAAAAGAAACATGCCACATACAACATGTGGTGTAGTAACTCATGGCAGATAAGGCTACTTAAGATGCCTAAGATCTCATGTCCAGGACCAGTGGCTGAATGTTAGTTGATATTCCCTGCCTATACATTTTTGTGAGCTCCTCAAAGGGATATGGTTAGCCACTTTGTGAAACAGGATACTGGACTAGATGGGCCTTTGGTCTGATCCATCTTGTGTTCACTTCATATAATAGACCTTACAGATTCTATTATACAATGGAAATACAAGTACATCACTTAGGATAAGAAAAACCACAGGTAGTCTTTGTGGCCTACTCCTGATTGCTGCAGACATTTGCTGGGCTATGTTTGGTTCCAATTGTCTGATGATTGTGGAAAAAGCACAGTTGAAAGAACTCACTGTTGGAAAAACTCAAGGGTCTTTCTGGGTTAACTTTTTTGTGTGAATTCTTTGCCCAGGTAGCTAAGTTTTAGGCTAGCAAAGGTTTAGAAGTTCAGCGACCACAATATTCACATATAAGCTCTAGCATTTTGAACCCAGCCCAGTCAATCTGAAATCTGTTCTGCATCATCCCAATTTGATTAGTTATTCAGGTTCAAATCTGATATGTTAAATTTGAAACTCTGCCCCCCACCCCACCCCACCCCCATTATAATGGAGAGTCTAAGAATACCTATAGCCATTTATCCTCCTTTTCAAATGAGCCCTTTCAGAGTGAATTAAGTATCCCAAATGTTAGATAGTTCTGTCCAGGAATTTTCATTCATGGAACCCTTAAAGATCGTTTAAAACCTTCCAAACTCCCCCCCCCCCCGCAGTCAGAATTGGTTGCAAATCTCCCTTTCAGGGGAGATGAAAAATGTCAGAAAGATAGGTGCAGTGATGCTCCTGAAAGCTCAGATTTTACTTGAGTGATTTTTCTGAGGGGAAATAGAAAATAAAATCCCTTCCCCGAGGTATTTTTTTGAGGTGGCAGAGGACATCCATTTTCAAATGTGAAGGAGGTGTACCTGGGTTAGACACCTGAAATTTTCAGACAAATGGGTCCAGATGCTAGATGGTTTTGTTGCTTTTCCTTCCTGGAAGTACTGTGAAGTGAAAAAGAGAGGATACATACAGCTGTATTTTTTGTTAGGAATAAAAGAATGATTGGGAAAGAAGTAGGCCACTCCAGTAGTCTAACTCCACCATATGCATCCTGCTCTTACTAGCCACACCTAGGAGAAGGGCATGATGAAGACTCACATGTTTACTTCAACATCCCTCCCCCAAATCACTGTGCATTGTGAAAATGATTCATGTAATTAAAAGTTAGATCTGTTCATTGAAAGAAAAAAATCCTCCCCCCTTCTCTACACCCACTTTCCTCTTGAGATCTGAGCTTTCCCTAGCCAGCTTGCCTCAGGAGCACCACATCCTGTTTCTCCACCTGAGGTGAAATGAGAATGTACCACTGTGCTGCCCCTCCACCTCTGCAAACACCCCAATGAAAATATGTATTCGGTTTTGAAGCATACCGCATAGATTTGCTTAATGGTTAAAAATGCATATGCTTATTTTGAAACATAGCACTGTGCGTGCAGCATTTATTTAAGCATAAAATCAAATGATTGAGCTGGAAGTCAATGCTAATGTTGTGGAGGGTAAGGCCTCAAAGTGAAAATGAGAAAGGTGAAGATACTGTCCTTTATCAGTTTGCAGGACCAATCTGTAAGTAGGGTGAAGGAAAAGGGAAGCTTTTGTTACAAAGTAGATAATAAAAGTAACCCTTGTTTTGTCTCTGCCTGAGTGCAAGAAATCCCAAAACAATAATCTTTGAGAAATTGTACAAAATGGGATGAGGTTGTGGAATGGATGCAGCAAAGCTTGACTTTATCCTTCATTCCACCACAAAGGGAAACAGGGAGCTAATAGCAACAGAGGAAATAATATGCACTGATAACTTTGAAAGCTGGGAGATTTTGGTCTCCAGTCATGCTAAGGAGGATATAAACAAATGGAAAATATATAACATGGTTTGCAATTGCATGTCTTAATCCATAATTGAGATGCTGCATGAAATGCTCTAGGTATGATTTGCTTCATAACTGGTAACAGACATATGCCTGGGCCATGTGAATTTGACATGAATATATTGATATGTCAGTTCTACCCTGTTTCTGCATCAATCTGGAAATACATTTTAATTCATGTTGTTGTTGTTGTTTAGTTGTTTAGTTGTGTCCGGCTCTTCGTGACTCCCATGCACCAGAGCACGCCAGGCACTCCTGTCTTCCACTGTCTCCCGCAGTTTGGTCAAATTCATATTGGTAGCTGCTAATGGTATATTGATAGAAGGGGTATTGACTGGTGCTGGGAAGGGAACTCCAATAGCAGTGATGAATCCTTGGGCATTCCACCTCCTCTGTAACCCTTCTACAGTTCTTCCTTCCATTTTGCTCCCTGTGAATGGGCCAAGGGGTAGTGAGCATGTGGCATTTTTTCCTTGACCCTTGAATCAGGTACTAATCACAATCAGGTATGGCTATGCCTTTAAGATGTGCTCACTAATTTTTTTTAAGAAGAGGTCATCCACATATTTCATGTAATGATAAGAATCACCAGGAAGAAAGAAAACGTAAGATGTGATTATGTGCTAACTTTCCCAGCCCAAGCAATGACACTTCAAGGCCTGACCCCACAGGTCTCCTGCTATTGAGTTCCTGGGGAGTTCCTAAGTAATCAACAGCAAAGCAAGTGTTATTTTCAATTCAATATCTTACCGTTCCAGCCTTGACCAGCACAACACGCAGGAAGGGGCTTTTTGGTGACCCAAGGATGAGCAGCCAAGCTAATCTTCCACAAGCAGAGATCAACAAAGCAATCAGCAGGTTGAAGCAATAAAATTGCACCCCACATGTCTTACCCTGTGGCAGATATAATGGTGGATGCTTCTCACTAGAATCACACTCCTTCGAAAAGAGGCTGTTTGTCTCCTGATGTTAGCATCTCTTTCCACAAAAATAAAATAAAATAAAAAATAAGCCATAATAACAGAGGAAGAGGCTTTATTGAAAAGTGCATGTGATCTCCAGGGATTTGTAGAATTAAGATGTTTTCAAGAAAGGTTTCTGTAGAAGGGAGGAATGTATTTCTGCTTTTGAATCTTTAAGGAGAAAAGAGGAAAATTCAGAATACTTATGTCTCCAAAAATTGCACCCCAAAGTGTTTCCAGATCAGAGAGAATTCTGCCACTTACATTTTAATAGACTGGTTTCTCTTGGCTGGAAAATGCAGAAAATCTTGGGTTTGTTGCTTGACTGTGTGTCTTATTTATGATGTGCATATTTAGGGGAAGAGTGAAAGGGAGATTTCCACATTAGCCCAGTAATAAACCTTCAAAGGCCTCTGCAATAGGTGCAAGAATACAAATTTTCAAATTTCCGTAAAAGGAATGTAAGAAGAGTCTGCTGGATCAGGTTAAAGGCCCATCTAGTCTAGCATCCTGTTCTCAGAGTCACCAACCAGATGCCTGCGGGAACCCTGCAAGCAGAATCTGAATGTACCCTTGCCACTTGTGATTCCTAGCCAATTGTATTCAGAGGCTTACTGCCTCCAACAGTGGAAGTAGAAGGGTCGCCAACCTTTTTCTACCATCAGACACATTTGGAATTTTGGGAACGTCTGACAGCATCCAGTCATAAAGTGTCTGTTGTTGGGTGTACAGCATAACACAAAATGGTTGCACATCTATAAGAGCATAAAAATAGAGAGGAAGACAAAATTGTGTGTGCATGGCCTCCCATATGATGCATTGTGTATTTTGGAGGAGATATATACTGAGAACTTTCACAGGGGCCATAGGAGGTATTTGTAGACACATTGGTACCCCCTGGCACAGGTTGGCAGTTACAAAATAGCCACTGTGGTTAGATGCCATTTATAGATTTGCCCCATAGAAATATTGCAGGCATAATTAAGTCAGGGTTTTACATTATTATTTTAAACTAGACGCAATCCCAGCTGATGTAAAGCACTTTGAAGTCTCATTGGTTTCAATGGAAAAGAACTAAGCACATGCTTAACTCTTCCATTGACTTCAAATTAGGTTTAAAAGCCCTTAACATCAGCTGCATTGTACCCATAATATAAAAATCAACTCCAATGAAAAATCCATATCAACTACTATAAGAACATCCTCAAGAGAGTATCTGATAATAAAATCAGTCTACTGCATCTGCCTTGCAAAACAAGCAATAGCTATACCTGTTTGGAAAATGCTTGATAAAACATAAGTCTGGCATCAGAAATGCTAGTAGCCTTCATGAAAATTAATCTGAGCACCCATAGAAATCCTGGACTAATTTTTTATTATTTGGGGCAGAGATGGATAAACTTCAGGCATGCCAGATTTTTTTTACTGAGGTCCACTAGCTGGGACCAAATGCAATATGGCGGTTCATGGGGTGAAATCAGTTATTACGCTTTCCATTTTAAAGTTTGGAATAGAGTAGTTGCTTTGGAAGACGATAATCAGGCATCCACACAACATGACCAGTCCAACAAAGTTGATGTTGAAGAATCATTGCTTCAACACTGGTGATCTTTGCTTAATCCAGTACACTGATATTAGTTTGCCTGTCTTCCCAAGTGATGTGTAAGATTTTTCGGAGACACCGTTGATGGAATCTTTCGAGAAGTTGGAGATTGCCTCCACAGTCACTTACGGACTCATTGTTAAAACCGTGTTAATGGAAGACAATCTTACTTGGCTATGAGTGATCACCAAAGAAGAAGAAGAAGACTGCAGCCCAAGTGCTATAAACTGAGACAAACTGCATGTACAAGTCTACACCTGAGTTGGTGTAGATAATCAAGGATTCCAACACAAAAACTGCAGCATAACTGCACAAAGATGTTTTTACAGGTGAGGAACACAAGGGCAATATATGTCAGTGCTGTATGTATCCATGGATGTGTTTTACTTGCAATGTTAAGAAAAAAGTAGATTGGATCAACAATATGAACTATAAGGACACATTTTAGAGCTGGGTAACACAAAGAGCCATCAGATCAGGTAAATAAGTCTTGAGCTACTGCAAATAACCAAGAGATCTACTAGGATATTTGGATCTACCTTCAGCCTACCCATACAGCCCAGGGTTGTATGGAAACACCTTAGAGAAATGTTACTGGGCTATCAAAACATATTTTAAGTTTCCTAATCCTCCGGCATTGAAAATTGCAACTCAGAGCACAGCATAAATCATTGGATGTGAGACTTCTTACAATTAGCAGCTCATGAGAAAATCCTCTTCAATGAACTTTTTAAAACACAAGCTTCCATGTGACTTGGAATGAATTTCTCAAGCTGTTTGTTGAGCAAGTTCTAAAGCAGGAAAGGTGGGAGGCAGAGCTTGGAAATGGAATCTCTCCAACTCACATTTTACTCTTCAGATTACACAAATCACAATATCTATTTATTCCACCCATTACTTGAATAACTACTCAAAATGCACCACCATATTAGAGCAGGATGAATCAACCAGTTTTGATATATCTCAATTTTTCATTTTCCCCAGTCGTTTCTGCATCAGTTTACAGCATTGTTTTAGACATCCTCATGAGAATTTGTCAATATTTTACAGCATGCTTCTCATAATAAACACATTTTATAGGCAATTTTGCCCAATGCAATGCATATTTGAATATTATTTTCACCGTTATATATATTTTTATTTGCACCCTTCCCTAATAAATGGATTTTGTACACTTGTTTTGGTTGAAGAACTGTATTCTATTTCATAATCTGGAGATGTGCAATTTTCAAAGAATACCTGTATCTCAGTTCATTTGTTGTTTTGGGAATTGCAAATTAGATAGTTTCACCGTAAAATGTGAACAAAACTAAATTTCTCACCCATTCCTATACCATGTCACTGTACAATTTGAGAAACAATTGAACCATAGAAATGGAACTACTGTAGGAGAGGACAATGGAGGACAGAGGGATGAATGGGTTTTGGGCATAGTTTTGCTGGCAGTGTGAGACTGGCCAGCCAGTCTCATGAGTTGTTGTTTTTTTCCAGTGCACAGATTGCATTAAGAGCATAAGAATAGCCCTGCTGGATCAGACCAGTTAGCTCATATACTCCAGCATCCTGTTCTTACAGTGGCCAACCAGATGGTTTATATTCCCATATATAAGCAGGGCCTTAGCAAAACCTCACTTGCCCCTCCTGTGGTTTATGACAACTAGAATTGAGAAGCATATTGTTTCCACCAGCGGAAAGAGAACATAGCCATCATGGTGAGTAGCTATTGATAGCCTTCCATCAAGGGCGGCCTTCCCAAGTTTGCATAACAGTGACATATAGGACCAAAGGTGAAAATGAGCAGAGAAACAGATGTGACTGTTACCTTTGCACCACACTCTGTCCTCAATCTAGGCAAGTAAATGGCATCATCTCACTTCATTGGCATGTTCCAGCCATTCAGAAATACTCAAAGTGAGTGAGGAGCGGGTCAAACATGGTATGCAGCCTGAGGAGAGGAAAAGGAAGCATATTCTGGGAGAGTCCCAAGGACTGGAGGGAGACCCCAGAACGGCCTCACTCAGCTCTCATGCCAGAAGTTCACTACCCTTTCACCATCCATACCATAGGTACTTCTACAGAAAACAGCAGCAAACAGAGGTGCTCCTGGCTGCCACCAGTTTTCCTAGAAAAAAATCTAGTGACTGTTATGTTATTGAGGAAGGCCATAACTCATTGAAAGAGCATCTGCTTTGTTTGCAGAAGGTCCCATTCTCAATCTCTGGCATTTCTAGTTAGAGCTGTCTGTCAGTGCCAGCAATGCCAAGGTGCTAGAGGGCCAATGGTCGGACTCAAAGAAAGGCAAATTTCTATGTTCCTGTGATTTGGGGGGAGGGGGATGTGGAGCACTAGAAAGCAGTGTGCCAGGAAGAAACTCTGCTAACTGTTACTCCACTACTTAAAACCAGCTCGATACATTTTGCTGATTGAGGCAATGGGTATCTTCACAGCATCTGCCACCTGGGGTGGCCACCTCTCTCTGCCTAATGATAGGGCTGCCCCTCAACTGTATTTTGTCTTCTGTAAAAATCACCAGAAATGCTTTCTGTTCCAACAACCAGTGAACATGGTGGCAAAGTGAGAGAAGAGGGTAGGTATTTCAGCTCTACTGGAAGCAGATGGAAAGTGTGAAAACTGTTAAGTCCAAGCAATCTATATTTTAATTCCATGCTCAAGTGATGAATGACTTGAGCATGGAAATAAATATGGATTGCTTGAGTTTACCATTTGATGAATGAATGTGTATGTCTTTGTGAAGTTATATATGTAATTCATGATATTCTGATGGAGCATGCTAACTATCAGAGTGCAAATTAACATTATCAATGTTTATAGATTCAAAGCATCTGTTGCAAGATGATACTGCCAGGCACTTGAAGCTTTGCAATTTCTTCCAAAATGCAAGTACCTTTCTAAAATAAAAGCTAGTTTATGAGCTGAATGTTGGCATTACTTGCCAAATGAAATTCTTTTCTTAATTCCAGCATGGATGACAGTCTTGTCACACTGGTATATTTTCCCAGTGTGATATGTTAGAAAACACAAAACTTCCTCTTCTCCCAAGCCTTTGGCTATCTAAGCAATGTATGGCCTTTTAGTCTGTGGTGAGGGTTATTGGTTTATTTTTTATTACTGTATTGTTGCAGTAGATTCCAGGGGTTCCAGGGGCTTGCCTAGGGTCAATGTTTCCTTTTGGAAATGAGGCACAGTAGAGACTGTGGTGTCTTTAGAATATATGATTTAATTACACATATATACAACCTGAGACTACGATGGAGGGGTTCACAGCATTAACACCCCAAAAGGGCCCTGCTTCTCCCATAGCCATAGCCTTGGATTCAAGTAGAAAGCTGACATGTCTCTCTCCTTCTGCTTTTCCAGCCTGCTGCTTTTGCATCCCGCTTCTCATTCACATAACTCCTAAACTTATTCCTTCTCATTAACTGCAAGTTGATTTGCCTCTCCCACAGAGCCCCTTCCTCTGTTCTCCTTACACCTCACCAGGAGGCTAGCCTGGCTTGGTTAGCTTTTAACACTTATTGGATCCAGGGATTAGAAGTCTGCCACACAGCCTAGGACTTGCTGATCAGAAGGTTAGCGGTTCGAATCCCCGCGACGGGGTGAGCTCCCATTGCTCGGTCCCTGCTCCTGCCAACCTAGCAGTTTGAAGGCACATCAAAGTGCAAGTAGATAAATAGGTACCACTCCGGTGGGAAGGTAAACGGCGTTTCTGTGCGCTGCTCTGGTTTGCCAGAAGCGACTTAGTCATGTTGTCCACATGACCCGGAAGCCTGCCACCCAGCTGTATGCCGGCTCCCTCGGCCAGTAAAGCGAAATGAGTGCCGCAACCCCAGAGTCGGTCACAACTGGACCTAATGGTCAGGGGTCCCTTTACCCTTTACCCTGCTTAACTACCCTGAAACCTTAATTAAATTCCAACACTTGCTGGATCCAGGGATTAAAGAGGCCTGGCGTCCATGAACGCCTAACAGTATTGTTGTGTTTTTATACTGCACATTGTCCTGTGCTCTTCAGGTGTAGGGTGGTATATAAATTTAATAAATAAAAATAATAAAATGAAATATGAAAAGCGGCTAAAACAGACATTACCCCACTGGTGCCCCAAACTTTGGAACGATGGCTTCATATGCAGATATGCTGAACTGGGTTGAGTTGGACAAAATAGCAACGAATCATCTGTATAAGAAGAAGAATGCTACTGAGAACCTTAGAACAGGTTGGGCATAAGTTCTGACAACATCGACTGGCCCAGGAACAAGGGTAGGAGAGCAGATCAAAGACTGCATGTGAGGCTAGCCCATATCAAATTGAGGCGGTGATAAGAAGATTGCCATCAGAGGATGAGTGGGACTGGATTTATTGCCCAGAATCATTTAGCACCTAGCTTGTCACATAAGTGTGGGGTGGCATGTTTGCCATCCACTGACCCTTGAGCCCTCCTTAAGATCCTTCTCTCGCCCCCCCCCCAGCCTCTGAGGTGAACAGCTTGTAGCCTGGACTGTGTCATCAATTTTCATTAGAAAGCAGGGCATAAATAAATAAAAAAACCAGTAGCTCCAGATTGTCAGGTCGGGTCTGCATTTGAGAGGGGTCTTGATAAGTTGGGCTTCCACAGGGAGGGGCAAGGGCAGCCTCAACTGCCTACTGGGGCACTTGAGTGCCAGCAGCTGCCCAAGGATGCTGTTCCTGCCAGACTGCCTTAGCCAGGGGTAGGCAACCTAAGGCCCATGGGCCAGATGCAGCCCGATCGCCTTCTCAATCTGGCCCACGGGCGGTCCAGGAATCAGCATGTTTTTACATGAGTAGAATATGTCCTTTTATTTAAAATGCATCTCTGGGTTATCTGTGGGGCATAGGAATTTGTTCCTTCCCCCCCCAAAAAATATAGTCTGGCCCACCACATGGTCTGAGGGACGGTGGACTGGTCCACGGCTGAAAAAGGTTGCTGATCCCTGTCCTTAGCAATGCTGTAGAGATATGTTTGGACATTTTTTTCTGCCATCCTACAATTCCAACGTGCACAATATAAATTGTTTTAGAAGGGGTGCTCAATCAACACAAGGTGCATCTTTGACCTCTGTTTATCTTTTTCAAAAAATATATATCTCATTATCAGCCATATACTTTAGGAAGGATGTAAGAAACCGAGTTCAAGGAAGTATCTTAATTAGTACTGGCAAAGGAAGTCTGCCCAGCGAAGGTCATTTTCCGTGTGTACTTTTCCAGTAACTGAATGCTATTTAGCGAGTAATGCATTAGCTTTTTTGCTGCTTTATATAATCAGAAAGCAAACAGAACCTGACTTTAAAGAGGACCGGCAAGCAGAGAAAGAGAGGGGACAGTTCTCAGCCTTGGTATAGCATTTGTGCAATATGTGGATTTCATTTACAGCCTTCCTTATGTGGATTTCCACCTGCAATATACTGATGATTCTTCTGGCCCTCTGTTAGAAGGTGACCTATGTAACATCCCATCCTGTCTCTTTTGAGAAAATATTGCTAACAGTGGTGTTTTTTAAAAAAAATAAAAATGTATTATAATTATTTTAAATGACATTTTTTCAAAAAGGAACAAGCTGACATTTGGACAAAGGTATTAATCAAAATCAAGCCACCAACTCACTCTTCCATCTGGAAACTTGCCATCCTTTGGGATTTGTTGACATTATGAGGTAAAGTTTTGTAGACTAACAAGGTCAGAATCCCTTAACCTACCAAGGTGGCCAATAGAAAATGCAATGAGAAGTTGGAGGCTGCCCTCTTGTCATATAATTGTTGGTAGCAATGCTAGTTTAAGTATACAAGAAGCCACCTTATACCAAGCCACACTCATCCATCTAACCTAGTATTGTCTACTCTGGCTAGCAGTAGCTCCCTTTTGTCCCAGACAGGGGCAGCTCTTTCCTATTATCTATTACCTGACCTTATTAGCTGGAGAAGCCAGGGACCAGAACTGCCACGAATATGTGCCACCCACCACCTAACGTGGACAGTCACTCTAGAAAAAGCTACCAGCATGAGTCTGACCAAACTGCGGGGGGCAGTGGAAGACAGGAATGCCTGGCGTGCTCTGGTCCATGGGGTCATGAAGAGTCGGACACGACCAAACGACTAAACGACTAAACAACAACAACAACCAGACTACAAGTGGTCACCCAGACCAATCAAGAACCTAGTCCACATCCTTGATCCTTACTAACTGAAACTAATCCAACGTGACAGGACTGGACAGTGCTCTGGACACTTCTTGAAATTTATTTGCTGTAACAGTGGAGTCAAGGTCATGGTGGACGCAAGTGATTTTATCGTAAAATGATTTGCAAACAAGTCACGGTGAGCTACTGTTGGTTCTGCCTCCTCCTTTGGGCCAGACTGTAAAAGGTCCTACACTACCCAGAAAAGCTCCAGCTGGATGTCACAATGAGGATGCAACAGAGGCATTAAAGTATGCCTTCTTTCCTTCCTTCACCAATGATAGGTAGGCTTGATACTGAGCCCCCAGGGGCAGAGGACGTGGGGTACGGTGGGTGCGAGTCACCCCAGGTGTCACCACTGAGGGGGGTGACAAAATGCCAGGCGGTACTCACCACAGGGCCTGCAAACGGTCCACCTGCTGCCTCCCCCCCCCAGCTGTATGGCAGCTGAGTGGGAGGAGGCAGGCAGACTCCGAAGGCCCCATGGTGCACCCTGCCTCTATGGGTGGCTCGTGCCTCCCCTGGGCGCACTGCCCCAGGTGCCTGAGCGGCTTCCTCCACTGCTGCCAGCCACCACCTGTGTTTGATTGCGTTCAACTGGAGTTTTCCTCCATTGCATTTCAGCCATCTCCCAGCTTATTTCCTCATCCTAAACTCTGGAGTATACCAGGGAATAAAATGTGCAGTGGACTAAGACCAGAATTTCAAGGAAAAATTCTTTTTGAACACCTTACAGCTGAAATAGCCCCTGTAAGAAAATGTATACAGAATTTGGCAGTAGAGGGGCAGGGAGGGGTGTGCCACCTCTGATCACTCTATTGTGTGCAGGGTATCTTTTTGTGCTCTTTTGAGTAAGGTGGCACTGTGGGTTAAACCACAGAGCCTAGGACTGGCTGATCAGAAGGTCGGCGGTTCAGATCCCCACCACAGGGTGAGCTCCTGTTGCTCGGTCCCTGCTCCTGCCAACCTAGCAGTTTGAAAGCACATCAAAGTGCAAGAAGATAAATCGGTACCACTCTGGTGGGAAGGTAAACGGCATTTCCGTGCGCTGCTCTGGTTCTCCAGAAGCAGCTTAGTCTTGCTGGCCACATGACCTGGAAGCTGTACGCCAGCTCCCTTAGCCAGTAAAGCGAGATGAGCACCGCAACCCCAGAGTCGGTCATGACTGGACCTCATGGTCAGCGGTCCCTTTACCTTTACCTTAATAAATTATTACTACTTTTAAAAAAAGAAAATAAAACCCCAAGCCATTTGGATGTTTCAGAGGTTGGCTAGAGCTTAGAGAGCAGCACCTGTCATATCAGCTGATAACATAGCTGTCAACTTTTCCCTTTTCTTGCGAGGAATCCTATTCGGAATAAAGGAATTTCCCTTTAAAAAGGGGGGAAAGTTGACAGCTATGGCTAAAAAATCATTGGATACATCAGCCTCTCAGGGTGTACCACTCTAGCAGGTCCTGCGCCTCTGCACAGTAAAACGTGTTGAGAGCCTAAATCTCTACACAAACTGGTGTAACTATGACAAGGGAATGATGTAAATATCCCCAACTTTCAGAACACCCTCTTCCTGCCCATTTGAAGAAATGGGATCCAGAGTGTTGCCTACCACATGTCTTGGGCCAGTGACATGTTGGGACATTCACATGGTCATCTTTGCAGCCATGAAGACCTGAGCCACTGCAGAGCCAGTTGCCTTGGCATGGGTGTTGAAGAATGCCCCCCTCCCCCCAACCAGCAATCTGGGAGTTCCTCACGCTGCCTCAACATTTGAGGAAGAAAGTGCCCCATCTCCAGAGTGCACCTTGCAGGTAGTTCCTAAGTGACAAGGAGGGGAAACTTTTATATGTAAGTTCAAGAGTCTTGGAAACGGTACCAGTATAGGAGCACAATAACCAGTGTCATTAGGGAAACATGACCTAGACAGACAAGTGGATGATCAGGCTATCAGTGGCCACAAGATTACTATATATCATACTTATAGAATTAGAGATAATATGCCTCTGATTTGCCAATTGCTGGGAATCAAATGTCAGGAGGGCATTGTTGCACTCATCTCCTGCTTGTGAGCATCCCATAGGCAGCTGGTGGTCCACTCTGAAAACAGGTTGCTGGACCAAAGATAGGTCCTTGGTCTGATCCAGCAGAACAGTTCTTATCACTGAAGAGAAGCCAATGAGGGCAATGATGCAGCATACAGAGTGGCCCAAACACGACAACCTTTAAAGCTTTGGGATATACTTTCCAGTTTACATAATTTAATTTATCAAGAATACACCAAAAGATAAGTAATACTAAATGTATAAACAGGATCAATAATGTGGTTACTGTCTGTCCCAGAATCCACAATTGCTTTATAATTTCCTGTAAATAAACTATTAATCTCTCTCTCTCACACACACACACACACGAAAATTATTAGATCATATGTAAACTCCACCATTTGCACCAATGATGATTTGGAACAACCTGCTTAGGCCATCTCCTGTGAAAACCCTGCCACTTAACGAATGGGACTTGAACAAGAGAAGCCAGAAATGTATCCTTATGCTTCACATTTTCCATTCATCTCCACAGCAGGGGTGCCAGCGAGGCTTCTCCACGATGGCCCCCATCGTCAATTGATAGCTCAATCAGTGGCAAAACATCAGTCTGCCATGCATTGCTATAATCATCAGATACTACTGTTTGTTTCCCTGCTTTGATTGCGTTGAGAGAGAAAAGCATGACAAAATCATAACGAAGATGCCTAATTCTCTCCCCACCCAGCTCATAAATTAGAAGAGTTTTCATGAACAGGACTGTCAGCATTGCCAAGCATTCTTTTCCCCCTGTTGCTTTTATTACTGAATGGCAGAATTGTGCTTAATTTCAGAAAAGATGGGGGCAATGGAAAAACCAGTAATTCTCATGCTACACACCGTTATGTAAGGAAGCTCTGGTCCTTCAGGAGTTGCTGGACTGAATCTCCCATCATACCTTGGCATTGGCCATGCTGGTTGGAACTGATGAGAGTTAAAGTCTGACAAAACCTTGAATGCCACGGAGTCCTCATCCCTGCGCCAAGCCATACCCAGGTCATTGTAGCTCACATACATACCATTGTTGTTGTTTAGTCGTTTAGTCATGTACGACTCTTCGTGACCCTATGGACCAGAGCACACCAGGCACTTCTGTCTTCCACTGCCTCCCGCAGTTTGGTCAAACTCATGCTGGTAGCTTCAAGAACACTATCCAACCATCTTGTCCTCTGTCGTCCCCTTCTCCTTGTGCCCTCCATCTTTCCTAACATCAGGGTCTTTTCCAGGGAGTCTTCTCTTCTCATGAGGTGGCCAAAGTATGGGAGCCTCAGCTTCACGATCTGTCCTTGCAGTGAGCACTCAGGGCTGATTTCCTTCAGAATGGATAGGTTTGATCTTCTTGCAGTCCATGGGACTCTCAAGAGTCTCCTCCAGCACCATAATTCAAAAGCATTAATTCGGCGATCAGCCTTCTTTATGGTCCAACTTTCGCTTCCATACATACTGTGCTTGTCACCAAAGCAGGACAGATAGGGCAAATGCTTCATGCAATACTTTGACACTGACGTATGCTGACCTTTAGTTTATCTATGGATGTCTTTTCAACAGAGGAGCCCTCTTCAGATGCTATTAGCATTGTTTGTAAGTCTCCAGCCACTCCTCACTCCCCAATCTTGTGATAAGGTCTGAAGGGGGCTTGTAAGCATGCTTGTCTAGATATGCTTTACAGACCATCCTGTGATCATGAACCTAGTGTGACTGAGGTGTCTCAATCATGGACAGGGCTGTAAGTGCATTCAGGAGAATATTATTGCAAGTAGAATATAGTTTCCTTTTTAAAAAATCTTGATGTTGAGCTTAGTCTCTTTATTGTTTCCTAAATCCCATATCAGTCCTCAATGAGAAGTGAATTGTTACTTTTCTGGTTCCAGTAAAAATATGAACAATTCTTGCATACCATATGCAACATTATTATACATACAGTAGTTTTGTGCATATTGTAGACATATGCACTCCAGGTTTCCTAAAGTAACGAGGACATAAGCAGAATCATACAACCAGGACTGGTCCACTCATGAGGCAAGTGCAGGTGGCAGGATTTGGTGGGGCAGCAAATCCCAATGTCAATCTTTCTCCCCCCCCCCCATGTTCCTGATGTAGATCTCCCCTCACCTTGGCGAGGAGTAGGTCAATGGTCAGTTCCAAACTTAGTGCAGCTGTTCTATGACATTCAAAAGACCAGAAAATCCCTCCTTTCTCCACTGCAAAACATGTGATTTCCCCCTCTCTCCCAGACTCCTGACTTGTTTGAGCTGACTGCCAGTGCCACTGATGCATGTGCAATTGAGTGGCATATTTGTGATATGAACCATGCTAGGATGAGTCCAAATACATTTTTGCTTGTTCCCTGCTCCTCAATAAGATCTGATAATAGCTCTCCAGGGATGCAAAGTTAGTATACTACAGCATGATACTTGTCTAGGCTACAAAAGAAGAAGATATTATTAAGAGGCAGGTTGCATATGCCTTTCCTGCATTCCCACCCCCTTCTTCTCCCTCTCAGAAGCTGTCAGTTAGGTTGACAGGAAATAACCTGGAGCACTGCCCCCTGCTCACCATCAAAACACACTGGCTTCAAATCAATGTGTATAGAAGAACAGAGGGGAAGCTTGTCTACTTGGGTAAATGAGGCACTGCCCCACCAACCTTAGTGTGCCCCCTGCTACCATGCCCCCACCTACAGTACCTGCCTCCTTACATACTAGTCCAAGGAGTGATACTTAATTGCTCTGGGAATTGTAGCTCTGTGTGGGGAATAGGCACTTGCTAACAACTCTCAGCATCCTTAACAAATTATACTTCCCGGGATTATTTAGGGAGAGCCGTGACTATTTAAAAAGTATCAGAATGCTTTAAATGTATGGTGTGAATGTGTCCATAGTGTCTGGACTTGTATAACTGCAGCTTGCATATGGGAGGCTCCTAGATTTAGGGTGGCCACTTGCAAGCTGCCCCAAAAGAAGGACAAAATAGGGTGCATGTTAGCATGTCATTTTCATATGGCATTTTATATTTATGGATTCAAAAGCTGTAAATCTGTACTTTTGATAGAAGTAAGATAGAATTATAATGCATAAATTTGCCTCAACACATTCCAAAGCTGGCAGCCAAGCACTGCAATCTGCAGTGGCTGAAAAATTCCATAAATGGTGAGATACACTGTGTGAAGAAACATTTCCTCTTTCAGTCCTATCTTCCCTCTCAGCTAATTAATCAGTTTAGCCATGTAGTCCAACAGAGAGACTTCACACATTTGGATGAAATGAATTAAGCTCTGAGTTGTGAAGAGCTAAATACATGCATGTGTGAAAAGCCATCAGAGGTGAACAGGATGGCTGTGTCCTATATCTCTACTATCAGAGGCAGTTTGCATCTGAATGCCAGGTGCTGAGAAGCACAAGCTTGGAGAATACTATTGCACTCAAGTCCATGGTTTTGGGCTTCCCATAGACATCTGGTTGGCCACTGTGAGAACAAGACGCCAGTGGCCTGACCCAGCAGGTTACTTATGTTCTTAGTGCTAAGCATGAGCAAAAACCAAATGAACACCTGAGGGGTGCCAAAGAAATCACATATCCACAGTCCACCCAACAGCCAATTTGACGAATTCAGATGCTTGTCTAAATGTTTGCCAACTTCAGCAACCTATTTCTGAAGACATTATTTTACTTCTACCTCCAAGGTCTTGACTGAAAGCAAGAGGTGCGTCCTCTTCTTTTAGACACATCAATGCAGAAAATATCTTCATTTTGTTCTTCCAGAATTTTTTAACAGTAAAACAGTGGCCCACGGGGAGCTCAAGACTGGAACTTCTTCACCAAACCGATGGCAATTTTGTGTGTGTGTGTGTGTGTGTGCACGCACGCTTCATCTTACAGTCATGCTGAACTGCAGAGAAGTTTTGCTTCCAGGATTCAAGACCCTAGCCTGACCTCAGTTGAATTTAAATGGCAGTCTTAAGGAGATGAGAAGCTGGTGCATTCAGCAAATAGATCACTAGATGCCCGCAGTCTCCTTTTGAAACTTCCCTGTGAACTGCCTTAGTTTTAGCATCTTTCATGTGCCTTAATAAGCTGCATAGCTCAGCTCGGCCTTGAAATATCACCATCTGAAGGTTTGCACCTAACTCTCTGGGACAAAGGCAGATGTTATGCTCTCTTCACTCTGCAAGAACTCTGGCTTCCCCTTACCTGTTATACCGAAGTTCAGAGTTACAGCTGAACTCTACCCCAATATTAAAAATAGGCTTCCACGGCTGAAAGGAAAGCTCTCCAAGATTATTATTTTTTTAAGATTCCATTCAAAAGACAAAGCCCAACTGATGATCAAAAGGAGAATTTTTCAGAGTTATGTGGCAGCTTTTTAATTAAAAAGAGGTTTCACATACACTGCTGCTACTGTGTGTGTTTTCCAACTAATCCGCAAAGTTTATAACAAAAAGTGGCTACATTTGAGGCTTTTTATTTTTTTAGCTTAGAAAATTGTGAATAATAGGGGAGACATTGTATAGGTGTTTCATCCAGTGACACCGAGTAGAGGGATATTCAGGTCAGAATTCACACATGACATGGATGTAGTGAGGGATACCAACTGGATAACTTTTAAAGGGAATCAGACAAATTCAGGAAGGATAAGGCTTATCACTGGCTACTAGCCACAATTCTGATAGAACAGTTATGCATCAGCTCTATGTTTTGGCTGGGAAATGAGACAAACTGAGGTGAATCAGGGTCTTGCCAACTCCCTCAGAGTCAGATCAGGGACCTTGCTATCTTCTGTCAGGTCAGAGCAAATATTAATGTGGTCCAGCACCTTTTTCTAAGAAGGGCGAGCCTGAAGCTTAAAAAAAATGGGGACTGGAAAATTATGGGTCAAGTAGTCCTATTTGACTCAATTTATAATGTCATCCTCTGATGTATTAATCAGGGAAATCCCACTCATGTCACTCCCCCAACCCTACAAATGTCAGCAACTTTCCCTGACAAGTAATTGATGCAGAAACCCTGGGGAAGTACAATGTTTGAAAATGTAGTATTAACCACTTCTAATTCAACTGCTTATGTAGTCTTTTCTTTGAAAGGAAAAGGGCATTTCAAACACACACAAGAGAGTGGGTAATGACAGATGAAACATTTCCCCAAAGACTGAAGTCAGCTATGGTATGTATATGAGGTAGCATTCAAGATGATGCCAATTGCCTGCAGAAACAAGTGTGGCCAATGTCTGGGAGGCAGGAAACCCAAGTTGGTCTTGTTCAACTAATGTTTTACTCCATTATCTGAGAGCTGACATCTTTTCAGTAATTGCTGCAGATGATCCCACCTCTGGTGTAATTAAAAAATGATTACTTAGAGAATGGAGTGAGCCAAGCTCATCCTTGTTCTCCATTTAGGCCAAAGCCAACGAAAAAAGTTGTCAAGGAAAATAAATGCCTTGCATTAGGAAGCAAAAAGCTGTGGTGAAGGGATGGGGGTTATATAAGAAGGCAGGTAATTTGACAGGCAAACACAGCCTTGGAATTAGTTCAATATGCTCAATATGGCCACGGCCATGTGAAGTAATATCAGACAGATGGGGATGACGGGCTCTGTACTTCCAATGCCTTTACATTAGTGAGCCAGTACTTAAAAAACAAACCTCAGATCACTGTTGGCTCCCTTCCCGGGGAGAGCAAGAGAGGAGAAGAGAAATAGCAGTTAATGCTCCAACAGAGCTATATAGTTTGCAAAAATGAAAACAAAGTCCCAGAGTATGGTATGAAGGCACGCAAGGACAATGTTGGGCAGCATTCAGGGAGTACTTTATTCCATTTTGCTAGCATTTTCTAACCCAATAATTTCCAAATTTCATTTATATATGTATATGTTTATAACAAAGGTCCGTATAGTAAAAGCTATGGTTTTCCCAGTAGTGATGTATGGAAGTGAGAGCTGGACCATAAAGAAGGCTGATCGCCGAAGAATTGATGGTTTTGAATTACGGTGCTGGAGGAGACTCTTGAGAGTCCCATGGACTGCAAGAAGAACAAACCTAGCCATTCTGAAGGAAATCAGCCCTGAGTGCTCACTGGAAGGACAGATTGTGAACCTGAGGCTCCAATACTTTGGCCACCTCATGAGAAGAGAAGACTCCCTGGAAAAGATCCTGATGTTAAGAAAGATGGAGGGCACAAGGAGAAGGGGATGACAGAGGACGAGGTGATTGGATAGTGTTCTCGAAGCTACCAGCATGAGTTTGACCAAACTGTGGGGGCAGTGGAAGACAGAAGTGCCTGGTGCGCTCTGGTCCATGGGGTCACGAAGAGTCGGACACGACTAAATGACTAAACAACAACAATGTTTATAATGGGATGTGGGTGGCACTGTGGGTTAGACCACAGAGCCTAGGACTTGCCGATCAGAAGGTCGGCGGTTCGAATCCCAGCGGCGGGGTGAGCTCCCGTTGCTCGGTCCCTGCTCCTGCCAACCTAGCAGCTCGAAATCATGTCAAAGTGCAAGTAGATAAATAGGTACCGCTCCAGCGGGAAGGTAAACGGCGTTTCTGTGCACTGCTCTGGTTCACCAGAAGCGGCTTAGTCATGCTGTCCACATGACCCAGAAGCTGTACGCTGGCTCCCTTGGCCAATAAAGCGAGATGAGTGCCGCAACCCCAGAGTCGGTCATGACTGGACCTAATGGTCAGGGGTCCCTTTACCTTTACTTTTTATGTTTATAACAACACAAATGTGGCCTAGTGGATGTTTAGTGCCCATTTCCATATTAATTGTTTCCAGAAACAATCTGTTTGCAACACTGTTAACTCGGAAAATCATGGAAGTTTTGTGTTGTAATTTCATGTGATGAAATGTGTGGCCTTATCTTGGCATGGAGTTATTTTCTGCCTTTTAAAATTTAGTGTGGCATAGTGGTATATTGATTTTTAAAAGCCACAGTTCTATAATGCAACAGGTACTGCAGTGTAAAAAAGAATGTTAGAAATTGGGACAGATGCACTAGCATCCAGACGAATAAAACTATTGCAATAAACCCCATGTTAGAATGCAGCCAAGGAAACATTTCTGAATACACCTATTTTAAAAATAACAATCAGTCTCTAGGGGTCCTAAGAAACTTTTAAATGGTATGATATTCTGGGATAAACACTGATGAATTTACTTCAAGCTCTTGTTCACATCAGGGGATCAGTCCATGGTTGGTGTGAGATGAGAACTGTCAGGAAGAGATGACAAAGGAGATAACTATACAGGAACCCAAGTCATCCATCAGGGCCAGGAATCTAATGAGTTGTTTGCTTATTAATTAGGTTTCTATTCCATCCACCCTTCCAAAGGAGCCCTGGACAGCAAACAAGAAAACAGTAAAACAAATTATTCACACACACTCACGCACACACTCACAAACACACACACCACTTTAAAGACAATTTAAAGTGTTGAAAAGGCATTTAAACCCAGTTCCATACCCTCACAACTACAGTAATGATTTTAAGATGGCCCAGAATAGTATTATATTCCAGCTACCAAATATTCCAGCTGAGCTACAGGGATGCTTTCAACTTTCTCCTGAATATTAATAATGAGGGCAGGAGATATACCTTACCACAGCCTTCCTCAACCATATGTTTTTGAGACTACAATTCCCAGCATCCCTGACCACTGGACCTGCTAGCTAGGGATCATGGGAGTTGTGTGCATTTGTATTGTAATGTTTGATGCATTACTGTATTTTAATATTTTGTTGAAAGCCGCCCAGAGTGGCTGGGGAAGCCCAGCCAGATGAGCGGGGTATAAATAATAAATTATTGTTGTTGTTGTTGTTGTAGGCCAAAAACATCTGGGGAGCTGAGGTTGAGGAGCCTTACCACCTTAACTCATCAGTGGTGACTTCTGCCAGAGAAGAGCTATAGTTTGTTAAGAGCACCAAGAGGAGGTCTCAATCCTTCTCAAAGAGCTACAGTGAACAGAGCTCCCTGTGAGATTGCTAAATCACTCTGGAAATTTTAGCTCTGGGAGATAAATGTATGAAGAGAATGTGGCCCTTGTCCAACAGTTTGGAACCTCCATTGCTGGTCTGATCTAAAGAAGCCTCAGGAAGGAGTGACCTCATGATGCCTTACTTTGGGTTTTACTTGAATATATGGGACAGTGTCAAGTACAGACTACTGGTGAGATGGTTTACAGAATGAAAGAAAGAACATTCACAGCCAGCCTTCAGCCACCACAAAAAGGAAAGTAAGCATAACAATAAAGGCGGTAATGGGATACCTTGTTTTCTCCCACGGCTAAACTGACATTTTTGTGAATCTGTATTATTTATCCTAATTGTACCATACATAATATCATAAATATTTTCCATTTTTTTCCTGACAAATTTATGGCCAAATCATTTTTTTAATCACCCTGATTAAATACTTTTGGTTCCATGCAGTCAAATCCTTTAAATATATCTAATGATAAACGTGCTCTTGGTGACGTACTCTGTTTACTATGGTATACTATGTTTAATAATTTCCTAATTGAGTCTGTGATTTTATGCCCCAGGGCAAACCCAGCTTGATCCAGATGAATGTATTTCCCAATAAATATTTTCAGTCTATTAACCATCACTGCTGTGAATATTTTGTAATCTAATTGATCTTTTTGTTAGCATCCGTCTGTCTCAGGAGACAATGGAGGAATGTGCCTTTGGGGGTGAAGTCAAACTGTTGGAAGGTTACAGCTCCCGCTGTGGCTGTAGAGACCGATACAGGAGTGACATGTGTTGTTGCAGTTGGGGCAGATGAAGGTATCTGGTTGTGCTGATGCAGAAGCACCAAGGAGTTTCTTCTCTCTGTGCTCCTCCCAGTGGTCATTCCTCTTCTGGTCAGTGCTATGGATACATGGCCTAGCTGTCTTCAGGCACTGCAGTCGTATGCAAGGGATACCCCACAGGGTGGGGGTTAATGTTGCCAGTCTTTGTATCACATTTGCAAACATCTTTGAAGTACCGAAGTGCTCTGCCCACAGTTCTCGTGCCTGAAGCCAGCTCCCCACCCTCCCCAAACACACCATACAGCATGTCATTGGGGATCCTGCCCCTCCCATTCTGTGGATATATTTATAGAAAATGACACAATTGTCATTCCTGGTTTCAGAATAGAGTATAAACACATTGAAATGACACATTTGCAATTTAAAAACCATCACATAACCATTTAGATATGTGAGATTAGCAACCCCTCACTTTATTTTCCTCCAGTTCCAATGTATTTCTGTGAAATACATGAAAATGGATATCTCCTGTTGAAACAGCCATCGATACATTTGGCTACAGGAATATGAATTTCAGAAAGCTAGTATCTTCTTCCTCTGACAAAATGTGCACATACCAACCTCAGGGTGGACAGCTGTTTGACATTCATATAGTTGGGATCTCTGCCAGTGAACAAACATGGACTCTTGTATGACAAGCCTGGTGACCATCTGCTCAAACGACTTCCTGCTGTTTCCTATTGGATCACACCTATTTGGCTATACCTTTGTCAGGAAACTGCATTGGTTGGTAATGTTCACAGATGACAGCTGGGTGTTTCATTTGTGAGAGAGACAACAATCTACGGTGTAAGCCCAAACTATCGAGAATTTGAGGAAAGATATGTGTCACTATCTGTGTGTATGTGCATACATTGCAACCTGATTAATATGGTTTAAACAAATACACATTGCAGGGAGAGAATTAGCAATGGGCTGTATCTTAGAAATAGAATGCATGTTTTGCACACAAAAAGTCCCTGGTTAAACTCCTGGCATCACCACAAAAGTCTGGGAAACGTCCCTGTCTGAAATCCAGGAGATTCAATGGCAGTCAGACAGATCAATGATCTCACTTGGTATAAGGTAGCTCCCTAAGTTGTTATGATTAAATGACCAATTAATTGATTAAATTTAGATATGTGTAAAAACAATACATCTGAAGGAAGAAGTATTCTTTGCTTTTAGATAATTCACACATATGTCATCCCTTCCTTTGTGTAAGAATAGAGAAAAATGCAGCTTTTACGATTCTGCCTGCCATCTGAAGCATTTATTTTGGAGATTTTTTTAATAGCACCATTAACTGGGGGAACCTTTTCACTGATTAATTTTAATCCATTAATCCAATGGATTAATCAATTTAACATTGCAGAAGATGATAGATAGATGATAGATAGATGATAGATAGATAGAGAATAGAATTTAGAGACAGCCCTACTGGGAAACTGAAACATTAAAGATGTTAAGTATTTACTGAAACATACGCTGATGGTATTGCTCTATGTGTAATGCTCCTTACAATACATGCTGCTGAATTGATGGCTAGAGAAAACTTTGTAGTTATTTATAAGTCTAATCCATAGGTGAGGAACCCCCAGGCCAGGAGTGAAATGCAACCCTTCAAGTGTCCCTTATCTGACCCTCAGTATTCTATCCAGATTACATCCCTTTGCGTGCTGCACACCTCACTAGTCCTGCTCCACCCCTTCCTTGGATGTTTTTGCCTGACTGAAATGTGTCCTTGAGCTGTGATAATACCTCTTACTTGCCTGGATGGAGAGATGTGTCTGTGCAAAATTCATAGTTTAAATGTAGGCTATTCTATAAGCCAGTGTTTCCCAACCTTTTTTGGGCAAAGGCACACTTCTTTCATGAAAAAAATCTCGAGGCACACCACCATTAGAAAATGTTAAAAAATTTAACTCTGTGCCTATATTGACTATATAAAAAGTACAGTGGTGCCTCGCAAGACGAAATTAATTCGTTCCGCAAGTCTCTTCGTCTTGCGAGTTTTTCGTCTTGCGATGCACGGTTTCCCATAGGAATGCATTGAAAATCAATTAATGCGTTCCTAGGGAAACCGCCTTCAGACCAGGTCCGGGGACAGTCTGTCCCCCGACCTCTTCTGAAGGCTGGGGGGGGGGACAAGGGCTTTTCTTCCCACTGCCAGCCTTCAGAAGGCTGTTCTGAAGGCTGGCGGTGGGAAGAAAACCCTTCTTCCCACCTCCCGCCCCGCAAGCTCCGGGGACAGGAGGGCTTTGCTGCCGACCGCCAGCATTTTAAAAGCCCCTGCTGTCCCGGGGTGATTTTAAAATGCTGGCGGGCGGGAGCGAAGTCTCCGCTGCCCCGAGGAGATTTTAAAATGCTGGGGGTCGGCAGCGAACGCTTCGCTCCCGCCCGCCAGCATTTTAAGATCGCCCGGGGCAGCGGAGAAGTCTCCGCTGTCCCGGGAAGGCAGGCAGGGGGAGCAAAGACTTTTGCCCCCGCCTGCCTTCAGAAGAGGTCCAGGACCTCGTTCCGATGCCCGGCGGCGGGGTGCAAGGTTCCCGCCCCACCGCCCGGCATCGGGGCATCGTTCCGATGCCGGGCGGCGGGGGGAGAGGTTCCCGCCCCACCGCCCGGCATCGGGGCATCGTTCCAATGCCCGGCGGCGGGGTGCGAGGTTCCCGCCCCACCGCCCCGCTTCGGAGCAGCGTTCCGAAGCGGGGCGGCTGGGGCAGGTGTTCCCGCCCCCCCCCCGCTTCGGAGCAGCGTTCCGAAGCGGGGCGGCTGGGGCAGGTGTTCCCGCCCCCCGCCCCGCTTCGGAGCAGCGTTCCGAAGCGGGGCGGCTGGGGCAGGTGTTCCCGCCCCCCCGCCCCGCTTCGGAGCAGCGTTCCGAAGCGGGGCGGCTGGGGCAGGTGTTCCCGCCCCCCCGCCCCGCTTCGGAGCACCGGGAGAAGCGATCTCCCCGCAGCCCCTTGCTTCAAAAGAGGTCCGGGGGCAGCGGGGAAGAAGCGCTGCGCTTCCCGCTGCCCCCGGACCTCTTTTGAAGCAAGGGGCGGTGGGGAAAAGCGATCTCGGGCGCCGCGGCGCGCAGGTGCACTGCTCGCTCCTCTTTCCGCGCAGGCGCCTTCTCTCGCTCTTTCGCCTCCTTTTCTTTCTCTCTCGATGGTCCGCCTACAAAGGAGCGAGGGAGGCGCCCGCCATGTTTGGATTTGCATCCAGCAGGAGATGCCGCCGCCGCCCCGCCTCTCCCGCCTCCCTCCCACGGCACACCAGGCAAGGTCTCACGGCACAGTAGTGTGCCGCGGAACACCGGTTGGGAAACACTGCTATAAGCCACCCACTTTTTTTGCCCCAGAAGGTTGCCCATGAGGGAATGTGACCTTCTGGCTGGAAAAAGGTGATCCACATCCCTGGTCTACTCTAACTGCCCCCTTCTTTTGCTTTGTGACCATTTTTTCACAAGGTCTACTTCAGCCTTGGGAGCAGACCATTCTACTGTCTTGTTCCTGCACCGTTCTTAACCTGAAACTGTTCTTAACCTGAGGTACCACTTTAGCTAATGGGGCCTCCTGCTGCCGTTGTGCCACCACAAGATTTCTGTTCTCATCCTGAAGCAAAGTTCTTAACCCGAGGTACTATTTCTGGGTTATTCAGGTCTGTAACCTGAAGCATCTGTAACCCGAGGTACCACTGTAAATGTATTTCATTGGCCTGGTATCTGTTCCAATCAGGGTCTCGGGCTTCAGGGGATACAGTAGTGCCCCGCAAGACGAATGCCTTGCAAGACGAAAAACTCGCTAGACGAAAGGGTTTTCCGCTTTTTGAGTCGTTCTGCAAGACGAATTTTCCTATGGGCTTGCTTCGAGTTCTTGCGAGTTCTTGCGAGTTTCTTTCCTTTTTCCTAAAGCCGCTAAGCCGTTAATAGCCGCTAAGCCACTAATAGCCGCTAAGCCGCTAATAGCCGTGCTTCGCAAGACGAAAAAACCGCAAGACGAAGAGACTCGCGGAACGGATTAATTTCGTCTTGCGAGGCACCACTGTACTGGAGGAAAGCAGGCCAAAAACATAAGAATGCAGGACGCTGTCGAACACTTAGAAATACTAGCTCAGTACTGTGGACACTATGCTGGAGATGCCAGCAACTGACCTGGTCCCTTCTTCATGCGAAGCAGATGTTTTACCACTGAGGAGATGAGTTGAGCTTGCCAGCCTAAAGAAGGCCCCCAAAGGCCCGAGCTCATTGCTGAGATGACCTAGGCAGGCTACTGGGAGCTGTGCAGGGTCCTGACTATCTAGAGATGACTAACCCGAACCTTTGCTTTATCTGTTTCTTGCTTTCACTTCCCCAGCAAGTTCAAAGCCCTGGCAAAACAGGATACCTTGTCATTCTAACCCAAATCCCTGTCCCGATGGCACTGCTGCAGCTAGTTCTCATTGTTTCCTTATGGCCAGCATTGGAGTTATTCTGTTTGAGATAAGGACACCAGTCCTGTCCTGGGCATTAGTCACAGAGAAACAAATCCTCCATAAATATATCTTGTCCTTAAAAAAAACAAAAAATCACTACTACCACTGGAGGCTGCTATTTTATGTTACTCCTTGGCATAACATTTCTGGCATAACACTTGTTTTTCAGCTGCAGTCACTGGTGAGGTTGTTAATAAATAAATAAATAAAATGAAGGCTTAAAAAAAAATCAGAACAGGTCTCCTTGGTAGCACTACCATGTAGAATCGTTCCATAATCGCTCTGCAGTCACTGTTGAAAGTACATGTCTCACATTGTACGTAGCATAAACCTTACCCTGTAGGTATAACAAGACTTTGACAGCTGTTAGTTAGAGGGCAGCTGGAAAACATTTTTTCAAAGCAGGGAAAGTTGCCGTTGCATACCACAGCAAGCGACACTGTCAGGCTGAGTTGTTATGACAACGTTGCAGGTGTCATAAACTTTACCTGACCTAAGCAGTCAGAGGAAATTTTGGTGGACAGCAAGACAAAAGAGGTGTAATGTAGCCCTGAAGGACAGTGTGAGGGAATGGCGCACATGGACTCTAGAGTCAGGCAGCAGAAGGCTTGAACTGGACTCCAGCAGGTGAAGAAACAAATTTGCCACTCTGAGGCCACTGATTGGAGAAATGAGCTGCAGTCAGTTTCAGCCAAACGCCGTAGGCTACTTTTGAAATGAGTGAGGCAAGTTAACTGCAGTCAGAGCCAGCCCAAGGCATTTTGCTACTTGAGGAGAAGTACAAGATGGTGCCTTCTTCCCAATCCACATACAGAAGCTGGCTGGCTTAGTCTCACTTCAACACTGGTGATAGGAAAAATATCTTCTACCACACCTGAGGCATTATGCCAGATTAGGGGCCCCAGGAGAGGTAACATTGGGAAATGGATGTCAACCTTAAGAGGAACAACTTGGGTATATTGCTGCTGCCTCCCATCATCTGCCACAAGAGGCAGTTGCCTCAATTTGCCTAATGTTAGGGCCAGCTCTGATTGTGAATATTTTTCAAATAACTTTTGAGCAGCTAATCACTTGAATGATTGCTCAGTATTGTTTTTATATGTTTTCTGCTCTAACGTTTTGCAAGAACACAGTATATAAACACATTTATAAATAAGGATAAACAAATTCATCTATCATAGAATCATAGAACTGTAGAGTTGGAAGGGCCCAAAGGGTCATATAGTTGATCACTTCTATCTTGGCAGTTATCTTTCCATAAGAGCTGACATCGATGCCAAAATCCAGCATCGTCTGAGCTCTGTGAGTGCAGCTTTGTCCCGACTGAAGTGCAGAGTTCCAGTTACAGATAGGTAGCCGTGTTGGTATGCCATAGTCAAAACAAAAAAAATTCCTTCCAGTAGCACCTTAAAGACCAACTAAGTTAGTTCTTGGTATGAGCTTTCGTGTGCATGCACACTTCTTCAGATACACACTCATGTATCTGAAGAAGTGTGCATGCACACGAAAGCTCATACCAAGAACTAACTTAGTTGGTCTTTAAGGTGCTACTGGAAGGATTTTTTTTTGTTTTGAAGTGCAGAGTGTTTGAGGACCAGGACAATTGCAGGGGAACAAAAATGCTTGTTTACAAAGCTATCATACTACCAACCTTACTGTATGCTTGTGAAACATGGACCATTTATAAACACCATCTCCAGCTCCTTTAAATATTCCATCAATAGTGTCTCCGAAATTTTTTACACATCACTTGGGAAGACAGGCGAACTAATGCCAGTGTACTGGAAGAAGCAAAAATCACCAGTGTCAAAAGAATAATTCTTCAACATCAACTTTGTTGGACTGGTCATGTTGTGCGGATGCCTGATGATCGTCTTCCAAAGCAGCTACTCTATTCTGAACTTAAAAATGGAAATGCTGGTGGTCAACAAAAGAGGTTTAAAGACTGTCTCAAGGCAAATCTAAAAAAATGTAGTATAAACGCCAACAACTGGGAAACACTGGCCTGCGAGCACTCCAATTAGAGAACAGCCTTTACCAAAGGTGTCATGGGCTTTGAAGACACTCAAACTCAGGATGCAAGGGAGAAACGTGCTAAGAGGAAGGCACGCTTGGCAAATCCACACCATGATCAACTCCCGCCTGGAAACCAATGTCCCCACTGTGGAAGGACGTGTGGATCCAGAATTGGCCTCCACAGTCACTTACGGACCCATTGTTGAAACTATGTTTATGGAAGACAATATTACTCGGCTATGAGTCCAACCACCTGCAATGAGGGAATCTCAACTAAAGCATCTATGACAGATGACCATCCAACCTCTGCTTAAAAACCTCCAAGGAAGGAGACCCTACAAGCTTATGAGGGAGTCTGTTCCACTGTACAACAGCTCTTAATGTCTGAAAGCTCTTCCTGATGTTTAGTTAGAATCTCCTTTCTTGTAACTTGTAGCTTGTTCCATCTTCCATGTGACAGCCCTTTAGATATTTAAAGATGGTGATCCTATCTCTTCAGAGTCTTCTCTTTTCCAGGCTAAACATACCTAGCTCCCTCAACTGTTCCTAATAAGGCTTGGTTTCCAGACTCTCGATAATCTTGGTTACCCTCCTCTGCACATGTTCAAGCTCATCAATATTTTTTTGAGACTTGTAAGGCTGATGAGAGCCATAGCCAACTAATTGTAGTTTTGCCCCATTCTTCTTCCAGGTGAGTTGTAGTAAGGAGGTGGAAGCTGACAGGCAGGGTCACCCATTTGATTGGTTTTAAGTAGGAATGCAGACTCAGGACTGGTTGAGGTTGACAGGGCAGTGCTTCGTTCACCCCAATGAACTCCACTGGCTATAGGCAAGTCATTTTATCAGTCTCAGTCCACTTGCATCCCATCTACAGTGCACAGTTAATGATACAGATCTGTATCACAGAGTTATTGTAAGGATTATGTATGTGAAGCACATTGAACTCTCAAAAGTGCTCTATAAATGCTTGAAGTTGTTATGGTTAAGTTGGTATCAACTGTGTAAATCTATTTTAAAACATGCTACCACACATTATTTCTGGCTTGAAACCCATGTTTTGCCCCAAGGTGAATTATTTGCCTGACTTAAGGTAAAGCTTATAATGGAAACTCTGACAGACAAATACAGTGATGCCCGAGGCACTGGTACCATTCCCCTAATATCTTTTTGTCACTTCACGCTAACATGTTACAGTTGTTTGGAAGGAGCAGCTATTATGCACTTTGATAATAATTTTCTTTCGCTCATTACAAGCCCTTATAGGGACCTGTGATAAGGGCTGTTTTTGAAACTTACTTGTGCCTACTCTTGCCAAATAAAAACTTACATTTAAAGCACTATGATTACCATTTTAAACAGTCATGACCTCCCCCAAAGCATCCTGGGTACTGTAGTTTGTTAAGGGTACTGAGAGTTTTTAGGGGATCCCCTATTCCCTTAACAGATCTGCAGAGTTCCTAGAGTGGTTTAACAGTCAATCTTTCTTTGCAGGGAATTCTGGAAATTAAAACTCTGTGGAGAAATAGGGGTCTCCTAACAACTCTCAACATCAGATCAAATAGCAACTATACTGCTATAATTGGCCAGTGTAGAAGGGCCTTAAGAGGCAACAAAAGGACCATGTTTACCCCCATTTTATCCTCATCACAACTCCATGAGGCAAGTCTTCTTACTATATTCCACCTTCCTTCCAAGGAGCTCAAGACAGAATGAATGCCCTATTTTATCCTCAAAACCAACCCTGTGATGTCACTTTAATAATAATAATAATAATAATAATAATAATAATAATAATAATAATTTATTATTTATACCCTGCCTATCTGGCTGAGTTTCCCCAGCCACTCTGGGCGGCTTCCAATCAAGTGTTAAAAACAGTACAGCGTTAAATATTAAAAACTTCCCTAAACAGGGCTGCCTTCAGATGTCTTTTAAAGATAGGATAGCTGCTTATTTCCTTCACATCTGAAGGGAGGGTGTTCCACAGGGCGGGCGCCACTACCGAGAAGGCCCTCTGTCTGGTTCCCTGTAACCTCACTTCCTGCAATGAGGGAACCGCCAGAAGGCCCTCGGGACTGGATCTCAGTGTCCGGGCTGAACGATGGGGGTGGAGACACTCCTTCAAGTATACTGGGTCCCAATGTAGATCTTTCAGGACCGGTGTTATGTGGCCTCAGCAGCTGCTCCCAGTCACCAGTCTAGCTGCCACATTCAGGATTAGTTGTAGTTTTCAGGTCACCTTCAAAGGTAGCCCCACGTAGAGCACATTGCAGTAGTCCAAGAGGGAGATAACTAGAGCATGCACCACTCTGGCAAGACAGTCCGCAGGCAGGTAGAGTCTCTGCCTGCGTACCAGATGGAGCTGGTAGATAGCCGCCCTGGACACAGAATTAACCTGTGCCTCCATGGACAGCTGTGAGTCCAAAATGACTTCCAGGCTGCGCACCTGGTCCTTCAGGGGCACAGTTACCCCATTCAGAACCAAGGAGTCCCCCACACCCGTCCGCCCCTGTCCCCCCAAAACAGTACAGTGGTACCTCGGGTTACATACGCTTCAGATTACAAACACTTCAGGTTACAGACTCCACTAACCCAGAAATAGTACCTCAGGTTAAGAACTTTGCTTCAGGATGAGAACAGAAATCGTGCAGTGGCGGCACAGCAGCAGTGGGAGGCCCCATTAACTAAAGTGGTGCTTCAGGTTAAGAACAGTTTTAGGTTAAGAACGGACCTCTGGGACGAATTAAGTACTTAACCTGAGGTACCACTGTACTTCTGTCTTGTAAGGATTCAACCTCAATCTGTTAGCCGCCATCCATCCTCCAACCGCCTCCAGGCACTCTCACAGGACCACACTTAGGTTGACAGACCTTGCCTTTCCCATGAGCAAACTTCAGACTAAGTGGGGATGTGAAGGTATCCTGTTGTTGTTGTTTTGTTTCTATTTTTCCAGCTTTGAATGTTGAGTCTTGCCATTTTTCTAGCATTCTGGGGTGAGCTGGAGGAGCACTCTGTGCATTTTCCACATAACCATCACAGCTGGGCTCTGTTAATACGAATGACAACAAATAACCTAGAAGAGAAATTATTATCCTGGCTGTGCAACATAGTTTCCTCTTGTGGCTGCTCACTCCCCCCTCGCGCCCCCCCCCCATCTTCGAACCAGAGATTGCAATGCATCTCTTCCCCTTACATCCCCCTTGTTTTCTATATTGAAAGTGCATTTTTCTTTGCTCATATGGTGGACTCTCAATCTTGTTCGCTTCTGTTTTCCTTTCCATTTCTTGATATCCTTCACGCTGTGATGCTTGTGCTTTCTGGCAGAGCGTGTATGGGCAGCTCTGCAAAAAACGGGAAAACTTCACAGTAAGGAATTGCAACATACTGCCTGGGAAAATATCATTCCCACTGCAGACCACAAGGACAACTCCTTTCAGCCCAATGGGCACATTTCAAGCCTTAATATCAAACATTGCCCCAATCTCAAGCAGGTGGCCCATATCCCCGCAGAGCCATCAAGGAATTATCACCATCTGTTGGGGGATTTCTGTTGCCACTCAGTGGTCAGTTAAATGGTTATGAGAAGGAAATTACAAGAGGCTGCTTAATAGGAATAAATGAGACAATTTCATTCAACTATTATTCTTTCCTCTCTCTCTCTCTCTGTGCACAGCAAATAAAATCAATGTATCCGAAGTAATGCTATGCTGAAGTATACTTCTGCTGGTGAAATGTTCTGCACCAGTGGACTGTTGTTGCACAAGCAATGCATAAGCAGGTTTCTGGTAACTTTGCCTGCATGCATACAGTATATTTAAAGCACACATTAATCACACAATGCCCCTCAAAGAATCCTGGGAACTGTAGTTTGTTAAGGGTGCTGGGAATTGCAGTGCCAGGAAGGATAATTACGGTTCCCAAGATTCTGTGGGAAAGTTGTGTTCTTTTAATGTGCTTTAGATGTATGATGCGCCACAGATTGCATAATGAGTTTCTGCTAGAGCAACTGTTGTGCAGGATTCTTCTGTTGCTCAACATTAAAGCTCACCCATCTGCTAATGCACAAGCCTTGGGTACAGCACACAATCTTCTGTGAATAAACAGGCAGGGGGATTGATTGGCTAGGCTTCATTTAACATTCAGATGAATAGAATAGATTAGGACCCTTTCGGATTTACCGGTAGTGAGGGTATGAAATACGGTGGTCATGCATCTTTCTTTACAGTTGTCTCTTTGAAGGGCTGTCAGAGGACAGTTCTGTCTTTAAAGTGGTTAAATAGAGGGCTGTCTGGTTCATGTCCAGTTTAAAGGTAAATGGCTGTAGGGAGAGTAGAGGTCCTTGAACTTGCCCATCAACAGCTGGCAGCTGACAACATACTGAGCAGGCACACAGGTCAACAGGTCACAGTCCTCCCTTCTATGGTGATGTGCGCTGCATTTCTGTTTAAATAATTTCAAAATATGCATATATGCCTATAGATCTTAACATGCAAATTCAGTGGAAATCTGATGTCACCTCTCATTAAGCCCCAGCTCGGAACTCATCAACACATGCAGTGGGTGATGGTAGTATAAGGTGGTATCAGCTTAGATGACAGGAAGGAAAACGCCATTTTTAATGCTCTCCTGTGTAATCATTCCATGTAAACTGTAAAAAGGGGTGGGGAGTTAAAACTTAGCATAACAGAGAAAGGCTCCTTCTGGTCCAGCTTCCCTTCTGCTCTACTACCCTGAGATCTATGGGTGAAGGGCAGTATACTAACTAACTAAGTAACTAACTAGTTTTCACATTTGAGTTTCCTTCCTTCCTTCCTTCCTTCCTTCCTTCCTTCCTTCCTTCCTTCCTTCCTTTGCAACTGAGATTTTTGTTTGTTTGCTTGCTTGTTGTCTGAGATGGCTGTTGCAAGGGGATTTCACTTTGAATTCTGCCTGCAACAAAGTTATAGGGGGCATGAATTCCAAACCCATGCTTTTTCTTATGAAGAAATCCAAATCCAAAAGGTATACAAGATGAACTTGGGAGTAACAATGTGCTAATGGTGTCACAACAGGGACATTATTAGAGATGGACAAATCTGTCAAAATCTCATTTTTCCAATCTTCCATTCAGCTCACCCCATTGCCATATCAGTTTGTGATATTATTCTTTTTGAGAGGTGTGCGTGAAAATTCGTGCATGTGAGTGCATTTCACCCAATATGCGCTTTTTAATTTTTGCATGCAGTTTTGTCTGATATATAGATTCTTGTACATTATCTTCATTAATATAAGCATCTTTGTGTACACATCCCCCTAACATTTAGCTTTTATATGTTTTTGTGAGGGTGGAGAAGATAATTGTCAAATTGAGAGAAGTATAAATTTGGAAGGAATGATTTATTTCAGTTCAAGCGTTGATTCAGGAAGTATGAATTAGGTAGGCTCAGATTAAAATCCAAGAAAAAAATAATTTCCCCCACCACTAGTCATTATTACACACAGAGCTGGAGATCAGTTCAGCAAACCACCTATGACACCATTGCTCCTTTAATTTCATGACATGTCTGGTGCAACACATAGCTAGCATGGCCAGAAAGAATCCCCAGGTATCTGAAGCCTGAAAGTCCCTGTTGCTGCCAACATTGACATTTTTCTAAGTTGGGAGATTATGTGATAGATTTTACATATTTTTAGATACGTTATTTAATTTTGATTGTATTGTTTTAAAGCTGATGCCCTTGCTGCCCTGGGTTCCTTTGTGATGGGATATTTAATAACTAAGTAAGCAAGTAAGTAAGTAAAATATGATTTGAGTAAGTGAATACTTTTTCAGTCAAGTCTGGGAAATCTGGAGCCTTCCAAATGGCTTGTGCAGCTATTTTGTGAGACTAGCCTAGCATCACTTCTTGCTATCAGTTTTGCCCCCTTTCAGCAAATGGATAGCAGTGTTTGAATTTACAGATAGAATTTAAAGGTTCCAAAGAGAGAAGGGAGGGAGGGGGAGAAGAAATGTCATGAGCCAGTAGTTAAGGAAAATCTCTTACTCCACAGAGCTATCAGAGTTCACAGACAGAGCTACACCTTTAAAAGGGATGGATTCTAATTCCCCCCCTCCAATGTCTGAAATGTCACAACACAAAGAGTTGGGGATGATTTGTATTCCTTCCAATATGCCATCTGGTTCTGAATATAAATGTCCACAGCCCCAGGAGACCAGTATTTTTCCCAGCGTGAAGAGTCTTGTGGTGTATCCAGCAAGAAAACACTTTAAAAGAGAAACCATTTGCTGGAAAGTGGCATTTTTGGAGGCTACTTGAAGCAATGGGATGCAAAGATGGACAAATTGCCAGGCAGGCCCACAGGGTCATGTTTCAATAACATTATCCTCCCTCCCTTTCTCTACATAAGGACTTATGTATTGGGGGGGGGAGGGAGAGGAATGCTACATTTCTCGTTTGAAAATACATAAATGGTGGAGACAGCTACAGAAGGTGACCTGCTGAAGGCTTAACATATGGTCAGGGGCATATGGAAACAGGTGCTTTTTCAAGTACCCTGGTTCTAAGGCAGTGTTTTAAAAATCAAAATCAGCACCAGCAAATATGATAGATATTAATAAATATCACAATCATGGTATTGCCTGGATTCTCTCTTTGATCTTAGTTTCAGGCAGGCAGCTTCCAGCTGCCTAAACTATTAATCTTCATGCTTTCAATCAAGCCTTTCTCTAGGATTCCCCAAACGCTAAAAGTCCTTCTCTTCTACATAAAATGCCCCTATAACTTGCATCTAGGCTCATAAAAAAGGATCCCTGAGCTCTAGTACTGATATAATGAAACATGACAATGTATTTTCACTTTGTAAACAGCACAATGTAGGAGAGGGTAGGGATAAACAGTTTTGCTTTGTGCCATGCCCTAGTTAAGTGCTAAAATAGATTTTTATTGATTGTGCTCACGCGTATCTCTGTGGGAGTAGGACCACACTTTCTGCTGGCTATTCTACCCTCGACGCCATAGAAGAAGGACTCATCCCACATTATGTCAAGAGCTGGTTCAAAAGTAGATACATTAAAAAAAAATGTTTTAATAGAATACAGAGCTGGAGATCAATTCAGCAAACCACCTATGACACCATTGCTCCTTTAATTTCATGACATGTCTGGTGCAACACACAGCTTATGGTAGAGAAGCACAGGATTGTAGAGGAGCATTTATTTGTGATATGCTTAGTTTTCAAGCTCTTCCAGGGAGACTTGAGGTTCTTTGTGAGCTGATCTGGCATCTCTCATTAAGAAGATTGGCAATGGCAGGTTATCTTCTCTGAAAGGCGTCTTATCCCCAACTACCAATATTCCCCTTCAATGAGCAATGGCAAAGGAGCATTTAATGTGCTATAGGTACATTCTCAGACCAAACAGAGGAATGAGAATGTCCTATATGAATAATACCGTCTGTCAAATGCTTATGCCACTCCCCCTAGAGTTTGATTGATGATGGCACATGACATCTGATCCCAGAAGTCCTGCCTCCAAGGGCCACCCTGACATGACCCCTCCATGATGATGGCATACCACCGGGAACAAATAGAATGAGGTTTTGAAACCCCAAACCAACTAGTGGAGGGGGAACCTGGACATGTCGTAGAATGGTTGGTTGATTGGTTTGTTTGTTTTGGATGCCTAGAAACATTCTGAGGAGTGAAGCTGGCAGCATCAAAACTACTCATGATTCCTGTGAGTCTTACCTATCCCTTAGCCACAAGAGTTCCTGGGGATAGCTGTGGGCAGGATTCCTGCATTGCAGAGAGTTGGACTCTCTGACCCTCGGAGTCCCTTCCCACACTACAATTCCATGAGAGTAGAAAGAGGGCGGATAATGCAAGAGTTTATCATATCCCCTGGCACCCATGAAAGTTAAATCTGAAAAGGGTCAAAAGACTAGGTCTGCTCCTGCCAGTACTGCTAGATGCCATCCAAGTTGTATGCTGTCCAGCATCCAGTTTCTCAAACCCTAAGTTCTAGGAAAGACTAATCTTCGGAGACCTGGGACTCTACGGCAAATCAGAGTGGAGCACAATGCATTAAAAATAGCCTGGTGTGTGGCCACCTATGCATCACTAAAAAAAAAAGGAGAAGAAATGTGCCTGCATACTGGTGTGTCTGTGCATACAAATGAAGAAACCATTTAAATATGAGTGGGATACATCTCACCATGGTGGGGAAGACTATGAGCAGATAGTTATAGTGCTCACTCACTCAGTTGTCCAGGTCCCAACTTCTGAAATATATCTTGAAAGCCCCCGCTCTCCCTTCTTAGGATTACTGATCTTTAAACTTGTATTGAACCCTTCAAATAGAGGAGATTCCTTAGCAAAGTAGGACATGTGGCTTTTCAATATAACCTGGATCCTTATTTACTTAAGACAACTGTGTTACATTCACCCTGAAGGAAAATATAAAATTGCTTTGTTGTCCATAAAAATGGCCATTTATTTGAAGGAATGACTATGATCAATACAAAGAAGGTGGTCCTTTAGATACCTTTGGCTTCTTAGAACTTTAGAATTAAGCACTTGCATTTTGAATTGTGCTCTGAACCAGTAGCCATTCCAGTTGCTTAAAAATTGTCATTAAGTGTATCCTTCAGCTGGTCCCATCCTGTGACTGTACTTTGAACATACTAAAAATTCTGAGTAGTTCACAGAGGCAGCCCCATATACAGTGCATTACAACAGTCTATTAGAACCCAAGGATTGAATCCTCCTTCTTCAGGGGATGACAGCAAGGATTCTGAGTCCTAAATAGAATTTCAATCAGTTTCAGCCCTGGAAGCATGTGCATAAGATGAGTTTCAGTCCTCTGACCCAAGGATGTTGCATTTTTGTCCTCTGACTCCCAAGACTCTATCAGGGGAGCCCAGGTGCAACCAGGGTTTCTTCTTTTCTATCTGAGTGAACAATTGCTGGGGCTCTGGAACTATGCCCCTTAAGGGGCTATGCCCCTTAAATGGAAGAGGTGCCTTTCACAAAAGTCAGAGGTTATAACTGGTCCTAAGAAAGCAGCAGCACTGGAGTTTGGTTTTTCTTTAGTCTAGAGTCAAATGAGGTTAGGGTTTGCAACATAACAGAGTCTATTCTAGAAGTTACCAGAATTACATTTGTTTTAGTTTCTTTAACAACTCATTGCCTTTTAACGGTTAGCCCTGAATGAATATGAAGGTCTTTTACTTCCATCTTACATTTTATCAGAAATATGGATAGGCAAAGCTTTAGATTTCAAGAGCTCTCTCCAATGACTTACCATGAAGGGAGAACATTCAAATGAAAGCCTTGCCATGCAAAACTGGCAGAGCAAATGCATCTTATGGGGACTCCAGTATGGTAAGACTTCCCAATAAGAATCTATCTTTATTTTCTGGAAATAAGACAGCAGCCCTTCTCCAGACAAACAGAATTTCCTAGACCTTTTCTTCTTCTTGCCAAATCACATTTGAATGTGAGACACGTAAGCCAGCCACTGAAAAATGTTCAAAGCTTGAATATATAAAATAAAATGAGATGTTCATTATAGACCTACTTTGCTCCTGGGCATCACAGATGCATTATGGGAATCATTGAGAGTCTAAATAAAATGATTAGAAGTTAAGAGAAAAAAAGAGAACAAGCTCAAGTTAGGGGCAGAAGGAGCTATGGCCACAATGCAAATTCCTGCTAGCTTCTATTCACTAGTGTTTCTTTGGAAAGAAAACACTATGCATTTTTTAAACAAACAAGCAAACAAACAAACAACAAACAAACAAACAAACAAAAACTCTAGCATGCATTTGTCCAAGAGAATCATTGGTTCATTGGTCTTCTTACATCTATTAAGAATGCTTCCAAATTGTTGCTATATTTGGGTGAGATTTAGTTAGGCTGTATTCAAGGTTTGGGAATATTGCACTAGTTTTACTGATTACAATGTTAGCATTCCAGTTTATTCTGTCCCAATTGCTAACATTTTTTTTTTTTTACACTACAGTACTTTGTTGTCTTATGGAACTGTGCCTTTTTGATATACAGCAATGCCATTCTAAGTTTTAAATGGTGGGAAAGAACTGTATACCAGGATGCTGCTCCAAATTTGGCACGCACACGAAAGTACTGTGCAACACTTGGGGGTTGCAAATGGATTCCTCTCCCACACCCATCACCGCCTCTAGAAACAAGAGTGAAGTGAGTGCAAAGTTTTGCTAGATTCCACTGGATTTCCAGAAGTGGCTTACACAACATGGTATTGCACAAAATAAAAATACAAAATGAGAACACAAAATACACAATAAAACAAAAACATACTGATAAAGTGTAGTGCAACGGTAAATTAATCACACAGTCTTCTTCATAAACAGAATAAAACTTTACTAAAGAAAATAAAGTTGTTCAGAAATAGCATAGTTAAAGAACATACACAGAGTGTTCATAGCAGCTATCTGACTCTTCACAGAGGAACAGTCTTAGTTACTGATTTACTAGAGTCCTGGAGCCACTCTGTCTGCCTTAGCTTTTCATAGCTACAACAATAGCACTATTCCACAGACTACTCCATTCACAATCCATACAGCTCTCTGACTGAGACCCATAGAGAGTCTAGCTACTTTTTATAGGGAGAACGAGTCACGAGTCACAGTGACTTAGCAGTTTGCTGTTAACAGTTAGCAGGCTTAGGCTTGAATGATTGTGTAGGCCTTGTAGGCCTTACTGCTAATTGGCCAAAGACTTCATTAAAAATAAATGTTTTGCCTGGTGCCTCAAGAAATGAAATGAAGGTGCCAGGTGAGCCTCCCTAGGGAGAGCATTCCAGAAATGGGGAGTCACCAAAGAAAATTGCCCATTCTTGTGTTGTCACTCTCTGGAAGCCTTTTGGAGGAGTCAAACTAAGAAGGGTCTTGGATGATGATTGCAGGGTCATGGTATTTAAATGTGGAAATTAAACGGTAAGTAAATGTCTGGAAGATGGAATAAAGTGCTGTCTTACTGCAGCCTTATGTACCAGCAAATTCAGTTTCTACTGTTAAAGATGTATTTAATTATGCAGTATTGCACAACAAACCTGCTTTCATGCACACACCCTCCCACCCTTATGTGACACTCCCTCCCACCCTTATCTGACTTTTTGCTACAAGGAAAGTGATGGGGAAATGTACTGATAAATGTGGGAAAACAGGACATTTTTTATGTATGCCACTACAGCAGCAAGAATTCTTCTAGCAAAGTATTGGAAGACGCAAGATTTACCCACGTTGGAAGAATGGCAGACGAAGGTGATTGATTATATGGGACTGGCAGAGATGACTGGCAGAATTCGAGACCGGGGGAAAGAGGCGGTGGATGAAGATTGGAACAAATTCAAAGTTTATCTCAAAAACTGTTGTAATTTGGAAAATTAGGGGCTCAGAGTTATAAGATATAAAGAACTACAGTTGTATTAATAACTAATTGAAGTTAAATATATGAAATATAATCAAGTTTATTATCAGAGGGTTGCTGAAAAATCTTGAAACAAGAATGCAGAAAAGGGGTGGTATGGGGAAGTCGATTTTGTGTTTGTTTATGTTTATGTTTTTGCTTTGTTTTTTCTTTACTTATGGAAAACTAATAAAAATTTATTATAAAAAAAAAAAAAGATAAATGTGGGAAAACATTTAATTGATGCAACCTCCTCTATTTTCCCGCAGACAAATCAGAATAAATAAGAAATAACCAACATTATCTAACATCCCTGCAAACTTTGTGCAAAATAGTTCTAATCCAACCAGAATCATATCTGACTGTACAATCTAAATGCTAAGACTGGTGAAGCATTTATTGACTATACTTAGCACTCTGTGTGGTTGTAGGTTCTAGACCTGTTCTGGAAATTTGAAGGGCATTCATTAAAGATTTCCCCTGACATAATTCCCGTGGACTGAGACAAACGAAACTCGGCACAGTTATTAGTCCATCTCTACATAGCTACCAGCAAGAGTCACACACTTCTCCGATCGCTTTATGCAGTTGTGGAGACCTCATCTGTAGAAGTTGGCAGGTTGTGTCAGAAGCCACGACTTGACTTTCATCAGCATTTCATCATCTGGAAATCAGCATTTCATCGTCTGGAAAAAGCTTGCCTTTCAAAAATAACTTAATGGTTGGAAAGAGGTGGAAGTCTGATGGTGTGAGGTTGGGAGAATAAGGGGGTGAGGAAGGATTTCATAGGCACAGGACCATGCTTCTGTCTGAGCAACATGCGAGTTGTGAATTTGGGCATTATCCTGCAGGAGACAGACACCTTTGGTCAGCATACCACGTCTCTCGATTTTGATGGCCTTCCACAATTTCTACAGCAGTGAAGCATAGTATGTCCTGGTAATTGTGGTACCCTTTGCCAGGAAGTCCATCATCACTACTCCATGCTGGTCCCAAAAGACCGTAAGCGTGAACTTGCCCACTGATGGTTGGACACATGCCTTCTTTGGAGGTAGTGAGGCAGAGTGCTTCTATTGTTTAGACTGGGATTTAGTCTCTGGGTCATAATGATGGACCCATGTTTCCTCCTGAGTAATTAAGTCTGGCGAAGAAGTCATCATGGTTTTTGTGACACATGGCCAAAAGAGCCTGTGAACATGCAACTCGTTCCTGATTCTGGAAAGGTCAGCAGCCAGGAAACCCACTGTGCGGATACCTTTCCGATGTGCAAATGGTCATGGATGATTTTTTTCTACAGAGCCCACACTGATCTTGACATCTGCACCTAGTTGGTGAACGGTTATGTGGCAATCCTCCCAAACAGGAGCCGTTCCACCAAAGTCTGACCACACCTGAACTGATGATGCCTGTGCTTGACTACATCATACGATGGGGCATCTTCCCCATAAGTCCCTTTCATCACATTGAACGTCTCCCATGGTCTGCACCCTTTCAAGTACAGGAACCTGATGACCACTCTGCTTCAACTGGTTCCATTATCAGACGTTACTCCACATTAGAACTAGTAACAGAAACTGTTAGGCATTCAGAGCTACAAATTACCACGTTACCTATGAAGAGATGTATCATAATATATGTGCAATTTCATCTTCCTATGATAACTGGAAGTGGGACAGGGGAAATCTTTAATGAGTGACCCTCGTATTTGTTCTCTCTCTCTCAGTATTGATATTCTGCAGTGTACAATCAATTTTTAAAAAAATCAATAAAATAGTATAAAAAACAATAATAGAAATGAAATGTGACTAGTGGCCCAAAGAGCACCGTTAATTAATTTCACACATGCCCCAAATATCATCTTCATTGGTGTTTGTCAGAGCTCCAAGGGAAAGCCAATTCCATAAGAAGCAGGCCAACAGAGAAAGGCTCTAATCCTGCCTCAGATAGTGGAACTACCAAGATGGCCTCTGCAGAACGCTCAGGTCAGAAGGGAGAGATGTGATCCCTGCAGGTATCCTGGTCCCCAACAAGAATGAAGTGTTTTAGTTTAGCATAAAATAGTCTAGTCGGCTACAGTCTTTCTTTAGGTTTCTTTTATTGATGATTTGTTAATCATTTGATATTGTTTATGATGTTCTATTGTGTTCTGTTATGCTATTGTTATTTACTTTGGCCTGCATTTGGACCTGAAGTTCCCCATCCCTGGTATAGACAGAATCTGTACTCTAACCAAACTTCCCACTGTAACAGTGTAAGAATATAAGAACAGCAAAGGGTTACCTAGGCCAGATCTACACTCATGGTCTTTAACCCCAGTGGCCAGCCAAAGGCCTTTAGGGAAGCCTCAAGAACTGGGCTGCACACTGCACCAACACCATCCATTTAAAGCACATATGTCTTAAAGAATCTTTGGAACTGAGCTCCCAGAGTTACAATTCCCATCATTTTTAATGAACTACAGCTCAAATTATTTCTTGGGGGAGGGAATATACTTAAATGGTGTGTATGCATCCCTATTTCCTGAGAGCTGGGACAATTGCTGCTCCTCTAAGGTAGTTAAATTGGATGACTTGGCATCAGCTATCTCCTTAGATCATGACCTCTGTGCTTAATCTTAGTTCACGTCTGCCTGAAGCCTAATTAAGTAAAGTTAAAGGAACTACAATATTAATTGTTGTGTTGCCATCCGTTACAGTGGAAATAGCCAGCTCCTCTGAAACAGTGGTCAGGCCTTTTGATTAAGGAGACTCCATCTCTCTTTCTGGCCAATCTGATTGCTGGTCTTGTAGCTTTCTTTGTCATTTAGCAATAACCTATGGCATGAGGAATAGCCAGTGTAAGAGTCTTTTAAATCTCTCTTAGTAGTTAAAAGCACATCATGTTTCGCTAGGCTTGATGCAGCCTGACAAAGAAACAATGACATTTATGTACGCGGAAATGACTGTATTATTCAGACAATGGTACTTATGCCATTCTTCATGTTTTAAAATTCTGCAACATCAACTAAAGTGCCCCAGCCATTAACTATTCTTTACAAGAAATGTCCAAGTAGGTCCAAGCATTAAATATATATTTCAAGTTGCTGTGTGTGTGTGTGTGTGTGTGTGTGTGTGCATGCGTGCACCCTGCCCTTATTATTAAATATTAAAACAGTGCTTTGCAACTATGGTGCCAGCCAGGTCATTCTAAAGCAATAAGAGAGCTGCAGGGAAACAGAGATTTTTTATTTTCCCTTTTAGTTGCAAGAAGCAAGGGAGGAAATGCAGGATAATATTTATTTACATCAAGCTGTTTCTTCAAGCCAGTGCAAATTGCTGTACAGTGGGTACGAAGTGATCTATCTGTTTTTTGTCATTCCATCTCAAATGGCAATCTTATATTCCTGAAAGTAAATTCCATTGAAGTCATGGTACATACTTCTTAAAATATAGTGTAGTGTCTTTCCTCAAAAATTCCCTCTCTATTAATATCGGGCAGGCAGCAACAGTGCAAAGTTTACAGTGCTTGTCTAAGACTTGTTTTCTTTATTTTTCTTTTCAGTCTAAACAGGAAAAGGGCCATAGCTCAGTGGAATCAAATCTGTTTTGCATACAAAAGGTCCCAGATTTACTTCCTGGCATCTCCAGGTAGGGCTTAGGGGCAGCCCTTCTTGAAAGGCAGAATTGTTCTTTACCTGCCCTCTGTTCATAAGAACAACACTGATAGAGCAGACAAATGACCCATCTAGTCCAGAATTCTGTTCCTACAGTGCCGAACCAGATACCTATGGGAAGGTCGCAATCAGAACACGAGGCAATAACTTTCTCCAACTCATGACTCCTAGCAACTGGGGCACTTGCATACAGACAAGAAGGCATTTGGTTTGAGCTGGACCTGACAGAACCTGAGTACAATATTTCCATGGAGGATTTTGGAATCTACAATTTCCCCCTTTTCTGCTTCTTTTGGGTGGACAAAGAAAGGCTGAGCTTACCCTTGTTCTCCTGAATCCCCAGCAGGGTTAGAATTTGTCCTCTCCAGCTCTTGTGCTACACCACATGGGCAGCCATCTGGTGGAGGGGACTAAGCTATCAGCACTGCAGTGCCTTCAGAAAATATCTGCATCTTATCTGTATATCTGTATAACCTCTGGAAGACCTTCATCAGTCTTGCATAGGTCTGATAAACCCAAGTGGATTGAGCAGATTGCAGTCTCCTTTCCTCCCAGCTTTTTAGAATTTCCATCTAACTCAACATTGCTCAGTAGCAAAAGCAGATGGTCAAGCCATCTTTACCCATCTTCCGCTGAAATGTATCTTTGCAGAGCTGGAAGTTAAAGCGATGAGCAGGCTTCTTGTGAAATAAGTTGTACATCTGGAGACTTAACGAGAAAATACATTCAATGGCAACAAACAGAAGTTAAGCTGAGCCTTCAAAGCCTTTAGTTAATATGCGACATTTCTTAAAGACAATTCGAGTCCCATTCCTCCGCCTGCTGCATGTGCTACCAGCCGCCTGCTGTGAATGTTCAAGAAATAACAGATAACGCTGTAAGTGGTGCAATTGAGTGCTTAAGGTGTAATTCAGCTTGGTGGTTGTGTTATTATTATTACAGTATCTAGCTTCTTTGTGAGAAAATGGCCAGCTGCAGACCCCTGTGACCTAACTTCAGGCCTTGCATTCAGTTGACTAATAAGTATTATTCTTGCATGTGCAAATTGCTCCATTATTCATGTTTTTCAATGTCTTGGAATCTGGGTTACTGCTGTGTATGCAAGGAGATCTTACAGCTTTTCTGTCCCCTGTGACTTTCAATACTTATTCCTCAAAAATACCAGTCTCCTCTCTCTGTATGAATGTCTGTGTCTTCTAAGAACCATTCTAGTTCTTTCCACTGGTGGTTTGTGGGTGTTTGCTTCAACCTGATTAAATACCATTTGATTGTTTAATCAGATGTGTTTTAATCCATGCTTCAATTCATCTATCAAATTTATTTGCATCATTTTCATATGGGTAAAAGCAATATCGGGATGCAGGTGGCGCTGTGGTCTAAACCACAGAGCCTAGGGGTTGCCGATCGGAAGGTCGGCAGTTTGAATCCCCACGACGGGGTGAGCTCCTGTTGTTCAGTCCCAGCTCCTGCCCACCTAGCAGTTCAAAAGCATGTCAAGTGCAAGTAGATAAATAGGTACCGCTCCGGCAGGAAGGTAAACGGCGTTTCTATGTGCTGCTCTGGTTCACCAGAAGCGGCTTAGTCATGCTGGCCACATGACCCGGAAGCTGTCTGTGGACAAACACCAGCTCCCTCAGCCTATAGAGTGAGATGAGCACACGACCCCAGAGTCTTCCGTGACAGGACCTAATGGTTAGGGGTACCTTTACCTTTTTAAAAGCAATATCATCAAAGCTTGTTTGAGAGACAGGATCGAAGCTACATGGTACATTAACAGTATGATTTGTAATAATATGGGTCTTAAAGAATTAAATACCTGCTTCAGGAGCTTATTGTTACTAGTACAAAAGCCTGTGGGAAGTGGTGGTTTAAGCAACTTAAACCTATGGATGATCCATAACTTAATTGTAGAGCAGCTGCTCTGCATCCAGAAGGCCACAGGTTCAATTCCCAATATCTCCAAAGCATCCTTTTCCTGAAACCCAGGAGAACCATCGCTAATCAGTGTTGGAATACTGAGTTAGATGGGCCAATGTACTTTTTTTCTTGTTAAAGATTTTATTGATTTTCCATTTTCAAAACAAATATCCAATATCAATACTAAACATTGGTTTTTCATCCCCACCCCCACCCCCGTTGACTTCCCTCAGCTTCCATTTCTGGTTTATTACATCAAATGATATGTTCTGCTGTTTATATATAATACTACGCTATCACAGTGTTATACTCCTTGTTTTATGTAAATAAAATTGTAAATGTTTACTTAAATCCTGCCAGTGAGTCCATGTTTTTTTGGTGTTTCTGCAAATATATTGTAAAAGGTTCCCTAGATGGGCCAATGTTCTGACTCTGTGAACTAACCTGAGACCTGCAGGTATAGGGCGGTAGACAAATTTAATAAAGAATAATAATAAGAAAATTTTCTGTGTTCCCACACTAGCTGCAATCTCTGTGATACACTGACCTTCACATACTTTGGGTGAAAAGACATTCTAAGTCACCAACATTTTCTTCCCCCAGGAAAGTCCTGTTTTGAGGTCTAAAGGATACCTCTCCTCTCATCCCATGTTTATCTAACTGATAACTTCTTTCCACAGGAGAGGGCTTCCTGCAGATACTGGCCATATGTACACTATACATTTAAAGCCCATTTAAATAACATATATCCCCAAAGAATCTTGGGAACTGTAGTTTCTTAATGGTATTGGGACTTCTAGCCCTGTAAGGGATAAACTTCTCAACCTCTGTATGTTGGGAGCTGGCCTGAAGCAGACAATCTGATATACTTTGTTTTTAAGCTCATAGGGAGTGCAGTAGTTTCCCCTCTTAAGAGCTTATTCTCCAACACATGACTTTTAGGGGAAACATAGGATCATCAAAATAATTCAGCAGGATCAGGCCAAAGACCCATCTAATCTAGCATTTTATAGCCACAGGAGCCAACTGGATGCTTATGGAAAGCCTCCAGTGCAACAGCACTTCCCCCCACTTGTGATTCCTGAGAACTGGTATTCCAAGCAGCGGCAGAGCATATACCTGCGCTGCCCAGGGTGGGCACGCTCCCGAGGTGAGCATGGTACAGAGGGTGCCCTCCCATTCATGGGATAGCCGCATGGGTGCCTGGAGCAGTGCACACGCCCTGCAGCTGGGGGTGGAGCGAGCCGCCCATGGTGGAAATTTGGCGTGCCGCCCACCCACAACTCCCAAGCCTCCCCCAAGCTCTCAAAATAAAGGGGGAAGGGGGGAATGTTGCCAGCAAAGCGGCACAGCTTCCCCCTTACTCCGACGGCTCAGGGCAGACTTGGGAGTTGCGGGCGGGTGGCATGCCGAATGTCACCCCCCCTCAGTAAGGGCACATAGGGTGGCCCGCCCCCACCGCCCCTTCCTCTGCCCCTGATTCCAAGACATAGTGCCTCTCTGACAGCAGAAGCAAAACATATCCACCACCTGTACAAAATGTGAATATAACTTGTGGGCCATAGAAAATACAGTAGTGGTACAATATAGCCACCAGCTTGGTAAAGCCAGATCAGACAAATTCCTGAAGACTAAGGCTAGCAGTAGCTACTAATCACAATGACTATCTTCTGTTAGTAGCACTATGCCCCTGAACAGCAATTGCTGAACATCTTGAGTGGGAAGAACACAGTTATACACAGGCCTGCAGGCTTCCCATATATATCTGGCTGGCTGTGCATGGGATTGTGATGCAGAATGAGATGGGTCCTTGAACTGATCCAACGAGGTTCTCCTTGTTCATGGAGGAGGGCCATTGCTCTGTTTTTAGCCTTGGTTTGGTTTTATGTCCCGGATCTTGTAAAGTTTTATTTGTCAGTTTTCAACTATATTTCTATGCTATGCAAATTTTATTCACATTTTGTACACCAACCTGCAGTACCCCAGAGAGTGGTTAAGAACTATATCAGATAAAGTGAATAAAAATACATTTAAGTAATAATGTACAGGAACTATTCTTGGTCGTATTTATTCCATATTCACTTTTAATTTCTCCTGCAACATTTAACACACAAATAGCTGCTTTTGGCCTACATAGTCTCAGGAAGCATATTGTCTTTTTTAGGTTGCAATGATTGGAGAGCCATCTGCTCTTTGAGATTTTAAAGCCACGTGATTCAATTTAAGCATCTTGAAGATTCATGTACAGATTCATGTACAGCCCCACACAGTAGACTTTCGTCGTCCGATAAACAACTAAACCAATCAAAATGACAGAAGGCACATATTAGACAATGTTTCTACCACTGAGGGAAAGCTATTGAAATAACAAGATCCAGATGTTGGAACAAATTGAAGCTTATCCTCTTCTTAAAAAAAACCCAAATATGTGATGTTTCATATAAATGATTGTTTAATTTGCAAAATGTTTGCTTTTCTCACAATATGACAGAACAAATATGGGCACCTGTGAAGAAAATCTGCTTTTCAAAGGCATTGGAATGACATCTGTGTTGTGTAAGTGTCAGAGAAATATAACAACTCATTATAGTCACTGACAAATACTTTGCTTTGGACAACTCTCTTTTTGTCCTTTCTTTCAGGAAAGCACTAGAGGGAGGTCTAATTAGATCTTTTTCTATTCACATTATTGAGTGAATGAACACACTAAAATGATTGCCTACACCATAAGTCCACAATTTCAAAGAAATTGCATCTTCAAACAGGGCTGGGAGTGTTCTCTGTCTGAAAATTTGGAGAGCCACTGTCAGTGTAAGCCAGTGTAGACAAAACTGAGCTAGATAGACCAATGTTCTGATTCAATATAAGGAAGTTTCCTTACATTCTTAGGAAGAAGAAGAAGAAGAAAAGCTAATTCAGGCTGCTGGCATTGAAACTGTGAAAGCCTGACCTTCTTGCAGAAGTATGCTAGAGAAGAAACCTGTATGCATGATTGCAACTTGCACAGGCATCAAACGACCACTGAATAATACAATGTCTGCTGTTAAGCATTCAGACCTATGGCCACATCTATTGCATTGCAATGGCATCCATTCATCTTACATAAAAACAGGAATTTTATAAAATACAAATGCTTTATGACATGCTCTAATGTCTTACATTGCATCAAGTCCCCAAAATGCTTGTGGAATTAATTATTCAACGTTCTTAGTTTTTGTTGCAGGTTAACAGGATAATGGAAAGCTGCTTCTGCTCATTTAGTTGTAGACAGTCAGTTAGATACACCAACAACAATTACTTTAAATAATGCATTCTGCCTGCCCCCATTTACCTTTAGTTAAAGCCACAATAGCTTTAGCTGGTTGGGTGACCTGCCAGTGATACTTGGTGTGCAATTTTTACATCACTTGGAAGAAGAAATGTTTTCCTTTCTTCTTGGCACCTTCATCCTTTGTGACAAATGCCTCTCCATTAAAGAAACAGCAGCATGACTCTTCACAAAAACAAAGAACGATTTGTAAATAAACGAAAACCGACACACTCAGACGAGAGTGGCGGAGGAGGAGAGGGAATCCTCTTCCCAAAAAAAAGATGCAGTTGAATCTTTACCAAGATTTTGGTCTCATCAAAAAAAAAACCATAAACAAACAAATTGACGAAACACTGGATTTAAAATGAACTACAAAACAAACTATTGGCAGTGTTTTCTGCTTGAAACAGTGACAATCTCTCCAAGCTTGGTGCCCTCCAGATGTTTTGGCTACAACTCCCCATCATTCTTGACCATCAACCATGCTTGCTGCAGCCATTTGGAGTTCTACTTCATAAAATCTTGGGGGCAGCAGGTTGGCAAAGACTGGTTAAATGTGTATTTCAACCATTATTACAATACAGTGGTACCTCGGATTAAGTACTTAATTCGTTCCGGAGGTCCGTACTTAACCTGAAACTGTTCTTAACCTGAAGCGCCACTTTAGCTAATGGGGCCTCCTGCTGCTGCCGCGCCACTGGAGCACGATTTCTGTTCTCATCCTGAAGCAAAGTTCTTAACCTGAAGCACTATTTCTGGGTTAGCGGAGTCTGTAACCTGAAGCATATGTAACCTGAAGCGTATGTAACCCGAGGTACCACTGTAGTTTCAGTTTTACAGATTTGGAACTGAGGCAGAGAGAAAGGGTCTTCCCTAAGGCTCCTCAATGAATCCATTGCTTCTCTTAGTAATTGAGCCCTTGGCCAGATCCAAAATACCGAGTTGGATCCAGTGTTAGTTAGTAGCACTTAGTTCCCACCGAAACGAAGTACAGAACATTGGTCATATCTAAGTTAAGATCCACTGATCCCAATGGTACCTAAATTCAAATAGCTTACTCTGGATTCAGCCTTCTGTTTCTTACAAAATGGCTGTTCCAACTCCAAGGGCCTTCTGGTGGTTCCTTCATAGCGAGAAATGAGATTACAGGGAACCAGGCAGAGGGCCTTCTTGGTAGTGGTGCCCACCCTGTGGAACGCCCTCCCATCAGATGCCAAGGAAATAAACATATATCGGTCTTTTAGAAGACGTCTGAAGACAGGCCTGTATAGGGAAGTTTTTAATGTATGATTTTTTTACTGCTGTTTTATAATTTGTTGGTTTGTACAGGGAGACATAGGTCTGATATAACAGATGTTCCAACTTGTTTTATTTGTCTGTATTGGGTGCTATTTAGCCTTTGCTCATGATGCTTGATAGTTTTATAGTTGCCTTATTTAATTTTATCGGTTGTTCTCTGCCTGGATGGTTTTATATTGAAAGAAGGTGGGTTATACATTATCTAAGGAAGAAGACTGGTGGCTACACTTGATGACTACAGCATCCAGTGGGTGACTTACAAACATGCATGAGCCACCACTGATCAAAACCACAAGCAGAACTTCTGTACCACATCACCTCAATGCCTCAATGTTTCTCTGTATATTACTCATACACCAAAAGGACTGGAAGAGACTCCCCATCTGTCTCAGAAATAGGACATCCTATTTTCTCATGCAAGAGCACGGCAGCCATTTTGGGTACCATGATCTCACACGATTTCATACCAAGACTTCACCCCCCAAAAAAGTGCTCCCCCACAAAGCACTTTTTCAAGCCTATTACAATTTCAAATGCAGTTCCTTGTTAATGGATGGGATTTTTAAAAGGTTTTAAAAAAAGTTTTCAACACAACACTAATACAGAGCAGCTTTTTTGATACACTTGAGAGAGTAAGAGGAAGTTGTGTGTGTGTGCTTGCATGGCGAGTTCCCGCCTCCCCCCAATGGAAATAAAGACACGTGACAACATTGTATTAGGTTAATGGGCTAAAATTGGCCACAACTTTATTGGTTACAGGTAAGAGCGGTATTGGCTTAGGCATTGGTCCTATCCGACTATCCGGCTTGAGCCTGTTTGCATGAAGACCAGGAAGGGTTAACACCAGCAGGGGGAGCCCTGCTGATGGACATCAACTAGGTACTCCCCCGGGGTCACCGCTCGGGGGCGTGCTTTAGGCCCTGACCTCCATAGGCTTCGGATGAGGCAACGCCCCCCGGAATCCTTTACCAGACTACCCTTCAGTATATGGGGGAGGTGATGGCGCTCCTCCCCCCCCACCACATCTGCATAACAATACCCCTACCAATGCCTAATCGCCAAAACCAAGGGAGTTGTGACGATTTGCTAAGAGGTAGGCAAAAAACCAAATGGCTGGTGCCAATTTGCCAAGTGGAAAAGATTCCTACCAGGCCCCTTAATGGCGACCAAGCGAGGTCCATAGCAAGGTCAAAAGAGAAACCTTAAAGGGCAGGCGGGTGGGAAACAACAGCAGCTGTGCAGGCAAAAGAGGGAGATCCTGGGGCCGTGCTTGCCTTAAGTGAGGTAAGCCACACACCCCGAGCCAGCCGATTGGCTGGCTCAGGGGATGACGCGGCCTGAGGATTCCCCTGATCGCGTGGGGGCTGGAAACAGCCTCCGTGCGCGTGTTGGGGGCGTGAAGCCCGCAACTCCACCTCCTCCTTATGTTGGAAGTGGCTTTGTGTGTTTGTGTGTCAGAGAGAGGGAGAGGGAGCTGTACCATCAGAATGGGTAGGTAAAGGTAAAGGTACCCCTGCCCGTACGGGCCAGTCTTGACAGACTCTAGGGTTGTGCGCCTATCTCACTCAAGAGGCCAGGGGCCAGCGCTGTCCGGAGACACTTCCAGGTCACGTGGCCAGCGTGACATCACTGCTCTGGCGAGCCAGAGCCGCACACGGAAACGCTGTTTACCTTCCCGCTAGTAAGCGGTCCCTATTTATCTACTTGCACCCAGGAGTGCTTTCGAACTGCTAGGTTGGCAGGCGCTGGGACTGAACAATGGGAGCGCACCCCGCCGCGGGGATTCGAACTGTCGACCTTTCGATCGGCAAGCCCTAGGTGCTGAGGCTTTTACCCACAGCGCCACCCGCGTCCCTCGTCAGAATGAGGTAACCAAATACTTAATAACAGAATTGGGATTTCACCCATATCTCTTCTGACTTAATACTATCTCCTGGAATACATTTCTGTTAGCAATCTATCTACCCATTGGTTCACTCAGCCAATAAAGTAGATATGGTTTCCTATGAACCTTTGTGGCAGGGGTGAAGAAAGATTCTTAGCCTAAGAGCTGCTGTTCTGGAATCCACATTGGCCCAGAAACAAAACTAGGCAGTTTCAGCCATGCAAAAGAGATTTATACATACCTACCTCCATTCAAGAAAGGAAGAGACCTTGTCATAACTGAAGAACACTTTCCAGCCAAGCTCAGAAAAAAGACAGCAGGGGCATGTGTCCTGGATAGGGTTGTGACTCAGAGAGAAGGGGGGGGGGCACATATAAAGGCCTACAAAGCAGTAGTCAACAATTCCCACAACTGTATTATGACATGCATCATCTGCATATAAATCATTCAGTTGGAGATGGATTTTTCATTATTTCATTTTTCTTATCTTTTGCAATTATGTCTATCTAAAAATAACAACCAAAAACTGTTGTTTAGCTCTTTGATCTTCAAATGTAGAACAAACATGTTTCACCACAAGGAGCTTATTGTTAAGAATAATTACACCTCTTGTGAAATCAGGTGAAATGACATCCTTTTAAAAATGTTGCAGTAAACAAATCCTGCATATCAGGGGACTGAAAGCTATCTAGACAAGTGACAATAATGCAAAAATAATGGATAAGTAAACTAATGAGATAATCTCTGAGAAAGGGGAAAAAGAAGGAAAGATCTGTTTTGCATAGGTAAATGTTGTGAGCAATAGGATACACACATTTAAAACATCAAACTATTTAAAGAATAAAGATCACTGCAGAATTGTTCTGTGGAATTGGATCACGTATCTAAAGACAGATTCTATTGTGCTATTTAATTTCTGCTGCAGAAAGGAGAAGAAATAGATGAAGGGAGAGAGACTGAGAGGTGTGTGTGTGTGAATACAATTTTCCAGTGATTTTCCTAGTGCTGCAAACCAATTGGAAAGGGGAAAAAACATTTTAAACAAAAGAATTTGACTAGTGTGGCATCAGGGTAACTTCTCCCACACTATTGGAACATAGAAAGCCATCCTTATACTGCATCAGACCATGGACACATCCATCTCAGTGTCATCTAACCTGATTGGCAGCAGCTCTCTGGGATTTCAAATGGGGGTGGGAGAGGTGTCTCTTGTAGTCCTACCTGGACATCTCAGGGATTGAACATGTGACCTTCTACATGCATGGCAGGTGCTATACCATTGAACTGCAGCCCTTCCCAAGTTGTCCTCCTGATGTTTTGGACTGCAGTCTGAGCCAGCAAATGGTCAAGGATGATGGGAGATGTAGCCCAAAACAGGTATGGGAAAGATGTCTTGGAGAAGAGCCCTATCCCAGTTTCAGAGCAGATGCCTTGTATGCAGAAGGCCCAAGGTCCAATTTCTGGAATCTCCTGGAGAAAGACTCCTGTTTAAAGCACTAGAAATCTCAAAAATTATTTAACAACAACAAAAGCACACTAGAAATCTGTTGCTAACTAATGTAGGCAATACTGAGCCCAACTGTTTCACTCACTGTAAGGCAAGCTTCTACCATAATATGCAACACCCCCACACAAAAAAGCATGTAAGTCATCATATTTTCTATATATTTCTTTCTATTTACTACACATTTTGTCAATAACCAGATTTAAGATGCGTGTTGTTGACGACAAAGCCTCGTTTGACAAACATTCTTCACTTGATTCTAGGGGTTGGTAACATGACATAAATAACAGTGAAGGGTCATCTCAAAATCTTCCAACAGCTGCTGCACCTCCCAGACTCCCCTGAATTCACTCAGTTGTCTGCACTGCTGTACTGACAAGTCCATTAAAATGTGAATCAATTGCCCAAGTCTCTAATTCCTCCCGAAACCATCTCTTCAAAACACCACCACACTTCAACATAAAAGCAGACGACTGCCCGTGCTTTCTTTCATTATATCAAGTTAGCCCGCAAAGAGCCATGCACCCCTCCCCAAGGCTGGTCAAATAATTTTCTCATTGGCAAACATTCAGTGTACCTGGAGAATCTGGGCAGAATATTCCATAGGTAATTGATGATATTTCTGCCTCTTTAGAACGTTTGTCAACAAGCAAGATTGTTGAGCAATACAGGCTCTCTTGACAGAATGATTCCAGCATTTTAGACAATGCCTCTGTCAAGCAGACAGAGAAAAGAGTTGTCAAAATAATATGTTTCTGCAGGAGAAGGGTTCGAGCTATCTCCACCGGCATGAAAATGTGATGCCACACGTTGAAAGACAAAGAAACTCCTAAACTTTGTATGAATAATTTTCCTTCAGTCAAATGCAAAATAAAGAGAGATTATTTAGGCTCTGTAAGTCACAGAGCTATGGATTTAACCATTTAATTGTGTAGTCTTAAGCACACTTATTTGGGAAGAGCTCCCACTTTCTTCAGTAGGGTTTCTTTCCTAGCAAGTGTGCTTAGCATAGCATTGCAGCCAAAAGCATTTACCCTGCTACTATTGCTTAACATTTTAAAGACCGAACCTGGTCACAGTATTGAATGTTTATCATGAACTGTGGCAGGGATAGAATTGGGACTAAGGGGAAACAAGAGAGGAAGGGAATACTGCTAATGGTGGTCCGCCCATGAATGTTAGAAGGATGCTGGAATGAAGTTACATGGTTTTAGCAGAAATGTTATAAAGAACTAAGCAAAAATAGATTGTTAATGGGCCAAAGTGTAAAATTTAAGGTCAGATTGTTTTAAGATAAATTATAGAACAAAAATTGAGAAAGATGGAAAGGATTTGCTGAAATAGCTAATTGAACTAGAATACAAAAAAGGGAGGTGTGAGGAGGTCGATGAAACAAGTAAATGAAAGGTAAAGATACGGAAATACTGGATGTGTTTTTAAATGTTTTTGTTTTTCTTATTGTTCTGTTGCATTGTTTTTTTTTTTTTGCTTTTTTGTCCTCTTTGATGTATTGTAAGGTATTGTTTTGTTTTGTTTAACTTTTTATTGTTTCTTTTTTCCTTTTTCCCCCTGTAACTATTAAATCTCTAATAAATATCATTTTAAAATAAATAAATAAATGGTGGTCCGCCCAGTAAAAGTAAAAAAGAGGTTTTGTGGATGCAGAACAAGAACAACCACAAGGGCTTAGCCACACCTACCATTCCTCTGCTCTTTCCAGGCACATTCCACACTTTAAAGCTCTGAGACTGAGTGCCCTTCCTCCACCAGACCTCACTCTTTAAAGCTGAATTGGAGCAAACGGCGATCCGTGAAAAACCCAAGTTGGTGTTTGCTCCAATGAGCACTAAAGAGTGGGTTTTCGTAAGAAAGCTCCTGGGCAAAAATCAACAATTATGCTTGGAAATGGGACTGTTCAGCACCTGTACCTGGAAAGAGTGGGACAGAAGGTAAGCCCTAGCAACAACAATAACGAAAAGCACAACCAAGAACATTTGAAAAATAACCCCATGAATACCGCCAGTATAAATCTGAAGGCCACAATAAGTTCAAAAATGTAACAATCCTATTCATATCTACTCAAATGGATTGGACTTACTCTCAGGCAACTGAGTATAGATCTAAAGTCAGTAATGTATATGCCTGTTGAATGAAATTAGGGAGGGCATTCCATAATCTAAATGTAACTACAGAGATGTTAGTGTCCCTTGTTAGTGACCACCAAGGTAGTCCAAGCAGGGCTTCTGGAAATACTATAAATACACTGGCAGGTTCATAACAGTACATATTGTCTGATATAATCAAGGGGTCATAAAATATAACTTAAAAATTCTCCTGTCTCCCCCCCCCCCAACAATTCTCCTTCAACTATGGGAATTGCTTTTGAAATGGAAGAAAATGTTGCAGAAAATGTCATGAGTGGATACAATTCAGGCAGTTGAGGAGTGTTTATGAGCTTCCTTTCATTCTACAAATTATGTAACCATTCTTCATCCCTATGGGGAGCTCATTTTTAGTAAAAGCCCAAGGGACATAGGAAGAATCAGACCATTGATCCATCTAGTTCACTATGGTGAAGAATGACTGACAGTAGCACCACAGGGTTTCAGGCAGAGCTGTCTTCCAGATCTACAAGAGATGCCAGGGATTGAAGCTGGAAGATCTAACAAGTAACTCCTCCAAAGGGACTTTTTCATATGAGGAAGTACACACAGCCAGGGGAGGTTTCAGAGTGCTGGAGAAATGTTTCATTGAGGACAGGGGACACATATGCTGCCCTCAGTCACCTTGAAATGATAAGGTAAGATCAAATGTTTAGAGGAAAAAATGGCATGACTGGTGTCAGTACCCCTGGGCAACTACTGCTGTCTCAGCAGGGTCCCCCAGTCCTGGATCCTGCCCTGAGGTCTAGATAATCTGTGGCCATGACCCACAATTTTAAATTTCCCACAATGCCCTGAGGCATCAATGTATGGTTGCCCCATGTTATTGTGGGGCATTCAAGCTTGTAGCCCCAATGCCAGAAGCCCCCCCCCCCCCAGTATGAGGGCCTTGGCTCTGAATTCCCCTTTTTCAGATGGTAGGTTTGGAGACCCTGAATCAGAAGGGTACTTCTGCATGGAGGGCCAACCCCAGAAGCAATTCAATGAGATGAGAAAGGCTGGCAAAAGACATTTTGGTGCCTGAGGCAAATCTCAAAATGGCAACCTCCCCCCCCCCCCACTGCGGAAGAAGAGGGGAGTAAAGATCTACATCAGGAACAAGGGGTGAGGGAAAATAAATATCAACATTGGGAATAAGAGCTGGGAGAAAGCCAGCAGTGCATCTTATTCACCAAGAGGAATTCAGAGTGGAAGCAGCATTGGACTGGGGCCTGCCAAGGAGGCAGCAGATGCAGGTGTTCTTGGCATTGTGGTGGGTGTGGCATTATTTGGAAACCAGATGCTGCCCCTCTGGATTCTTCCACCTGATATGGCTGTCTCACCTTGGCTCATGGGCCTTGGGGATTAGTCTAAGGTACCATTGGCTCTGTCACTGGACGCCACATGGCCATCTCATACCCTCCAACATTTCTCCAATGAAAATAGGGATGTCCTTTTATTATTACAGTGGTACCTCAGGTTAAGTACTTAATTCGTTCTGGAGGTCCGTACTTAACCTGAAACTGTTCTTAACCTGAAGCACCACTTTAGCTAATGGGGCCTCCTGCTGCTGCTGCTGTGCCGCCGGAGCACGATTTCTGTTCTCATCCTGAAGCAAAGTTCTTAACCTGAAGTACTATTTCTGGGTTAGCGGAGTCTGTAACCTGAAGCGTATGTAACCCGAGGTACCACATTATTATTATTATTATTATTATTATTATACCCCACCCATCTGACTGGGTTGCCCCAGCCATTCCGGGTGGCTTCCAATGTATATAAAAACATAATAAAACATTAAACATTAAACATTAACACTCGATTGGGAGCCGCCCAGAGTGGCTGGGGAAACTCAGCCAGATGGGCGGGGTATAAATTATTATTATTATTATTATTATTATTATTATTATTATTAAACATTGAAGAACTTCCCTATCTCCTTGGCTCGGTGCCACACAACTCCATACCCTCCAACATTTCTTTGATGAAAATAGGGACACCATAAGGAAAAATGAGATCTTCCAGGAACAAATCAGAAACTGGGATGGATTCTGTAAATCGTTGACTGTCCCTGAAAAATAGAGTGCCTTGGAGTGTATGCATCTTCAGACTCAGAGGAGTCCATTGCAGAAGCCCTAATGAGACAAGAGTTCTTCTGTCCTGAGCCTTCTCCCAATCTGGATAGTATAAACAAAACTCCACAAAGCTCTCAAACATGCATTTTATTGAAGGTCATAAGGCACATGTAGAGATATTTACTCACATTCCAGTAGGCTGTACTTTGGCTTTGAATGAATGTGGTTAGGAAGCTCTTTATGAAGTTCTCTATGGAGTACTCTATAGAGTTCTGTAAGAATGAGTCAGTTTGCCTCTGTTCCTGGGCTTGCAAGAACTAAAGAGAACTAGGTTGCAAAGGAGAGAAAGAGAGGTTTTTACTGCTCTGGACAGAGCCAATAGAAACTAGAATATTACTGTGCCTTCATTCCCCAGCCTACCTTGAGGTCTGGAAAGGGGAAAGGCACTACCTTTTCCTAAAAGAGCAGCATTATTATTATTACTACCTAATACTAATGCGGGACGTGGGTGGCGCTGTGGGTTAAACCACAGAGCCTAGGACTTGCCGATCGCATGGTCGGCGGTTCGAATCCCCGCGGTGGGGTGCGCTCCCGTTGCTCGGTCCCAGCGCCTGCCAACCTAGCAGTTCGAAAGCACCCCCAGGTGCAAGTAGATAAATAGGGACTGCTTACTAGCGGGAAGGTAAACAGCGTTTCCGTGTGCGGCTCTGGCTCGCCAGAGTAGCTTCATCATGCTGGCCACATGACCCGGAAGAGACTGCGGACAGCGCTGGCTCCCGGCCTCTAGAGTGAGATGAGCGCACAACCCTAGAGTCTGGCAAGACTGGCCCGTACGGGCAGGGGTACCTTTACCTTTAATACTAATGCACATATTTGCTGTCACTAAATAACTGAACCCTGTGGGGCAGAACAAGAAGACTGTCAGAACAGGGCAGGTTGGACCGCAGTAACTCCAATGAAAGCAGAGCTGGTAGCTGGGCTCAATGTAAGTATGATGATTCCTGAAGCAACATCAAGCCATTGATATCTGCTTGCATTCAGACTGAGCCCCACCCTCTGCACCAGACACTATCAAGTGACACCTCAAAACCTAGCGTTGGACCCACCCATAGTTCTCTATGGGCAAGGAATCATTTCATTTGGAAGGTTGGGTTTCAGTCACCTGCAGCCTAAAGTGGTACAGGCAAGACATACGCAGCCTCCTGCTTCTGCTTGCAAGAACTTCACAGCTTTTGCTTGCCTCTAGAATTCATCACTTAGGTAGGAAGAACAGAATCCCACTGCTACCCCTCCACACTAAAGAATCAGGTTGTAACACTGTTATTGAAATCTTTCAGAGACATCTTAAAATATTAAAGAAATAAATGTTGTGGCAGAGAGCTAGGCCTGCGTGTCAGTTTTCTGTATTCCCACTGGTCCCCTGAGGAATCTTAAGTGGCATTTGAGCTGCTTTTGTTTTTAAAAGCCCTAAGGATGCTAGAGTTTCAAATCAAAAGATATTTTACAGAATAGCAGGAGCTCGGCTCTCTTAATGTATAAAAATGTTCCAAAACATAAAAAGAAACATTTTTACCAGCTGTTCCCCCCACTTCTTCAATATACATCTCTGTCTCTCATGAATCCCGTGAGAAAGTTCGTCTTTGACACAGCCTACAGCTACTCTGACTGTAGGAAGCTAAGTAAAGAATGGTGTTCAACCTGCTGCGTAGTATTCGAGGAAGTAGAATGGGTTGAGGAGCAGCAGACTACATGCCACATAAATATGTGTCTATTAAAAATAAATAAGTGTGTGGTTTGTTTCCCCCTTGGAGAAAACAACAAACATGGAAGAAAGAAAGGGGAAAGAGCCGCAAAAGTGAATATGCTAACTTTGATTTCACTTTGTGGCCTGTTTGTGCATCGGGATGGTAGAATAAAGAAATGATCCAATTAATGCACCAAGGTTTGCCAACATTTTTGAGACCTGAGGGCACATCTGCATTTCTGAGTGGGTGTTGTGGTCAACACCCCTTCTGGCCATTTCTCTCCCCTAAATCAGCACCCCCGCCCTATAAGAAAGAAGGGGAGAAAGTGTGTGAGTGTGTGTGTGTGTGTGTGTGTGTGTGTGTGCATGCACACATAATTTCCCCATGGATTGTGGGCAGAATTAATCTAAGCTTTAGAAAGCACACAGGGCTGAAAGCGGAAGTGGGGGAAAACATCGCTCTTCCAGTGTTAGCTGAACGCATTTTCCAAAGGAGAAAAAAGTGACCACTTTCACTCCCTCATGATCAATAGGGCAATGAGTTGGTGGAGGATCAGAGGCTTTGCAGGGGAAGGCCTCAGGAGCACAGCTGGAGACCCCTGAAATACACAATAAAGCCCTTCTCAGAAATTCAAGAAATTCAAGAAATTCAGGAAAAGGAAACACATAAGGGAGAGGCACAGGAACAAGACCACTAGCTCCACTCCCTATATGTGAGCTGATGGGTGGTTTTCTGAAGGAAAAGGCATGTATCTAATTGTGCAAGCTGCCAATATGATAATAGAACTTTCCAGGAGCATTTCCAGGAGCTACCAGACTCAACTCCCTCACAGGGTTGCGGTGAGGATAAAGCGGAGGTGGGGGAAGAACCAGGTTGTATCAAATGCCCAAAATGTAACGAGGAACGTGCTTAGTAGAACTCTCTAGAAAAACTATTCCCTAAATGTGGAACCAGGGCCTGCCCTCCCGCCAGGCCAGGTGAGGTAACTGACTCAGGTAGCAGGATCCACAAAGATAGCAGCAGATCCAGCTTCCTAGGAATGCATCACCTGCAACAACAGCTGTGGCACACTCCTTGGAGCCCAGATATGCCCCTCTCCTGCTGTAGGGGCACTGCTGGACTCCTCCCAGCCTTGTTCCCACTGTAGATATTTATCCCTCCCTTGTTCCTGATGTAGATATTCACTCGCCCCTTCTTCTCTGGCAGGGTCCCCGCCATTTTGTGGTTTGCTTCAGCTGCCAAAACGTATTGGGCTGGCCCTATGTGGAACCACTACTCAGGAAGCTTTCTCCTTGGTTGCCACACAGCTAAATTCTGAAAGCATTCTTCCAGCTGCTTCCAGCGTTATCACCTACTGCAAAGAAAGCATGAGGAAGAGAGGAGGTGAGGAAGAGGTGGGGCATATTTGGGGGAGCTTTTGGTAAGCACTGACAGAGATGAAGGAGACCAGTGAGGAAATGCCGCCTTCACTCTTTTGATACGAGCTCACAACAGAAGCAGTTTCCTACAGTCGACAGACGGCAGTGACAGGTTGTTTCTTCCAGCCTGTCTTTCTCTGACAGTCTTTCAGAGCCGGACACCTGCATTAGTTCTGCATGTCTGGCAACTGACAAGTCCTATTTGTTGTGCAGATAATTGTAACTGTTTTATTCCTCCCCCCCGCCCTCCCACTAGCGCAGTAGTCTATCATAAAAATGCAATGGTTGTTCAGCTTATTTTTTGAAGACGTTCTCTTCAAACTAGAAAGGGCAGTGGGGAAAAAGAGTGATAGCTGTTCTGCCCAACAACCAAAGCACAAATGTGTCATGTCAGATGCATTTGCTTGCATTTGGACGGCTTGCTGTTTACCCAGAATAGTTTTACCAGCAGAACCACACAGAGAAGATGTCATGGAGATTGTTTTTGAGCAACTTTTGAGCAATGTATTTAGAAATGCATCTATTTATCTGTATTGGGGTAAGATAGGGTTCTGACCTCTTGCTCATGCCTCTAATCAACCCCCACTCCCCTTACGCAATAATATTGTAAGCCTTCTTTCAACCCTACGTAACTAAGCCCCTCTTTCACTTTCCCAACCCTGTTTCTTAAGCTGCTTCTCTCTCCTATTCTGCAGCCCCATGAGCACCAGCCAATATGGCTAATGATCAGGAATTATTGGTGCAGTACTACTGCAATACCTGGAATGTCACAGGTTCACCGCCTCTGTTTTGAAGTTTCATTGGTTTCAGGAGAACCATCTTTCCCACTGAAGGCTTCGGTTTTTAAAGTGCTTAACATTATTGTTGTTATAATACATAAACACACACACACACACACAAAATTGCAACACACACACCAGCATATGAGTTGATACAATCATGAGATGGTAGGTTTGAGTGTTCCACTTCAAACAGCAGATCTGGGGTGGGAGGGTCATTTGTTAAAATAATAATAATAATAATAATAATAATAATAATAATAATAATAATAATAATAATAATAAATGTCCCAAGTGAATTATACCCAGAATAGCACAATAGGGGTAAGGTTGTAATCCAGCACTCTAAACACTGCACATGAGCTTGCTTTACGACAGGGATTAAGAACTAGAACATGGATGCAACCATCCAGGCCTCTTTATCCCACCATTGATCATCTCTCTCCTCACTCTCTAAGAGTGAGAGAGCCAGTGTGGTGTAGTGGTTAAGAGCGGTAGTCTCGTAATCTGGGGAACCGGGTTCGCGTCTCCGCTCCTCCACATGCAGCTGCTGGGTGACCTTGGGCCAGTCACACTTCTCTAAAGTCTCTCAGCCTCACTCACCTCAGAGAGTGTTTGTTGTGGGGGAGGAAGGGAAAGGAGAATGTTAGCCGCTTTGAGACTCCTGAAGGGGAGTGATAAAGCAGGATATCAAATCCAAACTCCCCTCCTCCTCCTCCTCCTTAGCCACACAGTCTCCCTCAGCACCCTCCTGGAGTGGTTTTGCCTTATTGGACTGTGTCCTTGAAATGTGAGGGCATATCTTGCTTGCTTGGATGACAGAAGGATTTGTGTGCAGTTGTGCATACATGCATTTTCTTTTTCTTGGCATGGATGGAATATAGTTAACTGTCGAAGGTAACAGTTTCACATCCATTGCTCTGCTCACATTTACCCCTGGCTCTGCCCAACAGCAGCATGTGTCCCGTAGTAGGCTGTCCATGATGGAATGTGGTCCTCAGTTTGAAAATTTTCCCACCCCTGCTTTACAAGTTACTTTGGATGGCCTGATAGCCACCACTGACAAGGATCATAGGAATGGGCAAGCCACAACAAGGTGATGACCCTATGATCATCCCTATTCATTGGAAGGTATCTTGCAAATAGTTTAACTAGATGATTTCCAAGTTCCCTTCCAACTTTTGTTAAAGCTATTATCCTATGTGGATACTTCAGTGTGATACATTATACCCACTGTCCTAGCCACCCAGCTGTATGTATGTATGTATGTATTTGTGTATGTATGTATGTATTATCTGGATTGAGGTAGGAGCAATCACAAAGGTAGTGGCCATCTAGTAACATGTAAATCTCTTCTCATTGACCCTTCCTTGCCCACCAACCCAGTGTGATTTCTCCCTAGCCACAGTTACCTTTCACTTCTCTCATAGAAACTGCACTGTTGGTCAACATTCTACTACTGACAGCTTCACCCTCAGCATTTTTAAACTTTGCGAATATTTCATGATACTGCAGCAGCTCTGCTGCGGAGTGAGTGAAAGATTGCAATGACAGCTGACAGCCATGGGTTGTCTTTTTTTGGGGGGGGGTGTTATATAATAAACAGAAGATGCAGTTGTGCCATGATGCTATCCACTACTGTAGAAAGTCTTGGGTCTGAAATTAATTTACTTGTAACTGCTAAAAGACTCCCCCCAAAGCAAAATTGGCCTGATTGAGTGAATGGATAGCATGGTTTAGAAATCCTGATGCATCAGCAGTTTGCACAAATGTTCTTTGCTGCCACTAGTAAATATACTCTGCAGGTGTAAACAAGGTCAGCAGGGGTGTCTGTAATCTGCCTCATATTTCAGTGGGAAGCTGTCAAGCATTCTTCTCCAGACTAGTCTCCCCTCTGGAAAGCGAGGCAAGATATAATATTTTAAAGCTGCCTGCTACTGCTTGACGCTGGGCCCGTGCATTTTTTATGACAGCCATCCTGACTGCTAGCAACAGACAGACCACCTGTAAATGGGTAAAGGAGTCAGTGATACATTGCATGTCAAAGAACATGAGGGTTCCCCAGCATGCCATTTTCAGAACTGGATTAACATCTGCTCAAGGCAGTACTATGGTTTTTATTGTTTTTCGGTATCTCTTATTTCCAGTCCCAAAGACACAACCAGAATGGCAGCGCCCTGCAAATAAAAATCGTTGCACAATTAAAATGCATGGGAAGCATGCATGATCCAAAATGGATTGCAGTCACTAAAATCTGTTTAACCCCTTAGACCAGAGACAGTTAATATGTTGCCCTTCATGTGCTCTTGGGACTACAACTCCCATCATCCCCCAAACATTGGTCATGTTGATTGAGGTTGTTGCCAGCTGTTGTCCAACACAATGCTGGCCTGACCTAGAGCCCTTGCAGACAAAAAAAGGTAAGTTGGTGCTGCAACTATAAATACCCTTCACAGGAGCAAGTGACTTTTTCTCATATTTCAGTCGGTCTCTCTCTTTTTTAGCTCATGAAGATTGAATGTACAAATTTCCTTGTTTGTGGAAAGCACATACGACTGAATGAATACTTCTGGTTTTAGAGAGATATTTTAATGCACTGGGGGATGTTGCGATGCAAAAAGTGTTCTGTAGTCAGATTGGAAGTCATCTTTTATCTGTGCTATGTTTATTTTTGGCTGCAGTGAGGGGAGACACATTGCTTTCTCTAGTGCATTACCTTGTCTTTTATCATCAAGGCTTTATTTTAATTTGTTATTTTGTCAAGCAGGCTAATTAATACTAAATATACAAAACTGATGTGTATGAAGGGAAAAAAAGTTTTTGCCAGGCTGGTTGCAAACTCCTGTGATGAATTAATTGTTATCCTGCTTGGTAGGAGTGGAGTCAGCAATTATGTGCAAATTGCTGTTTTGAAGATCAGGAGATTCACTAAAACAGATGTAATTAAATGCACTTGATAATTACCATTATGCTAGTACTTAATATTAATTGGACCGTGGGGTCCTGGTTTTCTCTATGAGGAATGAGAACGGCTGAAGGAGAAAAAAGGAAAGTGAGATGCAATGAAGAAATGGAGTGAGGGCTTACCAATGCTGCTGCCATATGTATGGTTTAACTGATGAGTGGAGCCATGAAAGGGAATATTTTAAAGAATTCCTTACAGCTGGATGTCAGCTTGTGGAATTTCTTTCACAAGCCAGCAGCGGGGATCCTGGGCTCAGGTCTTTCTATCTGGACTTTGGAACTCTTCCCTCACGGGCCCTATCCCTCACCGACCCTGCGTGTCAAAGGGTGGAATGTGTCCTTGAACACAGATCATGCCATTTTCCTGATTTGCAGTAAGGAAAGACTTGGAGGCAGGACAGGTTTCAGGCTGGATGCAAAGCAAGGAGCCGTACAAGCAAGGGCAGGGCAGGGCATCAGCTGGAGACAAGGTAAGGGGGTGTCTGGGCTGGGGAAATGGTTAGGTTCAGGTTGGAAGAAGGGTACAGCCAAGTAGAGCCCAGCCTGCTCCAATGTTGCTTTAGCAAGAAACAAACTGAGAATGAGCAGTGTAAGTTTTATTAAATAAATAAATGTACTCCCTCTGTTTTAACAGGAAAGCTGGGAATCTGGGGATTATGACTGATTGGGAGGTCCGTTTGCCCTCGTAGGCAGACAGTTTGTGTGGATCATCTGCCTGCCGCATATTGGCCAATGGTGGCAGGAGGTCTTGGGCATTTCCCTGGGCGTGGGACTAACTGACCAATGGGGCACTTGGCCCCGCATGCAGGGACAGGATGAATTGCAGCCTGCCAGGCCGATTGGCCTCTGCCTTTTGCCAGATCTCCTACCCTCCCTCCCTCAATTTAGAGTGTTGGGTTGATGCTATGGCCTTACTATGGACTTTGTCGGCTGCCATAGTTTTGGGGCCGGGCAGGAATTTTCCCTCTTGGCAAATTGGCACTGACCATTTGGTTTTCGCGAACCTCATAGCAACCATCACGACTTAGTAAGGTGGACAGGCAAGGGTAGGCTTAGTTCTTGTATGGAGGGGAGCTTGTATCCTCTGCCTGCCCCTCCATGATAAAGTGTATCCTGTTAAAAGTATCTGGGAGGAGTGGCTTCTGTCTGATGCTCAGAAGGGGGTAGCGCCGTACCACTCCTCGAACAAGGACCCTTTGGGTGGAACCCCTACCCAATGTAAGTCACAGAACACCCCACCCTCCGGTTGGGTTTACCCTCAGACCCACCTCCAGCAAACAGGTTGGAGTGGATTAGCAGTGACTTCACCCAGTGCCTATTGCTAAACCTTCACACCTGTAACCAATAAAGTTGTGGCCTTAATTTATCCCATAAATCAGTGTTTCTCAACCTGTGGGTCCCCAGATGTTTGTTGGACTACAACTCCCATCATTCCTAGCCAGGATGACCAGTGGTCAGGGATGATGGGAGTTGTAGTCCAACAACATCTGGGGACCCACAGGTTGAGAACCACTGTCATAAATCAATATACCTTGTTTTATCTTGTTATTTCACCTAGGGAATGGAGTGTTCTCGGGGCCTTGGCACATAAGGGAAATGTCGTACTTGAGGCCCCCCACCCACCCACCATGGAATCCTTTGGTTGGCACCACAAGCTGCATCAAACTATACTCAGAGTAGACCCACTGAAATTAATGGACCTAAGTTAACCAAGTCTATTCATTTCAATGGGTCTTCTCTGAGTAGGATTAGCATTGAGTACAAACCCATATCTCATGTCCAGAAAAGAAACTTAAACTGCAGACTTTCAGCATTGGCCCAGTTCATTCTGCACTTGACCTCAGCAATGCACAAAAAGTTAGTGTTTCCTTTCTACATCTCCTAGACTAATACAGAGATGTCTTGGAAATCTCCTGTCTTGTCTTCTCTCAATGGAGAGCCTGCCAACTGTGTATATTAACTCCCCTGGTAGTACATATGTTCAGCGTTCTGCAAAGCTTCTTGCTTCCCTGTACAAACTCTCTAGACTCTTCCAATTGTGTCACAATTGTCAAGGGGGGACAAACACCTATACCTCCCAGGTACATTTTATTCAATGAAGCAATAAACTGGTGCCCATGGGACAAGAAATCAACTCCTACGGAGCCAGAAGAGAAACAGAGAAACTCACCTCAAGGCAAACTCATTGTGTGTAATGTATTTGTTAAAGTTGAAAATGATTTTGAAAGGGCCTATTTTGGAAGCAGAGGTCCCTTGGAAGTTATGCTTCATAGGAAATTCAGGGAGAATTGCAATATTCCTTATGGGAATATCTACAGAAGGCAAAAGGAGTTTTGCTAAGAAGAGTGAAATTTCTTTGTGCAACATTCAACAGATCTGCAACTCACTGGATTTCAGCTAAACTGAAAGCTAAAGTCAATTATTCTGTAGGTTAATCACCAGAGTTCTTTCTTACAAGTTTTCAGTGGCTGTGTTGTACCTCTGCTGTCACAGACAGCATGCCTATGAATGTCACCAGTTTCTGGGGACCACAAGTGGATAGAATGTAGTTGAGCGCATGTCTTGCTCGTGGGCTTCCTGTAGGTATCTGGTTGGCAAATGTGAGAAAGAAATTCTGGCTTAGATGGGCCTTTGGCCTGATCCAACAGGGCCCTTATGCTCTTACAGGCACTAGCGGAGGAAGAGGGTGTACAACCCTGGAGGGGGTTCCATCACAGTTGCCCCCCCCACTGGGCACCCTGCCCCTGCAGGCAGCGCACCCCACCCCTTTGGGTGGTGCCCCCCACCCCCGGAACGTGCACCAGCCCTGCCTGCTCTCCGCCTCCAGTGCCAGAGCATGAAGCTCTGCCACTGCTTACAGGGAAATCAATGTCAAAAAAGATCTTACACTTTTAAGGAAATTTTAGGATGATCTTTCCCCACCCCGTTCCTCAATAAAAGCTCATGGAACAATTTCAGGAACCATCTCATTCTCACAAATGTTCAAGCATGCCTGCTTGTATAATTGAGCATCCTGCTATTCTCAAATCATTCTAAGGGATCATCCAGACTTCCAATTGTTCCATCACATTCGTCCCAGGTAATCCCACCTACCATTCACTGCTACCAGATGGAGTATAACAGCCTAGAGGCAGTGGTGTACCCAAGGTGCACCTTGCATTGGGTGGTGGTTGAGTGCTTGTCTGCATTCTGCCCTTCTCCCTTCTCCTTCCACTTTGGGGGAAAGCACTGTGACTATGGGTTTCCCCCTGCATTCTCCACTAAGGCTATGGGTTCTCCCCTTCCCAGCACAGGAGCAAGGACTGCCAGGGGTGTAGAAACATGGCCCATGGGTCACTTGGTGTGCTGGTTCATGGCTCTGGCTATCAGGCCCTTGTGCTCTCTTCTGGGCATGGTGGTCATGGCTGCAGATACACCTCTTTTCCAGGGTGTTGGTCCATATCAGATGACACCACAGTGATGCTTGCATCAGAGGGCAAGCATTCTGAGTCCACTCCCCCCCCCAACTCCCTGCTACCAGTAACTGGTTGGTTTGGCAGGTGCTATGCCCAAAAAGAGGATTGCAACCCCCAATGTGCAGTGAGCTAAGGTTAAGACAATAAGGGGTGGTGGGTAGAGCATCTGCTTGCATGCGCATGGGATCTGGTTCAATTCCATGTGGCACCCCAGGTGATGCTGAGTCCCCGGCCAGTCCAGATTGAACTGAGCTAGATTGAACCAATGATTTGACACAGGAGAATTGTATGCCTCACTTATCATTTCCCATTAGTTTTTCTTTCGCCTGCAGCAACTTGCAATGTTTTGGCTTTATTGCACCACACTTGGAGAGCAAAATTGCATAAATAGGTACTCTTGGGGACAACAGCACCTCCCCACCAATATGTATAGCCACATGAATGGAGGAAGTAAAAATAAGAAGAAGCACAATTAAGGATAAACCAGTTGATGTGCTTAGCAATAGGTTTCTTCTTTTCAATGAAATCTTTGGAATTCAAACAAAGACACCTGCCAAGAACATGCATCTTGCTATAACAGTAGAGAATGAGATCTTACTCTCCCTTGTTATTTCAAAGAGCTCCTGTCACTTAATTACCTTGTTACTTTCAGATAATTGTCATTCCGGAGTCCAGATACCAACTGATCACTATTCATTTATTTCTCCCCTTGTCAATAGTCTGAAATGGATGTTGCAATGTGTCTGAACTTTCTGCCAACAGTGAAAAACAGCAGGGCAGATGTTTGGTAGACATTCTGAGAGTTCCAACAGCTCTCCAGGAAAAAAAAGGTAGCAATCAATGTCTTACAAATGAAAAGGGGGGGAGAGATATACAGTAGATTATTAAAATGTTTCTGGGAATAAGGAACAGAGAGAATGAGTATTCTCCACATTCATGTTAACACATTATCTGTACAGGTGGTTTTTCTGTATTTTATTAAGGAACAAATTTGCCCAGTTTGAGAGCTATGGCTCTGATTATAGCAGCTTAAAGTGTGTAACGAACACATTAGAACTTCCAGTTAATTGGATTATATATTGCAGACTTTGGGACACTTGCAATATATAACACTAGAATCATCCTTCAGCAGGGCCAGTCCAAGACATTATTCTGTCTGAGGTGAAGGACAAGTTGGTGTTTCCTATTATTATTATTATTAGTAGTAGTAGTAGTAGTAGTAGTAGTAGTAGTAGTAGTGGTGGTGGTATTTATATACATTTCTATATTTCAACAATAGTTGTAACATTTTAAACCTTGACTTCCTTCCTCTTCATTTGTGGCTTCTTAAATTTATTTTAATCATTTCCTGCATATTCTAAATTAACTTATTCTTTTATACTCAGTACCTGAAGGAGCATCTCCACCCCCATCGTTCAGCCTGGACAATGAGATCCAGCTCTGAAGGCCTACTGGCAGTTCCCTCACTGAGAGAAATGAAGCTACAGGGAACCAGTGCTTCTTGGTGCTGGTGCCCTCCTTGTGGATCACCCTCCCTTCAGATGTCAAGGAAATAAACAACTACCTGACTTTTAGAAGTCAGCCTTGACTTCTAAAGGCAGACCTGTTTAGGGAAGTTTTTAATGTCTGATGTTTGATTGTATTTTTAATATTTTGTTGGAAGCCGCCCAGAGTGGCTGATGGAATCCAGCCAGATGAGCGGGGTATAAATAAGTTGTTTTTGTTGTTGTTGTTGTTGTTGTTGTTGTTTCATCTATTTTAATTATATGTTATATTGAAACTGCAGGTTATTACAATAATCCTGCCAATGTCTTTATCTGTTTAAAATTTGTTTGAAAATATTCAATAAACTATTTCCATTATTTTATTAAAAGTTTGTTATCTTGTTTTCTAATTCTTCTGGAAAGTTTTTCCATTTCTGCATAGTCCATAAGTTTTTGTATCCTTTCTTCTCTTGTCAGGATGACTTCTTCTTTCTATTTTTGGGCAAGTAACATTCTTGCAGCTGTAGTTGCATACATAAATAATTTTTTATACTGTTTAGGTAGTTCTACAGCTATAATTCCCAAGAGAAAAGCTTCTGGGTCCTGCCCCGCCCCCAATATTATCTTAAACATCTTTTTCAGTTCATTATACAGTATATCATTTCCCACTAAGCTTTAACCTTGCTACAAGACCACCACATATGATTAAAAGTACCTTTTTTCTCTATACAATTCCAACACTTATTCGACTTTGATTAATAGGTTTTTTTTGCCAATCTACTAGGTCGTAGATACCATCTATATAACGTTTTCATGTAATTGTCTCTAAATCCATAAAATGCTGTAGATTTTATATCCATATTCCACAGTTGTTCACAGGCTTCCAAATCTATATTATAACCAATATCTATTGCCCAATGCGTCACTGAAGATTTTAATTTCTCATCCTTTGTCTCCCATTCCAATAATATCTTATACATTTTAGACAGCACTTTAACATTACATTCTTAAAGGTCTCTCTCCAGTTGTGATATTTGTTCACCAATTTGGCGAACAAGTTGGCGTCTCCTTTGGCTGTACAGAAGCTGGCTGCTCTGACAGTTGAAGCTTACTAGCAACATACACGAGGGCAGCAGGGGTGAAGGGCAGGCCACATGGAACACACAGATCCACCCTGCCCCTGCTTTGTGAGATTATTTCCTTTTTTTTAAATAATGATTTTTATTGATTTTCCAAACACAAAATAAACACAAACAATACATAAACAAACAAACAAACATTAAACATGTATAATTTCATAACCCTCTTTTCATAAACCTTACTTCCCGGACTTCCCCATGCCTCCCCTTTTCTGCATCATTGTTTTTGCATTTCTTCAGCAACTCCCCCAATTAACTAATTATTCAATTCATTTTCTTTTTGGTTCTTCTCTAACTTATCAATTACAGCTGCAATTCTCTATTTCCCAATCCCTTGACATTTTAACACTCATCAATTTTACAACAGTTTTTAAGGTATATTTTAAATTTCTTCCAGTCTTCTTCCACCGTCTCTTTCCCTTGGTCACGGATTCTGCCAGTCATCTCCGCCAGTCCCATATAGTCGATCACCTTTGTCTGCCATTCTTCCAGCGTGGGTAGTTCTTGTGTCTTCCAATACTTTGCTAAAAGAATCCTTGCTGCTGTGGTAGCATACATAAAGAACATCCTATCCTTCCTTAACACCAATTGGCCAACCATGCCCAGGAGAAAAGCCTCAGGTTTTTTAGGAAAGGTCCATTTAAGGACCTTCTTAATTTCATTATAGATTATTTCCCAAAAGGCTTTAATCTTCGGGCAGGTCCACCAAAGGTGGTAAAAGGTACCTTCAGTCTCATTACATTTCCAGCATTTATTATTGGGCAAATGGTAGATTGTGAGATTATTTCCTTACATTGCCTAATCATAAAATTGACCTTGCCTAGAGATATGTGTGCATGTGGGACTATCAAGTGCATTGTGAAAAAAGGAAGAGGTATTTTAAAGCACACCATCCAACATTTTGGGATGGGAAAACAGGACACACATACACAATCCACACACTCATTTTGTCTCCCCCCCCACCCAATAATAATCATAATAATAATAATAAATTTTATTTGTATCCCACCCTCCCCCGCCAAAGCCAGGCTCAGAGCGGCTAGCATCATATAAATAAGACAATATGCATAAGACAATATACAATATTCAAATAAAATAACATTCAACATTCATTAAAATAATATAGAATAATATTAAAAATCAGCATTTCAAAATTAAACAGAAATCCACTCTTACAATAAGCAATTTCTAAACTCCAATCAGTAAAACAACAGCAAGCCACAGTGCACAACATAATACAATACAAAATGAGAAGCAGAGACTGGAGGGTGGGGCAAGGCAGGAGGAAGAAGGCCTTGCCTGATGGAGTCTCTCCCCTCACAGTTCTTCCTCCAGGACCAGTTTCCTTACGAGGAGTCCCAGGACCAGGGCTGGGGGGAGGCAGGTGGAATAAGGCCTTGCCTGATGGAGTCTTTCCCCTCACCCTTTCTCCCACCCGCATCACCTGATCTGTGACTCTTCCACCATCTTTGTGCTGCAGCCAGCCCACTTGTTTACATGGAAATTTGACAGTCCACTCAACTGTCCTGCTTTGAGCGGGACATCGCAGATTCCACTGCCTCCTGCTCCTTCTCCTCTAGGGTTGCCCAGGGTGGCTTCCACCATAAGCTCCTCCACTGCCATGACTGACCACTGCCATATTTCCGGAAGCAATGCATCTGGAAGCAAGCTTCCAGAAGCAGGCACACCTGAACCTGATGAGTTCATTTAATTTAGCACAATTCATTGTGCTTATATACCTGTCGTCCACATTCTTGTCTAATTCTTTTCTGTGGTCATTTAAAGCTGGTAGCTGTCAACAGTATCACCACATACTGTAGTAATGAATTCCATTCTTAATTAAGCATTTCATGCAATGTTTCTTTTTGTCAAACCTAAATCTATTGCCAATAAACTTCATTGGGCAAATTATTGAATATAAGAAGAGCTATGCTGGATTAAACCAACATCTGTCTAACCCAGTACCATTTTCCAATGCAACTTCACTGGCCAGAAATGGAGATGGGAGGCCTCCTAATCTTTATCCATTTCCCAGCAGTTGATATTTAGTGGTATACTGTCTTTGAACCGGAAGACTCCCTATAGCCAGCATGGGTAACAGCTACTGCCAAGCCACTGCTAGTTTGTTTGGCCTCTAAAATTATGAGAGAGGGTGAAAAGCTTATCCCCATTTACTCTTGCCCCAAGGGTGGGAAAACTTTTTTACTCAATTCCCTTGGAAAAAGGCAGAGAGGAGGTCACATACCAGCAGTGATGCTCAGATTCAATTTATATGGGCTCACACACACAATGGGCTCACACACACAAATTTCACGCATGCTCTCACCCACAATATCCCTGATATAATATTGACAATGTGCAAATTCTGTCCCTGTAGTCTATTTGTGTTTGATCTTATTTAAACCATCTTACCAGCAGTAAGAAAGGATGGACAGATCAGCCAATTTCTCTTCAAGATTAGTATCTCATAAACTTAGTCAGTTCTCTCTTGTTCTTTGTGGATTCTCCACCCAAGAAATGCAAACAACAACCACAACCTGCATTTATATTGTATGCATGTTCATGCATTATTTTCTTTAAAACACACACACACATGCTTTTCATGCTTTTTTTTACATGCTTTTCAGTGCTTTCCTCCTGAAATCCCCTTTCTGCACACATTTATTCCATAAAAATACACATTTTGTGCATATTATTTTAAACCGATTATGCATGTCAAAATGAGGAAAAGTGTACCATCTAACTGATAGCTATGCTCCAATCCACACATATGCCCAGGATCAGCAGACTGGGCCAGTTCACTTTAAACTGCGGATTAATCATATTTTTCCTCCCTTCTCCTGAAATCTGCCCTCTTCCCTGAATCATCAGAAATAACCCCACATGATGGTTCTTGCAAACAGGGCAGCAAAATGGCAGGCGGGGGGGATTTCAAACCAATGCTCCGCTTTACCACTGACTGTGTGTGGCTTGTAAAGATTTATTCTCAACCTTGGAGATTGGTACAAGAGAAAGGAAAATGCTCCGCCTAATTTGTGCCTCTGGGGAAAAAAAAATAAAAGCAACAAAAGGTTGGATGCTTGCTCGATTTTGCATGCCAGGTTATGAATGCATAAATTGCCCAACATCTGTGTAAATTCTGAAAGGGCACGGCAGGCTTAACAGATCTGAAATTTATATCACCAAGAAAATACATGGGTTTGCATTTTGAACACTGAAAGGAGTACATAGTTTATGGCTCTAATCCTGCTGGGTTTGGGCTAAAATTAATTGCATTGCTAGTTTTTACTCTTGTTTGTCCATTAATCCTTCCAGCCCCATGTAGTGACTGTTACAAGGAACAGGGTAGAGGGAGAAAAATCCTTCCATTCCCCTCCCTCTCTCCCTCCCTCTCTTGGAATTCAAACTCACCTAGGATTATTTTGCAGTGACTTTTTGTGTATCTGTATCCGGCCTAATGTTACCCTGATTATTCTCTCCCCCCCCCCCCATTACTCTCCATCAGTTAATGAAAACAGAAACCACATTCAGAAATTACCAAAGAGGAGACCAGATTCAAGTGAGATTATCATGAATAGGGTGTGGCGCTTTGTTGTGCTTACCTAACTTTTGAGGTGGTTTAGTTATGTGCATGTTTTACCGTTCTTTAGTTCAGTCTGTAAATCAGCTCACCAATAGTCTGCATTCTGCAGCCTTCCCAGATGTCCATTCTTCCTGAAAACCATGCAATATCTGTAGTTGAATTTTCTTGTGGTCCTGTGTAACTGGGGAGGCTGTCTGCAGTACCTCTGACAGCTGTTTGTTCAGTCATTTGTTTGCTTGTTTAAAAGTGAAGTCCTTTTAAAGAAATCAATGAGATGTTTGTTTCCTTTTTTAGGTAACTGAAATTCCTTCCTGTCAGATGGCAAAGGTGGTTGCTCATGAGTAACCAGGCAGGACTCTGACCTGTCTTTTACAGGTTTTATTTTGGTGCAAACTATTTACAGTGCAGAACCCCAAAGTTCATGTCTGCCTCAATCGCTAGCAGAATCCAGGAGTGCTTGTTTCCTAGACCTCCCCCAGCATAAAAGTCTCGTTACACCCAGCCTTTTCCTTCCCTTTGTGCTTTAGACTTCTGCGCAGGGTGGGCAACGGAAGGGGCATGCTTCCCTCCTGGCCGGCTTTGCCATGAGCGGTGCTCCCACCAGCATTCTCTGGTCCTTTCACCTCTTCCCCACTGGAGGCGGGGCTTTCCTCATCACCAGAAAAGGAACTGCTTCACAAGATTTTCAGAGGCTCCCTGTAACACAACTGCCCCTCTGTTTCCCGCCCCTGTTCTGATGGCAGTTCTCTGACACTTTCCTTATAAACAAAATATGTAAGCACACTGATCTTGGCAAATAGGAAGGGGAAAAAATAAAGGTTTGAATACAGTAGTGCACCTGCTCTTTTAAGCCCCCGTTCCAGCTGGTCCTCTGGGCTGGTGTTGCAGTTCACTGTCCTGCAAATCATTCTGCCTTCTTCTTTTTTAAAAACGTTTTATTTATTAAAGATTTCTTGGCTTACAAAAGCATGTGCAATGTCTCTTTTTCCAAGTTACATTTTCTACAGATCAGTTTCATTTGTTGAGACATTAGTGTTACATTAGGAAGAATGGGGGAAAGAGGTGGAATGGGCCATGGTGGGTCTAACTGATTCTCATGTCACAGATCTTACTCAGGACTCCATCTGACTCTGGTGGGAAAAGTCAGCTCAACTCAGACTTGGATCAACAAAAATCTGAGTATGTTTGGCGAATTGGGGTGGGCAATGTGAATTTTCCTTTTAAGATCTAAGCTGACCCACCGTAAATTCTTCCACAATAAATTCTCAGGGTGGGTTGCATCAATGAAGACTATTATTTACTATGATTTATAACCAAATAAAATTACCACTGAACAGCAATAAAAGCAATCCTCTACACCTTTGTAAAATCTCAATTCACTATTAAACATAGAAGTGAAAATTGCAGGAACAAATCAAATTAACATTTGAGAACAAACGGATAACACTCACAGAGCTTAAACAATGTAAACTATTTTACAACACTGGGAAAAAGAGAAAGCACATTGTCTGATGTCATAAAGCTATTTTGATAGGCACCAAGTAGGCCCTGCTAAGGAGGGGCATTCTACACAGCCAAGGGTTACTGAAAGGTTCCTTTCTCTGTACTCACTGTACTTCACATATTGCCATATTATACTTCACATACTATTTTCTACTGCTCCTCAAAACTTTATTGACACTAAGTGCTCTTTCTCTCTCTCTTCCACCTCCATACCCCCATGAATTTCCCCCAACCAGAGGTGGTTTTAGGGTAGCATGACTGGTGCAGTTGCACTGTGTGCTGTGATGCAGGGGGTTTCACAACAATGCTGTAGAATGGAGCATGAGAAACAGGGGTGTCAAATGTTAGCGCTGCACAGGCTACCACTGAAATTTGAGAGCCCAAAGTCTGCCACTTTTCCATGAAGACCCATGGGCTTTCTAAACTGTTATGGTGCAATGTGTGGATGATTTCAACTTCATTATCCATGGAATTCTTCCCTCATCCCAAAGTATCCCATGATCACTTTTCATGTTGACTGAGCACTCCCTCCTTCATGAGTCAATTTATGTAGGTGCTACAGTGCTGCTCAGTGGTTAGGTGTGATGCTTCAGCAGCTGAAGAGATCCTCTCTAAGGAGCAGCCAGATCTCCCTGATCTCAGTTCTAAGCACCACAGCGCTGAGATTGGAGATAAAAGTCTTCTGCCTAATCTTTAAAAGGCAGCATTTTCCTGAACCCAACACTAAAGTTGAAGTAGATGAAAAGAACTATAAATACCCTTCCATGCAGAGTAAAAAGCAGTGTTTACACACACACACTGGATTTGGGACACTGTCAGCAGCTTTACAGGAATTCAGGCACAGAGCCTTTCCCAGCCCTACCTGGAGACACTGTGGATTGAATGTGGTACCTTCTGCATGCAAAACAGATGCTCTGCCACTGAGGTACAGGCCTTCTCTAATGTGCATGTGTGGTGTGTATGTATGAGTTTTCTAGATGTTGCAAATGTGTGTGGGTACCCATGCCTGTGCCCATACAGTAGGGTTGTCATGGGGTTGCAAAGTTGTTGAGTATTGCTGTTTTGGAGTTATTTTAAGGGGGGAAATCGGCACTGCTGACATGGGCTACCATACGTCCAGCATGTGACCCTCAGAGGGATGGGTGTCAATGTGGTCACTGGGCAAAAATAAAAAAGGCCTAATGGTGGCAAGACCTGTGATTCAAGCTGAGTTAGAACAAGCCACCCTAAACTGGATGCATGCTTTTACGACTGGGTGAGTTTCCACCCCATCACAATTCCTCTCAATGAATAACCTGCAATATTTGTGCTTGTTTGCTTTAAAATTGTGGCTTTTTCAGGGTTGCTTCTTTTCTTCCAAAGAGACTATTACAGTGATTATGCAGAGATCAATTACTTCCTTCACTCTGTTAACAGGAATATAGACATCAAGAAAACTTAGTTCGGTGTGGGCTTTTCCTCCCACCAACCCATTTGCTGCTATCTAATTACACTTGTGCTAAGGCTGCAGGCACACAATACATGTACAGCTCAATCACAAATCTGACAATAGGAACTGGAGGTTGGAAGTAGGAACTGAAGAGAATCACTCTGGTATGATTTTTCCTGAAATATCTGTGCGCCGTATGAAACATAATTCATTTTTTAAAAAAGGCTTAGGGACATAGGAAGCTGCCTTAGAATGGGTCAAACCAATGCCCATCTAGCTCTGTTTTGCCTATGCTGACTGGCATTGGCTCTCTGGAATTTCAGAAGGGCTGACTCTCAGCCCAACCTTTATTGCTGCCTTTCATGGACTGTTTGGATGCAGAGGGATGATGGAAGGAACCAGCTGCACAACTCCCAAGGGAAGAAGGCTCAGAGCCCAGGGAGTGGTGGTGGCACAACAATGAGTGATTTGAGAGAGAAGAGGAAAAAGATTAGGAGGGGGAGGTGTCAGAAGCTGAAGGGGAAACAGGGCTTAGTGAGCTGGGGGAGTCTGTGGCAGAGAGAAGTCCAGAATCAGAGCCAGAAGCTGAAGCAGGAGAGTGGAATGAGAGAGGCCAAGAAACTGAGATGAGTTGGACTGGTAAAGAGCCACTGGTGTCTCCTACTCCTGTTGTGACAAGCTCCCCTCCCCACTGTCTCCCAGAACCAGAAGAGAGCTGAAACGGACAGAGCAGCAGTGGGCTGCAGGTAGACATAGTCTCTGATTACTTGGGGAAAGCCCTGGAGGGGAGGGGACTTAGAGGGCTGTGGGGAAACAGAGATTTTCAGTCTTGGCAACTGATTTGTGGGGTAAGATTTACCAGGGATGAGATGTTGTACTCATTAGGCTTGACAATCTGCCAAGTCTATGAAGATTGTGTTTTTGCTAATAGTTAACTCCAACTTCGAATGGTGTGATTTACTGCTGGCTCTTTGACCCTGCCACACTGTACAAATCTGTAGCAGTGATAGCTGCATCAGGAGGGTGGCTTAGCCCCACCATATGCATCACTACAGTGGTACCTCGGTTTACAAACTTAATCTGTTCCGGAAGTCCGTTCTTAAACCAAAATCATTCTTAAACAGAGGTGTGCTTTCCTTAATGAGGCCTCCTGCCGCTGGTGCCCTTCCTTCGTTCGGATTCTGTTCTTAGACCGAGGTAAAGTTCACAAACTGGGACACTACTTCTGGTTTTGCGGAGTTCGTAAACAGGACTGTTCTTAAACCAAGGTACCACTGTACTGAGTTTAAGGAAAGCTGCACTTTGCTAGATACGGAAACACTGAACCACAAGAACAAAAGACTGAACAGAATCAGAAGATAATACTGCCCAGGTCCAAAGTGTTTGGGAAGAGATGTGTGTAGGGGACAGTGGGGTGGAGGAATATCTGCTCTCTTCCAGATACAGTGGTACCTCAGGTTACATATGCTTCAGGTTACATATGGTTCAGGTTACAGACTCCGCTAACCCAGAAATAGTGCTTCAGGTTAAGAGCTTTGCTTCAGGTTGAGAACAGAAATCGGGCTCTGGCGGCGCGGCAGCAGCAGGAGGCCCCATTAGCTAAAGTGGTGCTTCAGGTTAAGAACAGTTTCAGGTTAAGTACAGACCTCTGGAACGAATTAAGTACTTAACCCGAGGTGCCACTGTATTTGAATACTCTGAACTGTGGTAAGCTTCAGCCACACAAACAATATCAATTCAACGCTGCAAAACTGTTTTGAGGCATAGTGGTCTTTTTCAACCATTCAAGACAATTCTCTGCTGTGTGCATTTCTGCCTTCCTAGGCAGCAATTCATTTGTCTTCTCTTAATTTGCAGGGAAGAGAAATGCTGTCACACTGTCAGCTGTTGCAGATGCTCCTTAAGTGATGCAGGGTAATAGAGTGGCAGTAGTGTTAAGTCCTATAGTGCGTTAAACAAAAGAAGGGAAATTCAAATCCAGAAGTCCCAAGGAATTAGCATTTACATAGCCAGCAACAGCGCAGAAGAGACAGACCATGCAGTGCAGAAGCAAACATTCATTAGAAGTGCAACTCCACCGGAGTTTATCAGTGGGCCATGTCCTCTTCTGTAACATTCCTTCCCTAGTTTTTAGGTCAAATGAAACTGTCCCTTTTTTTGTAGGCAAGTATGAAACTGGTCTGGCACGTTTTGCAAGTTGTACCACAGGGGCAGGAAACCCGTGACCCTCCAGATGTTGTTGGCTTTCATTTCCCATCTGCCCCAGCCAGTGTAGCCAACAGCCAGGGATGATGTAGTCCGAAAGCATCTGAAAGGCCAGAGATCCCTCGTGCCTGTTGTACTGAAACTCAAGTTCCAATAAAGTTCCCAAGTTGACCAAGTTCCCTGGGGAGAGGGATTGATTGTTAAACCGCCCCTGAGAAGTGTAGCTTTGTGAGGGGAATAGGGAGCATAGCTGTCAACGTTTCCCTTTTCTTGCGAGGAATCCTATTCGGAATAAGGGAACCATCAGCAACCTGAAAGAACTGCAGTTCCCAGGATTCTTTGTTGAAAAGAGACTATCGTATTTTTCGCCCTATAGCGTGCACTGGCCCATAGGGCACACTTATTATTTTTTTGGAGGGGGGAATAAAGAAAAAAAATTATTTCCCCTCCCGAGCTTGCCGGGCTGGGGGCGGGGAAAGCCCGAGCTTCCCCCAACCCCAGCCCCCAGAACGGGTCCAGGAACGATGGCGAGGTTGCACTCAACCTCACCATCGCTCCCGGAGCTTGCTGCTATCCGAAGCCCGGGGAGTGCGGCGCTGTAGCCCACTGCGCACCCCGGGCTTAGGGCAGCTATCCGCAAGCCTGCGGCGCCCGGCGGAAACTCCCGCAGGGTTCCGCAGGCTTGCGGATAGCTGCCCTAACCCTGGGGTGTACAGTGCCGCGCTCCCTGGGCTTCGGGCTGCAGGCAGCTATCTGCAAGCCTTCGGAGCCCACGGGAGTTCCCGCCGGGCTCCGCGGGCTTGCGGATAGCTTCCTGAAGCCTGCATTCACCCCATAGGACGCACACACATTTCCCCTTCATTTTTGGAGGGGGAAAAGTGCGTCCTATAGGGCGAAAAATACGATATTTATGATGCTGCCATGATACTGTACTGCATTTTTAAACATCTACACAATCTGTAATGCACATTTTCATGCAAGTTTTCCTAACATGCATTTTTGTAGAATATACACATTTCTGTAGATTATGCATATTTTTACAAACCGTGGTCCTTAATATATTGCATTTTTCATGTTACTTTCAGTAATAGATATGCTTGCTGTCTTCAGGCATGACTTGAATCACCAAATTTGAAGAAGTATGAATTTTGAAGAATTGCTGCATTTTTGTTTAGAATTGGTGTGGGAAATGCAAATTAGGTGGGTTGGAGTTAAAATATGAACCAAAATAATTTTTTCCCACCAGACTATACAGTAGGCTGATCTACTTCCCTGTCTAACAGGGAAGGCTAATTTTTGGTCTCCAGGTATTTATTGACTACAACTCAGCTATGCTGACTAGGCATGATGGGTATTGGATTCCAAAACTCCAGAAAGCCATGGGTTAGCCACCCTCCTGTATAGTTTCTAATGCTCTCTTGATGCTTTAAAGTCACTTTTATTCATAACATCACATTATAAAACTTTCTGGCGTATGCTTCATCAAGACAATTTCTTCCCAAGCGGTATCACTCACTTTCATTTTTTGTGAAGCCGATGAAAACCAACCAACCAACAAACAAGCCTTGTCTTTCTAAGACAAAGCCTGTTGTTTTCTCCCCAAAATGTGTTTACAGTTCAAGTCTCAACAGGGAAGCATGTTTTGCATGCAAATAGCAGGTGGTTAGGGAGTGCTGGTTTTGACAGCTGATGTCATGAGCTGCTTCGACATCTGTGGTCTAATAGAGTGACTCTGTAGTCGAGTGAAGTTTCTGATGAAAGGCAACCAAATTAAGTGGAGGTGGGCTTTCTTCCCCCCTTCTGTCTCTTTCTCAAGCCAGCTAAGGCTGGGACTGTTCAAGGGGGAATGAAGAAATGATTAAAAAGAAATTGCACTCTGGCTCCTGTGGCAAGTGACATAAATGAACCTGAAAAGGCAAATAAGACGACACTAATTTTAAAGACACAGCAGTATTCTCAGTCAGCCTTCTTGGAAATTGTGTGGTTGAAAGCCGGAGGAGAACTCTCTCTCTCTCTCTTCGCAAACAGGGAACAGCCAGCTGCTAGCAGGGGGTGGAAGTTAAGTGTACCCCAATGAGTGTTAATTAAATCCACTTCCCAGTCTTTTCCCAAGTGGGCAATGCAATGGTATCAGGTGCCATCTCCTAGCGCCTACAATGCTAGCTTATTTCCCCATAGTTCTAAGACTTCCTTCTGCTTCTTATTGCATAATGCTTTTGGATACACAAGTATCCTCTGTACTAAATGAGTTGCTACACGCTGCATGTACTTGTGTGTAATACTTGGTTGCATTTTTACTGTTAGGATAAATGATTGTGAGAGGGAAGCAGGGGAGGGAGAACTCAACCCTTCCACAACCACCAGTTCAAATCACACACACAACCACCCCAGCTGCTTTTCTCTCCTGTAGGATGTTGAATGCGTGTCTGCTGTCGAAGCTTGTTTTGCTTCATTCACTGAATTTATTCAAAGGAGCTACGTCAGATAAGTGGAGATGCTGGGTGGTGGTGCAAAGACTGCCGTAAAGGGCAGTGGCGAATTTTGGACTCTCAAATTTCAGCAGTGTACTGTGTGATGCTTAAACTTCATGCCCCCTGCCTCTTGTGCTTCATTCTACAACCTTGTACAGCACAGCACCCAGTGCAACTGCACTGGTCATGCCACTCTGATTCAAAACCTCTGTTGCCTTCTGGGATATCTTCAGGTGAATAAAAAACTAAAGAATAAACCCTACACAAATTCAGACCAGAGTCCCTAAGATTGTTGGATAGCACCTTGTACGCCTGCTTCTGGCAACTCCTGCAGCCAAGCTGGTGCCAAATGTATTGCTCTGTTTTCCTCTGGACCACATGCATGAGGCCAAGAGGAGGGTTTTTTGGCTGGGCAGGCCAGGACCTCCGGACACACTGCCAGGCTTGCACCCTGGGGAGGTGTCTTCACTGTTGCTAACACAGTGGTTTGACTTCACCCCCGGAGGCACACTCCATTGTCTTTAGAGACAGACACCACCAACAACAATCTCTTGTCAATTGATGAGTCTGGAATGTGATATTGTGAAAGTTTGTAAAGTTATCTTTGCTGTCTCTCATGCAGGACTTATATTTCAAAAAATACTATTTCCTCAAATCTGAAGAACCAGGCAAGGGATCTTCTGCTCCCACACTGAGTTCAATTAGTATTTGCTTCCCTTTCCATCATTCCTGATCTAAATTGGAGAGATGAAAGTGTGGAATTGCCCAGTGTGAGTCAGAAGTCAAACTGCAAGCCTATGGTCTGTAGGGAACTGGGGAGAAACTTTGAAGTCTATTACAAAGCCCTTGCTTCGTAGGACAAAAAATTGGTAAAGCTCCTCAAAGCATCCATAGCCAAAAACCCTGAAAATCAAATATTGACAAGAAGAAAGTCCATAACAATCACTTAAGTATTTCTGCTCTGCCAATTATATGCTAAAATGCCTGGAGCTTACATTTCACTCTAAGCAAAATTGCCACACAAATGACATTTTCTTTATTCCATCTCATGATAATAGCTACACTTAGAAGTCATAAACAATCATGACACTTTGTCAACTTCATAGAATATATTTTCTACACTAAAACTTAGCGTATACATATTAAGACAAATATAAATTTTTAAAATGATCCTCAAATTTCTTTACCCCCAAATATTGCAATAGGAAGAAAGATCTTGTGGAAATATGAAGCGAGCCCCAGCTGTCAATGACAGGCAGGTATGTGCAATGTCACTGTTCCATGGTCATATTTGTGCCCAATGTTTCCTGTGCCATGCATAATACATGCACAGAGTTTAGGGCAACTTATTGGTCAGCAGTTCACAAACTGTGGTCTATGAGACACCAGTGTTCCGTTAACTTCATTCAGGTGGTTGGCCACGTGTCTATTAAGAACATTTGCAATTTGAAATATATGGAATACAAATTGCAATACAATAAAATACAATGTAAGAAATCAAATAGGCAGTAAAAATACAATTAAAACCCAGTCAGCATTTAGCACAGTACATTACAATTGCTGCAAGACACATAAAAATCATTAAGTGATCCAACAACACTCAGCAATGTTCAAGTGGTCCATAGGGGGAAAGGTTTGGGAACAATTTTTACAGTGTATAACACTCCTTTTGGTTCACAGACTTGTTAAATAGAATATCCCTTTGAACAGCTTAATAAATACTTAAATAGTGACAGGGACTGTAATTCAGTGGTAGATTACATGGCTTTGTAGTCCAGGGTCCCAGGATAGATGTACAGCAGGTAGAGTTGAGAAGGTCTCATATCTGAAGCCCTAGAAAACCAGCACTTGTCATTCTAGGCTATCATCCTCAACTGTGCATCCCCAGATGTTGGACTTCTAGCTCCCATCATTGTTTAGCTCCAGATAGCTGGAGAAGATGAGGATCGTAGTTCAACAATGTCTGGGAACCAAAGGTTGAAGAACACTGATTCAGGAAGTTAAAACATTAGATGGCTCAAAGGCAGCTTCATTTGTTCATTAGGAACATCCATTATTGTGTTTTGGAAAGAGAGAGATGAAAGAGGTAACATAGGAAGAGGGATGAAGTGAAAGGAGATGAGATGAAGTAGATTAGAATATTTTATCCCAGGAAGATGCTGGGAGAATGAAACGGGGAAGGCATGCAAGGATGGATTTAGATCAGGCATCCCCAACCTTTGGCCCTCCAGATGTTTTGGACTACAGTTCCCATCATCCCTGACCACTGGTCCTGTTAGCTAGGGATCATGGAAGTTGTAGGCCAAAACATCTGGAGGACTGCAGGTTGGGGATGCCTGAGTTATATCAATTTGTTTTATTTATTTATTTTGGTAGAATCTGTTTTGCAAGTGAGGCTCACATTGTCTTAAATTCCCACTGAGTGGTTGGCTGAGGTTCTTCCTCAGGTTACACATCAGAAGCCAATAATGCTAGCAACAGTACCATTTCAAGATTGTCACCAGATTTTGCCTAAATAACAAGTGGAAGTGAATTCAGAGGTTTCTTCTTCGATAAAAATGCCTGAGGAATGTCACGGTAAGCCAACAAAGTATTGATTATGCTAGCACAGTTGCTGAAAAAGGGGTTGTAAGACTCTAATCTACCACCAAGGCTACTACTCCAGAAGACTGATGGCCTGATGATGATACAGTAGTTAGGGGTGATTAGGAGAACGGTAGACTCATCTCTACCAACTCTCCACCGAGCTGCTCTTGTGGTGGTGGAGAGATGTGCTACATAGCCAGCAGGAAGCTACCATCAGAAAGTGATGGATGTTTGGGATCCAAAGTCCCACAGATCGCCTATAGCAGTGTTCCCCAACCTTGGGCCTCCAGCTGTTTTTGGACTACAACTCCCATCATCCCTCGCTAGCAAGACCAATGGTCAAGGATGATGGGAATTGTAGTCCAAAAACAGCTGGAGGCCCAAGGGTCCAAATCTTTGATCCTTCAGCTGGAGGCCTATAGGGTCCAAATCTTTGATCCTTCAGCTACACCAGCCTGGCACTGCAAACAATGTGTGAAAAAATTGTCCCCACCTTTGGATCCACTGCTCCTGTTTTGGAGTTTAAATCACTCTACCTATCTCTCTGTGTGCTGTGCATAACTCTCCTGGTCTTCCTACTGAGCAGGACACAGCCTTTGCTCCCATGTGTTATGGAGCTGCTGGTGTGTGTGTGTGTGTGTGTGTGTTGAGAATTATGGTTTAACAATAGAACTACTAGCACATTTGCAAAGCTAAATAGGGTCTGGTATGCTTTCAAATTATATGGGGGAACCACATATTGAGATTCCGGCATTGCAGGGGGTTAGATGACCCTCAGTATCCCTTTCAACTCCACAACTCTATGATTCTAACTTTCAACAGAGATCGACACATAGACCGAACTAAGAACTCTACACCCAAAGTCACCCCTGGACAATCTCATAATAGTAGGTGCCATCCCTACTCTATAGCTTCCTTTACATAACAGCTAACCCTGCCCTAAATGCTCCAAATGGGATGAGAAACGGTGTCCTGCTGCAAGAACAGCATGCACTTTACACTAATTCCATTTATCACTCAGCTTTGGTGCCTAATTGTAAATAATAGCAATACAACAGAGGCTGGTTGCTTTTAATTGCAAGAGGGCTTAATCACCTCCTAGAGGGAGCTGCATTCCTTCTGTATTTCACAGTCTAATTTAACTCCTTTTGGAATGGGAGAGGAAAGGAGGCATGCCAAGAACCATAATAGCAAAGATGAAATGCCATCCTAAATCAATCTGCACCCTTGTTCCAAATATATTAACCAGCTTTTCATTTAGCTAACATGGAATTTGCATTGTGTCCAATAATGGCTGGAGTGACTAACAGTGTGTGAGAGAGATGGGTGGGGGGAACCATCAATTGTGGAAGCAATTTATATGGCACCCTAATAAAATTGTCCATTGTTTTCACACTGTGTGTGTGTGTGTGTGTGTGTAAACACGAATAAAGTAAAATCCCATTGATACAACTCTGCCCACAATCAGCTTATTAACATAATGATTCCAATGAAAATGTACCACTGAATTATTTGTACATGTTTATGCTGCATATTTCATTTTTATGACATTGGCATCCTATTCTCTCCCCCCCCCATTGGTTTCAGTTTCTGTTACCCATAGAAACAGTTATATCATCTATATCTATCTCTGTCACTATCTCTATTTCTCTTATTTAATTTCATTTATGGATCACTTCCCATGACCCCCCCCCCAAAGAATTTACAATATAATAAAAGCAAACATAAAAACGGTTAAATTAGTTGCACACATGTGTGCGTGCACACACACGTTTGAAATAACAATGGCACACACATGAAGTCAATTCAAATCCAATACAGAAGCCAAATGGGATAAAAGATATCCATTCAGAAGGCTTGTGTTCTCTCTCATCATGACTTCTCCAAACAAAACTACTAACGTGGTTGAGAAGCAGGGAGAGGAGGCAAAGATAAGGGATCTATCTAAACAGAACATGCCTTTCTCCTGCAAGCATACAAGGAGTCAGAGCACACAAGAGTAATGTGGTTTGAAGAAGAGTGATGTGTGTCTGGAGGTGCTCATAGATCCATCTCTGTCATTGGAGTCCAAGTATTTTATCTAGCTGGGGCTGCCTTTTGCCAGTTCAGGCTGATGCAACTTCTGCAGACACTCCTGGAATAGGGTAGCAAAACTAAAGTGGTTCAGGCATTGGTAGCCTCAAGATTGCGTTACCACAATCTGCTGTCCAGAAGCTGCAGCTACTGCAGAAAGAATTTTTACCTTATTTTATGTAAACTTTATGCCATTTGAAAAATAGTTAATTTCTTTACATTCCCAGTCAAACAATTTGGCAATATTCAGGAGAGCACATGTAGGTGGTGGATTCTTTGCTTTTTAAAATGACTACAGTGGCGGCACTCGCAAAACAACCCCCCCCCCAAAAAAAAACCATTGCTAGATATTCTGAAACCTGGGATTCCTGCCAGAATTAAAATGAAGCAGAACCCAAGGGGTATGGAAATGTCAGGACAATAACAGAGCTGAACTGAAGGAAAGCTTTCATCCCTAGTTTTATGGCTGCTTGGGGGCTTTACAATAGGTTTTAAAATGAAGGCACTTTGTTGACCTGCTTCATTTGCCTGCCTTTCTTTGTCAGCTGCATTGCAAGTATTTACCAAGACAGCATCCCATCTCAAAATGCACACCTAAATCTATGCTGCCTAACTTGGGACAGATGGCAACCCAGATTCATTTCATCCGGTAATTTAGTTTTCCTCAAGTCTGGGTTGCTCAAGTTTCTGGAATTTAGTCACAAAGTTCCAGCCCCAACTGCAGACCAATTTACAAAAGAGAGAAGAGACACAAGCAATGGGACGTAACTTAACCACCCGACAAAAGTCTTACAGTTCTGAAGCGGAGGAAGAAAAATAGCTCAGTGACAGTGATTCACATGATGTTCTTCTTTCCAGATTTATTGATAGTGTTCTGAGTTAAGAGCCCCCCGCTGCCGCCATTTCTACCTGATCAGGATCTTTTCTTTCTTAAATAGTGTTGTGCCAACTCCTTTCCCCTCTGTTATTTGTCATCACTTAATGAGAAAGGAAATTACACAGAAAGATTACATTTTAGTGACATTTTCATGGGTCAGGTGCATGGTTTTTCTCAGGCTTACCTGACTTTTGAAGTGGCTAAAGGGGTGTCTGCCAGGGCCTGGGTTTTGTTTCGTTTTCAGTCTTAAGTGCTCAGTGAGTGAAGAATAAGACTCTGAATCTCACGATCGGGGGTTCTAGTCCCACACTGGGGAAGAGATTGCTACACTGCAGGAATTGTGATCCCTACAATTCCATGATTAAAAAGTGGTCACAAGATAAGTTCTACTATCTCGGCAGTGATCTGCACTCTTCAGCCTTACAGGTGCCCACACTTAAATTAAAATTCAGAGGAAGATGTAGGGCAATGAGGTTGGGGTTGCAAAGTGCTGAATAACTGTTTATGGTACAAACAGACCCACACACCCCCTCCAATAATGATGTAAGTTCAAATCCCCATACCCAGAAAAAATATTTTAAAAAGTCAAATGTCTCCTGAAAATGAGCCAGAAAAATGGAAACCTCTTTTACGGGGGGGGGGGGGATATTGAGGAAGTTGGAAAGTAATTTTAGCATACTGCTAACATGAAAAAATGTAAAGGTAAAGGACCCCTGGATGGTTAAGTCCAGTCAAAGGTGACTATGGGATTGCGGCACTCATCTTGCTTTTAGGCCGAGGGAGGCAGCGTTTGTCCACAGGCAGGTTTCCAGGTCATGTGGCCAGCATGACTAAACCGCTACTGGCACACGGAGGACCGAGACGAGTGCCAGAGCACATGGAAACCTGTTTACCTTCCCATCACAGTGGTACTATTCAGCTTGAAAACATGCGTAATTTCTTCCAGGATTTCTTTCTTTGCATGTTAAAAAAAAGTTTCCCTGCTCCGCCCCCCTTTAACTTAAGATTTTATAACTGATTAAGCAGAACCCCCCCCCCCATATATTGAATTTCCAGGTTCCCATACATAGGTATTTCTTGGTGGGCTTCCCAAAAGCATCTGGTTGGCCACTCTGATAACAGGATGCTGGATTAGATGGGCTCTGGAAGGACCCTTCTTATATTCTTATGCTCTGAGAATTGAGGAAAGTTAGTAATCAAAATGGGACCCACCACAAGTGCTTACAGCCAGTGATCAGTTTCAAGTTTGATTTGTACAGTGTCTGATCATGGAGTTTTATCAGACCCATCTAGAAGATTCCCAACCACTTGTTTATCAGCACATGACAACTGACAAACAATGATGAAAGAATCAGGAATTTGCTGCTGAAAACAAACCTGTGTGGGGTTTCCCTTCCTTTGCCCATAAAATGTATTTATGGAAATGTGGTGTGTGACATCACCATGTTGTATTTCTCATTGACAACCAATGGTGTGGAAAAGGGGGCGAGGAAGAAACACTATGAAGTGATGCCAAAACCCATGTTTCCATAACTAAATATTATGGCCACAAATGGAAAAGAAATTGGGTTCAGGGATGCCTGTTTTGAAGACAACCATGATTGTTTTCTCACACCAGGTTCCCAAAATAAAATTTTATTAAACCCACTCTTAGGCCTCGTGTGCATTTTACATTAAAGCAGTATCATGCCACTTAAAAGACCTGTGGCTTCTGATGGAGAAAAGCAAATACCTTTCCTGAAAGCAACTCCTGCAGCCAAGCTTGTCCAAATGTATTGCTCTGCTTTCCTTGGGACCACATCAGCAAGGCCAAGAGTGGGGTCTCGTATGGGAAGCCCAGGACCTCCATACACACTGCACAGACTTGCACCCCAGAGAGGTCACTTCGGTGTTGCTAATGCAGCAAAAACAACCTGGGAGGCAGCAGTTATGAGTTACCAGTCTCAGCAGGCACTGTGATACTTCAGTGGTTTGACTTCACTCCTGGAGGTGCCGACAATATTGCTTTAATTACATAATGCAGATAGGGCCTTAAACACAACCTAAGTATTAAATCTGCATTTTCTTAAGCTCACTGAAGTCCTGGAGCTGGTTCACACACAAGCCCACTGCATATAATTCAAACACATTATGACAGTGCCCCTTTTATTTATGTGTCCATATGTCTGTATGGGTCATTTCAGGTAATGTGCTTAGTGATAGCACATTACTGGAAAAGCAGCCTTTTGTTGGCCCGTCCATTAATCTGCACCTCATTTACAATATTTTAATAACCACTCTGAAACAAATTAATGGGCTGCACTTAGATGGGTAGGAAAAATAATAATAATTAAATGCATCTTTCTGCTGAGTGCTTATGGCTGCAGTCATTTCAAAACTCAAGCTTTGTTGAAATTAGCCAGTGGTTCACTAGATGCTTTGATCATCACATATCCACAGTATCGAGCTATTTAGAGATGAAATTGCCCTTGTGAAAAACTTCAGCCTAAATAGGCTCTCTCTCTCTCTCTCTCTCTCTCTCTCTCTCTCTCTCTCTCTCTGTGTGTGTGTGTGTGTGTGTCTCTGTGTGTGTGTGTGTGTGTGTAGAACATGCCAAAGACTCCTAGACAACTCTTCAGTTATGTGACTTCACCCAAGTAGCATTTTAACATAAGAAAAGCAGATGGCTTACAATACCATGTTTTCATTTCTATGGATTGGGGTGGGGGGAGAAAAGACCAAAGTGTGCATTCCTTTGCTTTAACAAAAATCAATGTCCAAGACGGTTCTGCTTTATTTGTTGTCTCCCCATGAGTTTCTCTGTGTTCCTCCCCCCTATTGTGCCGCTTTCCCCAACACGTAATTTCTGACTCCCCCTCCCCCCCCACAACTCCTAGTGATTTATTTATTTATAAAAGAAACCATCTTTTCTCTCTGTCATTTTAATGCCATTTTTCTTAGGGTGGCTTGTTATGACAGGCTTTCTATTGTTGCATTTATTTTTATTTGTTTTTTTCCTTGCTTTCATTATTCTCCAGATGAGACACTGTGCCAAGTCAAATCCCATTTCTGCTCCCCCCCCCCCCCCTTCTTGCCTTGCTTTGAATAAAAGATGAGCCACTCTGGAACTACTCCAGATTCAGCCGCCGAAGTGCACTGGTCCAGCACATTTCTCTCTTAGTTCTGTGCCAGGATGTTCCAGGTTACTCGCCTACTGCAGTTTTTCCAGGAACTCGGTACATTGCACCATAGGTTGCTTTTCTATTAGGACTGATAAGGTCTGCTGGAGTTCAGACTGTTGAGCTTTGAAATCAAAGCTTAAAACTGTGCAGAGACAAAAGGAGGCTGGTTATATTCAGTAACTGCTGCCAAACACGTGCCACTTTTAAATATCCAGTGATATTTGCGGCCAACTGTTAGGTATTACTATCCCTTTTGTCACTGGACACTAGAACAAAGAGACAGGAGGAAGTTAGCTGAGAAACACATTTTTTATGCTTGAGGAGGAGCAATCCACTAGCAGTGAAAAGGAAAAAAAATAAGTTGTAGCCCTTGTTAGATTCTCCATTAGAGTCAAAGTGGGAGAAACAGAGAGAGAGTGTGGTATGGTTTTCTTTCTTTTTTCACAGAAAAGAATGGTAGGGAATGAAGCAAACCTCCCCAATAGTCTTAATGCCAATTGTGATGGATAGCCTAGGTAAAGCAGAGGTTGATGGTGCACTACAGGCAAAATTCCACCAGAGTGATATAGCTCTCAGTATCCTGAGTCAGAAGGCAGTGGAGGCTGCAGCTTGAGAAGGAAAGGGAAAGGGAAATTCTGAGCCATGTAAAATCTGACCTGAGGGAATTACAGCCAGAAAAGCAGTCTCTGGGCTGGCAGTTAGCTTGAAAGACAGTGGTCATTGCCTTTCAAGGGAATACCGGCACATGAACCTTTAGAAATCTCACACCCGAGGTTCTTCTAGACTATCAGAACAGGGGATCAGAGAACACTCCCCTTTTAACTGGTTTAGGATTCTTCTTCAATAATAATAATGATGATGATGATGATGATGATGATGATGATGATGATGAAGAATTAATTATACCCCGCCCACCTGGCTGGGTTCCCCAGCTACTCTGGGTGACTCCCAACCAAATATTAAAAACACAACACAGCATTAAACATTAGAAACTTAAACCTAAAAAGGGCTGCCTTCAGATATCTTTTAAAAGTAAGATAGTTGCTTATTTCCTTGACATCTGATGGGAGGACGTTCCACAGGGCAGGCGCCACTACCGAGAAGGCCCTCTGTCTGGTTCCCTGCAACTTCGGTTTTTGCAGCGAGGGAACTGCCACTGGGCCTCAGTGTCCGGGCTGAACAATGGGGGTGGAGACGCTCCTTCAGGTATACAGGACCGAGGACATTTAGGGCTTTAAATCTCCTCATGAGAAGATAAATCCCCTTCCTGCTCTCACAGCCAAAACTTGGAAGGATGACCCATATGTTTACTTCAGTATCCCACCCCCCAAATCACTGTGATTAGAGCATATAGGGGAAATAATTCACTATGATTAAAAGCTAGACCTAGCCCTCAAAACAAAATATTCCTGCTCCCACCTCTTCCATTTCCTCTACATCGCCTTCCCCCTCCCTTTTTTTTTTTTTTTGTTTTGCTGTGGACAGTTCCCCAATCAGCTTGCATTTACCTCTATGGAAAAAGTGAAGTGACAAAGCTACTCCCTGGTCTACTATGAGATGCCTTGTTAATGGACTTATGTGAACTGACTTAGTATAATAAAAGACTACCCTGAATCATCCAGATTCAGCTTATTATTTGAGTTATACACACAACTGATGCAAACCCCTACAAATTCTGTCTTCAGCTGGGGTGATGGGTTGTGGAGGTGGGAACTCCGACTGCATCACAGTGTTGGATGGTGGTAAGTAGGAATTTCCAAGAATTCCAGAACTCACATGGTGCAAATCTTGCTAGACTATAGCATTTGAAGAAAATTCAAGTGTGTGATCCCCAAAGTAAAATCTCAGGTGATATATAATAGAATATAAAAGCAAACAAATGTGCACCTTGTGATTCTGCTGATTGTGTAGCTTAGCTGCATGTACTTCTGCAAATAATTCCAGTCCCAAATGATGCCATGAATTATGTTACTAAATACTAATGGCAAATATGGGCACCTCCTGATCGATACCAAGTATCATCTATCAAACAGTGAATATACCAAAGAGAATATATAAAATAACAAGTGGCATATTATGCAGAGATTATCAAATGCTACTGGCTATTAAATATAGACTTTCCTATATTGGAAGTTATCTGTTCAATACCCATGGTCTAATTAGCTATCACATACAATAAGCATTCAACAACATTAAGACAAGGCTACAGTCCTATGCAGGATGAACTAGTTGGGACTCACTTCCAGGTGCATTGCATGTCTCATAGCTGTGAGGCATTTGTGAGCTTTTTTTGCGGAGAAAATCTTGCTGTTCTGCCGTGACCTCCCTGCCAATTTGGATACAGTAACAGAACTGGAGGCCCCTCAACTGTCCTCGGGTCCAGTATTGGACCACTTCGATTGGATACTCCTGGCCGATGTGGACAGATTCCTCCGAGCTGGAAGGCCCACCATTTGCCTCCTGGACCTGTGCTCATCCTGGCTGATTAGAGCATTTCCAGACGAGGTGCGGGCCGCCCTGAGTGGGATCATTAATTTATCCCTCGGCATGGGGACATTCCCAGGGGAGTTGAAGGAAGCAGTGGTGCATCCGCTCTTAAAGAAAACATCATTAGATCCTTTTGATCTATCCATCCATCATTAGATCCTTTTGATCTATCCATTTGATCTGTCCTATACAGGGTCAGGTTTAAGGTGCTGGTTTTGACCATTAAAACCCTATGCGGCGTAGGACCCTTGTACCTATGGGACCGCCTCTCCTGGTATGCCCTGCGGAGGACCTTAAGGTTCATAAATAACAACAGTTTGGAAGTCCCGAACTCCACGGAGGTTAGACTGGCCTCAACCAGGGCCCAGGGCCTTTTCAGCTCTGGCCTCGGCCTGGTAGATCGCCCTACCACAGGAGATCAGGGCCCTGCGGGATTTGACATCTTTCTGCAGGGCCTGCAAGATGGAGCTGTTCCACCTGGCCTTTGGGTTGGACTCAGTCTAAACCTCCCCCCCCCCCATTTATTTATTTATTTATTTATTGTGGAACCCCTTATCTGGGATTTGTATATAAATTTTCCCTCGGCTCTTTTTTGCTGGCCCATGTAAGACCAGCATGGATAGTTGGCCCCAGTGAATATTTGATGTTTTCTCCCCTCATGGCTTTGATCTATAGGCTACCACTAAAACGAGGCTGCATTTTAAGCTGCATTTTAAACTGTATTCTAATTTATATTTTTGTTTTGTTTTGTTTTTAAATGTTTTTACTGTATTTATATTTAGTGTTAGCCGCCCTGAACCCGGTCTTGGCCAGGGAGGATGGAGTATAAATAAAAATTTATTGTTGTTGTTGTTGTTGTTGTTATTTCAAGTAATCATCACTATTCTTTTATATTACAGATTTGGCAGTGTCCAAGATCAACACATTGAATACTCATACACATTTGAGTTGTAGATCCTGATATCTAGCTAATTATTGGCAGATTTCCTACTGTGACTCCTGATAAACTGTGCTGTGCACATCATTAGAGAATATATAATCACCTTTATCTATTGAATACACTAATAGAGTACGCCAACCGATTCAAACCCAGGCTGGGAAGAAGGGAGTCAAGTTTGAAGGTTTAACTCCCTGCAAAAGCCTTGCCAAGCAGCAGATATCAGGAATTGATTTGCTCTGGCTGCAATCCATGAGACTAAGATGTCCCCTAGTACAGTTTGTTATTTAATTAACGAACAAATCTGAATAGTACCTGGACATGCTGGCATGCATCAATTTAAGGATCCTGCATCTCAGTCTGCAGCGAGGGATATAAAATTATATCCCTTAAAGGGCCTTGGGAAAACAGAAGAAGACTTCAGGGAATTACAGTGGTTGAAGGCTAGTGTGATGTGCACCCCAGATCCTATAAGAATTTAGTCAGGTGCTCAGCTCACCAAACCATAAAATCATAGAACTGTGGAGTTGGAAGGGTCCCTGAGTCTGCAATGCAGGAATATGCAGCTGTCCCGTATGTGGATCTAACTTGCATCCATGGTGTTATCAACACCACACTCTAACCAACAATGTAGTGGCTCCCCAATGCCACTGCATGCGCGGGGCACTCCCTGGGTCGTTTCCCGCATGCGGTGGCATTAGGGGAGGTTGTGCTTCTGCCAACCAAATGGCTGGCGGGAGCGCAATTTTATATGTGCACTTTTCCCCAATACCTCTGCTCACAAGAAATAATCTAGGGAGTGCTCCCTGCCCGCAGCTGCATGAGGGGAGAGGCTCAACAACTTTGGGCCATCTCCCCTCATTTTCTTAAAATTGAGTCCCCCAAAAGTGGGGGGGGGTCCTTATACATGGGGGCGCCTTATGGACAGAAAAAGACAGTATGTTGGAAGTTCAATCAGGGTGTGTGCCTGTGAGTTATGTGCAAATTTACTCACAAATGTGAGAGGTTCCTCAGTCAACATATTATTCAATAGGGGGAAGCAGCCCTTTCAGGGTGCTAGGGTCTACAGTTCTCAAGCCACCCAAAGAGTCCCAGGGGCCCCTACAGGCCAGGCAGGGAGTCACAAGTAATAGTTGTTTTCCCCTTACCTATTCACCTATTAAATTAACTCTCCTAAAAAAAAACCCTCTTGGACTTGTACCCCAATCAAATAGCAGCTAAATACATTTAGGAGGGCTTCACCCAAGGTTTCAGGATTCTCAGTAGGGCTGACTTTAGAAAGTGTTTGGAAACTCCAGTTAGTTGAAGATGCAGCAAGCTGAATCTTGCTCGAGTGCGTTTATCAGATCGTGTAAGACCTTTTATGTACCAATTCCAATGGTTTTTAATTTGTTTCTAGGCCCAATTCAAGATGAGAACCAGCACTTGGAACTGGGATGCAGAAGCAAATTGGAAGCTCCTGAATATATTCCAGATTTATCACACTCTTATCAGCTTTTTTCCTCACCCATAATTAACATCAAACCCCATAGAAAATGTAACCTTAAATTCACACAATCATATACAGTGGTACCCCGCAAGACGAATGCCTCGCAAGACGGAAAACCCGCAAGACGAAAGGGTTTTCTGTTTTGGATGCGCTTCGCAAGACGAATTTCCCTATGGGCTTGCATCGCAAGATGAAAGCCCATAGGGAAATGCTGGCGGTCGGGAGCAAAGACTTTCGCCCACAGCCGGCCTTCAGAAGAGGACCTCTTCTGAAGGCCGGCGGGGGGCAAAAGTCTTTGCTCCCCCCCCCCCGCCTGCCTTCCCCCCGCCTGCCCCGGGCGATCTTAAAATGCTGGCGGGCGGGAGCGAAGCGTTCGCTGCCGACCCCCAGCATTTTAAAATCTCCCCGTGTCCCGGGGAGGTTTTAAAATGCTGGGGGTCGGGAGCGAAGCGCTGCCGACCCCCAGCATTTTAAAATCTCCCCGTGTCCCGGGAAGGTTTTAAAATGCTGGGGGTCGGGAGCGAAGCGCTGCCGACCCCCAGCATTTTAAAATCTCCCCGTGTCCCGGGAAGATTTTAAAATGCTGTTCCGAAGCGGGGCGGGGGGCGGGAACACCTTCTGAAGGCGGGCAGGGGGCGAAAGTCTTTGTCCCCCCTGCCTGCCTTCCCAGGGGCTTTTAAATCGCCCCGGACAGCGGAGAAGTCCTCCGCTGTCCGGGGCGATTTTAAAATGCCGCCCGCCAGCATTTTAAGATCGCCCCGGACAGCGGAGAAGTCCTCCGCTGTCCCAGGGTTTTTTAAAATGCTGGGGGTGGGAAGAAAAGCCCTTGTCCCCCCCCCAGCCTTCAGAAGAGGTCCGGGGACAGACTGTCCCCGGACCTGGTCTGAAGGCGGTTTCCCTAGGAACGCATTAATTGATTTTCAATGCATTCCTATGGGAAACCGTGCATCGCAAGACGAAAAAACTGCAAGACGAAGAGACTTGCGGAACGAATTAATTTCGTCTTGCGAGGCACCACTGTATTTCATAATCAAAATTGCATGGGAGGCAATATATTAACGCAAACATTTCCCTTCAATGTCCTTCCTCTATATGCACATGCGCACATATTGTACACACATAGCTCTTTCCCATATCAGGTAAATATGCAGTTGCAGAAGAGCACACATAATTTTTGGTGGGGGAGTGTTCTTGCTTAGACATAAACAGGCACTTGATGTAAGAAGTGGTCCAATGCAGGCATAGGTGCTGGGGCCCAGGGCCCCAGGGTGCCGTGGCTCCCACAACATTTTAAAAGTGAGGGTTGGGCACCCACAAAGTGGCCGAGATCACTTTGTATGTCGTGGGGCAAGCTTGTGCTACGTCATCATCATGCCCCCCGGTGTGCATGCACTACGTCAGCATGCTGGCAGGGCCTGATGACGTAGCATGCACACGCCAGGGGCAGGATGTCATAGTGTGTGCATGTCCCACAGTGTGTTGATATAGCATGCATGCCCCATGGCTTGAGCGCAGTTGCAAGGGACGGAACCAATGAATTCTGTTTATAAATTGATTTCACACAGATTCCTCCTGCATCCCTGTTCTCCAGTAAAGTCTCACTGGATCTCTGCGCTTCCTGAAATGAAAAGGCTCCAAGGGAAGAGATACTTCCCCTGGGTTTTAACTGAAACATAAGCATCCTGGAAGGGTGCAGAGTGCAGACCACCAGAGAGATGATTTTATACAATTAAAGAAAGGATACTTGCAACTACTCCTCAGAAACCTAAAAGGTAAGGAAACTGCAGCAAATCCCTATACACTTCCCATAAGAATTCCATTGCTATTTTCTCTTCTTTCTGATAATTTTCAAATTCATTTTTTTCCTTATTAATTCCTGGAGAAAAGTGTGGGTTAGAGAGTGAGAAAGTGTGTGAGAGAGAGACTGACAGACGGACACAATTTTTCAGCATAGCATTAGCACCATCTCTTTAATGTGGAATGCAGAAGGAGCTCCAAACTGAAAGAGAATGCCATATATCATGGTGAAGGAGCAATGTGGCTTGAACTACCAGTCTCCATACATGCTGTAAAAATTCTTTCTTTCTTTCTTTCTTTCTTTCTTTCTTTCTTTCTTTCTTTCTTTCTTTCTTTCTTGTTCTCCGAAGTTGAACAACTCCTCAAAAGCCAATGGTCAAAAACACATACAGGGACCATTTGTTATTATTCAAACACTGGCAATAAATCACTGAGCTGGAATTTATCACTGCCCATAATGTATCCCCTGGAGACCCTGGTGGATGCAAGACAGCAGCAGAAGCAGAAACTGTTTGCTTGACATTTCTTTCTTCTTATTTTAATAAATAATAGGGTAGTTGACATGCATTGCACTGGTTCTGGAGACATGTGGAAGGATACCAGAAATTACACTTATACTGGCCCATATATAGCACTGGAAAAGCCAACTGCCTCATGTTCGATCATCTAATCTCATCCAGTCTGGGTTGTATCCAATGTAACACTAAATTAAAATCACTTAGTAGTATAATTGTTCCATTAACAGAGTGTAGTTGTGCAAAAGAATGCATAAGCAGGTTGTTGGCTGCTTTTATGCATGGTGCATTCTACAATCTGTTGTGCAGCAAATTTCCACTAGCACAACTATCCACTAGCGTTGGATTCCTCTGTTGCTCTAGTAGTGCAAGAGCCCCTGGGCTGGTGGACAGAGAACATTTAATACAGCCCTCAAAGAGGTCCAAATCATGTTCTCCTTCATCTCTGCTCCCAGGTCCTGTACAAGCTGCTCAATCTCATCTTTAATTCTCTTTATTTCCATGCTTAATGCTAATAGTTATCCCAATTAGAGATTTTCTTTATTTTCTTTATTAAATTTCTACACTGTCCTTCATCTGAAGATCACAGGGCAGTTCACAACATAAAAATACAAAATGAGAACACAAAATACATAATAAAAACAAACCATTAACCTCCCCTCCTACAAATACATTTAAAAGACTGTGGACTGTTTAATAAGCAAAAGCCTGGTTATAGAGAAACAGTTTCACCTGGTGCCTAAAGATATGTAATGAAGATGCCAGGTGAGTCTCCCTGGGGAGAGCATTGCACACATAAGGAGCTGCTAAAGAAAAGGCCTGTTCTCGTGTTGCTGCTCTCTGGACCTCTTGTGGAGGAGGCAAACACAAAAGGCCCCCAGATGATGGTCACAGAGTCCATGTCAGTTCATATGGGGAGAGGCTGTCCTTGAGTTATTGTAGTCCTTTAAGATTTTACAGGTCAAAAGCAGCACTTTGATTTGGGCCAGGAAACTGATTGGCAGCCAGTGCAGTCAAACCAGAATCAGTTTAATATGCTCTAACCACCTATCCCAGGTGAACAACCTGGCCACCGAATTCTACACTAGCTAAAGCTTCCAAACCATCTTCAGAGGCAGCCCCACATATATTGTGCTGTAGTAATCTAACCTAGAGCTTACTAGAGCTTAGACAAGAGAAGTTATAGACTATCCCTGTCTGGATGGGGTGCAGCTGGGTCACCAGATGAATGAATCAATCTGGTTCTAGTCTGCTTCAGTTTTTTGTATGTTCATTTATGTCCTGTTTCTGCATTAATCTGCCTTTAAAAATAAATAAATTGTGTATAAAAGATACTATGTCATCACAAAATATTTATTTTAATAAATACATGCATTTGCTAAATACAGTTTATCCAAAAATATCATTTTATTCCATTTTATTCAATGCATTCCATGCATTTTGAGTTGTTGGGGTTTTTTTGAGCTGGGATTGGAAACACAAAATGCAAAGGATTTTGCAAAGGATAAGTGCATTCTGATCTGTGTGTTAATCCAGAAGATTCAAGTCATGATGCTGGTTCCTTTCAAATTGTGGAATGAATGGATTTATCTTCCATTCCAAATCCCACCCACACTCTTCTACATGACCTTCACTGAATGCCCAGGGCCTTCATCAACCAGCTTTCAGCCCCTTGCCTCCTGTTCTACTCTGGGGCCTTGGGAGGTCATGCAGACTAGTACTGTATTTAGGGAAAATAGTGCCTTCTGGTCTGCTATTCCAGTTAAAAGAGAGCCAGCTGATTGATTGGCTGACTGGTCAAGCCAATTGGAACACCTCAGATCCTGTTCTTGCAGGATCAGTCTAGAATGCAAATATGCTACACACCCTCCTGTTTCTTGTTCCTGACTGCAGCCATTAGGTTGTGACTCTTGCCTGTTGCATTTTCCCACTCCACCAACTCTCTATTTCAGTTTTTAAACTCAGTCTGGCTTTGAAATTGCATCCCCCTCACAGACACACCTGTCAATTTAGATCTCTCTCAATTACTCACTTTTATTGTCCACATCAGTCCATATATATATGAATTTGTGCTCGTCTCCTAATATGCAAATGTTATGAATATTACTTATTTGTGTAGCTGAAGCCATTGCAAAAACAAAACAAAAACAAAAACCAAGATACATAAAACAGAATTGCACAGTTAGAACAATTATTAGGGCCAGGCTTTCAGTCAGACAACAGTTTGCTCCCCTGAATAATGTAACTTATCCCCACAAACTTTTATACTTAAAATTGCCATTCTAAAAGCAAAACAGGCTACTTTTTCAGAAATGTGATAGGACCCATCACCTAATAAAAAATTAATCAGATACCCAATCACTTGCTCAATTGAGAGATTTAAATATTTGAACAAGACCTCGTAGATTGGGCAAACCAGTAAGTAGTGTGGTAGATCTTTAGGCCCCTTGTTTCCACACGGGCAAACTCTTTTTTCACAAGGAATCCAGTGATAGCATCCTTAAATTATTCCAGAATGCATAGACTGGAACCACAGAACCATAAAGGTTTTTCTCCATTCAGCATTTGTGATGCTCGTTACATATTAAGCATGAGGGGCCTGAATTGGCATGCCAAGGGACACATTTGGACAGAAAGGCAGAAGGGTGATCAGTACAAACACCATAATTTAAAATATGAGATTTCATGTGGTGATGCCATCTCAGTGCCTAACGAACTCAGAATGCCCAAAGAGAGACCGCACATGTCAATAACTTCATGATTCCAAGATAGAATCACTCCATTGTTAGACTCAACATCTCCTTGAATGCAGAAAGTGCTAAAATTGGTCCTATCACCTAAAGGCTCCAGAGCACTAGTGTAGTATTTTGGGGTGGGTCTATTTGCTTTCTTACGCTATCTTTTTTTTTAGATGTAACCCATCTTGGGACCTTAAGTTGAAAGGCAGGTAAACAAAAATAATGAGTGAATGACTAATGTCCCATTAGTGCATATATTTATGCTTACACAACAGATCCCCCCCCCCTTCTCTTGTATGTGCCAGGCACCATCCTCAGAACTACTTCAGAGAGTTGGGAGAAGCTCTAGAACATATTTAGGGCCACATAGATATAGGGAAGGGGAAGAACACTGTGCAAGCATAAATCACTGTGCTAAGTAAAAAGCTACTTAGCAGTGTGTTGGAAGAACAATAACAATATAATGGAGTTGCATCCTGCTAAGACCTACTCAAATAGACACATTGAAATTAATGTAACCCAGTTAATCATGTTCTTAAATTTCAGTAGGGCTAACACTGGATACAGCATATCATCCCCAAAATTCTTGCATGGATTTTCACATATTAAGATGTCCCATATGGCACAATCAAGATACTGTATTGTGTGCCCACCAATTCTTCATTTCACCCGAAGAGAGGAGTCATTATTGAGGACCCATGGGGGTCATTATTATGTTGTGACATTTCCAAGAAGAAGGCAGAGGAGATGATCATATATATAGAGAGAGATATTAGCTTTCATAATTGGGGGCAAGTCTCTCAGCTTCTTCTTGTACATTAAAGCTGCAGGCAGGTAGCAAACATTTCTTTTAAAAAAAAATCAAGGCCAAAGCATTTAAGACAAATAATTAAAAATCAATAATGATGGATTTTATGTTCATCTTCCAACCTGTTCTGATGATTTGGAAAACAACACCACCAATAACCAATTCAGGTGCTCGACCACAGTCGCTTGACCTTTCATAAGAATGTCTCTCTCAGAACACTAAGAGAAGACCATTCTTGAAAACAATGGAGAAAATATTCTCTTTTTAATCCCAGCAGTACTGAAACATGGAACCAGCTCAAATTCCTTGGCTTGAAATATCATTGTTTTTTAAACATCACATTCGGTTACATCACTCAGGTGCCGCTATGCTAATTTATTGTGATGAGTCCCAGAAAAACTGTAGCAAGCCAACAAAACTCGTTGAGCTGCGTAGGGAATGACAAGCTTAATGGATGACGATGCAAGGCCAGTTCTCCAAATGCATTGCCCAGTGTGGCCATGAATGGCAAGCTTTTTCTGGAGTCTGAGAAGATCAGAAGGGGTGGGGTGGGGGAGGATTCGGGCCAGCTGGTTATCAGAAAGCCCTCCTGAAATGCGCCAACAATGTACCAACCTCCTCACCACTAGGGATGGGGAAGGGGAGAGAGAATTTGGTTTGGTTAGGGTTTTACTGCAAACCTACCTAACAATGAGATGGAACAGAAGGATTACCAAGCACATTTGAAAGTGACATGGAACAGGAATAGATGGAATTGTGTTTTCCAAATCACACAGTCTCCTTTCCTGGTAGAAGAAGAGTCCCAGTCAAACTGTTGGGATTTGACAGAAGAGAGAAGGAACGTGCAAGTGTGACCTAGTAGACGAAAGAGTGCACTTAGCTCCAGCAACTGAAATTTCACCTCAATGTCTGGGCACATTTAAAAAGGATAGCAAAGAAAACTCCACATCAAGGACACAGATCAAAGAGCAATATAATCCTTAGAACTGCACAGAGGAGACCATTTGCTGTGACCATGAGTACCTCCACAATGGTCATGGATAATATCACTAACTTGTGCTCTAAAACCCTTCTCCTACTCTCCTTTCACTACCATTTCATTCAACAGCTATGTCTTGTCTAACTTATCTATTCCAAAGGAATTACAGTAGTGAATCATTTTGCATTTGAAATAATATAAATAAATAAATAAATAAATAAATAAATAAATAAAGTGCTCTTCCAAAGAAGGCTTATACTTTTAGCTAAGGCTCAACAAATTACTAGTCAATACCCAGTTTCAGTCTAAAGTCATAAATGTTTAATATAAACTTTTAAATGTGTGTGTGGATTTGAATGTGTGTTTGCAAACCATACAGTGCCTGCAGGTTGCCTAAGTGTACCAATGTAACCAGTTGTCAGTAAATTCATGCACCATTCATAAATGTAGCTGATTTTTTCTGACTGCTGTTCATCTGGGCATAAACACATTCAATCTAATGGTTGCTAGCGTTTGATATATTTTATTTTTAGGGTTTCTTTTAAAAGCAATATATCTAATTATGTATAGCATCTATCCACTTTTTAATGAATGTCTTGGTGGAGAGTCAATCTGTCTTAAACTATGCAGCTGCTCTCTCCACTTCCCAAATTCTAATCAGGAAAAAAGAAATTATGTGATAGGTGGGTTTCTTTGGAACTGACATTATGCTGAGGCTGGGAAGGGAAGGGAAGTGACCTGCTCTTGATAGGGTTGCAATCCCTCAGAAGGAGCAGGTACACAGCTTGGGGGTACTTCTGCATCCATTACTGTCACTTCAGGCTCAGGTGGCCTTGGTGGCACCGAGTTTACTATCTACATGAGTGAGGTCATTCAGAGTTTGGGAGCATGTTGTCAGCAATATGCTCTACTTTCCATCCTTTGCATCTTCAGGTGTGGCAGGAGATAAGCAGGGCTGTTGTCTTGCCTCAGTAATGGAATGGATGAGAGTCAACAAACTGAAGCTCAATCCAGATAAGACTGAAGCACTGCTAGTGGGCGGTTCTATAGACTGCTTGCATGGGAGATGGCCTGCTCTTGATGCGGTTTCATGCCCTCTGAAAGAGCAGGTATGTCGCTCAGGGATGCTTCTAGATCCATTGCTGTCACTTATCTGCTTGTCACTCAGGTGGCATTGGTGGCATGGATTGCCTGGTGGCCCAGCCGGGGCCCTTTCTGGATATGGATAGCCACCCATGCTTTGGTAACCTCTAGGTTAGATTACTGCAAAATACTATTTGTGGGGCTGCCTCTGAAGATGGTTTGGAAACTTCAACTGGTGCAGAATTCTGGTGCAGAATTCAGTAGCCAGGTTGATCACTGGGGCTAGATGGTTTGAGTGTATAATGTTAATCCTGCCCTGACTGCACTGGCTGCCAATTAATTTCTGGGCCCAATTCAAAGTACTGGTTTTGATCCACAAAGCCTTAAATGTCTCAGGACCTCAATATCTTAAGGGCTGTCTCTTTCCACGTAAACCTATCTAGACCCTGCTATAATCATGTGAACCTTTTATTTGTGTGCCTCCTCCATTAGAGGCCAAGGAGTTGGCAACACGAGAATATGCTTCTTTCTGTGGTGGCTCCATGCTTTTTCCCAGGCAGGCTATGTCACAATTGGTAAGTAACCAATGAGATTTCCCTACCAAAAGCAGCAAAGCCGATTGACAGTAAGGGCAGTAATCCCTAGCCAATCAGGGATCAAACAGTGAACAAGACATGAGTAAAATACTGTGTAGTTTTGGCCACATGATGATTCAGAGAGCAATGGCATTCTTACAAACAGTACCAAAACCTTTAAGACAGGTGGCCCTTTTCCAGCACTGCTGAAAATGTTTGTGAAAAGCTGTGAAGACTTATGCCCTAGAGATTCAGGTGGGTCCCTGTAATCTTGCCATGCTTTTATCACCAAGCCTGTGATGAATCTAACCTGCCACTGGATGTCACTTTTCCATGACAGTTGAAAGACCACTGACACTGAAGAGAATATTTTAAAGCAAATTTCTGCCATAGAAAAATCTTTCTCTCCCCCCCCCACCCATAGATTAAAAGCGAACCATTTCCCTCCCTCCCTTCTTTTCATGTTCATTGCTTCATAAGCCTGCATTTAAAACCACTTTCACAAAAGAGGAAGCATACTATTGCTCTCTCAGAAGACTTCCTCAGGTACTTCACACAGATTATTCCACTTAGAAAAAGAGGGAGCACAGAAAAGGGCAACAGTGTTTGCCATTACTACATAATGAATACCTTTGCAGTGACTCAATAGGCTGACATGATAAGGAAAGCAGAGATGAGTTCAATTTAGGATTTAACACTTCATTTAACTACAGATACTTGGTAGAATCTCTGAACTGGCCAAGGCTCACAGCTATAGAGAATGCTGCATTATCAGGGCGTGTGGCAGGGTAAGCTTTGGATATGATTGACAACAAGGGGGAAATTTCCTGTAGTGGTATTCAGAAATTCAGTGAGAATTGGTAGCAACACCTTATTTTACCTCCCTTAAAATTTCCATGGATGCTCTGGCAATGCAGTAAGATATTAATAGCAAGCATGGCAAAATGGTTAGGACTACAACTAAACATTATGGTAAGAAACTGGTATAGTATACAAATTTAAATAACAACAGCAACAAACAACACATTCCCTTCTAAGCAACCTTTTTCAGCTCAAATGCTAACAGTGAGCAAAGTGACAAGCAAAAGTGGCCAGAGCAATGAATGCATACCCTCCAAAATTCTTCAGATGAAAATAGGGACATTTCTCACTCCCTGCACCAACTGATCCTCCTTAACCCCCATTTTTTGCCCCCCTCCGCCATGTAAAGCATTTCTATCACCACAGCGCCAATGGGACACAGCACATGTTATGGCTTGGTCTCTCCCACAAATGTGAGACGACTCTGGCTGTTAATTATTTCATATTTTTTTTATAAAATATTTATTGGAATTTTTTAAACAACAAGAATAACATCAAACACATAAGAAACAAAAAAAAGTCAAAGTAAGATTATAAGAAAAAGTAAGAATATAGAAAGAAAATACAGATAAAATAAAAATATTCATAAATCATATTGAAACTTTGGACTTCCTCACATCACCCTTCCCTGCATTCCCAACCATGTAGTTATATGCAGCAATTTGTTACCTTACTTCCATTCTTATTTTATAAATCTCAAATATTCAATTTCAGCTTTAGAATATATTGGTCTTAAATTAAACTGCTTATATTGAACAAAGTATTGCTTCAAATTTCAGCATTACCTTAGACGTCACATATTCTCATATATCTTACAATAATTTTACTGCTGCCATGTTTCTTTCAATCGTGCATTCTCCTAGCATTCATACAATTTGTAGTGTTTTTGTAAGTAATCTTTAAATTTTTTCCAATCCTCTTCCACCGTCTCTTCTCCCAGGTCTCGAATTCTGCCAGTCATTTCAGCCAGTTCCATGTAGTCTATCAGTTGCATCTGCCATTCTTCCAGAGTGGGCAAATCCTGTGTCTTCCAGTGCTTTGCGATGAGTATTCTTGCTGCTGTTGTTGCGTACATAAAGAAAGTTCTATCCCTCTTTAGCACCCCTTGGCCGACAATGCCCAGAAGGAAGGCCTCTGGTTTCTTAAGGAAGGTATACTTAAATACCTTTTTTAATTCATTATAAATCATTTCCCAGAAAGCCTTAACCTTTGGGCACATCCACCAAAGGTGAAAGAATGTTCCTTCAGCTTCTTTACATTTCCAACATTTGTTATCAGGCAGGTGATATATTTTTGCCAGCTTGACTGGGGTCATGTACCACCTATATATCATTTTCATAATGTTTTCTTTCAAGGCATTACATGCCGTGAACCTCACTCCGGTGGTCCACAACTTTTCCCAGTCAGCAAACATAATATTATACCCAATGTCCTGTGCCCATTTTATCATAGCTGATTTGACAGTTTCATCCTGCGTATTCCATTTCATGGCTGTTAATTATTTCAGATTTATTGCTAAAACAACAAACAAGAATGGAGCTCCTCTACTCATCGTCCTCCCCAGAAGATGGAGTTGCCCAGACTGAGCTCCTCCCCCTTCCCCAGCAGGGAAGCCCCCACCTTCTTTTCCGGTATTTTGAGAGCCTACGAGATTTGGGAGAGAATGCTTCCTGCATTCCAACATCTGACTTACTATTGGAGCTCTCACACAGCCGCCTGTCACTCTGGCCCTGTCTTTTGTCTCCCCTTTGTTCAGAGCTCAGATTACAGTGGCTCGCCCACTCTTCTCTGCCTTCCACTGTTAACTGTTCTCTCTCTATGCCTGCTTCTTCTTCTCCTCCTGTCAGCACCTGAGCTTCACTGACAACCAGTGGCGTAGCGTGGGGGGTGCAGGGGGGGCGGCCGCACCGGGCGCAACATCTGGGGTTAGGGCAAATCCACAGGTTAGGGGGCGCAAATCCACGGGTTAGGGGGCGCAAATCCATGGGTTAGGGGGCGCAAATTACTTGCCTTGCCCTGGGTGCTGACAACCCACGCTACACCACTGCTGACAACCCTCCACTTTCCTAAGAAAACCCCTTAATTCCAATTTTATCTTATTCTTTTCTATGGTAGATTTACAAAAAGAGAAACCCACACCAATAAATATTGTAGAAAGGGGGCAAAGTTAGACATGGATGCACAAAGCATTAAAAAAAAAAAAAAGACCACCAAGACAGCTTGTGCTCCATTTTGCTCCACCTATCTTCCCATCATGGGCAGCCCTGCCCACTGCCTGCACCTCAGAGCTGGCACATCACACAAGCCTCTTCAACTCTTGGCGATTCTCCAACAACTGTTGTGAGCTGCCCAAGGGAGGAGGCTGGCAGTGGTGGCTATGGAGAGGCAACAGAAAGGCAATGGGATGCTCTCTGACAGCCACAGCCGCCATCACTCAGGAACCACACTGGCCTATCCTCCTCCTAAAGCTCAGCAGCAGTGCCATGGCAGGAGAAATAGGGACATTCTGGGATCAAATCAGAAGCTGGGATGGCTTTCGCAATTCCAGGACTATCCCTGGAAAATAGGGACACTTGGAGGGTTTGTGAATGTTATTGTTACCTTTGTACAGATTTGTTTCTACATACAAAAACATGGACATTCCTCCAACAACATCTGGAAGGCACCAGTTTGGAGAAGACTGTTGTACACAATGCTGTTGATTGAGAATTCTAATGGAGCTATTGTTTGCTTCTGCCTAAAGGTAGACTGAAAAAATCACTTCCAACTTTTGTGGATCCATCTACAAAAGTGTGTGTGTGTGTGATTTTCTGTCATGAATGAGGGTAGGTAAAAATCAGGGGATTGGAGTGTGGCTGCAATGTTCACTCTTCTTGCTTAGTTCCTGTTTGCACTGACTTGGCCTCTCCTATATTGAACACCACTCACTTAAAGATGCCTATGCCTCATTGACTTCCAGAAAGAGTTGTCCACAGATTTATCCATTGCAGACCTACTCGCAGTGACCCCTGCCCCAAGGAGAAAAGGCTTAGACAATGTTAGGCCCCTCCACATCATATGGCCTGAGCAGTACCTTAGCCTTGGTGTTGAATATACAAATTTCAAACAGACAATTCCAGAGTTGGGGAAGAAATTACCTAGCTTGTTTCCTCATTGCATGTTTCCCTTTACCTATGCTGTTTCATAATAGCTACATTTCCTCCTGTTGCCTCCCCATACTTGCTTAATTTGTTTTATGTTTAACTGGAGCAAATAGGCTGCTTGGACGCAGGGAACACATTGTTACTTCCCTTGAACAGTAGTGTGTTAATTCTGCATGCTGTATAAATAGTAAATAATAACAATAATTCCATCTTATTATTTGGCTCAGGTCCTGCTTAGAGTTTATTATTATAGCCTCTGGATTCTGCAAGCTTAACAAAGAACCAGATCCAGCATGTTTCAAAGATACAGTGTTAGTCATGTAATTATACTTCGGGGCATGCTAAAAAGTATTATGGAGATCAGGAAGAAGCCTAAAATGAGCTTAAATGAGCACAGATTTTGAGGCTTCGCTGCCTGCCTTGTCAGGCAACACATGAGTGCCAGGGAGAGGGTGAACTGCAGGTGAAACTCGTAGAGAGATGGGTGTTATAATAGCTCTGTCTCAATAAGAATGTGCCTGAGATGCTTCTCTGCATTAGTGATGCACTGGCCCATTTGCTGCTTCAAAGGTGGCTCTGCTTTGCCCCCCCAGTTAGAGTCAGTAATGCTTCTGAATTCCAGTTGCTGAAAACCACAGAAAGGAAGAGTGCTTGTATCCTGCTTGCAGGTTTCCCACAGGCATCTGATTGGAAAAAGGCTGCTGAACTCAGAGCCAGCCCACCAAGGAAGCAAGGTGAGGCGACTGCCTTGAGTGGCAGAATCTATAGAGGGCCTGAAATCTAGCCTTCAAGGAATGCATCACCCACTGCTGCTGCTGTGGAGGCCCAGGATGCCTCGGGGACTATCTTCCCCTGTATGTCTTGAAGCACTTTTAGTGAACCAGAAGCATGACTGATAGCTATGAGGAGTTACGACTTCAGTGTAAGGGGCCTAAATCCCTCCCACTGTCTCTGCTACCTTTTAGATGCCTGGTTAAAGTGGTTTTATTTCAGGAGGACTTTGCACCATGGTTTAAGTTTTGTACATGGTTTAAGTTTTATAATATAACTTGTTTGAGACCCAGATGTGGTGAAAAGGGGGTTAGAATTTCTTTAAATTCACAATTTTAAAGAGAAAATTGGATAAGGAGTACCTTGGAGCTGAGCCTTAGCCTATTAAATCTGGTTTCACTTGTTATGTAGGCACTGCACTTTTCTGAAAAGCAAGCAGTTTAAAAATTGGGACAGGCAAAGTTCGTTGCTCACAATATGGATGTTATTTCAGCACACCAATGAGACTGTTGTGTTGCTCTGTTATCTGATTCTATTGCAACAATAATCCATTTTAAACATTGTCACAAGAAAGTAATATATTACACTGACAGCTACATTAAACTACCATGGTTCCTTGTGTGGTGCTCTTGACTTTACAAAACAGTGTTAAGATGTTTTTAAACCAATTTCCAAGATGAAAATAACATGGTGTCAAAATATTTCTTCCCCTCCTAACTGATCAACAGGACTGAAAGCATCATAAGCTTGGAGTTGCTATGACAACTCATCCCAGATGCTGAAAGATTGATCCAAGCTATCCAACAGAGAATGTTCCAATATGAGGAATTATAATTAAAACAACTACTAAACAGTATGCCACCACCTCAATAGGCATTTACAGTACTAATTCTAGACATGACTCTAAGTTTTGCCTGAAGTGAAACTTTGAGACAAAGTCAAAGAGCTGGTATAACATCTGGAAGCTCCCAGTATAACAGGTTCGAGAGTCCATTTACTGGCCACAACTTTCCAGGGTATTCAAACCAAATTTTTCTTGTCACCTGCTGCCAGGGATGGATGTCAATTTCAGTTTCTCTCATTTACTCATTTATTCCAGTTTGAAGTTCAGTTCACCTTAGACAGTATCCAACTTTCTAGTCTTGTCAGCACAAACACGAGCTTCATTAAAATTAGCGGCACCTGTTGCACAACTGAATCCAGAACTGGAGATCAGAATTTCTCTTGCAGACTAACTTGAGGACAAGATAACACAAAATTATGAAGACTTTTCCATGTAAGCTTAGAAAGGTGGGAAAGTATCAATGTTCTGGAACAATGTGAGACCAGAGGTTTCATGGGTACTCTCTTGGGAAGCATGGGAGGAGCATCATTAACTAGTTTCCCATGTGAACCACACAAGGATATAAAGCAGCAACAACAACTGTGTAACGATTTGTTTTATTTATTTCAGAAAATGTATGCACCACTTGATTATAATCAACCACCCCACAAGATGAAACAATTATACCATACAAAAGTTAAAATACTAAAACAGTTTAGAATTCCTACAACTTTGTAAGGGTCATCTAAACATGAATGTTTTTAGCAGGATCTCAAAAGAGTACAGTGAAGCCACCTGCTTGATCTTAAGAGGTAGGGAATTCCAAAGTGCAGTGCTGCCACACTAACCGTGTTCTTATAAATGCAGAATGGGTATTATGTGGCACTTTTAGTAGTGCCAATTCGACCAATCAAAACAGTTACAACCAGGTACTTGAGTCCCTCCACTACACTGGGAGTCAGTAACCTCTGGGCAATCCGAACTAACTATGTCAGACAGCTACTAGAGGATGCAATGAGACCTGCAAAATAAGCCTTGTTTTTCACAGACTGCATTGCCACATGGTATGCACAATTAAATGTTCTTATCAGTGTTTGGTGAGCTTCAGAGCAAGATTTAATGTGACTTACACTCCAGTCTTTGTCTAGTATGTTTCATCATCCGGAGCTCCTCAGAGAATGAAGGAGCTGCTTTGGCTCAAAAAGTGCTGGAGAGGATTGTGCAAAAAAGAAAGAAAGAAAAAAGATTGTACACACACACACACCTTCCTTGCATAGAAGAAGGGATTTTTTTTAAAAAAAAAGAAGAAGAAGAATGAAAGTGTGTTAAATTTGAGTTCACAATTTAAAGATGTTATATAATGACTGATTTAATTTGATTTTAGTAAGCACATGCAAACATTGTATGGACATGATTTCTTTCTTTGGCTCTAGGAGCAGACACGTTTGTGCTAAAGCAGTAGTAGATGTAGGTAGTATATGATTTTCAATAGGTTGCAAATTAAATTTGGGATAAGATTGTAAGATATCAGTAGGCTATCGAACTGAATAATTTTTTTTTTTATGGTATCCCATTTTTAAATATGCAAATTCTAAAAATCAAACCACGGCAAAAGCCCATGCAGAACTAAGGAATGGCTTTTGTCCCCTTATGCTTACAGGAGAAATTAAGATGTTGCTGGCCAGTCTGATCACATGAGTTATCCTCACTTTGTTCTTCCACTTTGTTCCTATCCTTTGATCTCTTAATTTCCCTTTATCCTTTCATCCACACTTCTATAGCAACATTTCCCCACTTATGCTTTTTAATAGGAAGTCCTAATTTTTTTTATTTAAAAAAAAAATTCACACATGTACACACAAAAAGGAACAGAGAGCTCCATTGCCCTCTATCAGTGAATATGTGATCTCATAATTGGAGAGTGAAGGTGACAGGAAAAAGAACCAAGGGCCCCTTCAGGTATTTCCACAATGTGGCCTTTCCTAATCCTAGGTTAGATTACTACAATAGGTTATATGTGGGGTTGCCTCTGAAGATGGTTCACAGACTTCAGCTGGTGCAGAATTTGGAGGCAAGGTTTTTCACTGGGGCAAGGTGGTTTGAACCTATAATGCTAATATTGGCAGGACTGCACTGGCTGCCAGTTAGTTTCCAGGCCCAGTTAAAAGTGTTGGTTTTGACCTATAAAGACTTAAACAACACAGGACCCCAATACCTCAAGGACCACCTCTCCCCATATGAACTGACCTGCAACCTGAAATCATCATGTGAGGCTCTTTTTTACATGCCTCCACAAGAGGAGGAAACATGAGGCAAGTCTTTTCTGCGGTGGCTCTGCATTTTGTGGAATGCTCTCCCCAAGGAGGCTCACCTGTTACCTTTGTTACATATCTTTAGGCACTTGGCAAAAGGATTCCTCTTCTCCCAGACCTTTGGCTGATTAAACAATCTATGGTCTTTCAACATAGGGGTTGGTCATTGTTTTTGTTTGTTACTGTGTTTTGTATGTTTGTGTTTTATTATTGCAAACTGCCCTGTGATCCTCAGATGAAAGGCAGTAATGTGTGTGTGTGTGTGTGTGTGTGTGCATATGTATATATGTGTACATGTATATATGTATAGTGGTACCCCGGTTTCAAACGTAATCTGTTCCAGAAGACCGAGTTCTGAAACATTTGAAAACCGAAAACTCAATACAGAAAACTCAATATGGAAGCTGCGTGACATGTTCGACTTTCGAAGCGTGTTCGAAAACCTATTATTTAAGATTGAACTGGATTAAAAATCACCTCAATGTCCACCACAAAAGGAATTTAATTCACATTCAGGTCACCCAGAAATTATAATTATACTACTTCCACATGTACTTACAGAGATTTGCTTCCAGATATTTTTTTTTAATTAATTCAGTTAATTAGTTTATCTGAAATAGTTCATTTCAAGCACTGGCCACACCCCACCATTGCATTCCTCTGCTCAGTTCAGTTATTCTCAATGTTTTGGAAGCATTACTTCAACAGCAGAGATACCCATTTAGCCTCACCTCTTGATTTTGAATCCTGAGCATATAGGTTTCAGATTGCCTCTGTGACATGCAGAGGGCTGATCAAACAATCTATGGTCTTTTAAATGTGTTTCTGGGAAGAGGTTGTTTGGTGTTGTTCTTGTTATGATATGTATTTTGTCTTTTCATTTTGTGTAAATTTAATACATAAATAAATAGATCCAGAGTGACAGGAATGTGACAGAGGGTGCAAGGCAACAAGGGGTTTTTAATCTCTCAAATACCCACCCCAGTTCTAATCACGAGTTGTATCCATTCTGACTCAGAATGGACCGATTGAAGTGAATGGACATGACTAAATTAGGTCCATTAATTTTAATGGGTCATGCCTGAGTAGGGCTATTGTTGCCGTCAACCTGGGGTGGTGTAACTTAAGCCTGAATTAACCAACTGGTACTGATAAACTGACTTACATATGAGTAATGCAGTAAGTATTTCAACAATTTGCAGATAAAATTGTCAGCGTATACAACTTCTATCGCAAAAGAAAAAGACCCATGATTCAACCTGCTTGTCTTTTCCATCCACTTTAAATGACCAATTTAAGAAAATAAAGTTGAGTAAACAGAAACTCTTCCATGATCATGGGATCCCCTCTCCTACAGACTTCCATTTTCTTAATATGTGCCTTATTTCCTATTGTTCTGCAAAGCCATTATTTAGCATCTATTTTAGGAAAGTCGTAGTTCATGAAGCTCTAGAAAAGAAAGCAGGATGTCGGCGAGTCCTCCCATGTGACTGCAGCTTTCTTATATGACTGTAGCAGTGCAGGAATAAGAGCTTCTTTGCCACCCCATCAAAAGAGATCCATAATGCATCCATATATTGAATTAAACATTTTTTTACCAGCAAGGAAGATGGGGAAATAATCAGTTACTCTATTACATTGTAAGCAAAGGCAGATAAAAATGCAGATTGGATGAGTCAGGAGTTCTGTAATGAGTCATAATGAGATACAGTAGTGCAGGGACAGAGAACCTGTGCACTTCCAGATATTGCTGTTGGCCCTCAGCTCAGATCACCAATGATCTTTGGTCATCCTGAATTGGAATGATGGGAGTTGGTGTCCAACCACATCTAGAAGACAACAGATTCCACCAAACTTGTGAATGATATTAACTAGGACCTTTTGTGTTCTGGAGCACTGCACGGAAGGAAAGGTTCCACATATTGTTTTGTATGAACCAAAGTTTAGTTTCAGGAAGCCATGCTGATCAATAGTCCTGGGCTGAAGGCTGGAAGAGCAGAAAAGATGCTGGCTTAGTGTCTTTGAACGCATGGATCATTCTTTCTATCATACAGTTTTGAGGTAAATGAGCACTATATCTTCTTTTCAAGATTGGTATCTTGACAGTTTCCACTTCTCTGATGGCAGTACCAAAAGAACCCCTGGATGAACGAATTCTGGTTGCTCCCTATTCCAATTAAAAAAGAGAAAAGAGAGAGCATTTATCTCTGTGACCCATCTGAGCCCTGCTGAAACAACACAAAATTATATCAACTCATTATCTCACATGTGTAGGCCATAGCCATATTTGAACCTCAAAGCTTTGTGATTCCATTGCCATGGATATTGGGCAAAGGCCATTCCAAACAATGGCCCAGAAGACAGTAATAACACATTACTGGTGTGTTATTGTTGAACACATTAGTTTTGCTTCATTATTAATAATTTTCTCAGAACCTCTGCAATCCTCCCACAGCTACATTGTTAAACTATGCATTGCAAAAAATAAAATAAAAAAGTGTTTGGTGCAACAGAAAGTAGAATCAGCCAAGTGTGAAATGGATTTGTATTTTTATAGGGCTAATAATGACACATAGCATATAGTTCTCTCTAGCCCAGCATATGGGTTGCTGAGAAACTTGACTTTGATGTCATTGATGAATGGAAACATGGTACCAGTAAGAATTTGAAGCCTAATTGCTGACGGATGGTCAAAAATTTCAGTGTTACTGCAAGATGCATATCAACTCAGAAATTGAATGCAGATGACAAAATGGTCACCCGTCGCACCACTCAAAATCTATTGAGATCTTTTGTCATGTCTGTCATTTGTGTGACCTTCTCAAAGAAGGTTAAAGCAATCAATAGGTTTCAGTATTTATGTGTATGTAGGACACATAAAGCTTACGTGATCTGGATCCTTCAAAGGAAGGCAGACAGACAGACAGTGACTTTGGCACTCTTTTCAAAACTATACATGAACTTTCAGCACTTGTTTCTGGATTTTGTTTGTAAACTTAACTTAAGAAAACTTAGGTGGCCAGGCCAAATGGGCTGTATCCAACATTAGTCTTACTCAGAACAGACCCATTGAAATTAATGGACATGAGGTAACTGATGAGTCTAAAACCCTTGGTGAGTTAGGGACTTAAATTTGAATCCTGATTAAGGCTCTGGTGAATCGAATGGACAAGACCAACAGTGAATCCAACAGTCAAGAAGGCCGTTTCTGCACGTGCTGTAGTGAGGGGTTTTTGCAAATGAGAGGCAGATGGTGCTCGTCAACCTGGGAAGGCAGCCCATCTGGGAGCTCAAACCTCTGCTGCCTTGTGGAATATCTTCTGGAGAATAAAAGGCTAAGGAGTAAACTGTACACAAATTTGAAGTGGAGTCCCTGAGACAGTTGAATGGCACCTTGTATGCCTCCTTTTGGCAACTCCTGCAGCCAAACTGGTGCTAAACGTCTTCCTCTGTTTCTCAGGACTGCCATACACAGGACTGCCCAGGCTTGCACCCCAGGGGAAGTCACTTTGGTGTTCCTAATGCAGCCATTTGACTTCATCCCCACAGGCATACTCCATTGTCTCTGGAAACAGATGGATACAAACAATTTCAATGTGCCTCCTCTATTTTGAAAGAGACTTTTTCAAAGACTTCTGTCACATGGGCTGAATTTTAAAGTCTTATTCCTTTTTCTCTCACACGCTTTAAAATTCTCTCTGCTTTCAGCATTGCAACGTTACACAAAATCTTGAAACTTCATTTGAAGCAGTTTTTCAGGGTCAATGTGCCCAGAGAATTGTGTCATCTTCCATTCCATGTTTGGCCCACTTCATCACTCAAAGTTGGGGTTAGTTAAAACCCAAACGCAATTCATACAAAACACTTAATATTAATGCCGCTACAACCCTCACACTATAAAGAATGTATCCAGGGAACTTTTATTTATTATAACTTCAGTCAGTGCTTTTTTTTCTTAAAAAAAATGTTTAGGGGCACTCTCATTTTCCTACTCATATTTAAATACTGCCCCTCAATGAGGACAAACTTAGATTCACAAAATGTTTAGGGGTATGCGTACCCCTGTGTATCCCAGAAAAAAAGCACTGACTCCAGTTATCCCTGAAATTTATCTGTGCTGGCTAGAACAGGTGGGAATCTGAGGACATATATGGAGGACTGGACATTCCTCAATCATGGGTAGAGCTTTCGCCCATTATGAAATGAATTTAATCAAAGTATCAGACAGTCACCAATTTTGCACATAGTACTGTTCAAAACCAAATGATGACTTGCATGTGTGAAGCAGGATCTCAGATCACCTATATACACAGCACAGCACAGTACAGCACAGCACAGCACAGCACAGAGTCATTCTTCAATTATGACAATTCTCACATTCATAGGTGAGTTACTACTGAGTTGTAATCCACTGGTTGATGTACGTACTTATGCATGTGGATTGGCTCAGAAAACCCCTTTCTGTGCCCTCAGTTCAATCCTGGAGGCTTGTATGGAATAACCAAGAGGTCTGCCCCAGATAGTCTGCTAGATAGTGGCTAGAGGTTAGCCTAATTCAGGCAATTGGAATTTCTGGGGGGCGAGGGACACATGAAAATAGTCATTTGGGTAAACTGAATTGCACAGCAGTAGTGACACATGTGGTGGGGTAGAACTGTGCAGCCCCCATCCTAACAGCAGCACCACTGCTGCTATTCCTAAATGGGGCTGAGGTGGGGTAGTAGCAAGGCTGGGGGCCTGCAGTTCTATAGTGGGGCTACTACCACTACCAATTTGGTGTAGCCTTGCTGCTGCTCTACTCTGTTCCATCTGAATAAGTAGCAGTGATGCCAGTGTTAGGATCAGCTGCTGCTATAGTCACATAGGAGGCGGTGTGTTGCACTGGTTAGAGTGCTCAATTTGGACATGGGAGACATAAGTTCAAATCCTGATTAAGTCATGAAGCGCATCAGGTGCCCTTGGTCCAGTAACTATCTCATGGATTCATTGAGAGGATAGAAAGAGTTGAGAGGGTAAAACCTTTCATTTCCTCACCCCAAGAGCAACTTGTGCTGAATGTCGGGTATATGGGACGTGGGTAGCGCTGTGGTCTAAACCACTGAGCCTCTTGGGGTTGCTGATCAGTAGGTTGGTGGTTCAAATCTGATTGACAGGGTGATCTCCCATTGCTCTGTCCCAGCTCCTGCCAACCTAGCACTTCGAAAGCACGCTAGTGCAAGTAGAAAACTAGGTACTGCTGCAGCAGGAAGGTAAATGGCATTTCTGTGTGCTTTGGCTTCTGTCACGGTGTTCCTTTGCACCAGAAGCGGTTTAGTCATGCTGGCCACATGACCTGGAAACCTGTCTGTGGACAAACACCAGCTCCCTCAGCCTGAAAGTGAGATGAGCGCCACAACCCCATAGTCACCTTTGACTGGACTAAACCATCCAGGGGTCCTTTACCTTTTACCTTTTTATATGAGATATAATTCGCTTGTGTAAATATTAACTTCACTTTACATAGCACAGAAACACAATGCATGTATCACTCTATCCCCCCAATTAAATCAATACTGGAATAAAAACTCGGTACATTATTGTTCCTCTAAATATAATATATAAGAACTGCAAAAAAGGAAGTCATTGTTATAATTGATTTTGTTGATTATCTTTTTATTGATATTTTAATTGTTAATTACTTCAGGGAGGTTCATGGGAAATGATTTATAAATGAAATTAAATGAAATGCAATAAGAAAATAAATAATGGAAGGCACGTGAAATACAAGTAAAGTAGTGATGGGTGAACACGAGTGGATTGCCTAACACACATACACCAATTTCCTTTAGTGTGTTCTGAAGAAACCAAATCACCCCTCTTCTGCTGCATGTAAGCGGGTCTGACTCTGGTCAGTGCCTAGTGGGAGATCACCAGAGAATCACATGTATGGCTGCATTTAGACAACTTTGAGAACATTAGTTAAAATAAAACCCACAATTATTGGCCTCCACTCAGCTACAGATTTGATAGGGGCAGGTGGGGCTTTCCTGTATTATTTCCTTTGGCTGCTGGAATTGGTGGGAGCAGGGAGCAGCCATTCAAAATTCCCCAAATGCCCTTGACTGACACTAGTAAGGTGTGCCTGCCTCTATCATTGTTAACTTTCAGGAAGAATTTGAAAACATTCCTTATTATCTATGCATTTGGTGGCTGAAGAATACTGCTCCTGGCAACCCTGAGATCATTGGGTGGAAGAATGCTTTTAATAGTAATAGCTTTTGGAATGTTTTAAACTATAATTGCTTTTAGATGTTTTCAATTGTAATTGTATTTAGAATGTCCTAATCTGTTTTAGAATGTTTTTGCTTTGTAAATTATGTTTGCAAATTGCATATTTGTTTGCTGCCCTGGGCTCCCTAGGGAGAAAGGGTAGGTAATAATAGTAGTATTAGTAGTAGTAGTAGTAATTATACACCAGGTGAACTGAGAAAATCAAAACGATGACATGCAGACTCAGGAAAGGTATCAGAGGTTCCTACTTGGAATCTGGCCCCAGAAGCTGCCCAAGGGTTTTGGCACTGGTCTTCCCTCTACCTTACCTGGGGGTGTTTATTTATTTATTTATTTATTGAAAAGTTTGGCATTTTATTCAAATGTTCCATTTCCCCCTATTGAATGCACTGTCATATCCAAACAGACAAATGCATTTCTTTTTTCCTAAAAGAATTGCCTTTTTCTATTCTTTTTTTGGCTTGGTGGACATTGCTGGACCAAAGATAATAATCAAACAGGGAGCATAATTCAGTTTGATGAGTTTTCAAGTATGAAAAATAAATGTTTTTGAGCATTGATTCCGGCACATCTTGCCACAATCTTTCCAAGTTTCCCTGATTGATTGACCCTTGGAGCACACATTTATCTGAATGAAGTACTCATGCCATCAAATCAATATACTGTTGTGTTCTTGCATTAAATACTTTCTTTGGATGAGGGATAGAGAAGCAGTGGGTGGGTGAGGGTATGAATCACTGAAACTCCTCTGAAAACAGATGTCACAAATTTACCTCCAGTCTGGATTGTATATAAACAGTGAAATTCCAAGAATAAAATCTTGTTTTATAAGGTTGATGTCAGGACTGAGATACGTTAACTAGCAACTAGATTGAACACATCAGGTGAGAGAGCTTTAGGAGTTGACTCATTTCTCTAGCTAGCAATTCTCTTCATGTGGTAGAAGAGGAAATGCATGCACGCAAAGACCCCAGATTCACACCTTCCTTCTGATAACTTTTTAATGTTGTCAAGACTTGGGTTGAGCACAAAATGGCTTCGAAAAATTCTGCTTGTGAGTGGTGGAATGTGGGGTATTCATAGAGGGGAGAAAAACACCTTCAAAGGGATTTCCCCCTCGAAAAATTGTTTTCTAAGAATGTTGTTTTAGTTCGCATTGGATGAAGGGAGCAATGGGAACTAAGCGAAGAAGACTAAAATGAACAGGGCTTAAGTGCTTTCCTTCCTTCAACAACATTAAAATAATATTGAACAAAAGTATATCCATGGTTGGGTTCAAAATGCATGGATGGGGGATCATTTCTTTGAATATGCTCTGGTAGGGATGAAATGCTTCAACAATTCAGGAGGAGCTTCAAAAAGAAAGAAATAATTCAAAAAATAGTGAGAAATTGTTATTCGTATTAACTTTTTTGGGGGAGGGGAATTCCTGAGATTTGTTGAAGTTCAGACACTTTAAAATTACACCTCTGCAATGTGAGGAGTATCAGATGGACAACAAAAGCAGAGCCCTTATGGCTGCAAAGGGACTTCAAGGTAGGACAGAAATACTCATCATCTGTTACTCAATGGTCTAAAAGTCTTATTGCCCTTTCTACATTTAAAAATATATCCTATAAATTGTGATCCTGTGTGTGTGTGTGTGTGTGTGTGTGTGTGTGTGTAACATATGGACTACTTACATTAATCCATATGTTTACATTTGGATTTATGGTATAAATTAGGTTTGAATGATTATTTTTATTGCTAATGTGAGCTGGCATGTCTTTATTTTTTCTTCTGTTATATATTTAAGATAATTCTTTTCTGAGAAAATTCAGCTCAGCACAAGTTTTAAGAAGAGTTGGCCAGTGTGTTTCCCCCAAATATAAGCCTTGTTGTGTTCAGCACTGACCAATTTATATACTGTGCTCAAAAGGCTCATAATAATTGAAACAGCTTGTTTTTTTCAAGGTAGTGTAATAACATCATGTTAATTTTGACCCCATTAGCACTAAGCTTTCCAGACCCATGCATTCCTAGAGCCAACACAGTCTTGCTGCACCATTCAGATACCAATTCCTGCCCTCTCCTCTCCTCATACACTGCTTTACCTTGTTGCATGGTAGGGCCAGTTTCCTCATTGATTCCTGCTGCTCTTTGCTATCTATTGATCTTTTCCAACCAGCATCTACCTTTTTTGTAAGCAGCCGGTCAGCTTGCTGCTTGTAGCCCTTGATTCAAGGTTCTGTGATCTGTCTCTTCTGTTTGTCTTCTTCCTCCTGACTGCTTCCTTCAATTCAGCTTCTCTGAAGGCCCTGTTGCCTTCACTGATTTGGGAGACAGCCCAATTCCCTCCATACTTTTGGTCCACTTCCTCAGAACTAATAAAAGTGCTTTGAGGATATGCATGAAAGTAACTAGCCAGCATCAAATACAAAGACTATGCCAAACAGCCATGTGGAGCACCAGCTTGGGAGTCTGCTTCGAATTAATACTTTGTCCTTAATTGAAGGTAATTTGGTGGACTGTATGAAAACAAGCATACTTTGCCCAGATGATTGATGGCTGACTTTTGCCCCGCAGAACTCATGTCAATAATAATTTTGCTCAACTCCTGTTGCTAACTGAGATCTGTCTGCTAAAATATACACTATGGGGAATTGATTTACCATGGAACTATTAAAATTGATATACAGATGCTAGCAAGTTAATATGAAGAATTGGTAAGGAGAGGCAAGGTTCAGTGACCTGTTAGATATCAATATAGTCTAAATAATATCATTACAAGGCTACAAAACAGAAAAATTAAAATGAAACAGAAAAGTAAAACATGGCAATCAATCAATGGGAGTGTGAACAAAATCCATCTACAAATCCTTTCTAGAAAATCAGCATAGAGGTTAGGAATATATTCCAGTCTGGCCAACCATTTGGGAGACACATGCCAGTAGTGGACAAGACCAGAGGCAAAAGTGAGCATAGCAAGAGACGTATTTTTACCATTGTGCAGTAGGATAGCTGCTACAATCAACAATCCAGGCAATCGAGAGGCATTATCAGAGTTCAAGACTTCTAGCCAGGCAAGAAGAATAAATATGTATAGCATGGCCAGTTAGGGATGTGGAGAGAATTCTGGTGGCCAGAATTGGAGGGCTTCCTTGGACCCTGTGCCTGAGGTTGCCACTCCTGGTTTTGCAAACAATTCTGGGAATAAGCCATCAGAAGGTTATCCTGTTTAAACAGATGGGAAGTGCATTAGATTGTGCCTCTCACCCCTAACTGTCCCTACAAAAAGGTGGAAGGAATCATGTGACATCAAGTCACTGCCAATCAGTGCAGATCATACACTAGATGGACCATGGGTCTGACTTGGTACAGAGGTGGATTTAGGGAAGCATGACTGGTTCAGCAGCACCGGGCATAGAACCTTGAGGGCGCCACAGGCTGCTCTGCAACTATGACGTACAATGGAAGGCAAGAGGTAGGGAGTGCTGAATTTTGGCTTTGCACAGTGTGCCACTGAAATTTGAAAGCCCAAGGTCCTCCACTGCTCAGTATGAGGCTACTTCCTATGTACCTGTGGCATTAACTGAGTTCCTGTTCCCTAAATTTCATTGTTTTTCTGGAAACAAACTCCTTCCAGCTTTCTATGGATTTGCTTTTAGTCTTGTTGTGGTCTTCATTAAATCCTTGGAGTTTGATTTCTACTTTAAAAACAACAACAAAAACAAACCATACTTAGTTCTGCCCAAGTCTGACCAAAAGGCATCTTCAGGAACCAAGGCTGAACAGTATCGTCCTCTACTAAATATGTAACCAATCATGCTATGCCTCTACATTCTTATTCTTCTCCTTAATATTTTGTTATGACCTTGTCAGAAATAAGCTTATAGAACTTGGAGGAAGAGTCAGGAGTCAGATATATCCTTCCTCCTCCTCCTCCTCCTCCTCCTCTTCTTCTTCCTCTGAAACTTCTCAGGAAATTGCTGGATCATGCTAAAAATCTAGTCTAGCATCCTGTTCTCACAGTGCCTGACCAGCTGCCTGTGGGAAAACCACAAGAAGGGCATGAGTGCAACAACAATGTGCCCAATGATTCCCTTGCAACTGATATATTGCTGAACTCCAACTCCAGTCAGCCCCAGCCAGCATTGCCAATGGTCAGGGATGATGGGGTTTTTAGTTCAACCTCATCTAGAGGGCCAAGCCCTCCCGCCCCCCCCCCCCCCGGGCTAGATAGTTGCTTGAATGGATGGTCTGGTTTGTTTCAGCAAAGTGTATTGCTGGATATGGAAGAAGAAAGGTATACAAAATTTTGCACATGTAAATGTTTTTGCTGGTAGATGGCTAATATAAAAATCATTCTAATACTGAAGAACTCGAAGAAATCATTGCTGATTACTAATTTTTAGAAGTTTTTGGCAGAAGGGTGGATATTTGCATTTATACATTTCTTTAATGCAGGTACAGAAATGACATCTTGTTTTCAAAATTCTAAACTGATGTTTGCCAAAACTTGGAGAGAAGAGTAAAAATAAGTAAAGGGTTATTGTTCATGCTTAGGATTTGCATTGCTACCTAAAAACTTTAAATTGTAAACCTAGCAAAAAAGGGCAGAGGGAAGTTTTACAAAATCACTGTCTTAAAGTGATGCTAATTACTGTAATTACTTTTGATATTTCCTATACACAGAAGCCTTGATTAAAGGTGTCCAGTAATTGTTGAGTTTTCTATTTTTGAGACACTGTTTTGGAAGTCGATGAAATAAATTCTGGGATTTGTTCCAAATGTTGAGTTCTTTGTTCCAGTGGAATCTGGAAGTGTCCAAAGAAGCATCTGAATTTTGTTGCCTGATCATAAGCGGTGAAGATGAGATCCATGCCAGGGACAAGGTTGGGGCCAATGTGTTTTTGGCATTGAAGAAGATACTGTAAGAAACCTGGAGTATGTAAAAGAGCATTGAAAGTACCCTCCCCAGAGATACAAAATGAACTTTTATCAAGATCTGTTGGATCCTTGCTAGCTGAAGATACTTAATGATATTTGATGGCTGGAGGCCATTAGCTGTTAGACACACCATACATCCTTGGACAAGGGCTGAGGTTAGCCTCTTGAGTATAGCTGAAAATAGAGATAAAAGGCAGTCCTATGCCTGCTTACTCAGAACTAAGTCCTGCTGTGTGATTTATTCAATGGGACTTACTTCATAGTCTGTGTGTATTGGATTGCACCTTGAATTTTACAGCTGGTTGGCAAAATTTTGGGACCCCTGAAGATTGAACTGCTATGGGGGCCCCTTCACAACCAACAATGAGGTTTGGGTAACTGCTGCTATCATCTTCAGTGAGGTTGTTCCATGACAGATCCCCACACTTGTACAATGTCTCTGCTACTGACTCTCAAACTTTGGCATTGTTGAAATGTATACAAAAATATAAATAAATGCATTTGAGTTGTGCAACTCATATTGTGTCTAGTAGACCCAATTTTTTAAGTAATGTGGACTAAAGTCACTTCTGGGGCCCTTCCAGATTAGGGGACCTGAAGTTTAAGATTCATTAGTTTCATAGCTCCTCCCCCAGCAAGAAGCAGATTTAAAGGGATGTTACTTCAAAAGTATACTGTTTGCTTTGGGGATAATTTATACTGCTTTAAATACTGGTATCATTGCTTGTGTATGGATCTTTCTGCTTTCAGTTGCTTAACTTGGGCATTACAAACCATCCTGCTGCAAACGAAAGGGAAACTTTCGCAGGTGGGTGTGGCCACCTACATACAATATTCTGATATCATGATGACATCACATGTCTGTTTCAAAGGGTTTGCTGTCAACTGTGCTGATCAGCTGCTAGCTGCTAGGAGTGAGCCCTGCTTTGTACCTTTGGAAGTGTGGTTTGGATAAGGCATTTTGCAATGTCTGAATGTACTGCAAATATACATGTTGCACATAAGTGGAGGCAGACAGTTTAAGCCTGTGGGCTCAATGCTTCTGATACTTCCCTACTCACCTCACTGTCCCCTTGGTCATGAGGTGCTTCACCCTTTGAAATAGAGCTGAAGGAGAAAGTTGGAAGAACGGTGCTTTTTCCATTTCCCTTTCAGCTCTATGTGCTTTTCAAGGCTCAGATTAATTCTACTGGATCAGACTTCTAACCAGATCTCTGGGAAAAGCAAAGTATCTATGTGAAGTTTTTCTCCTGTTCTGACTCCCAGAGGGGTGGCGGGTGGGGAATGATCTGAGGGAGGGGAAGAAATGTGACCAGAGTGGGTAGTGCCCCATAGCACTTGCTTAACAATACAAATGTTTCCACAGGCCTACAAATGTTGACTACCCTTGGCTTGAACATCAAATCCACTGCCCCACATTTTCCATAGCTCAAACTTAGCCCTCTGCTGTTTCCTTAACACCATTCAAAAATCTTAGTCTCTATTGTTTCCCTCAGACACACTTGGGTTGCTCCTTTCCATCTGGTTTTTTTTTTTCTGGGGGGGGGGGGAGGGGAGTTAGGATGAGAGGATGTCCAACTACCTCACCTGGAGATTTACCTGCGATTTCCCTAACAAAACATGTGCCCATTAACTTGATTTATTAACCCTTAAGGAACTTTACACAATCATTATCAACCCATTAACATCTTCTGTCCAAACTCCAGACTCTTTTGCTGCAGCAATCATATAGCAATCTCATAGCATTATTTTAGATACAAGCGCAGGAAGCACAGCTATCTAAAATTGCCAGGTTGTTACTGACTTCTTGTTTCCTAACAACCACCCCCACTCCCCATCCTCCTTTCAAAATGTCATTCAATTTGCAAGCATTGGCCTGTATAAGATGGGCACCTTTATAGGAATCAGGTAGCAGCAGCCTCCAATCTACTGCAGTTCCTTGCAGGTTCCTTGCAGGTTTAGTTTGCCTCTCTGAAATTCCTTTATTTGGCAAGAGCTGTGTGCTGGTGTTCAGACTGAATTCCTCCCTTGCAACTCTTAGGCCTCTGGTTTGAGACATGCTACTGGCTTAAATGTAGGGACGCGGGTGGCGCTGTGGGTAAAAGCCTCAGCGCCTAGGGCTTGTCGATCGAAAGGTCGGCGGTTCGAATCCCTGCGGCGGGGTGCGCTCCCGTTGTTTGGTCCCAGCGCCTGCCAACCTAGCAGTTCAAAAGCACTCCCGGGTGCAAGTAGATAAATAGGGACCGCTTACTAGCGGGAAGGTAAACGGCGTTTCCGTGTGCGGCTCTGGCTCGCCAGAGCAGCGATGTCACGCTGGCCACGTGACCCGGAAGTGTCTCCGGACAGCGCTGGCCCCCGGCCTCTAGAGTGAGATGGGCGCACAACCCTAGAGTCTATCAAGACTGGCCCGTACGGGCAGGGGTACCTTTACCTTTACCTTTACTGGCTTAAATCTGGATAATACTTGGGACGCGGGTGGCGCTGTGGGTAAAACCTCAGCGCCTAGGACTTGCCCATCGTATGGTCGGCGGTTCGAATCCCCACGGCGGGGTGCGCTCCCGTCGTTCGGTCCCAGCGCCTGCCAACCTAGCAGTTCGAAAGCACCCCCGGGTGCAAGTAGATAAATAGGGACCGCTTACTAGCGGGAAGGTAAACGGCGTTTCCGTGGGCGGCTCTGGCTCGCCAGAGCAGCGATGTCACGCTGGCCACGTGACCCGGAAGTGTCTGCGGACAGCGCTGGCTCCCGGCCTATAGAGTGAGATGAGCGCACAACCCTAGAGTCTGGCAAGACTGGCCCGTACGGGCAGGGGTACCTTTACCTTTACCTTTACCTTTACCTTACTGGCTTAAATCTGGATAATACTGAGGAATAAGCCTACTATTAGTCAAAGAGAAGTGGCTGCTTAAGGTAACAGAATTAGTGGTGAGGCGTTGAAAGACAATGATGTAAGCCCTGCACCAAATAAACTACCCTGCTAGCCTGTGAAAGAGGATACCATCTCATTGCTAGTGTTAAGTAAGTCTCAGCTGGTGGTCCTGTTAGTTTCTGTAAAAAGGGGGTAGGATCTCTATTGTCTTTCTCCTCATATCTTGAGCCACTTATCTCCCTGCCCCCCACCCCATAAAAATCAGCCTTGAGGGGCATTTGAGCTCTGCCCAAGTCTACCATCCTGTTTCTTAAAAGTTTTCTTCCTCTGCCAAATATGATTCCTCCCCGCCCTCCTTGGAATTTCCCTACAGGAAAAGAGGATAAAAATGCCAGTTTCAAAGTGCAGTCTCTGCTGACAGGAACCTTGAGCTGCCTCTTAACCCTCATCATTCTTGAATGAGTTGCCATCCCTCATCAGAGGTGCTTTTCAAAACTCAGGGCTTCTCCACACTTACATTTCCTCCATGCTTCCTAGGTACAGTTCATGCTTTGAAGTGCTCCAGAGCATACCCCACAAAAACCCACTCTTTAAAGCTGAACCAGAGCAACTGGCAATTCATCGAAAACCTGAATTGTTGTTTCTTGCACTTCTGCTTTAAAGAGGGGTTTTTCACAGGGATAGCTCTGAGACAAAAAGATTGGTCAGACACGGAGCTTTAAAGTGCATACCGTGCCTGGAAAGAGTGGGGCAGATGTAAGTGTGGATAAGCCCCTTGATGAAAGCTTGAATTGGTGTCACTAAAGGGAGATTGTGCCCCTCTTGAATATATGTTGCACTGTTAAAGCATGGTCATGGTGGCTGGGAGTTCAAAACATCTGGAGGGTACCAGTTTAGGTGCAAACTGGCAAATCTCCCCTCCCCAAGGGTGTCTCTCTCCCCCTTTCCCTCTCTCATTAATAGAAGTCTGAATATTTTCGTCTTCTCTGCATCTAGACAAATTTCCCACTCTAAACACCACTCACTCTTCTTCACAATAAGTTTTTCACACCTTTTTTGGGGTTAATGCTAGTTTCTAACCACCAGAAACCTGAAATGTAAATCACAAATTTGAAAGAAGTTGTCAAGAATATTAGAACCCAGAGCCAGGAACAATATTTTGACAGGCAATCACATTTAGCAAAGGTTGTTCTCCCACGATAGTTCACTGCATTACTTCCAAATTACTTAATGTTCTATTTCAGGAGTTCTATAACTGGATCTGTTGCATATGCTTTGCTTAATGTTTCTGTCTTGAGTGGCGAGCTCATCCAACTTTAGAATGTAAGAGCAGAAGAAAAGCCCTGCAGTATCTAGCTAAGGGCCTCTCTGTTTCAACAGCACATTTCCCACAGTGGCCACCCAGAAAGTGTTGGATCCACACATTTTCCCAAAGGGGACAAATATCTGTACTGCACCACCAACCCCCTGCCCTCCACTGTAACCACCAAGATAAGGAGGTTTGCCCTGCGGGCCCTCAGCAGCCAGGTGTGACTCCAAGCTTGATCTCAATCAGGTGGTCCTGGGAGCAGAATCCTGCCCTCCCAACACTTTGAAAACACTGAGAAGTGGTGTCTCACTCTGCCCTAGGGAATGACATGCAAGGGTGGAGGTGGGGGTAGCAGCAGAGACCCTGATGGGCAGCAATCAGTGGCTGGCCGGCTGGCTGGGAGGCTGATTCAGTCAATACTCTCAGCAGCAAATCTCTGTCTCTACCCCCAGTTCCTTGTAAAGCAGAACCTTACTGTTCTCCCCAACAGGATAGGTCCAGCTCATCCTTGCTCCTCCCAAATCAGGTGGAGGGCCCTCAGGAGCACAACAATTTGTGTGATGTCCCCACCCCCTCATGCATGCCCCACCCACAGCCACAGAGAACACCAGGCCAGTGCTGTAACCTGATCCCCCTGCTTGTCCTCACCTGGCTTGGCTTGGCTTTGCAGGTTGCTCCAATTCCCAAAGCCCGGCAGCCTCCCTATTCCCCACTGCCACCAAGGTGAAGACCAGCTGCAGTGGCTCCCAACACCTGACCTCTGGTCTAAGCTGCAACGACACTGCCACCAGGCAGCCTTTGAGCACTCGTCTCCAGTCCACTGCTAGAGATCAGCACTACCCCAGAGGGTTATGGAAAGATCTGCACACACGTTTACAGCCCCCAGCACTCCAAGAAACTGGAGGAGGATGAGTCCTATGGAAGGGTGAGGTGAGGTTTGCAATAGGAGGAACAGGGCCTTTGGAAGAAATTCCATGGCTGGCAAGGACAAAGTCTTTCTCTCCTTCGTGCCCCATCTCACCACTGCAGCTTCTAGTGGGCTGGGCCTTTCAATGGCCACATGCCTCTGTTTTTCCTCCCCACCTAACCTGCTGTCAGGGTAACATGATCACAAGAAGAGGGCGGATCCTAAAAACACATCTCTCAACTGTCAAAGGCCAAAGTAAAGGTGTGTGTTTTGAGCACATCATAGATGCAGCCCTGTGGTGAAGGCTGACATAGAAAATGCCCTCTCTTGTGCCACTTACAACTAGAGCTTCTGAGGGCACTGGAATTATCAGGAGGGCCCCCTCAACACTCAACACTCAAGAGGATCTGTAGGGAAGGAAGCAGCCATATATATATTTGGGGCCTAAGTCGAGAAAACAAGTAAAATAATAAAACACTAGCATGAGCACCTTGAATTGGGCCTCAAAACAAGCTGGCAAGCAAAACAACCAACCCTTGCTGTAAAACAAGGGTTATGTGAGATCTAAATGGAACTGCAGCCAGTACAGTGGTACCCTGGGTTACAGACACTTCGGGTTACACTTTTTCAGGTTGCGTACCGCGGGAAACCCGGAAGTACCGGAAAGGGTTACTTCCGGGTTTCACTGCTTGTGCATGTGCAGAAGCACCAAATTGCGTCACGCGCATGTGCAGATGTGGCACTGCAAGTTACGAATGCTGCGGGTTGCAGATGTGCCTCCGTCACAGATTACGTCTGCAACCCGAGGTTCCACTGTAATCTCGCTGTTGCGAAATTTCTAAATTAGACTACATTACATTAATCCAGTCTGGAAGTTATTAGAGTACAGAGTCTGTCAAAATATGGCCATTGCTTGCAAAAGGAACTCCTAGCTAGAGAGGCTGCCGTGGCTCCAGTGTCATTTTTGAATCCAGGAGTATTCCCATGGAACCAGTTCCTTCCAGGGGAGTGCAAACCAGTCCAGAGCAGGCCACCTTCGCACACCCTAGATTTGAGAACTTTGGACAAAGAGCACCTCTGTTGTTTTAGGATTCAGCTTCAATTTATTGGTCCACATCCAGACCATCTCTGCCTCTCAGTAGTTGTCTGCTTGTGGGCTACCCAAAGGCACATGGCTGACCAATGTGGTAGCAGAATACTGCACTAAATAGGTCATTCATCAGATCCAGCAAGGACCTTCTTATGAACTTGAGCTTCCTAGGTATAGAGTGATAGTTCCAGCAACCAAGTCTGATACATTTATTCTTACATATAATGAAGTAATGGGGTCTTCCTGTCTTTATTTTTTATTTTTTAATGATCCCGTGGAAGTCACAAGGAGAAAGGAAAATGAGGCTTTGCAGGCAACAAACACCGTAATCTCCCTACTTTAAGCTCCTAGCCATTTTTGTGACACTTCAGCAGCTGTGTTTGCAGTTTCCAAATCATTTCAAAGTATTTTGTAAAGATATTCTAATCTTTGCCAAGACATACTTTTTTTTTACAGATTGGAAGATTGGGAAACTGTAGGGAATAAATTCTTTTTAAAAATACTTCTTCATTCCAAAGAGATTTTGGAGCTGTGCAAAAGGAAATTGAAAGTATTTGATAGTTATTTGTAAAGTATTACATCCAGACTCATGAAAGATTTTAATAGCATGCTACAGTGTAGATAAACTATTTCTTTAGTACAGGTGTTTCTATATAATCTCCCAAGGATTCCTCAACAATCTCAAAAGTAATTGAAAGGATTATGAAAGTATTTCAGTATGACAATGGAAACCAGCTAAAAGCATACATTTGTGAGCAGATAAGGTTCTTTTTTCAACAAACTTATTCCTCTAACAAAGTTTTTTTTTTTTAACTGCTCCATTGCAAACTGCAGCTTGATATGGCGAGAGCACTTATTTCTAAATCAGATATTTACTGGTTATTCATAAAATGTAAAAGAGAAAATGGAAAAGGTTACAAAGTTCAAAGGAAATTACTCCCTGCTTGCAGTTTGACATAGCTATGATCAGTGGAGGCTGGGTGAACAGGGCACTGTTCCACCAACCTCAGTCTGCCCTTAGCCAGCCCCTACCTGCCTCTCTCCTTGCTTACATCTGCTCCAGAGGTTAGCACAGCCTGTCAGTTTCCTCCTCCTCAGTGCTGCCTTTGTAGAATTCGGCAGGGAGAAGGATGAGGACACAATTTGAGTTAGTTGACTCTGCCTGTCATTGGCTCAAGCTCCACCACCTCCTCCTTGTCTTCTGCCCTATTACCAGCTACCAGGGCTTGCCCAAAACATTTATGCAGCTGATGAAAACCAGGGAAGAAGTGGGCAGTGAAGACCTACATCAGAAACAAGGGGGAGTAAAGATCTACACTGGGAACAATAAAATCAACGTTACCCAATGATTGAAGTGGGACTCAAAGGTCACTGCAGGGGGGGCCTCTGAATTATGGGTGGGTACAGACCCCAGAAGACCCCAGAGGGCAGCCCCCACCATTTCCTTCCTGGGGGTGGGAGGAGACCAGCAGACCTTCTATTTGCCAAGAGAGTGCAGTAGAGGTGGCATGGTAGGGAGCTGCTGAGGAGGTGGAAGATCTAGCCTCAAAAGAGTGTGAAACAGCAGCAGCAGGCATTGCATTCCTTTGAGGCTGGATCTGCTGCCTTTCTGGATATCCTGCTACCTGAGGTGGGCACCTCACCTTGCTTCATGGTTGGGCCAGCCCTGCCAGACACCACAGGATAACATACTGTACAGATGAACAGTTGCAAGAAAACTTATTTGGCAGACAGAAGTAATAGTTGGGGCCAGTGAACGTTTAGTGTAGACACAACAGGTATGTTCACCACTCATTGGTTGCAACATCAAGTGGTGGACTTCAATCTTTGTACGGCAAGTCAGATGTATGACAGAACTTTCATCTCACCCCAAACACAGTTTTGTCAATGGATTGAGTTCATATTTCCAGTGATCCTTTTTTAGATGTTAAGGGACCACATCTAGGGGAGGAGGGGAGGAGAACCAAGACTACAAACATTGTCCCAACTACAGTACATGTTCTTCCATAAATATCAGTAGAATCTATACAAATACAAGTGATACATGCATAGCCTCTCTCTCCATGATTGGAACCACTGCAAAAAGCAGGATATCTAATTGCACACATAGACCTATGAATGCACATATAAAGATCTCCCTCTTCTTTGACCCAAAGGAAGGAAGGAGCAGTTAAAGCCTGAGTATCTTGAAAGCCCCAATCCTACTTCTTACAACAAAGGAGGATTGATGAATCTCTTGCTCCTATATTAGGAGGGCCAGGACTCTGCTGATTCTTGGGCTCTCATTTCTGTATATCTAATTCCTGCACAACTTTCATTTCCACTGTTTCTTTATATTCTCCCCCACTCTGTGGAGTGCCAGTTCTGGGTTGCTGATTTTCCTGGCTCACCACTGGGTTATTTTACCCAGAAAGGAAGTGCCTGCTGAAATCCCTGAAATCTGCTATATTGCCTCCTACACTGTGGCAATGATAAGGATGGAACTATTCCTTGGATATGCTGCCACTACTCTTTCAGCTGTCTTTCTCCATAAATTGGAACCAGTGTGGGTCAGTAGGGGTGTAAGAAGGTATAGTTTTCCATTCTACCCTGTTCTCATCACATGCAGCACTGTTTCCATTTTACTATAGTTCCTCTTCCAACAAAAACTACATTATTTCTTTTGTAACTTACATAATTTACATATTTAATCTTCCCCCGTCTTCCGCAGCCCTAATGTGGAGAGGATGAGGCTTGAAGATTGAGAGAAATCATGTGTTTTAAATGGTCATTTCATGTGCTTCAAATATATGGTGTGGATGTGACCAAAGTTGTGTTTAAGAAAGAAAGAAGGTGAGCAAGACTAAGAAGCTGAGAAGTGGGAAGGGAAACAAGTAGGGCTGTGGAACCCACATTCCCTCATGAGGAATCTCCTGAAGACAACATACTACTGATCAGTGTAACTGGAGGAAAAATAGTAAAGGTAAAGGTAAAGGTACCCCTGCCCGTACGGGCCAGTCTTGACAGACTCTGGGGTTGTGCGCCCATCTCACTCTATAGGCCGGGAGCCAGCGCTGTCCGCAGACACTTCCGGGTCACATGGCCAGCGTGACAAGCTGCATCTGGCGAGCCAGAGCAGCACACGGAACGCCGTTTACCTTCCCGCTGGTAAGCGGTCCCTATTTATCTACTTGCACCTGAAGGTGCTTTCGAACTGCTAGGTTGGCAGGCGCTGGGACTGAGCAACGGGAGCGCACCCCACTGCGGGGATTCAAACCTCCGACCTTTCGATCGGCAAGTCCTAGGCGCTGAGGCTTTAACCCACAGCACCACCCGTGTCCCTGGAGGAAAAATAGATGTGACCAAAGACAAAAGTGGGCAGTCCAATAATTGTTGCCCTGGCTCCGTTATGGAAACAGTATTTAGACTCTCAGCAAAATTATTTGCAAAAGCTTTCTTCCAGAATTCACCACAACACACAAACACAGATCAGGTTATAAGGTACACACACCAGTGGTTAAAACAGAGCTCTAAAGTTCTTGGCTAGGCATAAGCTAAGTCATTGCCCCAACACTTGACACTCACTCTGAGCTCCCCTTTTTGAAAAGCCGGGCAGACACACTTAATTGTGTGGGTTTTGTCCCCAAACCAGAGGCCTAGGCAGGCAAGTGAGAACTTCTACAGGTGGGCTGGGTCTGCTTATCCGACCCAAGTCACATCCTATCCCTGGAGACAGAGGCAGGATCAACAGTGTCTGTATAATATTCGGTTCAGGCTCCTATGCCTCTCTGAGGGTGGGAATCGCTTCACTGGCAGGAGACAGAGCAGAGTCTAAGTCAGGCAACACTCCCTTGAGGCTCAAGATGTCCAATGGTACTGAAGCAGGGTTTTCTTCCAACAACCTGATTAGCCTCTCCCAGGATCAGGCACTACACTGTCTTCCCATTCCTCCTGACCCTCTCACCAGTCTGCCAACATGTCTCCAGAGGCCTGACAACAGATGTGCTACTTTTCTTTGTACATTTCAGCCACACATTCCTGCACACTCTTCCCATCTTTCACCCACTTCAAAGAGAGAGTCAAAAATCCCACAGGGTGCTTAAAAGCTTTTGGGCTATTAGGAGCCCTTGGGCATGCCTGAAGTAATACCTTGCACACAATCATAAAAATAAATTAATCCAATAGCTCTTTTTCCGCAACAAAAACTTCACTTGGAGTCCTTGTTCTTTACATTGACTATTATTAAGGCAGGAAATACCTAAACACACACACACACACACACACACACACACACACTCTCTTACAACACTTTTTCATGTTTGGAAGCTGCTCACTACATCAAAGCACATCCTATTTTATCAATCGTAAGCATCTTTGGCAGCAAATTTCTCCAAAAGCGCTCCTTCCCGTAGAACCAAAAGCGAGTTTATTTAATATACAACATTGCAAAATATCATTTTACTTCTGCTATTTGCCCAAAGGCGGTTAATTTCAAATATGAGATTCTGACACAAAATTTACAGCTCATGTATCACAACTTTTATTAAAGTGAGTAAGGGATGATGTCGGGGGATTTAAGAGAGAGAATTAGCAATAACTACTGCCAATTTAGCCCGATTTGGCAGCTTATTGAAAAACCAAATATGAAGTTAGAAAAAGAGAAGTTAATCCAGTTGCACTGGGTGGAGGAGGGATGAAAATATAAAATGTGTACACTGAAGTTTACTAACACTGCTGTGCTGCAGTGTTAAGATGTCTGGATTTTAATGTATTGTTTCTTCCCAAGAATGCAAAAACAATTAAGATAATTACACTGTATAGATAATATTTTCATTACAGCTAAACTGAAGCTGCAATGTGTTCTGCAAGTCTTTTTTAGCAATGCCAGACACACCTCCCCTTCTTTTCTTAATTTTTAGGGTAATCATTGAAAATGGCTTGCTTGTTTATTTAAATTGCCCTCACCCTCAATTGCCCTCAGTGATGTCACCCTGCAACAAAGTATCACAATGTCACCCATTCACTGTGAGATATTCTACTATCTATATATAATAACAATAAACATGAAAGAAATGCAATGTGACATGCTAGTATATTGGTCAAAGAGCCTCAGTTCCATAGCACTACAGGTACTGAAGAGTGAAAGGAACATTAGCGAAAACAGGACAGCACTAGTATTATAATCAGGAAAGCTAGCACAATATTCCCCACATCGGAATGCACCCCAGGATGAGATTATATGTTTGTCATGTGATTGCCTCTCCAGGACATCTAAATGCAAACCCAGTCCAATCCAGCTGAGCAAAGCTGACAGACAATACATGTGATGGGGTATTCACTCTCCCTTTATATAGGTGTGTGTGTGTCAAACAATATGGAAATAAAAAGAAAAACAGAAAAATGATTTAAAAAACAACAACAGAATAGATATGATTTTTCCTCTTCCCCTATGTTCTATAGTCCATACACCTGATAAATTAGAGAGGTTTGGTGGTAACACAAGGGTGTTTGGTGATATATTTGTCTCAGATCATGCATCATATTCTGACATTTTCAAATGATAGATCAATACAGAGAGAGGGGGGGGAGAGGGAGAGGGAGAGGGAGAGGGAGAGAGAGAGAGAGAGAGAGAGACCCTGTAGTATTTTATAAATAATGAGAGGTTAGCAAAAAGTGCAGGCAACAAAGAACAAATCATATTTCTACCTGAGGAATTTTTAAGATCATGCCTCAAATGTGATAAATGTGGCGCATGAGAGTTCTAGTAAAGCTATTAATATGCTGGTTAATATAAAGAGTTTCAGAAATCAGAGTGTTTGTGAACACAAAACAAACTAAAACATCATAAGAAAAGTTCTGCTGCATCAAACCAAGGATCCATCTCATCCAATAGTCTATCTTCAACTCTGGACAGTAAGATGCCCTAAGAAGCATGCAAGCAGGTGATTAAGACAATGGCCTGGCTCAAATTCCAAGTTAAGCTATTCTTAAACCATTATTTATTTAGGTGAAGAGTGGGGAAACTGCTCTAGCCAGTGGGCGGCATTGCTATCTCTCCTATCCCTCTGAGCTGCATTTGGGAAGTAGGTTGTGCCACTCACCTGTCAATCCCCTGACAGCGCAATGGCACCAGGTCATGATCCTTGGGACTTCAACACACCACACAGTGTAAAGATTTCTACAGGTGCTTTGAAGTGCCACCGACCCACATGTTTGAAATCACTATCCATCAACTGATGGATGGTGATTTCTATAGCCTCCAACATTCCTCAGATGAAAATAGGTCATTTCTCACTCTCCCCCAACTGACCGCCCTTAACCCCCTGATCCCCTCCCCAGCATTTCCTATAAGAAGGGTGAGTGCCACCTTAGGACCGGTTTTATTATTATTTATTTACAAAAAGAAAAGGGCACACCAATAAATAATTTTTAGAAAGGGGCAATATTAGATGTGGATGCACAAAGTGTTGTTGCTTTTGTTTTTTAAACAAGACTCCTTGTGCTTCGCACCTCCTTTCTTCCTGCCCCACACCTGACACATACATTGAATCTCATTTTCAATCTTGTTACCTGTTCCAGCTTGTCTAGAGAGATCCTACTGAAGTGGTTCACTATCTGATTAGGTGTTCATCCAGAAAAAATGCATATATAACAGGGAAAGTGTGCATAAAAATGTGTTATATTTGTGAAAATAAATAAAAATGTCCATTGTCATAGGGAGTATAAAAATGTATATTGTGAGGATTTGAACTAAAATTCTGACATATTTTCATGGGGATTTTTTTAAAAAATAAAAATTACAAACCCTGCCAAATTATAGATAGTAAATGAATTTAGAGTTGGAATATTGAGAACCCAAGAGAAACTGAAATTGACACATTCATCTATCTCTTTTCATAATTCCACATTTGGAACACTATACAAAGTTTTGGTAACTGCTCAAAAAACCTTGTACAAAAGCAACGAAAATTATTTTGAGCCAAAACACTTGTCTTATGAAGAAAAACTAAACCATTTTATGCTTCTTTGTGGGGAGGGAATGACTAAGAGTCCATCCACACTTCTGTTTGTAACATGGTTTTTCTTTGGCCCTGCCATTTCCCCCAGGAAAACCCACTCTTTACTGCTGAATCAGAATAAATGTCAATCTGCAGAAAACCTGATTGATGTTTGTTCTGATTCAGCAGTAGACAGCAGGTTTTCCCCGCACCTCTTGTACCAGTGACTTGAATTCATGGGACAAATGAAAGTGTGGATGGACCCTAAGATATATTGGAGCTTTATTAATGGTATGGAAAAATACAATAGAAATTGATTTTTCTCTCTTTGTCTTATAATAGAACTAAAAGAAACTGAATGACCCAAAGAAGCTGATCAGCAGTAGGATGAAACTGACAATAGAAAATGTGAATGTCGGGAAAACTCTGCTATAGAATGTGGTACACAGGCCACTATGTTGGATGTTTCTGTTTGGCTGTTTTAAATTAAATGAATGTATGGTGGACAGGTATACCACAACTAGTCCCAATATCTGCATGGAATCAACATGTGCAGAGTTGATATATATAGTGGTGGAAACATAAAGCAGGGGAGAGCTGGTGACTTCATGCTCTGTCTGTACACTTCCCAGAAACATCTGGCTGACCACTGCTAAAATATTGCGTGAGCACTGTTGGTGTGATATTGGATTAGAGGAGTCATCATCAATGCCTGCTACATAGGGCAGCAGAGGAAGGGCTCTGCTTTGCTTTCGGTTCCCTTCCCTGGAGGGCCTTCCTCGTTGCCTCCAAAAGAGGGAGAAAAATCAATGCCTGCTACATTTGGAGCTGATGGGAGATGTAGTCCAAAACATCTGGAGGGCACTAGGTTGCCAAAGGATAGACTAGAAGTACCCTCACTCAGATCCAGCCGAGCTCTTCCTATGCTCTGATTTTAGCTCTCACCACTATTCTACGTCTAAAAATCATAAATGGTCTTTAAATTTATTGGCTTTTATTGCAACCTCAGATGAGGCTAAGTGCTTTCCAGATATATATCAAAACGAACAGAGACTCTCTTAGGTAAATTAACCTCAATCTCCAGCAATAACTTAAAAACTAACTGTATGACTTTGGGGTTGGTCTGATCTATCTGTTATCTGCCAGCTATAAAAATCACTTAATGAGCCTGCAAAAAGGAAACCTAATGCTTCCCCCCAATTTTGAAAACTTTGTTCAAACTAAAGCAGAGGCTGAATATCCATTCATATGTACGTACAAACCATTGGGGAATCTGGCAATGTTATGACATACTACTTTGTGACTAATTTTAGACAGGTAGTTGTGCTAATCACAGCAAAGCAAACAGAGGCTCATTCCAACAACTTGACCCAAAATGATTATTTTGGGAGGGGCCTTTACATATACTGCCAGATATGAGTAAGGAATGAGTAGGGAATGCTCTGGCACATGTAGAAAGGGTTGGGGTCAGGACCAGGCAAAGCCATTTTGGCACCTGAAGCGGACCTCAAAATGGTTCTCCTCTCCCTGCCAAGGAAGAAAGGGTGAGAGAATATCTATATCAGGAACAGGGGAGCAGGAAAGATCTATATTGGGATCTGCTGCCCCAGTGAATCCTGCCATCAGAGGCAGTTGCCTCACTTTGCCTCATGGGTGGAACTGCCTTGGAATGGACAGGCAGAGTGTTTTAAGCCTCCACTGCCCCCCGAGGGATCTCTTTTTGACATTTCATCAGATCTTGCCCATCCTCCATATGGTATCTCTGTAGAATTAGCTGTTTGCATTTGGTCCTTGAAGAAATGCTAAGTAGCATGGCTTTAGGAAACTGGTTTTTCACTGACTCTGCCCTGATCACTTAAGCATGTTCAGTTCTGAGTGCCTGGCTGGGTGTTTGTGTGTCTATTAGATCCGTTCATCAGCTCTGTGTATACCATGAATAATGAGACAAATCATGGAGATTCAGGTCATGAGTTCACATTGCCAAGTCAGATTGTGCCATTAACAAGGCACCTCAAGGTAGATAAGAAAACTCTTAAGCTTCAGAGTCATTCTGTTGCCTCCATTTTTTAACAACAACAACAACAACAACATCAACAACAACAACAACGAGGTTACATACACAATCTCTCACTTCTTTCTTTTCTTTTCTGATAAACAAAATCCAGTTAACTGGGTAAATGACCAGGGCTCCAGATGGGAGGGAGTGGTGAGGGAGGGTTAGGAAAACCTGCCTTTTTGACAGACAGGTCAAGCTTTCAGTCATAATGAATTGTTTTCTGCAGTCCTTCCAATCAGAGAGATTTGGAGGCAGGGATGTGGAGTTGTTATTTACATGGGTCAGTCATCATTCTTCAAATTATGTCTGTGAGAGCAGGGGATAAGCACAAGAGTTAGACTGTTGGGGTGACCTGCTTCTTTTCTGATTCAACTACCTACCCACCCACCCACCCAAATAACAACCAAACGTTTTAAAACCACAGCTCTCTTTTTTTCTGAAGTGTACTTTCAGGAAGGGGGATGAAGAAAGAATGTGATTTTCTACTTTTATAAATAAATGTAAAATCACTTAGCACAATGGGTCCCTAGATCTGTTATTCTCTAAACTTTGGCAGGTATCTTACCCAGGGACCTATATATATGTTGGAAGCCACCCAGAGTTGCTGGGGCAACACAGATGGGGTATTATTATTAATTATTATTATTATTATTATTATTATTATTATTGATGTCCCTGTTTTCATCAGATAAATGTTAGAGGGTATGACAGAGGCCTTGTTGAGGTTGTTCAGCTGTATAGGCTAAGTTTGAATCTGCAACATTCTACATGCCAAGCACGCCAGTGAACAACACAACATTTTTTAACTAAGTATTTTATATAATGAATAAATTCAGCTGAGTACAGAACAGAACGGAAATTCTGTTGCTCTAGCTTCATGACTTAAAGGGCAGGGAGGTGGGGGAGGTGGGCTGTTTGCACTCTGCTTTGCAAGTCTAAAGATCTATTTCCAGTATTTAGAGGGGCCTCAAACTTGTTTATTTTGTACCATCTACTCTTCCCCACTTAAATGTTTTGAACACATTAATCAGAGTGCATTTCTTTTGCACTCAACCCCGGAAGAAATATTTATTAGGGCCTAAATGGAATATTTTCTCTACAAGATGTCATCTTTATGTATGCATTTGTTTTTATTTTGTACTCCTGGTGTACATTGCATAAAATTCATTCATCTGAAGCTTTTGGACACCCTTTTAAGTTGATGAAAACAGCAGTAGAACTGGGGGAAAGACACATACCAAAGTAGCAAAGCTTTTTTTTTATATAAAAAAAAAGCTTCTGTAAAACCACAATTTAAACTCAATCCAGACCACAGTATATATTACCCATCAAAATTTCATACTCCATAAACAATCACTTCAGCTCCAATATATCTTCTGCCAATGTCCAAGCAAAAGAGCTTGCCATCCAGCATGATCTGAAAGTCAACAATCCATTATTGCTTACTATGACAGAAATGCACTGTGCAGTTAAAGACCCTTCGCTGAAAATATAGCCACCATTTCTTCTTTATTAAATGAAGGTGACTCCAATGTCAAGTGCCTCTATTTGTCGAAAGTGCAGCAGGAGAAAGAAGACAGTCCATTAGGCCAAGACATGTAGAGTTTAAATCATTACTAAAATAAATATGAACTAACAATCTGCCCCTGCTGCTCATTATTCACTGCTGTCTGCATTTCTAGATTTAAATTTGAATCATCAGGATACATATATACATGCATGCCCACACCTACATACACTTTCACTCTCACATACATCATAACTGTCAGGACTCATGCCCATGATTGACTTTCTACCTGGATGTGTTAGACAGCGATTTGTCCAAGAATCTAGGGATCATCCATAACAGCCAAGAAAATCTGCTTTCACAAACTGGTAAAATGGTTCACATTGTGGTTCCTGGTCCACTACAAAAGCTTTCAGGACAGGCTTGTTTGCTAGCATGTAAAATAGGGGACTCTGATCTTGCTGCTCTTTATGCCAGCTACAGACTGTCATTAGCCTTGTCCTCAACTTGACAGAAGAAATATGCTTTGGAATCTATATGTGCAGTATTCTCATACAAAGGGAAGCCATGTGGAGTGAGGTACGAGCCAAACCTGATCGTGATCTTGCCAGCAGCATCACTATCATCACTATAAATCAGTGGCAGGTACTATTATGCATATATTACTTTAACACAAATGGATTCAAATCTGCTTACAAGCAGACATGAAGAGGGAGGGTCGAGTGAACAACCTAATGATAATAGGGGCCACAGCTTTACCGAAGCTTTATGGGTATTGAACTGGTCAGCAAGCTGGATGGGGGAACCATCGGATATGCCTTATAAGAACTGGATATGCAGTATAAACAAGTACTAAACAAACACAAAGGGGGGGGGGAGGAATGCAAAGTAATTCACCAGGGAAGCATTGCATAAAGAGATGAGATAAGGGTCAGCGTTGTTGCCAAATTCAACAATGATGCAAAGCTTGGCAGTATATTTTGGAGTCCAGACAACTGGAATATGCCATGGAATTATCAAAAGGGATAATTTTTTGGATCTCTCATAATGCCAAGCAACAAAGAACAACTCCAGGACCTCTAGAATGTGTCGTGAACTAAATATATCAATTCCACACACCATGGTTTAAGGCCTTTTGTCAAGAGCCTGACAGAACAAATCACTCTCCAAAACAATGCATCAGATATCCTAATGTTATCCACACACAAAAATGTACATCTAGAACAATGTCAGCAAACCTGATTGGCTCATATGCAACAAAGAGGGGAATTCTTGGATCCTATGACTCAGTAAAGAGAGAGGCTATTGGTTCAACTGAGAAGGATAAGCCTCAATATATTGAGGCAAACAAAGAATGCTCCATTTTTTTCAACCTTGGTCTGAACTAATGCTTTGAGATATCATGTAATCCAAAGGAGGCCCTCCCTGGAGCTGTGAAGGAAGAAATCAAGGCCAGGGGGTCGATTGGTGGACAGGCTTCACTACTTGACCAGCTGGAAGCTATCCAACAAGAAACCCATGCTGAGGATTCCTGGGGTCCCCACCCCCTTTAACAACTAACTAACATGAAATTAGGCCACAACTTCCTACAAATCCTCAAACAAATATACTCCCAAGCCTCAGCAAAATGCAAAACTAACAGTATGGACTCTAATAGCAATCCAAAGAGGCATGAAACAACGATGCCCACTGTCTCCCTTCTTATTTATCCTGGCTCTGGAACCCTTAGCAATCCGAATCGGAGCAGCCACAGACATCAAGGGAGTGGAAATAAAAGGCGGAACCTATAAATTGGGGCTCTTTGCAGATGACCTAATGGTCACAACACCAGACCCCATAAGCACAGCAACCTCCCTAATCAGAGAACTCAACACATTTGCAATGGTGTCGGGCCTACAGGTAAATTTTGCAAAGTCAGAAGCTATGTCCTTCAACACCCCTCCTCACACCCAAAAAGAACTCACTAATGTCACCAAAATAAATCTTTGCCACTCCAAGTTCAGATACCTAGGGGTAAAAATAACCAGAAACCTCAATAAATTGTACCTTCACAACTACAAGCCCCTGTGGCAACAAATTAACAGACCTAAAAACATGGAACAACATGAATTTTACTCTCTCAGACAAAATAGCCATGAACAAAATGATCACCCTCCCAAAACTAACCTACCTATTCCAAACCCTCCCAATCTGGATTCCCCCAACCCAACTCTGCAGATGGTAGAGAAAACTACTGTATTTTTTTGCTCTATAAGACTCACTTTTTCCCTCCTAAAAAGTAAGGGGAAATGTGTGTGTGTCCTGTGGAGTGCATGCAGGCTGCGGAGCTATCCCAGAAGCCAGAACTCCTGGCATTACTTAGGTCAGCTCAAAAGTAAGAAGAAACCAACTTTTAGTTAGGTTCTGGTCATGAATGCAGAACACATTCAGGACTATCAACACTATTCATAGTCCGCTCCGTTTCCCTGTTACTCATCAGAGGACACATATGTGGGATTGGGTTCTAGAACCAATCCATATAAAACAACAACAACAACAAGCATTAGTTCAATCCAAGCCTTGAATAGCAAGAAGCATGTGAGATTCATTTATTTAAGGAGAGAGTACAATAAAAGGAAAAAAAGAAAATTTCCTCCACCTGTACATTTTCCCTTAGGGAAACACTCTGGAATGTTTGTGATGTGGGGGGGATCTTTTTACCCATTTTTTGTGTTTGGTGTGTGCATATATATATATATATATATAATTGGAAATTCTTATCATTGTTGTTAAATCTTTTTGCAGGAGAAAGTGCCTTTTATTATTCATTTCATCAGACCAAAGAATCTGCGGGCCTGAACAAGAGCAATCAAAAGGGGAGAGAGGAAATTAAACAAAGTGGTTATGTGTTTGGAGAAGCAGGATGATTGAAATTCCATTATTCTTTTGTGAAGAAATACCGCTGTGTTTGCAAAGCCTTTGGGCTCTCTGGGTTGTGGGGAGGGGGTAGAACTAGAAGAAACTTTGCTAAGGGATCACATATCCCCCAAAGGCTGTTTTGCTACCTGTCTGTTGCAGCTGAGTCCAGAACAAAAGCCCTCTTCATCCAGCTTATTTGTCAGGAATGATATGCACAGCTGGTCTTGAATTTGGAGTTCCTGGAATGGCTGGATAAGGACTTCCTTTCTGTTGCACATGTCAAAGGTGTCAGATGCCAACCTTACAACATACTCTGACTAGCCAATGAGTTTCCTGATGTGATCTAGACTGTAGAGCAGTGTTTCCCAACCTTTTTTGGGCAAAGGCACACTTGTTTGATGAAAAAAATCTTGAGGCACAACACCATTACAGCCCCGTGACGTCAGCGCGCAGCATCACGCCGGGAGGGACACACGAAAGTGTAACTTTCAATTTTTTCCCCTCCCCCTTGCCGGGGAACCTCCAAGCTTTGGGGGTGGGGGGGGAGGAGGCAGCAAAGCGAGAGACTGAGGGACTCCTCCAACAACAAGGGTTGGGGAAGAAGAGAAAGGGCTATTCCGCTCCAGTCACGGGAGGGGAATATGTACTGGCCCAACTGGTGTGCGGTCTTCGGAAAGCGGGGTGCGGGAAGGAAGCCTAGGCTCGGGGTCCACCGACCTCGGCGGAGAAAGGCAACAACCGGAGCCGATGACGAGCCGGCGCGTGCGTGCAGCGGCTGGCCTCGAGCTCGGGAAGCTGCGCACGGCGATGTTGACGCGGGGCGTGCGAGAGCTTGGGGGCGGGGCGGGAGAGAGAGAGAAAGAGTTGGCAGCACCAGGCGCTGTTACTTATTGCGCTGCGGACGCTGCCAGCAACTGCGGTGGTTGTGCGGCGGCCGCCGCCGCAGAACGTCCTCGTCAGTCAGCTGAGCTGCCTGGCGGCGTAGGGAGCCGAGGGGCGGGGCTTCCTTTCTGAAGGAGCTGAGGGTGGGGGTCCTCCGGCGCCTTCGGCGAAACGGCGCCGGCCCAGAGCGCTTCTAGGAGGCTGCCTTTGTGCGCGACGTAAAGCCCTCTTTCCCTCCCTCCAGCCCCGTGTCACATGTAGAAAAGGGGGCTGGATCCAGTGATGCAACTCGGAAAACTGTTAGGGAAGCCAGAGCAGGAAAGTGAGTGGGAGGCGGCGGCGCCGCTTTAACCCACGTTTCCTTTTTGAAAGAGAAACCAGTGTTTCCCAACCTTTTTTGGACTCGCTCGCGGCACACCAGGCAACATCTCGTGGCACACTAGTGTGCCGCGGAACACCGGTTGGGAAACACTGCTGTAGAGTCTGAATGGATAAAATATACCTGCACATCCAGCTTTCTTTACACAGTTCCATAGCTGGAACGTAGTACTTTATCTGCTTCCAGCCACTTGCTTATGTGTGTGTGTTGTAAGTACATCTCTAAACTGTATCATGGGTATGAGGATCATTCTCCTCCCCACCAGCCCAATAGCCCCATTCCCTGAAAAGCAGCTTTTTAGGGGCCACATGCCATTTGCGGGTGGGGCCAGAGCCTAATGTGGGCACAGCTATGGATGTCCCCCCCGCTTTTTTTTTACAGATTTTACTATCACTGCTGATGCCATGACAATCCTCTGTTCTCAACAGAGCCAAGAAACAGCATTACATTTTCTGAAGGGTGACAATGAGTTTTTAAAAGTGACTTTAATGTCTAAGGACATCATAGAATTCTGAACAAAATAGAAACAAAAGCAGAAATTGCCAATGTTCATTTATTCATCCCATGTCCAGAATGGCAATCGATCTAGCGAATACCAATCCATGTTCCCTGCTGTTATTTTCACCCCACAAACAATAAGTAATTGGTGACTCCCCGCTCCCATTTAAATTGTTTTGCCTTTGTGTGGCCTTTACATTGAAATTAATGGTGTGGAAAGAATTATGTGAGTAATTATGTCAAATTTGTGAATTGTGAAAATAAGTCTGCAAAGTGTGTTAAATAGCAGACAGCAAGACAAAGAACATTGAATTTGTCAGTAAAAGAACTGCACCAGATTAAAAAACAACAACAACCAAGCAATTCTAAGGGTTGTGGGTTGTCCTGCATTCGTTTTTCCAGTTATCATGCTAGGACTTATGTTCTAGTTTCCAATATTCCTTTTACACTGCACTATTTCTTGCATTATAGAACTGTAGCTTTTTTATTCATGCTAAATTTCGCTCACATCAGTGGGTGTGGTCTGACACAACAGTGGATGTTATTGGACATGTAACCACTATTTATGCACGTACATGTTTCTGTTTTCCCTATGATTCAGCCATGAAAAGGATGGGAAAGAACTGTATACCAAATGTCATCCATGAAAACCACTGGGACATTACAATGCAAAATGCCTACAATTTTCTGGGTTAATGGGTTGCAAATGGATATTATTATTTTGGGGGGGGGGGAATTAACATGAAAATGAACTCAAGATGTCTACTAGATTATTTTATGTCCTGTGAAGATCACATAAAGTGCAGAATTTTTTTTGTTAAGGAAATATCATTGAAATGGAATAAAGTGCTGTCTTGATGCAGCCTAAGACAGCTAGGAACAGAAATTTCTGCCTTCCTCCATCCTTGTCCACTCACATAATCAAACCACACCTGGAGACTACAGACTGTTCCAAAAAGCTAGCAGTGGATGCCTCCTTCCCTCCCTCCCTCCCTCCCTTCTTCAACTTGCTTTCTTTGTTTCCAGGATTATTATTTTTTTCTTGGTAAACTGCAGTTTGTTGAGATGCATAACAGCATTTCAGAATGGTCAGGCTCTGAAGTTTCTGCTTAGAACTCTGTGTGAAGTGAAAGCTGTTTTTCTGTTTCTAGCCGGAGCTATTCATCAGTGGAAGGAACGTCTTGTAAATAATACAGTTCTTCCTCACCTCTGGTGCACTCCCTTCTCTCTCTCTCCCCTTTCTCCTTGAAAGTGGACCACTTGCAAATAGGCCCTTGGGAAACAAGCTTCACAAAAATTCATCTATAATTCTGTGGTCATATTGTGTTTTTTTATGAGATGCATTCCCCCCTCCCTTTGATTTTCTCAGCAAGTGTCATGCAGACATAATGAGGATGTTGTTGAAAGCTCATTTCTCAAACACATCACTACTATCCCTCCACCCCCTGCAAAAGTCCTGAAACAGCAAGGTTCAGCCTTCACTCACTTTGAACTGTGTTATGCCTCCACATCAATAAACTGGTGCAAAATACATAATGCCCAATCTTGGTTTGTGCAGAAAAATATAAAGTAGTGTCTTTCTTTTTCCTTTTCATCCCACTAAAACGGAGCTTGTAAGAAGTACAGTAACCAAACCCGTGCCAAATAATTCGGCATCTACCAAGGTCATGTCCACAGTCCATCCATGAGGTGGGCTTGGGCAGCAGAATCCTGCAGGGCAGAACACGGCAGTGGTTGGAGGTTGCAGCTTCCCATTTAGCCTCAGGTGGCAAAATGGGGTGGGCTACCCCTGGTTTTGGCTAAGCTAACAGATCCCAGCATGAGACTTATGCAGGTAACCACTGGCTGATTTCTCAAATGCCAAGCTCATTGTAACCTCCAGGAGCGTATTCCACGTACTCCTTTTTGGTGTCTTCAAATGATGCCTTTCCTTTATATTTGGGTAGGGTATAGCTCAGCAGAAGGCCACTTGTTTTGAACGAAGAAGCCTTCAGGTTCAATCCTTGGTACTTCCAGGTAGGGTTGGGAAGGACTCCTGCCTGAAAACTCTGGAGAGTCATTGCTAGTCCCTCTCAGTTTAGACAGTACTGAGCTAGATGGAGCATTGGTCTTCGTGTGGTATTGTCTTATGTTCCTATGATTTTCTCAAACAAGTGGGTAAAATTCAGTCAAATGAGGAAAGACAATGTTGCATTAGGGACTGTTGTTTGAAAGACATTCAACCTAGTTTCTGCCTATGACCTCAAATGGCTCATGGAGGGGACACACACAAAAAGGCTTCAGATGATTATCTGTAGTGTCTGGGTTAGTTCATATGGGTAGAGGTTTTAATTGAGGTATTGCAGTCCTGAGTCATTTAAGGCACTTTGAATTGGGTTTGGAAACCTTGTGGCAGCCAGTGCAGTTACTTCAGGACTCATGAGCCACCTGGCCACTGAATTTTGCATCAGCTGAAGCTTTCAGGCCAGTTCCAGAGGCTGCCCCACATATAATGCATTGCTGTAATCTAACCTAAAGGTTAGAAATGTAGGGAACAGATTAGGCTATCCGTGTCCTGCTAGGGGTGCAGTTAAGCTACCAGCTGAACCTGGTGTGTCACAGTGGCCACCTGAGCCTCAAGCAACAGCAGTCGATCCAGAAGTACCTGCAAACTACATACCTGCTCCTTCCAACTGATCTAGAGAACCATTCACTAATAATGCCTCAATCTTATCTGGATTGAGCTTCAGTTTCTTGGCTCTCATACAGTCCACTACCAAGGCAAGACAACAGTCCAGCACATCCACTGCCACACCTGAAGAGGTAAATGAGAAGTAGAGCTGTGTGTCACCTGCATATCACTGACAACATACTCCAAAACTCTGCATGACCTCACTCAGCAGTTTCATGTAGATATTAAACAGCATGGGAGATAAAATTGAATCCTGAAGAACCCCACATTGAAGGTTCCATGGGGCCAAATAGCACTCTTCATGCATCCCCCTCTGGAAACAGCCATCCAAGTAGGATCAGAACCACCACAAAGTGGTACTACCCACCCACATCTTGGACAGTCACTCCAAAAGGATACCATGGCTGATTGCATCAAAAGCTGTTTAGAGGTATATGAGAATCAACAAAGACACATTTCTCCTGTCTCTTTCTCAACAGAGGTAATCATACTGGGCTACCAAACCAGTTTCTGTGTCAAAACTGGGCCTAAACTGGATCTGAATCTTGGGACTCAGCTAGATTGGTAAAGAAAAGGTGGTTTATATGTGTTGTCTATGTGATATAACATTGTGCCACCAGACGGCGCTGTGGAGTCCTGTTTTTCTCTACCTGTTTTCCCTGTTTAAATTTACAATGTGTTTGACTGAAGCGCTTATTTGATGTGTCTAGATCCAGCCTTGGTTGTTCCTCCAAGAGCACCTGGATCTGTATGCAGCTTACAGAGATATAATGAAGTCCTCAAGGGTGCTTGCAACACTCAAGAACTCCTCACTTCATCCTCCCACAACCCAACTGCCCACTGTAATTATTGCAAGAGGCTGAGAACCTTTGCCCATGTCTTTAAACAAAATCACCACCAGAGCTGGATGGAGGGGTTAGTGGACATTTCAGCTGTTAGAGCTAGATTTCTGAAGCTTATTAGCAAATTGCCCTAAAATGCTTAAAATTCAAGGAACACAGAGACAGAACAATAAGTGCAGAAGCTTCCATATGAGGGGTGAAAGTGACAACACATCAAAACTCAGGTGACCCCGCGCCTCACCAAAAATCCTAGCCCTCTTTTCAATAGGTTTCAAAAAAAAAAAAAAACAACCCAAAATCCCTAGGCAAAATGAAAAGCAAATCCATGTGAAGTTTTACCTGCATTATGTGATTCTGCATAAAGGCTGAAGTAGGATGATTTCACACATTAAAGAATACTGTACATACTCCCCCCCCCCTTTTTTTTTCCTTTTAGCAAGACAGTCTGCTGTGTAATCTCATGGGTGTATTCTACCCCAGCTTTTTACTAACTCTTATTTTTCCTCTAGTCTGTTAATCTGTAAAATGCAACCCAACTCATATTCTCACTCTTCTGTCTAAATTCCTTTCTTCTGTTCTGCTTTCTCACTCATACAGATTCTAACATGGACACACGTGTGAATGCACACACGCAAACACCATATATGTGCTAAACTCCAGCTTGTATCCACAGACATTCCCCACATTGGCAGGAATGTTCACTACAAAAGGCACACAAGAACAGCCCATCACTTTTCTTGTGAGTGAATAGTGTTCTATTCTGTAGAGGGCAGCCTTGTTTCAGAGAGTGAAAGAGAGAATGAGAAAGGGAGAAAGAATACAGAGTGTTCCCCCTCCCCTGTTATCATGTGTGCGGTAGCTCTAATGGCATTTTGTCATGTTAGAGATTGTCACATCTGTGCAATAGCGAATGACTTTCTCTGATGGTGATATTACAATGCGTGGAGCGGACCTGGGAAACAGAACAAAGCACAGCTAGCAAGGGGGAGCTCACTCACTTTTCCTTTTCAAACAGTATTAATGCCTCTCTCTTCCTTTTTGCCTTAACAACTGATCATGAATTTAATTTGCTGCCAAGTACTACATACTTATCTGTAGCCATACTATCCGTCTGCCATTTCTTTATTATTATTATTTCGTTCCATTTTCTTCTTTATTCTTCCTTTGAGGGTTTCTGTCTTCCTGGGATTCAAAGGGGCTGGAGGAATGTTCGGGGGTGGGGGAGCTCAGACTGGGATAAGGTAGGGACACATTGCCTCTTTATTTTTTTACATTAGATGTCCATGCTCTCGAGCTCAAAGATTTCAGAAATAGAGACTTCAAGGGGGATGGAACGATCAAAGGTGTCAGAAAGTGGCACAGCTCCCTACACAAACCAATTCCATTCCACAATGCATGCCACATACAATAAAAATGGGTTATTGTCACTTATGCTACATTGCTGTCGTTGTATTCAATGCAACAGAGCAGAATTGACAGTCACAATGGTGTAGTATCTGGGCAGATGTACACCCTCCCATTTCCCTGGCTCTGCGCACTGGAAGCTATGAAGCCCAGCTGTTTCTGACCTTCCCTGGAGTCCAATATTGATTCTTAGGTCATCCATCTAAAAAGACATGTCTTTATAATGATCTAGAAATTCCTGCCAGATTCCCACATGCATTTTCATTGATGTAACCTGAAATCTATGGTGGGGTAGCCTGATACCCCATTTAGCCTCACAAAAGCATAATAGGAAAACCCTAAAAGGCGCGATCACATGATGGGCAACATGGAATTGCTCCAACCATTACTGCAGCTCTCTTAGCATGACATTGTATACAATGGTGAGCTAATCTAAATGGATACACTGGTCCAAACTCTTATCAGCGGAGGTCCCACTTCATTGGGTTTCAGTAACAATGGTTATGCCTAGAGAAATCGGGTGAGTTGCCGAACGTGAGCACACTTACACTTTCACCAGTTCTTCTGCTGAAAGGGTCCATGCCAAGATAGGGCCAGCAGGTACAATCTTTTTTCATTCAGGGAATGTGCCCTATGTGCAATCTGAGCAAGGATGATGCCCGTGATGAGATCAACGCCAAGAGTTTATTCTTCCTTCCATTTGGCAGCAACTTGTGATAACACTGATTTCTTCATTTGGAAACCAATTAAGGAATAATGCTGTTTAATGATTATATAATAATGCAAGCTGATCTAAAATTGCTGACAACAATCGATTTACCATCCTGCACTGAGATGGCATCAGATTTCCAATTCCCATAATTTTAACCTTTAATATTAATAGCATTCAGGAGATGCAACAGTCTCCTGTCCCAGTTCTGCAGAATAAACCTCCCTCTGAAATGGGAAAGCTTGAGAGAACAGTTGCAACATCAGTGCAGTTTGGCTAATAAATGGAGAACATCTTCCACAACAAGAATTGCTAAGTAACCAGTATTACTGATACATAGGGATGCTGAAGAAATGAGTTTCAATTCACATCTGAAGACAAACCTACCCAGTTCATACTTTCCAAAACAAGTTTTGCAATGCAATTCTCCAGCCATTGTGTACAGAAGTGTACACACACACACACACACACACAGACAAACACAGGCACACATGAGAGTAAAGGGTTCATAAAACTGTATATATAGGTGAAATTAATATTAAAATGCATGATATTGGGGAAATGTGTTTTGTAAAAACACATACAAATATTATATATTACAAGAAATTCACCCTAAAATGCAGATGCATTTTTCTTGAGGACCTTTTTATTTTTTATAAAATACAAACTGATGTGGAAATGCAGAGAGTTGGGATTAAAGTTGAAAAGGTGAGAAACTGAGAGAAAATGAAATAGAGATCCACCCATCCCTGTTTGCATCATTCACCTCTTTTCGCAATACCTCAGATACTATGCTGCTTTCTAGTAAAGTAAATCCACACATTCAGCTGGCTGCCATCATGGGTAAAGCAACAAAATATACAGAAATCTACAACAATATGTACATGTGTGAACCAGACCTTGGAGCAACAAGCTGTCCTTTAGCTGCTGCAAACTAAACAGTGTAAAGTGACCCTGTGTTAATTGGATTACAAACTCCTCAAGTTTTCATCAATGAAACTGCTTTGATTTCTTTCTCCTAGGGATACTTGAGGAATTTAATATTTGCAGATTCCCTTATGAACCAATGCAATCCATGTTAATAGAACAATCCAAATCTCCCTTCCACTGGGCTGTGTGTGAGAGGGGTAGCGGATTAAGTTAGAGATGTCACTCCACTCAGCACTGCTGGCTGAGATTGCTTCCTGCTGGCCACTGGAACATTTTGGTGGGAAGGAGGTCCACCAGTGGTATCCCCTCCAGCAGCACCCAGCAGAAACTCCTGAAAGTCTAAATCATTGTGGAATCCATGGGAACCTCAGGGATTCCTCAAGTATCCCTAGGAGAAAGAAATCATCCATGGTCCAACCATCATTATGAATCTGGGCCTGACAGACCCTACAAGTGTCTCTATTTTCCAGGGACATTCCCAGATTTACAAAAGCCACCCCAGTTTTCTGAGTTAATACAGGAATGCCCTGCTTTTCCTTAGGACATCCCCATTTTCATCAGAGAAATGTTGGAGGGTATGGAGTTATGCCAACCCCGATTTAAGGAGATAAGGAACTATACATCCTTTAGAAGACATCTGAAGGCAGCCCTGTATAGGGAAGTTGGGGGAGGGAGTTTAATGTTTTATTATACCTTTATATATGTTGGAAGCTGCCCAGAGGCAACCCAGCCAGGCAAGGTATAAATAATAGAATTATTGTTGTTATGGAATAGAACACCCTTGTTTCCACTGGAGAAATGTTGGAGGATATGGTCTGAAGGCCAGTCTGAAGCTGGTGCAAGGATCAGGCCTGATTGTCCTCCACACCCCCACCTACCAGTTTGACCTTCCAGGCTGTGGATGCAGCAATGACTATACCACTCCACAATGCCCTGGTGATAGGGTCAGGGAGTGGGAGTTTGGACTACAGCCTTAGTTATCACCTGGCTTTCACACTTCCCAAATCAAAATACATTTGAAATGTATATTTAAATAGTTCTATCTTTAGTAACAAGTCGTGCAATTTATAAAGCCTGATTAAACATATGTGGGAGACAGGAGAAGGAGACACACATCTCATTTTCCTCACCTCCCAACTACCTGACTATACAATCTGTATGTGACCTGGATCTGGGTTGGTTCTGTTACGGATCATCCCAGGTTGGATCAGGGCTTCTCCAAAGAACTGGATCAGGTTCTGACTCAGATCAAGGTGGTATGCACAACCCTAACACAGATGTGCTTCAGACACACTATTTAAGTGTGAATTTCCATGCACACACACACACACACATATATACACACACATACATGGTTGTAGCAACGAGTTAGAACTGATTTATGAGTTGGCACATGCAAACACGGTATAGCTTTGAAAAAAACCAATTTTCTCCCTTGTAGAACAAAGACAGCAGAAACTTTTAAAAAGATGTAAAGGTGGGAGGAATTCACTCAGGAAATATAAAGAAACTATGATTGCGCAGCATTTATTTTCTATCTCAACTCCATTCAGGTCATCCAAGACTCTTGTAAGGTCAGAAACAGATACAGCATTGTACTTCAGATGTTGAAATGAAGATTGCAATCCTGGGTTCCTACTGGGTCAGGCTAACCTCTACTCAAACAAGTCTGAATAAGGCCTAAAGATGTCTTAGTAGTCGCCTCTTCTCTCCTTCTCTTACATTCTTCCAGCTGCAAAATATTGAAAATGGTTTGATACAGGCAGAGGCATACCTAGTGGTTGGCCCAGGGGGTGGGGGAGTGACACAAAAATCACCCCAGAAATTTGTCTGCAGTTATCTGTTTAAGGTAGCGAGTTTAGACAAGAGCTGGAAGCTGAGCGGTTAGAGAAAAGACTCCAGGAGATGAAAACTATGGAATGTGACGGTGCTGTCGCAGTGAGATCAAACATGGAAGAAGCTTCCTGTCCTTCTTGCACAGTGACACAAAGGCAAGGATCCCCCCTCCCCCCCTTCCTCCTTGTCTCACCATTACTTCAGATGCTTCAAGTACTTAGGTCATGTAAAGTGTACTTAGGTCATATAAAGTGTAGTAATTACTAATGTGGCTATTGTGGTACAGTATATTGAAGGCATCTGGTATGCTGAGGACAATGTAGTCATTACCTTCATTACTGCACTAATCTTCCAGGAATGTGAGTCAATCTAAGCATGGTCCAGGACCTCTTCAGGTTGAAGGTGCCCATTTCTGGATTTTTCTGCAACCATTCAAACCTTACCAGAATTAAGGCACTATGAGAATGTTTCTGACGAGTTAGAAATTGCCATTTCAGACCATATTCAAATGTATGCATATTCTATTATTTAGAAACGTTATTGTTTCATATGTTGTGATTTTTCTTGATGCTTCTTGTTTAAATACCTAAGTCCCATATTTCACTCAAGTATCCTCTATACATGGTTCGTGAACCTTACAAAGCTGTTTTCTTTCTTTTGGATCTGACCTTGTGTTGTTTGCCTGCACGCCTTATATTTATATTTACGTATTTGAACAAATGAGGAACATAACAATGCATACAAGCAGCTTAGAGAGAAAACCTATGATTTGCAGAATTGCTATTGAGACCTTGCTGCATGTGACTCAGTTCTCTATGCCTACTACGTGTATTGTGCCATGACCCCATTAATGCCCCATTGCAATCATCTTTATAAAGGGGGGAGATTTGCAGAAAGAATGTCTTGAAATGGGCAACCAAAAAGTTGCCCTAAAATAATCTTGTTCCATGAAGAATACCACTGAATTTTTAATTTTCATGTTTGTGCCTTTTGCTGAACAAAAGGTGTCTCAGTTATTATGAGTGTTTTCTGTTTGCACAAAATTACACTGCCTGACGGTGATCATGGTAACTTCAACATGACTCATGCATAGAAATTTAGAGCCTGCTGGAATGAATAAGGTGTAACTCAGGTTCCAGTCAAAATATGGGTGTGTGGTTTTTTTTAATGTAAATGTCTTAAAATCCTCAGTACCCAATGTTCCAATTTAATGCTAAACATGAATAAGTTCAGTGTGACACATAGGCACTCACTATGGCAACCCCAACAGCGATGTGCTAGAATCCAGTGCAATGATTAGTCCAAACCTTAAATCCACAGCGGTTTTGATATTTGAGTACTTAGCTAGTGCTTTAAAAAAAGAAGCAGTAAAAATGTGACAATTTGTTCTTTGAAAGAAGTACATCTTTTGTAAGGTATTTTCTGTTCTCATTAGGGAGGGAATTCAAATAGGGCAGGGGACCCATACAACTGTTTACCATTCTATTTGACAAAAAGGCAGTAGCTTGAAGGCTTTGAACAATGGTTTTGAATACAAAGAGCTCCAGGTTCAATCCAAGGCCAGTATCAGGAATTAGCATTGTTTGGCACTTACTGAGACGCCGCGTTCTATTAGAGGGCCCACTGCCCAACTGAAGAGGTGCCTCACCTTGTTCCTCCTCCTCCTTCATAGAGAGGATATATTTAAAGCACCACTATGACACCACTTTGAACAGTCATGGCTTTCTCCCCCAAAATCATGGGAACTGTAATTTCAGCAAGGGTGCTTTGAGTTGTTAGGTGACCCCCTTTCCCCTAACTTTTGCATAGCTGGAATGTAGTGTTGGACAAAGGTGAGAGTCACATCCACTCACTTTTGCTACTGGCCCTGCTCATCACAGGAAAGTTGCCATGAAAGTTTGCTACTGGCCCTGCTCATCACCATGAAAGTTGCCTAATGTATATACAGTGGTACCTCTGGATGTGAATGGGATCTGTTCCGGAGCCCCGTTTGCATCCAGAAGCGAATGCAACCCGCGTCTGCGCATGTGCGCGGGTCGCTATTTGCCACTTCCGTGCATGTGTGTGATGTCATTTTGAGCATCTGTGCATGTGTGAGCGACAAAACTCGGAAGGAACGCATTCAGTTACTTCCAGGTTGCTGCGGAGCGCAACCCAAAAATGCTCAACCTGAAGCAACTTTAACCTGTGGTATGACTGTATCAGGTGAAATAAATTTCCCCACACTTGCTCTAGCAGGATTAGATGCCAGCTTGTGCTGGAAACAACTTCAATGCATCCAGCAATCCACTATTCCAGTAGGGACTAAGTCACAGGAAGCTCATGGTTGAGGAAAGCTTGATGTGTGCAGGGGAGGGCTTCCAACTGTCCTACCTAAGGCTCTCCACAGGAACATAAGATGGATCGGGACAGAAGTCCACCTAGTCCAGCATCCTTTTCTCACAGTGGTTGACTTGATGCCCATGGGAAGCCCATAAGCAGAACCTGAGCACAACAGCATTCTTCCCTACTGCCCTTCCAAGTGACTGGTATTCTCCCAGAATGTCATTACGAAGAGGATTTAAGAATGGTGGTCAAGCCAGAGCTCTAATGGTGCCAATTATAACAGCAAAAATAAAAACATTGAAGAGGAATAAGAAGCTATATTGACACACAAAAACACAGACAAACACACGTCTCATAACCCGTAAATAGAGAATCTCAGGGATCCATTTTCACACTGTGCTTATATACTTCAGAGCTAGGTTTGCAGCTATGCCATTTGTCAGTCCTGCCCTTCCTGTACCATCACGCAGTGTCACAATGGGAGCAAGAAAGTGTGTGTGTTAGGGGGAGAGAATAGAGACATACAGACAGTCCAAGTTCAGAAAATCTGACCTTTGGGTTTTGTTCTGCTTGCTTTTGAAAAGGAATACATGAAAGCAGTAACCTTGGCATCCGGCTATTGTTTAGGACTCTGCTCCTATTTATTAAAGGAATGTTCCTATTCAATTCTCTCTGCATGTGAAACAATTAGGATGGTACTAAAGTCCCACTCTTTTGAACATGACTACTTACACAAATCACACTCCTGCTGTATAATTATATATGTCTTTTGTGTTAGATGGTTTGAGTGAATTAGGGCTGAGGGTACACTGAGAAAACAAAAAAACAGCTCTTCATCAATAAATACGATAAAGACATCTGCACATAGGTATTCTTTTCTTGCATATTTGATTATGCTTACAAGGTTAGGGTCTACAAAGGATGTATAAAACTGAAGAAAGCTGGGGAAGGAGAAGAGGGGTTCGGGAACAAGAATGATAATTCTGTGAAATTGGAAGAGACATTTAATTGTATGGGGAAGGATGAGGAACTGTGTAGGCTGGGGATAGGCCCAAAGTGTGGTCTGAAGGCATTTGAGGCCACAAATTCTGAAGCAGAGCGATGAGCACTTGGGAGTCACATGTACACTATATTGGATTCCACATGGAAGAACAGTGAATACAAATGCAAGAAAACATGTATTTCTTCAATATACTTTTAAGTATAGATGTATCTGAGCCTTCAGATCTTCTGAGGAAACCTCAGCTGAAATTCCACATATAGCAGAAGCAGGCAGATATTATTAGTAGGAAATTAGCTAAGACAGAGAAAAAGAAGGAGGATAGTCATGCATGCACAGGGAGGCAGCGTGCATGCATGACTATCACCTGACTCAGTATAATTTCTATGAAGTACTGGAAGTTGTTCCACACAGTTTTAGGTGTTTAAAAAGATGTTTAGGGAAGGTTGAAGCTAAGGGACGGAGCATCTGCTTTGCATCCTAAAGGTCCCAGCACCTCAGAATCCAAGAAATACAGAATTCCTGGCATGTCTAGGTATAGCTGGTAATGCCTCCTATCTGAAGTCACTAAAAGCAGCTGCTTGTCAAGCTATATGGAGAAATGGTCTGACTCAGTATAAGACAGGTCCTTGTGTCGTTGTCGTTGATATAATAAATAATAGCAAATATATGTTGCTATTGTTATTACTGTTAGTTGCCTTCAGTGCTACATGCAGAAAGGTGGAATGTAAAATTAAGCTAATGACAACTGGCTACCAACCTCTTTCTACTTTATTTTACAAGGACTGCTGAGAGTTTGGAAACAAAGAAAGCAGGGAGGCCTAACATGAGCTTGCAATGCAAAGAGAGGCAGTACTGAGAAACAGTTCCTTCCAGCAATATTCTTTGTTCACAATCTTGGTGTCTTCATTACATTTTCTCTCTCTCCATCAAAACACCCCAGATATCACCCATGAAACAGCAATACAGAAAGCAGAGCAAGAATGGAATATATCATTGACAAATTCATGTGCTTGAAAGTGAGGCAATTAGCAATTCATGTTTATAGAAATGTACTCACCAATATGGGGCGCGTGGGGGGAGAGAGAGAGAACTGGAATCATTTCTTATCACAGGAAGGAAAATTCTCTACATTTCAACAGAAAGTGTTGCGTATGTATTAGATCGTAATGGGGCTCAGTTTTATGAACCAGCCTTTTATCCAGTAAATATATTACTTTCTGAAGTAGTTATAATTTATTCTTTGTATATAATTGATTTATGCATGCACTTTAAAATATCTTTTGAAATTCACATTAGAACTCTACTGTAACATAATAAAACTGAACACTTAATTTCAAGTTAATTATTTTCCATTATTCTGCATTAGTAGACAGAGCGAGAACTTGAGCTCCATAACGGAACATAAAAAGTTATTTTGAACTTAAAATAACATGTGATTACTGGTTTAAATATGAGGCATCACTCATGTAAATGAGGAACTAACTAACTGAAAAGGTATTAACATTCTGGATACCGGAAGGCAGTATGCAACCTTATACAAATGTTGAATACCAAGACAATGATTTCACCTTTAATAATGTGGTTTGTGTTGGCTGGTGAAGGTAAAAACAACCACATTTAGTGCTGTGGTTGGGTTAATTAGAAGGCTGGGTAAGCAGGAGTGCTATTTTTAGAGTTTTCTACAGACTGAGCTTCCTGTTGGTGAAAACCTCAAGAAAGGTATGTTCTTGAGGAAGGGCATATTCTCTTGAGTCTAAGGATAACTTACAGAAGAGAGAGGCAGCCAGAAGCCTACTGGCCCATCCCACACCCCAGTACTCACCATCTAGTCCCAGAGTGACCCCTGATCTCAAGGGGGAAGCAACACAATCATTTTATTTTATTTTAAAAATGTATAGTCCATCTTTCTACCAATGATTGGGCCTCAAAATCGAACACATATTTTGAGAAATGGTTTGTTTACTGTGCATTTGAGTACCTTTTAAAATATATGCTAGGAGTTGTTACATTTTGTTTTCCAATATATTTCTTATCCTTTAAAAAAATGGTGTGGTGTGAGCACATTTTTATTCTGAAAGTGTGGCCCAGAAAGGGGGAGGGGGGAGTTTGAGGACTACCACCTTAACCGAATTCTCCCTCAGTTATTTAGCCCACCATTTCTTGACTGGACTTTCCTGCCTGGAATAACAGCCAATCAAAACACACCATCACTTCAGCGCATGACTCTCAACACCATAAAGTAGGCAAAAAGAGGAATGCTGAGGCCAAGCAGGGCCCACCTCCAAATTTCTAACCAGCCACCAAAGCCCATAATGGACTTTCCAGGGGAAGCCGGAGCATGACAAGTTCATCCCCACTCGAATGTGGAATTGAATGGGGAAGCAGTTTTGGTTACTTCTAAGTGACATATAGGGGACGCAGGTGGTGCTGTGGGTTAAACCACAGAGCCTAGGACTTGCCGATCAGAAGGTTGGTGGTTTGAATCCCCGCGACGGGGTGAGCTCCCATTGCTCGGTCCCAGCTCCTGCCAACCTAGCAGTTCGAAAGCACGTCAAAGTGCAAGTAGCTAAATCAGTACCGCTCCAGCAAGAAGGTAAACGACATTTCCGTGCACTGCTCTGGTTCGCCAGAAGCGGCTTAGTCATGCTGGCCAGCTGTACGCCAGCTCCCTCGGCCAATAAAGCAAGATGAGCGCCGCAACCCCAGAGTCGGTCATGACTGGACCTAATGGTCAGGGGTCCCTTTACCTTTTCCTAACTGACATATAGATTCCAGGGTGTTTGACTGCTCTTGTTTCAAAGCATGTACTCCAGAGTCAGGCTTTGAGAATATTTTTTTGCCGCAGAAGAAATGAGAAGAAGCTCAGTGTTTGTTTGTCTGTTTGTTTGTTTGTTTGTTTGTTCGCTTGCTTGCTTGCTCTGTGGCCTGCTTTCGGTATGTGTGAAGCAGGGACCACTTTTCATGAAACAATCCTCATGAACAGAAGAGGATGTCTTTTTTTGAGGGGTGTTGTTTTTTCCTTTCGGTACAGACTCCGATCAGAACCATTTGCATTGCGTTTACAGGACTGGGAAAGGAAGAGCCAAAAAACCTTCATTTGTTTGGCAGCAAGGCAATTAAAAGTTAGCACGAGCACTGGCAGATATTCATGTGTTTTAGTCCCCTCACTGTGACCACGGTATGCAAACAAAGGGTGCTTCATGTCATGCAAACCAGAGGCATTCCACACAGTTAGCCCCTAATCAAATGTACAGATGTTGCAATATTCATAATTGTAATAAAACACATTGCAGCATGTGTGCTCGTGATGACCGATAAAGCATGATGTATATGGTGATGGCTGCCAAATTAGCAAAATTGCCTGCACTTAACCAGCAAAGAAGAAGCACTACAAGTGAAGGGACAGTTGGATTATAATTTAAAATTGGAGGACTAAAATCTGTCCTACAAAGCAAGAGGAAGTTAGGCCTGGAGAGGTGACTCAGCAAGAACAAAAATGTCTGCGGCCCATATTCATTCCCAGGGACTCTGCAAATCTCCATCGTTCCTTCCAATAGTGAACACAATGTTCCATGTTTGTGAGGGTTGCATCTAAAATGGGGCCACTAGGAAAAAAGATGGAATCATAAGCATGCTAGGATGGATCCTGAGTTGAAGAACAAAAACAAGTAAATAAATAGGGAACAAATCTCCTTAACCCCACCTGGCTCAGGTAACATTGATCGTCTGTGAAAGTTGTTCCATTTGGGCAAATGCAGAAGTGCCCCATCAGCCTCCAACTGCCCTCAGTCAGCTCCCATCTGCCTCCTTTTTGCTTACAACCAGAGGTTAGTACTTCCTATCAGCTTCCTCTGTGTTTCCCCCTGTGCAAGTCAGCAAGGGGGAAAGCAAAGGACAAAACTAGAATTAATTGACTCCCACTTTTATTGGTTGTGGCTCGACCTACTGTTGGTGTCCCTGCCTTTCACTCTACCAGTCCCAATCAGCTGCTAAGCATGTTTGAGGTCTCCCAAGATCCTTGGAAAGAAGTATGTAGGTTAGGGGATGGAGATGAAGAAAAGCAGAATGGAGCAGTGAGGAGAATGACTTTTTAGAGTTCACTTAACTTTATGACATCAGGGAAGGAGGCAGGCATGACTGGCTGGGATCTTTAAAAAGAGCACACTCGCTGAGTTTGCAACATTTTGTTGCAAACCACATGGTTGTTGTAGATAAGTTTACTGAAAATTGTTTTTTTAAAAGAACTTTGTTTTATATATTCCACAAACCTAATCTGTGTCTTTTCCAACCGTATCAAGCTTCAGGTGTCACCTCTAGTTCACACATCTGATCCTTGTACCAGGTGTCATGTCCTTTCTGGTGCGAGTCTGTCTCCTTGAATGATACTGCACTCCATCTTTTTGTAGTGCCTTTGCTCTGTATGGGTGCTGTCTTGCCCCAATGGGAAGCTACAGCACAGCAGGCATATGGCTAGCTACGCAGCTTGAATTTTCTAGAATTTTGTTGACTGCCAATGTTTACATGTGAATGCCTCAAAATTGACTGGCCCATCTTTTAGAGCGATACCAAGCAAATTCTGATCATCACATTTAGATGACTGTCAGCAGTCAATGGTATATGTCATATTTACAAAGTTTGCCTGGGATGGTCTGCATTCACTTGTGATTATGGACATGTACTAACTTGAAGACATCCACTCCTAACAGAAGATGAAGAAAGCTATGTTGTATATATGAACTAGTATTTGGAAAAGTACATTCCAGAAACAAAAGATAACCAGGAAGTTAGTGATACAGCAACAACAACCCCTTTTGTGTGCAGATATATTTCATATTCATAGTCGATTCTGTGCAATATCCATTAGGACAACTCTTTTCTATTCACATATGCTTTTATCACTTTTGAATAAGCATCCTTTGCCATAAGTCATTCAAGAGCCAGGTTTTTGTCATTCCCCCCTCCCAACTCTTCAATTTGTCCTTCAGTCATAATCATAATGCTGTCTCTTTGAATAGATCTGGGTGTAAGAGGGCTGAATGCAACTGAATTTTATTTCCAAAATGTGTGCATCAATAATGGAGCCTAATTAAGATATCCATTAAAGTCTAGAATGTTAACTTAACAGGAAAAATTCAGCGTTCTATTACATTTCCCCCCATTAAAACTAATGTAGTTGGTTTTTAACACAAATTCTAATTAGATATCATTATTAACGGCTTTGTTCTCAATATGTCTTTATCCTGTTTATTATTATTACCGCATATGCTATGGAGAAAAGCAATTGGCTTAATACATTTTATTAAATAACATGTTGTTGCTATGTGTTTAGAAAAGAAAAATGGCTTCCTCCTTTCCCTTAATGAGTTATCCATGTTGCAATTTTGAATAATGTCAGGGAAAACAGAGTCAGCGCAACTGGAGCTATTGGAGTTGAGCCACTGCAGTTGTGACTGTGAGAATTAGCCTTCCCAAGAGTAGCTGCATATGAGTGCTGCAGAACTCTTTGACACATGTGTCTTGCAGCATACAACAACAGGCCAGCAAGCCCCAAACTGCAGGCAAGAAACAGGCAGAGGTGCCCAGTGTTGATCGAAGCCGAAACTACTCAACAGGATGCCAGGTAAAATATACATACTTGGTGGATAAGTTTGTTAGAATCATTGGTGGGTGCAAGTCTAGTAGCTGAATGATAGTGTGAGAAGGAAGAGGCCTAAAAGTTACTGGGTTGGTTTGTAGGAGAAGAGGGGTAACCTCCACCACCTCATTTGATTTATCAGATGTTTCTTGCCTTAGATTAATAAACTCGACTGTTTCTGTTTCTTCGAAAAAAATCACTACAGTGGTACCTCGGGTTACATATGCTTCAGGTTACAGACTCCACTAACCCAGAAATAGTGCTTCAGGTTAAGAACTTTGCTTCAGGGTGAGAACAGAAATCGTGCTCCAGCGGTGCAGCAGCAGCAGCAGCAGGAGGCCCCATTAGCTAAAGTGGTGCTTCAGGTTAAGAACAGTTTCAGGTTAAGTACGGACCTCCGGAACGAATTAAGTACTTAACTCGAGGTACCACTGTACTATGCAATCCACCCTTACAGTTCAAGGACACATACATCAGTGGAGGCTAGTCCATGAGGGTGAATAGGGCATGGTCAAACCAGCCTCAGTTTGCTCTCACCCAGCCTCCCCCCCACCTCCCTTTGAACTTGCAAATAGCTCAGAGGGTGTCTTCTTTCAGCAGGAAGAAAAATGGGAAGAAAGCTTGATGGATCCTCCTGTCACTGCCCTACCAATCCGAATGGGCACCAGCCACTACTGGAATGCATTTAATTCTGAGCGATTGTCTTCCCTGCGACTTCCTCCTTGGCTAATTGACATACAGGGTCTATCATGTTCTGGGGACATACAAGCACACACATACATTAAAGAAAGCAGAAGCAATGAAGAACAATCTGCTGGTTTGCTCTCCATGGGCAGAATGTTAGAACACGGTCACTCACTGTCAAAATAAGCTAAACAATGGTCAATGCCAGTGGATTAGAGTTAGAGGCACATTTCTGCATGGCCTGTGTATTAATGACAAATTGTTATTTCATCACTTCTTTATTGTAAGTATGTGGTTCTGTCTTTACTGTAGATTGGTGTGGAGGGGGGAGGCAGGGACATATACATATTTTCCCATTCTTTCCCCTCCAACTTACCAGAAAGATAAAATTAAGGCCCTTATCCAGCCTAAGAAGTGGTGTAAATGATTCAGTAGTAAATTTCTTTCTATCACAGCAATAGATGACCCTGATCTAAACATTTTTTTTGGTTACAGATGTCAGACCAGTGCACTGGGCTCCATCCACTGTGACACTATTGATTCCCTAATGCATATACCTTGTTCAATGATCACACTCAATAATGGACAAAAGACAGATAGGAAAGGTTGCACATAGTAGCAGTTGTGCATCCAACTTTTGTAACCAGATGGCACAAGGCCAGCATCAAAACTCTCTCTCTCTCGCTGTCATAGTAAGGTAAACTAGAAACTTGGTGGACAAAGACATAGCATTTTTTTGTTTTGTTTTACAGAGCAATCCTATACTTGTCTACTGAAAAGCTGGAGGAGGAGAGGACAGACAATAAAGAAAGAGCTATGAGTGCAGGGGATCCTCTTCCCATCCTGTGAATCCCATGGGAAACTGCACCCCCTGCCGCAGTGCTACACCTGGAACTGGGTGTGGAGAGTGCAGCTGAACTGAACACAGCTGTGAGCAACCTGAGGAAGTGTCATCCACTGTGGGCCTGCTCATGAAACCAGATGAATCAATGTGAGAGAATATTGCCGCAAGCAGAGGTGCCCACCAACTTTTGGACTTCAAAAGTTCTGGGGGCAGGTGATCAATGCCTGGGGCTTTATTGTTTTTTTAGCTGCGTAATTGGGTCTTTTACCTCAGTCGTGGACACTGGGGGCCAAGCTGGTAAATTTTCTGGAGATACTGTTTAATTAAGCTGAGCATCCTGGCCTTGGTAAAGTGAGCGGTAGTACTGCGTCCATTCTTGGGGTTCGACAGTGCAAATTGTCCCACTATGCTCATGCTCCAGAAGGCCTGATATGGTAAGCCAGAAACAGGATGTGTCCTTATCGTGTGAGGCCTTTATTAAGCTATACCAGGCATTTCTTTCAGCTCTCTGTCTTTTCCATTGTATTAGTTGTATATACCGGTACTTCCGTCTAAGAGAAACATATGCAGTAAATAAGAGAGGCAACCTGGAGGTCCTATATTTATGGTAAGCTCTCTTCAGGTGTCCCTTTGCCTGTTTGTACTCAGAGTCAAACCAGGTGGCAAATTTCGTTGACCTTTTTGTGGCAGTGTTTTGGATCATGGTTGTTAAGTGTGGTTTCAGCTTTTCTGTCAGTGTCTTGAATAGTTTCATGGCCTCAGCAGCGGAGTTAGCTGATATAATAGCAGTATGGATGTCCTTTAGCTCAGCTGTTTGAAGAAGGTGAGTCAGGGCTGCATTGAGTAGGAGGGACCATTTGATTCTTTTAGCTGCAGATATGGCAAGATTTGCATTATACAAGATATTGCAGTTTTACGATAGAATTGTTGAGGAGTGGACCTGCAAAAACCAGAGTTAAGGGTACGTGGTCACTTTCAATGTCACAGCCCACTCGGAACTCCATGACAAACTTGTATGCAAATCTTGAGATTAGGATATAATCTATGGCACTACCGCCAAACTTTGTGAAGTGGGTGTATTCCCCAAGGCGATCCCCCTCTATATTGCCATTTAATATCAGCAGGTCCCTCCACTTTGCGGCCTGGGCTAAGCAAAGCCCTGGGTAGTTGCATCTAAGATCTTTAGAAAGGCGGGCAGTGCCTGTATCTAAATGGATGTCAGAGTCCAGAAACTGGTTGTAGTGGGTGTATAAACTGTCATCATTTGCACCCATGCATGCATTGAAATCTCCACCGATCATGAGCGGAGCAGCAGGATGGATGGATTTGAGAGACTCTATATAGGACTCTAAATCTGCCCAAATGTCCTTAATTGTAGATTTTGTTTCTGGCAAGGAGGTACTGTATATAGACGTTGACCAACAATAAAGAGGCTCTCCTTAGTTTGAGTAGGGCGGCAATTGCAAGTGAGTTGCAAGTGGTTGAAGCTGTTGTAATGTGGTCTAGCGCTGTGGAGATAAAACAGGCTAGACCCCCGCTGGGCCTTCCTCCCCTCAGGGAGGGGGTGGCAGGCAAAGAATGGCAACTATAGCCATTGAGCGTTATAGGGTCGCTATGCCATGTCTCTTGGAGGAGGAGGATGTCAAATTGCATAAGGTAGGACATTAGGTGTTGGTTATTATATGTGTGCCAGCCTGCTATGTTCCAGGACAGCAACTTTAGACCCCGTTCCCTCTGAGACCTGTTTCTGTCATTTCCACCTTGTCTAGGAGCCCTATTTTGTCTAAAAACACACACTCCCATTTGCTCTATCGGTGGGGGTCAGTTTAGTATAGCTGTAGAGTTCCTCTGTTCTTGGTGGGGGGTGGATAGCTATCTCATTTGGGGACAACCTGAGGTAGCCAAGCCAGAAGCTTGAGGGCTTCGCATCCTGTTGTCCCTTGCCATGTCGTACACCAATGGAGGCTGGGACTGAAGGTCCGCATCTATGCATTTGAATGAGCCTCCGGACATCCTCTTGCCAACTAGACATTTTGGAAAGATGGACCACAAATGTGGACCCTCCTTCGCCCCATTGTGAGCATCCTTCCCAGCCAATCTGTTTCTTAGTGTTTCTAGTCTTTCCAAAATTTCAGCTTGGGCTGAGGACAGCAATGACCAAAATCAGCTTATTAGAGCGTTCTCTTCTGTAGAGAAAATGTCCTTTCACTCGCTCATAGGGTATTGCGAGTCGTATAGGGATGTGCCTTTCCTTTTTGATTTTGGTGACTCTTGTTTATGATGGTCAAGCTGGACCTTTTGAGGTTGGTTTTCCTTTTTAGATGTTTTCTGATCCTCATTTACCATTGGCTTATCACCCTTTGCATCAAAGAGGGAGGTCTTTGGTACCCTGTTTTTGAAGTATCTTAGTATTGCTTTTCTTTCCTTTATGAGTAGGTGTCTTGCTCCATGGATAAGGTTGGCCAGATTTTGATCATGGAAGGTGATCATTGCTCGTACCGAGTGACCATCATAGTATAAATACTCTATAGAAACAATATCAGTTGACTTTACTACACCTGGCAGTATATCATTTAAGATGTTCAAGGAGCTTTATGTGATCTATCCGTGGGAGGAAGCCGTTCAGTTTTGGGTAGTTGGCAAATACAAGTTTTGGGGGAATTAATAACAAGCTCCAGCCTATTTTCTGGCTCAAAACTTGCCGGACCTGTAGTATGTTGCCATTGATATTATGGGTCACCACCTCTCTACTACCCGTGTTGCTAGTTGGTATCCTTCCAGGGCTCTGGGAAGATACTTCCATTGTTATGTTTGTTTCAGAGCTCTGGTTCGAGGTTTCCTTCTCAGATATAGACTGGGGCTTTGCCTTGATTGTTCCTACTTTGCCTTTCTCTTTACTGCCCCATGAGGTGGATTTGTTTAAGCCAGATGTGGAGGGTGATGAGATTAGGTTGTAAAGTTTCTGCCATTGTTCTTTGCAGACACGATGGGTTATCTTTGACTTCCTTAGTGTTTTGATATTTTTTCTTTTGTTGTATGGACAATCAGACAATCAAACAGGTCAAAGCTTTCAAATATTTGGGCCTTATCTTCCAGTCCACGGGTCATGGGGAGCACACAAAAAATGTGCAAAATAAAAAGCATCCCAAAGTGCCAAGACAAGGGTGGCAAACATATACCATCAGCCCTAGAAGTCTTCCAAGCTAAACCCCTAGCACAGCTACTATACGGGGCTCAGATTTGGACTTAGCACTTTCGAACATGTTTCAAAGGCAGATTTTTTCTGTACCGTCATGCGTCCCAAACGCATCATTGAGACTGGAGGCAAGTCTCCCTTCAGTAGAAGTACGGACTTGGCAAAGAACTCTTAACTTCTGGCTCCACCTAAACTCACCCCCCCCCCCCCCGGTTTACTATCCTTAGTACTTCAAGACTCCCATAAAAGTGCCTGGCTTAAAACCATCTATCAAAAATTTTACTCTTGTGGCCTATCCCCACAACACCTACTCACTATGGGCCCTATTAAAGCAAACAGTCTAACTGGTCAACGTCTAAAAGATATCGAGCATCACAACAACCTGGCCACTATAAGGAAATTCTGACCTTGGTATGTTCATTTTCCACCTTTCCACTTTGATTCTCTGGCCCCATATGTGCACAAACTTATTATCCCAAAATACAGACGTGCTTTTACACTTGCAAGACTGGATGTTTTGCCATCTGCGGTACTTGAGGGTCGATTCCAAAAGATCCCACCTGAGAAACGTCTTTGCCCCTGTGGATACGGTAGCACATCCTCCTGTCCTGCACTCTCTACATAGACCTGAGGAACGAGATCACCACCCCACTCGAACTAACCATCCCAGGGCGCTCAACCATTGCCACAATGTCCTTTCTTCTATCAAATGAGCAGATAACAGCAAAGGTTGCTAGGTTCATAGCAGGGGCAATCAGAATAAGGCCCACTAACTGACTGCTGATTCAGGACTTTAAATTGTGCTCTTCTATCAAATTTCCCTTTCTGTGTACACTGTAATGTTTTGTTGTTGCTATGGCCATTGGCTAATGTGAATAAAGTTTTTATCTATCTGCTCATGAAAAGGAAGACTAGAGTAAGTGACTAAGGTGATGTCTGGTGTTTCCAGGAACTCTTCTCATTTTGAGACTTTTTGTAGGTGAGCTAAGAGTTTGTTTGGACCCTGGGTGAGAATTTGGAGGCTGAGAGGAAGGGTGTGTCAGAAGGAAAATCAATTCAAATAATTCAAATAATAAAATTAATAAAATAATCAATCAAAAGAAAGTTTCATTAACATCTGTGAGCCTCACTTCCCAATAAATACATAGGATTTCATCCAAGCTCTCTTTTACTGGGTTGGAAATAATGTGACTGTATCTGTTTATATATATATATATATATATATATATATATATATATATATATATATATGCTTATTGAATATTGAATACTGTATATGAATCTGAAGAATGACAGCAAAAATGCCTAAAGCATCCATAATCCAAGCAACAGGGAACTTGTTTACATATTTTTACATGAAATAAACCAATAAACAACCCTTCAGCCAGGTTGCCAAACAATAATAGCAATAATAAAACTATGTTTCAAAAACACAGCCATAACAACTGAAACTAAAACAAACAAACACCTAAGAACAAAAGAAAAGGCAAACTGCCGACAAACGTATTCCTTTAAAAATACTTGGGCAAACAATCTTCAACTGGCACTGAGAATATTGTAATGCTGATTTCAGCCAAACCGCTATTCCCAAGTCAGGTTGGCACCAGTGAAGAGGGCCTCACCTTCATACAAGCATCGACCACTTTGCCAAGTGACAGAAACTGGAGAAGGGCCAAATATGAAGATCTTTTTATTTTTTAATGCAATTTATTACATTTATAATAACAAAAAAAAATCTTAAACAAAATTTTAAGCCATAATTTTTAGCTCATCTGTATATGCAAACCATAACATCACCAGACCCTTGACTTCCCTTCACTCCCCGTCTGGGTTCCATTGTTTTGTGCTTATTCATGCACATCTATGAAGCCTTATATTCTTGACAGTCCAATTTTAAAACCTTATTCATCTTATTACAAGTGACTTTTAAAAGTTCAACTAATGTAGAAATCTATACACAAAGCTTTAAAAAAAAATGCATTAAACATTTCCCTTAAAATAATAATAATCAAAGTCTTCTTTCTTTCTTGGGTTTAAAATTATCTAATTTGTCCTGCATAGTTCACTAATTTTAATGGTGGCGTAGTGGGTTAAACCACAGAGCCTAGGACTTGCCAATCAGAAGGTTGGCGGTTCGAATCCCTGCAACGGGGTGAACTCCCGTTGCTCAGTCCGTGCTCCTGCCACCCTAGCAGTTCGAAAGCACAAAGTGCAAGTAGATAAAAAGATACCCCTCCGGCAGGAAGGTAAACGGCGTTTACGTGCGCTGCTCTAGTTCGCCAAAAGAGGCTTAGTCATGCTGGCCACATGACCCAGAAGCTGTATGCCAGCTTCCTCGGCCAATAAAGCGAGATGAGCGTCGCAACCCCAGAGTCGGTCACGACTGGACCTAATGGTCAGGGGTCCCTTCACCTTTACCTTTTAGTTCACTAATTTATTTTACCAATCTTCTTTATCTTCTTTGGCGGTGGCTTCTTCCTTCTGTGGGGGTGGGCTGGGCTTGGCCTGGCATCTGTTCTCAAATACAGGGACAAAGTCTTTCACTCTATAAGTCCATCAAGTCCTGTACATATATCAATATCATAGCTTCACCTTTTTTTTTTAACAAAAATCATTTTCAACATTCTCTTCAAGTCTTTATATGTCATTTCCCAGGCCTTTTTAATAACATTACATTGCCACCACATATAGTAGCCTCTCATACCTTTTGCCTCCCTTCCTGTTTCATCTCTATCACAGTCAAAGCCTCCAAATCAATTCACATGAGGTGCTGTTTTTATCTTGGACCACCCTTACGTTCCCTTGCATTTCCCTCAAACCTCGCACCTCTACCTTCCCCACATTCACCTCTTTGAATTATCCCACAGCCTCTGAAAGTAAATTGGTGTTTTTCTGAATTTGAGAAGCTGCCTTATCGACATTTACTGTATTTTTTGCTCTATAAGACTCACTTTTTCCCTTCTAAAAAGTAAGGGGAAATGTGTGTGCATCTTATGGAGCGAATGCAGGCTGCGCAGCTATCCCAGAAGCCAGAACAGCAAGAGGGATTGCTGCTTTCACTGTGCAGCGTTCCCTCTTGCTGTTCTGGCTTCTGAGATTCAGAATATATTTTTTCTTGTTTTCCTCCTCCAAAAACTAGGTGCGTCTTGTGGTCTGGTGCGTCTTATAGAGCGAAAAATACGGTACCTTTATCTGATCAAACAGTTGTCTTTAAAATTCTAAAAGCAAATCATATAATTCGAATTTTATGTTCTCTTGTATTATGGCCTGGCTGGTTTGTTCTAACATTGAGATTTTTCTTCTTCTGCCATTTCTAATTTGGTATGAGGGGGGCCAGTTCTTTCCCCGTTTCCCAGCTTCTTCTATAAAATTTGATTTCAAAACAAAAAGTCCTTTCCCGCCAAGGAAGATGCTATTTTTAGCTTTATCGGTACTTTGTCAAGGCCATTTCACTGGACTCAGTAGAGAAAACCAGTACTTCCAACCTATTCCCTCCCCCCTCCCGCATTACTCACAAATACAAATTTTACAAATTTTAGCAGTTATATATTCAAATCTTTACATCCATTTACATCAAAATAATTTTAATATCTATCAAAAATAAATAAATATTTATTATTAATATTTATTTTGAATCTGATTTAATCCAATATTAGCAATGAATATTATACTCCTCTTCTTTTCGTCTTGATTTTTAACCAGCTGATGCATTTTAATAGAAAACGTCCACAATTATAACTCCATTAGATTAGATGTCTTCAACGCTCTGAAAGAGCCAAAAACTCTTCCCCAAAAGTAAAAAGAAATCCTGTCTTTCTTCCAGAGAAGAAAATTATAGTATTCTTCCATTAAATAACATTGTAATCCTTCTCAGATTTATCCTCCATTTTAAGTCAAGTTCAGTCACGCCATAAGATAAGATCAAGTTCAAATTAAATTCACGTCAAGTTCGTTGTTGTTTTTTAAAATCTTGAGATTAGTATGAACAAAAGCTATGTGAAATCTTTAGTCCTTATTGTTCATTAGTTAACTTAGCTCCCAAAATGAGCTTCATCAACACTTCACTTGTATGGATTTCATCTCCCATTTTTTCTTGTTGGATTAGCCAAATTAATCATTCCTCACCTTTACAATTGGCTGGAATCTTTTAGAAAAGTAGACAACTGTACGGCCGGTTCAGAGACTTCAATTCCATGTTGTTGCCTAATCTGTCGGTTTCCTCCCCCGAAGAATTGGGGTTTTCAAAGCTGCTGTTTGTGGATCACAGGACCCCTCGAGACCTTGGACAACCTCTGAGGCTTTTTGGGGGAGCGCTTCGTCCTGGCGCTACTCCCCAAAGCTCTGTGAAGTTGGGTCTGACAGAGCTGTCAGACCTGCCACTCGTCCGCCATAGCGTGGCTACCCAGAAGTGACTACGTAGTAATCATTGCAAATATGAAGATCTTAATGCATGGGCAGATCTAGAGGAAGGACCTTTTTCAACTAGAAATCACTGGAACTGAGTTCCGGCACCTGTTTTGTGCATTCTGGCACCATGGGGGTTTTATTTCTTTATCTTTCCCCTCATAACCTATGGCAGTAGTTTAAGGTGTGATAACCACTGCATTTTTTAACCCTCATGCCTTATGTATTAAATGCTAATGAGGAGAGCTTGCAGATTATCACTTATAAATCTAGCTGTTCATTAAGGTCATTTGGGGCCAAAAGATTAAACATCTAGCTGCATTGTTCTCTGGAGAAAAATAATAGCAGGAACATGATATAAATATCTGATATTTTTCTTTTCTTCTTTTTTTAATATTCTCATTAAGGCTCCTGCACAAACATCATCAATCAGCACCTAACCACTGAGTTTGAGATTAAAAGTAATACAGGTATTAGGAGAAATTTGAAATTAATGTTTGCTGTGTTACTAAACATCACCACATCAAAATACTTCATTTGTTATGCTCCCATTTCCTTGTAAGAATGAAAGTCATCTCATTATCATGCACAGAGGCATCCAGACACGATAGATGGTAGTTCAACTCTGAACCAGAGGTAATTTCAGGAAAACAACCAATAGGTATAAATGACCAAAATTATAATGATGCTGTCCCTTGTCTTACTTGCAACACCATTTAATCCTTGGCCAGTATAATTATCACTAGTCCTTGTAGCGATGTCATTATTTCATTCTGCACCTAGAAATCTAAGAAGGTCCATCAACACAGAGAAGGAACTATGGCAGCTTATAATTAACACAGCAGAGTTAGTTAACAATGAGTGCAGATTAAGGTGGGGGGGGGCCACTAAAGCGGTGCAGTGTTCAGCTGTCTGTCTGTCTTTTCATCCTTGACGTAGAGAAATGTGCACTATTTCCTCTTAAGCAGCTCCCAAAATGAAGATTTACATAATTAACCAAGCTGACATGTTTTTTGGGGGGAAATGGATCCAGGTATAGCATATCATCTGTCAGATGGAAAGGTTAATTATGGCTGGTCAGAGGCACAGGTGAAACTGCCAAAGCCATCTGTTAGATCATATTTAGCACAATTGATAAAAATGAGGGAAGCCAGGGATAGAAATGCAATTCAGAAAGTGCAACCACTAGATTAGTGGTACCCAAACTTTTTTCAAAGGGCCAGATTTGTTGAAGTGAAGGGCCGTGAGGGCTGACCAAATGGCCAACCAAAGTTGTTAACCTTTTTTTAGGATTGACGTTGTTGAAGTTTAGGATTTTACCCCAGAAAATAAACTGCCATGGGGGCTGGATTAAACCAACTGGTGGGCCTGATTAGGCCCCTGAAACAGACTTTGGACATCCCTGCTGTATGTTTTTCTTTGTCTTACAAAGATGTACTACTTGCTGCCTGCCTCTTGTCATGTTTCTCTGCCTGGCTGGGACAAAAAGAGCATCCCAGAGCCTTGAAACAAGCTGACACCCAATGACCAGTACAAGGTATGGTATGAAATACTTAACTAGGATTATGATGCTGGTTATCCTATAGGCAAGGAATGGGGAGCCTGATGTCCAGCAGAGATTGTTGGGACTCCAACTTCCACCAGCCCCATCCCTGATGTCTATGGATGAAGGGCAAATAATAATAATAATAATAATAATAATAATAATAATAATAATAATAATGGCCGTTTGGTGGGAGGAATAATAAGCTTCATCTTTGGAAGGCCTGGGGTATGTGATCACAGCATTTTGGGGTTGGGCTAGATGACCCTCGGGTCCCTTCCATGATTCTTCACTCTCCTCTCCAATCTTCTAAACTCTGACTGAATAAGCATGATAGATCCCTGAGTTTCTGCCATTGACTCGTGATTCTTCCTGCAAAATGTCTTTTAAGCCCATTAAAGCTGAATGATTAGAGATCCTTTCCTTCCATTGAAGCAAAGGGGTATAATTTCAGTGTATGCGAGGCAGAAGAATCGTAATATTAACTGCCTGTTTAGGGCTCCTAGGCACTTAGTAAGTTTCTTGCAGTTCAGCTCTGAAAATGCTTCCTTGTTTCTTGCTCTCAGCCCCAGCAGCTGATTTTCAGGGGGGAGCCAGGTGCAGTTGAGTAAGGATAAACAATGAAAATGAGGTGTCTGGTCTTGCATAATGTCACCGTTTGGGTACAACTTGAGCTGTTAAACGGTTTAAGGGCTTGTTCTGGGAGTTCAAAAGCATTCAGTGCAATCCAGAGAAGAATTAAGCCTTGCTTGAGTCCACTGAAATAAAAACCTAAAATGGAGCACTTCAGATGGGCAGGATATAAATCATTAATAATAATAATAATAATAATAATAATAATAATAATAATAATAATAAAGGTAAAGGTACCCCTGCCCGTACGGGCCAGTCTTGCCAGACTCTGGGGTTGTGCGCCCATCTCACTCAAGAGGCCGGGGGCCAGCGCTGTCCGGAGACACTTCCGGGTCACGTGGCCAGCGTGACGAAGCTGCTCTGGCGAGCCAGAGCCGCACACGGAAACGCCGTTTACCTTCCCGCTAGTAAGCGGTCCCTATTTATCTACTTGCACCTGGGGGTGCTTTCGAACTGCTAGGTTGGCAGGCGCTGGGACCGAGCAACGGGAGCGCACCCCGCCGCGGGGATTCGAACCGCCGACCTTTCGATCGGCAAGCCCTAGGCGCTGAGGCTTTTACCCACAGCGCCACCCGCGTCCCCGCTAATAATAATAATAGGCTTTCACAAAATGTTCTTTCACCATTTTGTGATCTATAGCTCTCAAATGACTGAGCCCTAAAGGAAAATAAAAGCTTCGTTTGGGCTTCAATGTTTAAATACTCAATGACTTCACACTTCCTGTTTGTCTGCCATGACGATCGGCTGTGTCAATTACACCGGAGCCCTTCCATGCTGGTAATTGAGGATAATATGGGAATAATTATCCCCCCAAACCCTCCCTGGGTTTTGGGGGGGCACTCCACCCAGAGATCGTCGATACCTACTGTCCGTCCAGAAGGAAGAGGGGACAGGGGCCGCTGGATGTAAGTCGCACAGTTGTAGCAACTCTCCAAAGCTGGTGCCGTGAGCAAAGAATGGAATGTCAACACACAGAGCATGTGATCCAGTAGTCACACACTCTGCAGCATGGGAGAGAATGAAACTGCTGATATCCAGCACCCCTCTTTGACTGTAACCCTGTCCAATCTTTTTCCAAAGAGGGCCAGATTTGATGAAGTGAAGAGCAGAGAGGGCCGCCGAAACAGCCAACCCAAGTTGTTTTTTTTAGGGTTGAATTTGTTGAGGGTTTGTTTTTTTAGGATTTTACGCCAGGAAATAAACTGCCACAGGGGCCGGATTAAACTGACCGGTGGGCTGGATTAGGCCCCCAAAACGGACTTTGGACATGCCTGATAAGCGCACAAACAAGATGTGGCGTGTGCACCATTTCATGTTTTACTGGAAAACTTAAGGTCACTGTTAGCTGGTAGGCCTGGCCTTGGGGGGGAAATCCCCCCTTGAATCTGACTTAGGACTTCAGCACTGCCACTACAGAGTAATAGTGTCATCATAATTTCACCATGGCAACCAGCTGCTTCATTTCCACTTACTTGAAAGGCAGGTCATTGAGTATTTATTTTATTTATGTATTTTTGTATGAAATATTTATTACGTTTTCCATAACTGAACACGTGACCACTTTCTTTCCCTAGGAATTGCATCCCTAGCATTGCATCCTCCTCCCAGCCCCTCCCCAAAGCTTACTGTACCCCAAGGCGTTTTGCACTCACCTGAACCCTTGCAGGGAAAGGGGCAGGGCACAATGGGAAGGGGCGTGGTGACCAGGCTGTTTAAACCACACCCCTTTTCCAACAGAAGCGGCAGTATCCAGCATCCCCTTCTCTGCTTCTCTTGAATTCTTTGACTTTATGGGGACAAGCACAATTCCTGGAAAGAGATTGTTGGTAAGACATGGCTCAAAGTAAAGCAATGGGCTGGCACTGAAGCCAGTTAGGCTGCTTTACACTGACATAATGCACACTTTAGAGTGAGTTCCAACAACAGTTTCCCTATTCTCATGAAGAAAAGATGCCCAAAGAGTTCAAATGATGCTTCTCCATAACAGGGTTGCGCATTGTTGGTTACATTTTGACAGCAATAATATGATGATTTACAAAACATAAGAAAAGATCCCTGCCTGATCAGACTAGAGACCAATCTGGTTCAGCATTCTGTTTCAACAACGGCCACCTAGATGCCTATGGGAAGCCCACAAGTTGAGCATGAGCACAATAGTGCTCATTTCAATGCAGCCACTACATATGACTCCTCCATAGTATGTTAAAATTGTTACTAAAATCACCCCCCTTACTGTACCTAAAGCAAATTTGTGGAGGTGACCACAACAGCCCTCGTGATTCTCAGGAACTGATATGCAGAAATATGCCGCCTCTGAACCTGGAGGTAGTATGTATCCATCACTTGACACATCGCTGAGTTCACATGGCATCCACCTGGTTCCCCCTCCCCCCGAGAATCTGGGAGCCATAGTTTGAGTCATTGAGTTTGGTGCTTTTGTAACTAGATTTAGAATGTGTTTTAGTCAAATACAGTAAATGATTGATTGATTGATTGATTGACTGATTGATTGACTGATGAAAAAGTGTTTTTTTCCTGAGATGCTAACTTTCTCTCTGCATGTCATTCCTTGAACAGCTTCCTGTGCAAAGATAAGGCTTTCTTCCATTGCTCTGTTCATTTGTGTATTGGACTAGTGTTGTGTGGAGGGAAATGTAACCACTGGGCTGAAAAATGTCGCCCTCCTGCCCCTTTGGGTTTCCGGTGTGGCCTTCACAGATATTGGCACAACTTTTGTGTGTGTGTGTGTGTGTGTGTGTGTGTGTGTGTTGGCTGCTGAGCTGTGCTCACCATTGTGAGGGCTGAGGGAGTGATGGTGATGCCTCCCCAGCTGCTGCCATTTTCCGTGGGTTGATTGTGATGTGACAAAAACATTTGGCTGCTGAGCGGATATAAATGTGGGCCAAGGCGCAAGCCTCAGCAGTTGCCCTCCCCAGAGAGAAATGGGCAGCTCGGTGGCACTCAGCCCAGGTGGTCTCCTGTCCCATGGCGGCAAGCTGGCAAGTGGAAGGAGGCAATTGCCCGGTGCTGCGATGCTGTGGCCCTGGTGGTCTCCTGCCCTGTGGTAGCAAGCTGACAAGCGAAAGGAGGCAATGGCCTGGCTCTGGGATGATGTGGAGCAAGGAGAAGGCAAGTACAAAGATTACTTGCTGGTGGGATCGCTACTTGAAGGTGACTGACACTCAGCTCTGAAGCTGGTTGATGTCTGGCAATGGACCTGATGAGGCTGCAGCTGGTGGATGGTTGTCGGAAGAATTTGCATTCAGGCTAGTGGATGCCGCGAGGCTACGCTGGCTGAGATGGGTGCAAACTGGTTTGGATGCCTTGTTTGTGAACAGGCAGCCAAACAGAGGAGGAATCTGGGGGGACGCTGTCGGGTGTGGGCCATCCCACTCACCTGTTTGCCTTTGCCTTACAGGGATGTCTGGAGGCGGTGAGGTTTTCCCCAAGTCCAGTCTTAGAACTCATCAAGAGAACCGCAGGACATCCCTATTTACATCGGAGAAGTTAACGTAAAATACTGGCAGTGAGGAATGGACAAGGCCGTGGCCATACTTGAGAGAAGGAGCTTTGAAGGGAGACTGCAGGCGGACATCTGCTGCACTGCAAGTGATGGGGCAGTAGGGAGAGAGAAGAAAATGAGGGAGGCAACATTAGGCCACATTAGGTGCACCATTGGAAGTGCTATGAAAACGCTTTAAACAGGCATGGCTTCCCCTCAGGGATTCTGGGAACTGTAGGTGGTTAAGGGGACGGAGACTTGTTACGGTGTTAAGTATTAGGATTAGGATTAGGGGTAGGATTAGGGGTAGGGGTGGGGGTAGGGTTCCCTTCTTGTAGCTCTAGTTAAGGGCTATGGGTTAGAGTTAGGGTTAGCGTCAGGGGCAGGAGTAGGGTTGGGGTTCCCTTGTTAGGGAACTCTGGGAATTGTAGCTCTAGTTAGGGGGCAGGGTTAGGGTTAGGGTTCCCTTTTTGCCAGGGAACTCTTGGAATTGTAGCTGTAGTTAGGGGGCAGGGTTAGGGTTAGGGTTCCCTTTTTGCCAGGGAACTCTGGGAATTGTAGCTCTAGTTAGGGGGCAGGGTTAGGGTTCCCTTCTTGCCAGGGAACTCTGGGAATTGTAGATCTAGTTAAGGCTCAAGGGTTAGCGTTAGGGTTAGAGTTAGGGTTAGCGTCAGGGGTGGGGGTGGGGGTAGGGGTAGAGGTAGGGTTCCCTTCTTGGCAGGGAACGGGGTCCCCTAACAACTCTTGGCACCCTTTTCCAACTATAGCTCCCAGAGTCTTTGGGGGTGTTTAAGCCATGAGTGTTTAAAGCAGCTTCATAGCGTGTTAAATGGTGTGGATGTGGCCGTGGCCTCCCTCACCCCACTGCCTCTTATTAATGAAGAATCGAAAGGATTTCCCAATTCAAATCTCTCGGAAACAGGAAACAGAAAGAAGACTTTGTATCTCAAGCCATTTTGCCTTACAGGGATGTCTGGAGCCGGTGAGGTTTTCCCCAAGTCCAGTCTTAAAAGTCATCAAGAGAACCGCAGGACGTCCCTATTTACATCAGAGAAGTGAATGTGAAAACCTAGAAGTGTGCAATGGACTAGGCCGTGGCCATACTTGAGAGAAGGAGATTTGAAGGGAGACTGCAGGCGGACATCTGCTGCACTGCAAGGGATGGGGCAGTGGGGAGAGAGAAGAAAATGAGGGAGGGAACATTAGGCCACATTAGGTGCACCACTAAACTGCTATGAAGTCACTTTAAACAGCATGGCTTCCCCTCAGGGATTCTGGGAACTGTAGGTGGTTAAGGGGACGGAGACTTGTTACGGTGCTTAAGTATTAGGATTAGGATTAGGATTAGGGGTAGGGGTAGGGGTAGGGGTAGGGGTAGGGTTCCTTTCTTGCCAGGGAACTCTGGGAATTGTAGCTCTAGTTAAGGGCTATGGGTTAGAGTTAGGGTTAGCATCAGGGGCAGGGATAGGGTTGGGGTTCCCTTGGCAGGGAATTCTGGGAATTGTAGCTCTTGTTAGGGGTCAGGGTTAGGGTTAGGGTTCCCTTTTTTCCAGGGAACTCTGGGAATTGTAGCTCTAGTTAAGGCTTAAGGGTTAGCGTTAGGGTTAGAGTTAGCGTCAGGGCAGGGGTAGGGTTGGGGTTCCCTTTTTGCCAGGGAACTCTGGGAATTGTAGCTGTAGTTAGGGGGCAGGGTTAGGGTTCCCTTCTTGCCAGGGAACTCTGGGAATTGTAGCTCTAGTTAAGGCTTAAGGGTTAGCGTTAGAGTTAGGGTTAGCGTCAGGGGTAGGGGTGGGGGTAGGGGTAGAGGTAGGGTTCCCTTCTTGGCAGGGAACAGGGGGTCCCCTAACAACTCTTGGCACCCTTTTCCAACTATAGCTCCCAGAGTCTTTGGGGGTGTTTAAGCCATGAGTGTTTAAAGCGGCTTCATAGCGCGTTAAATGGTGTGGATGTGGCCCTGGCCTCCCTCACCCCACTGCCTCTTATTAATGAAGAATCAAAAGGATTTCCCAATTCAAATCTCTCGGAAACAGGAAACAGAAAGAAGAAAGACTTTGTATCTCAAGCCATTTTGGCAGGTCTTAACTTGAAATGCCAATAAACATATTTTTATTGTATTGTTGTATAGTGTTGTGATTAACATGGGAAGTAGGGTGGTAAAATACGTTTGTCTTTCTGCATGTGTTTATAGTAGGCATTTTGCACTCACCTGAACCCTTGCAGGGAAAGGGGCAGGGCACAATGGGAAAGGGTGGGGCAACCAGGCTGCTTAAACCACACCCCTTTTCCAACAGAAGCACCATGGGGGGTGGGCCCTTCGAGAGAGAACAACAGAACAGAACACAGAACAAAGAAGACGGAAGTGGCACACAGTTCCTTCTGTTCCCCCTCTTCCAAAGAATGGAATGTCAACACACAAAGCATGTGATCCAGTAGTCCCACACACTCTGCAGCACGGGAGAGAATGAAACTCCGGACATCCACGCCGAAAAGGCTTTTGACAATGTATCCTGGCGTTTTCTTATAAAATGTTTGGAAAAGACAGGGATAGAGGGCACATTCCTTGAAGGAATAAAAGCAATTTACTCACAACAAAGTGTTAAATTAATTATTAATAATAACTTAACAGAACCCTTTGAAATTTCGAAAGGTACAAGGCAGGGGTGCCCTCTGTCACCTCTTCTGTTTATCATGATGTTAGAGATAATTACAAATAAGATAAGGAAAACCCCAGAGATAGGCGGATTAAAAATTGGAGTGAAAGAATACAAATTGAAAGCATATGCTGACGATCTTATGTTGTCTTTGGAGGATCCAAAAGAGAGTGTTAGTAAGGTGTTAGATTTGTTAGAAGAATTTGGAAAATTATCTGGTTTTAAATTAAATAGAACAAAAACTAAAATGATGACTAAAAATGTGAAAGAGGAGGTAAAAAACCATCTTGAATCTCAAACTGGTATTAAAGTAACTAAAAAAGTAAAATACCTTGGAATCTGGTTAACGAATATAAATTTGATGGAAGATAATTACATAACCACATGGAAAGAAATAAGGAAGGACTTAGATACTTGGAATAGAATAAAACTTTCTTGGTCGGGCAGAATGGCGGCGATTAAAATGAGTTTACTACCGAAACTGTTATTCCTATTCCAAAATATACCGATAATCAGGGGAACCTCAGTATTCAAAGATTGGCAGAAAATACTCTCTAAATTTATCTGGCAAGGGAAAAGGCCCAGAATTAGATTCAAATTACTTACAGATCAAAGAGATAGGGGAGGATTCGCAGTTCCAAATTTAAAGTTGTATTACGAAGCCTCGTGTCTTTGTTGGGTCAAAGATTGGATTGTTATTAAAAATAAAGACCTGTTAGATCTAGAAGGATTTAATATAAGATTTGGTTGGCACGCTTACCTATGGCGTAACAAGGGAAAGGTTCATAAAGGTTTTTCTAACCACATTTTTAGAGGACCACTGCTGGAAGTGTGGGAAAGAAACAAAAAATTGTTGGAACAGAAGACCCCTTGGTGGCTATCGCCAATTGATATCCTGACAATAAAAAAAAACAAACATCGAAGGAGAAAGATGGACCTATGAAGACTTGCTAGTAAAAACAGAGACTGGTTGGAGGATTAGGCCTTATGAAGAAATAAAGAACAAATTGACAGGATGGATCCAATTTCACCAAATTAATTCTATATGGACTGAAGATAAAAAGAATGGGATAAGTGAGAAAAAATCTAGATTCCAGATTGAAATATTAGAAAATAAAACAAAACTCCTATCGAAAATGTACAGCCTATTACTTGAATGGGACACCAAGGATGAAGAAGTAAAGGAGGTAATGGTGAGATGGGCAATGGACTTTGGACATAATATAGAGTTTGACAAATGGAAGGCATTATGGAACAAAGGTATGAGATTCTCGGTATGCACAGCACTCAGGGAAAATATGTATAAAATGATGTACAGGTGGTACGTAACGCCCGTAAAATTGGAAAAAATATATAAAACTGGTGATAAATTATGTTGGAAGTGTAAGATCAAGGAGGGCGATTTTTATCATATGTGGTGGTTGTGTGAGCCTATCAAAAAATTCTGGGAATCTATTTACAATGAACTAAAAAAAATCTTTAAATATACCTTTATAAAAAAAACCCGAAGCCTTTTTGCTGGGGATAATTGGAGAGGAAATCAAAAAGGAAGATCAAACACTCTTTCAGTACGCGACAGTGGCTGCTAGAACTCCAATAGCGCAGAATTGGAAGACATCAAAAATCCCAACTATAAACGAGTGGCAATCCAAACTATTTGATTATCTAGAATTGGCAAAAATGACACAGAAAATAAGAAATCAAAAAGACATAAAGTTTAACAAAGAATGGAATAAATTTATGACATACATGGAAACAGAGGTAAAAAATCTAAAAAAATTTTAGGTGTGACATAACACTTGTGATGTAAAGAGTTTTTTGAGGAAAAGAAACTGCAGATAAAAAAATCATATAATATATTCTGAAACCGAGATGAAGGGAAGTCAATTAGTGTTGTGTGTTATTTAGTAAATGTAACCTAATTTGTTGGTATCTTATGTTAGATGCTTTTTCTTTTGTTTTCTTTATTATTATTTCTCTTTTTTATGTATTTCTTTTTTGTATGTATGTGTTATGTATGTTTCTTTCGTTTGTTTTAATGTTTGATGTAGCAAAACGAATTAAAATCAATTAAAAAAAAAAAGAAAGAAAGAAACTCCGGACATCCAGCACCCCCTTCTCTGCTACTCTTGAACTCTTTGACTGTAACCCTGTCCAATCTTTTTTCAAAGAGGGCCAGATTTGATGAAGTGAAGGGCTGTGAGGGCCGCCGAAACAGCCAACCCAAGTTGTTAACCTTTTTTTAGGGTTGAATTTCTTGAGGGTTTGGTTTTTTAGGATTTTACCGCAGGAAATAAACTGTCACAGGGGCCAGATTAAGCTGACCGGGGGGCTGGATTAGGCCCCCCAAATGGACTTTGGACATGCCTGATAAGCGCACAAACAAGATGTAGCGTGTGCACCATTTCATGTTTTACTGGAAAACGTTAGGTGACTGTTAACTGGTAGGCAGGACCTTGGGGGCAAATCCCCCCTTGAATCCGACTTATGACTTCAGCAGTGAGACTACAGAGTGACAGTGTCATCATAATTTCACCATGGCAACCAACTGCTTCATTTCCACTTACTTGAAAGGCAGGTCATTGAGTATTTATTTTATTTATGTATTTTTGTATGAAATATTTATTAAGTTTTCCATAACTGAACACGTGACCACTTTCTTTCCCTAGGAATTGCATCCCTAGCATTGCATCCTCCTCCCAGCCCCTCCCCAAAGCTTGCTGCACCCCAAGGCGTTTTGCACTCACCTGAACCCTTGCAGGGAAAGGGGCAGGGCACAATGGGAAGGGGCGTGGTAACCAGGCTGTTTAAACCACACCCCTTTTCCAACAGAAGCGGCAGTATCCAGCATCCCCTTCTCTGCTCTTGAATTCTTTGACTTTATGGGGACAAGCACAATTCCTGGAAAGAGATTGTTGGTAAGACATGGCTCAAAGTAAAGCAATGGGCTGGCACTGAAGCCAGTTAGGCTGCTTTACACTGACATAATGCACACTTTAGAGTGAGTTCCAACAACAGTATCCCTATTCTCATGAAGAAAAGATGCCCAAAGAGTTCAAATGATGCTTCTCCATAACAGGGTTGCGCCTTGTTGGTTACATTTTGACGGCAATAATATGAAGATTTACAAAAGATAAGAAAAGATCCCTGCCTGATCAGACTAGAGACCGATCTGGTTCAGCATTCTGTTTCAACAACGGCCACCTAGATGCCTATGGGAAGCCCACAAGTTGGGCATGAGCACAATAGTGCTCATTTCAATGCAGCCACTACATATGACTCCTCCACAGTATGTTAAAATTGTTACTAAAATCACCCCCCTTACTGTACCTAAAGCAAATTTGTGGAGGTGACCACAACAGCCCTCGTGATTCTCAGGAACTGATATGCAGAAATATGCCGCCTCTGAACCTGGAGGTAGTATGTATCCATCACTTGACACATCGCTGAGTTCACATGGCATCCACCTGGCTCCCCCTCCCCCCGAGAATCTGGGAGCCATAGTTTGGGTCATTGGGTTTGGTGCTTTTGTAACTGGATTTAGAATGTGTTTTAGTCAAATACAAGAAATGATTGATTGACTGACTGATGAAAAAGTGTTTTTTTCCTGAGATGCTAACTTTCTCTCTGCATGTCATCCCTTGAACAGCTTCCTGTGCAAAGATAAGGCTTTCTTCCATTGCTCTGTTCATTTGTGTATTGGACTAGTGTTGTGTGGAGGGAAATGTAACCACTGGGCTGAAAAATGTCCCCCTCCTGCCCCTTTGGGTTTCCGGTGTGGCCTTCACAGACATTGGCACAACTTGTGTGTGTGTGTGTGTGTGTGTGTGTGTGTGTGTGTGTGTTTTGGCTGCTGAGCTGTGCTCACCATTGTGAGGGCTGAGGGAGTGATGGTGATGCCTCCCCAGCTGCTGCCATTTTCCGTGGGTTGACTGTGATGTGACAAAAACATTTGGCTGCTGAGCGGATATAAATGTGGGCCAAGGCGCAAACCTCAGCAGTTGCCCTCCCCAGAGAGAAATGGGCAGCTCGGTGGCACTCAGCCCAGGTGGTCTCCTGTCCCATGGCGGCAAGCTGGCAAGCGGAAGGAGGCAATTGCCCGGGGCTGGGATGCTGTGGCCCTGGTGGTCTCCTGCCCTGTGGTGGCAAGCTGGCAAGCGGAAGGAGGCAATGGCCTGGCTCTGGGATGATATGGAGCAAGGAGAAGGCAAGTACAAAGATTACTTGCTGGTGGGATCGCTACTTGAAGGTGACTGACACTCAGCTCTGAAGCTGGTTGATGTCTGGCAATGGACCTGATGAGGTTGCAGCTGGTGGATGGTTGTCGGAAGAATTTGCAATCAGGCTAGTGGATGCCGCGAGGCTACGCTGGCTGAGATGGGTGCAAACTGGTTTGGAAGCCTTGTTTGTTAACAGGCAGCCAAACAGAGGAGGTATGTGGGGGGACGCTGTCGGGTGTTGGCCATCCCACTTACCTGTTTGCCTTTGCCTTACAGGGATGTCTGGAGCCGGTGAGGTTTTCCCCAAGTCCAGTCTTAAAAATCATCAAGAGAACCGCAGGACATCCCTATTTACATCGGAGAAGTTAACGTGAAATACTGGCAGTGAGGAATGGACAAGGCCGTGGCCATACTTGAGAGAAGGAGCTTTGAAGGGAGACGGCAGGCGGACATCTGCTGCACTGCAAGTGATGGGGCAGTAGGGAGAGAGAAGAAAATGAGGGAGGCAACATTAGGCCACGTTAGGTGCACCACTGGAAGTGCTATGAATACGCTTTAAACAGGCATGGCTTCCCCTCAGGGATTCTGGGAACTGTAGGTGGTTAAGGGGACGGAGACTTGTTACGGTGTTAAGTATTAGGATTAGGATTAGGGGTAGGATTAGGGGTAGGGTTCCCTTCTTGTAGCTCTAGTTAAGGGTTAAGGGTTAGAGTTAGGGTTAGCGTCAGGGGCAGGGGCAGGGGTAGGGTTGGGGTTCCCATTTTGCCAGGGAACTCTGGGAATTGTAGCTCTAGTTAGGGGGCAGGGTTAGGGTTAGGGTTCCCTTTTTGCCAGGGAACTCTTGGAATTGTGGCTCTAGTTAGGGGGCAGGGTTAGGGTTAGGGTTCCCTTTTTGCCAGGGAACTCTGGGAATTGTAGCTGTAGTTAGGGGGCAGGGTTAGGGTTCCCTTCTTGCCAGGGAACTCTTGGAATTGTAGCTCTAGTTCAGGGTTAAGGGTTAGCGTTAGGGTTAGAGTTAGGGTTAGCGTCAGGGGTGGGGGTAGGGGTAGGGGTAGAAGTAGGGTTCCCTTCTTGGCAGGGAACGGGGTCCCCTAACAACTCTTGGCACCCTTTCCCAACTATAGCTCCCAGAGTCTTTGGGGGTGTTTAAGCCATGCGTGTTTAAAGTGGCTTCATAGCGCATTAAATGGTGTGGATGTGGCCGTGGCCTCCCTCACCCCACTGCCTCTTATTAATGAAGAATCAAAAGGATTTCCCAATTCAAATCTCTCAGAAACAGGAAATAGAAAGAAGAAAGACTTTGTATCTCAAGCCATTTTGCCTTACAGGGATGTCTGGAGCCGGTGAGGTTTTCCCCAAATCCAGTCTTAAAGGTCATCAAGAGAACCGCAGGACATCCCTATTTACATCGGAGAAGTTAACGTGAAATCCTGGCAGTGAGGAATGGACAAGGCCGTAGCCATTCTTGAGAGAAGGAGCTTTGAAGGGAGACGGCAGGCGGACATCTGCTGCACTGCAAGTGATGGGGCAGTGGGGAGAGAGAAGAAAATGAGGGAGGCAACATTAGGCCACATTAGGTGCACCATTGGAAGTGCTATGAATACGCTTTAAACAGGCATGGCTTCCCCTCAGGGATTCTGGGAACTGTAGGTGGTTAAGGGGACGGAGACTTGTTACGGTGTTAAGTATTAGGATTAGGATTAGGATTAGGGGTAGGGGTGGGGGTAGGGTTCCCTTCTTGTAGCTCTAGTTAAGGGTTAAGGGTTAGAGTTAGGGTTAGCGTCAGGGGCAGGGGTAGGGTTGGGGTTCCCTTGTTAGGGAACTCTGGGAATTGTAGCTCTAGTTAGGGGGCAGGGTTAGGGTTCCCTTCTTGCCAGGGAACTCTGGGAATTGTAGCTCTAGTTAAGGCTTAAGGGTTAGCGTTAGGGTTAGAGTTAGGGTTAGTGTTGGGGTAGGGGTAGAGGTAGGGTTCCTTCTTGGCAGGGAACGGGGTCCCCTAACAACTCTTGGCACCCTTTCCCAACTATAGCTCCCAGAGTCTTTGGGGGTGTTTAAGCCATGCGTGTTTAAAGCGGCTTCATAGCGCGTTAAATGGTGTAGATGTGGCCCTGGCCTCCCTCACCCCACTGCCTCTTATTAATGAAGAATCAAAAGGATTTCCCAATTCAAATCTCTTGGAAACAGGAAAGAGAAAGAAGAAAGACTTTGTATCTCAAGCCATTTTGGAAGGTCTTAACTTGAAATGCCAATAAACATATTTTTATTGTATTGTGTTGTATAGTGTTGTGATTAACATGGGAAATAGGGTGGTAAAATACGTTTGTCTTTCTGCATGTGTTTATAGTAGGCATTTTGCATTCACCTGAACCCTTGCAGGGAAAGGGGCAGGGCACAATGGGAAAGGGTGGGGCAACCGGGCTGCTTAAACCACACCCCTTTTCCAATGGAAGCAGCATGGGGGGTGGGCCGTCCGAGAGAGAACAGCAGAACAGAACATAGAACAAAGAAGACGGAAGTGGCGCACAGTTCCTTCTGTTCCCTCTCTTCCAAAGAATGGAATGTCAACACACAAAGCATGTGATCCAGTAGTCCCACACACTCTGCAGCACGGGAGAGAATGAAACTCCAGACATCCAGCACCCCCTTCTCTGCTACTCTTGAACTCTTTGACATTAACCCTTCAGTGGTATCCAAACTTTTTTCAAAGAGGGCCAGATTTGATGAAGTGAAGGGCCATGAGGGCCGACCTAAGTTGTTAACTTTTCTTTAGGATTGAAGTTGATGAGGTTTTTTTAGGATTTTACCCCAGGAAATAAACTGTCACAGGGGCTGGAGTAAACCAACCAGGGGTTAGGCCCCTGAAACAGACTTTGGACATCCCTGCGACTAGATCAAGTATCACTTAGACAAAAAAGTGGCTTCTATACAAATCTGGAAGATTACTCTTTAGCTCCACCCATTTCTGTCTTTGCGGCTACAGTGCTAACTCCACTCACCTGGAAGTGAGCTCCATTGACTTACTTCTGAGTATTCCAGGTTAAGATTGCAGTCTTTGTTCTCTTACTAGCTGTAAACTAAACTTAGAAAACTCAATTAAAAAGGCACAAGATGTTTACTGTTTTAGGTTGAGATTTGGCACTGCCTTGTAGTAATCAAATCATTGATCCATCTAGGATCATCTTGTCTACTTTGACTGGAGGGGCCTCTTTAAAGGCTGAATCATATGTGTCAGTCAACATTCACTATCTAACCCTTTAGCTAAATACAGCTGATACAGTTGGCCTGCAAAGCATTTGTTCTACCTTCAATCCAAGCTGAAAGATTAGGATAGGTTAGAATCACCCCAATGCAAAATCACATTAAAAACAAACTTTTTTTTGGTCTTTTTGTTATCCTATGACCCATAGTAACTGCAACAGGTGTCATCCTTTCAGTCTTTAAAGCACCTGTCACATACGACCTGCAGTTAAACTTCCTCAGAATAATAGACTTGTACAGTTGGAAGGTACTCTGAGGGTCATTTAGTCTGACCTGCTGCAATGCAGGAATATGCATCTGTCCCATAAAGGTAAAGGTAAAGGTACCCCTGCCCGTACAGGCCAGTCTTGCCAGACTCTAGGGTTGTGCGCTCATCTCACTCTATAGGCCGGGAGCCAGCGCTGTCCGCAGACACTTCCGGGTCACGTGGCCAGCGTGACAAGCTGCATCTGGCGAGCCAGAGCCGCACACGGAAACGCCGTTTACCTTCCCGCCGGTAAGCGATCCCTATTTATCTACTTGCACCCGGGGGTGCTTTCGAACTGCTAGGTTGGCAGGCGCTGGGACCGAACGACGGGAGCGCACCCCGCCGCGGGGATTCGAACCGCCGACCTTTCGATCGGCAAGCCCTAGGCGCTGAGGCTTTTACCCACAGCGCCACCCGCGTCCCTGCATCTGTCCCATACAAGGGATCAAACCTGCAACCTTAACATTATGAGCACCACAGTCTAACCAACCGAGCTATCAGACTTTGTAGCCTCTGTCCAACAGTAACCTTTCTCAGAATGGCCACAGAATAATGTTATTTTCATTTCATTTATATATTATTATATTTATATTTCCTCCAAGGATCTCAAGGAAGTGCACATGGTTCTACCTGACAATGTTCATCCTGACAATGGCCTTGTAAGCTGGGTTACACTGAGAGTTGCACTGGTGACTGGCTGAAGATGAGTTTCATAGTTGGGTTCCTAGCATCTCCAGGCAGGGCTAGGAATGGCTCCTGCCTGGAGAGCCACTATCAGTCAGCATAGACCATACAGAGTTGAATTCACCAATGATCCGATTCAGTATAAGGCAGTTTCTCATTTTTTGTATGAAGTGCTAGAGTGCACTGCATTTCTTTTTCTTTTTAAAATATTTTCAGCCCGCTCTGGTCCCAGCTAGAAGAGTTTGGATTTGGATTTGATATCCCGCTTTATCACTACCCGAAGGAGTCTCAAAGTGGCTAGCAATCTCCTTTCCCTTCCTCTCCCACAACAAACACTCTGTGAGGTGAGTGAGGCTGAGAGACTTCAGAGAAGTGTGACTAGCCCAAGGTCACCCAGCAGCTGCATGTGGAGGAGTGGGGAAGCGAACCCGGTTCACCAGATTATGAGTCCACCGCTCTTAACCACTACACCACACTAGCACACTCCCTGCATTGCAGGAGGTGACCCTTGGATCCCTTCCAGCTCTGCTATTCTACAATTCTATGTAGAAATCAGGAGGAAGTCATGATGTAACATAGCGTGGCTGACAGTAGTAAAACTGCTGTTCCTTGTGTCACTGTGGGTAGTGCGAGACAAGTTTTCTAAAGACTAGAAAGAAAGATTAACTAGACAACTTACTGAAGAAAACCACAGCAGTAAAATTGGCCACCTCTTACAGTTATGTAAGTGATATGACAAACGCCCTACTCCTTCCCCCCACAAAAATTCTGCCACCCTTCCATGGAAGCAGCTAGGAAATGCCCCAAAATTATCACAGGGAATGAACAGATACAAGAAAATGTGTGGCTAGTTTTGAGCATAGCACTAAAATTGAAATTTTGCAAGGGATATCTTGTTAAAGACTGCCAAAGATGTTCATAAAAAACTAGTTGCTGCTGCTGTTGTCATTATCATTATTATTATTATCACTACTACTACTACTACTACTATTATCAGCATTTTTCATTAAGTGGTTGCTAAAGTTGCTGGGTCCACTTTTTCACAAAGGAGAGGAAAATGGAAGAAATTCAGCCTCACTTTTTTCATACATTTGCTCAGTGCAATCTAATTCTTAACAGACTGGATCTTTTTGATGAACCCACTCTGGTGCTGAATCGTAGCAATTCCATACAAAAAAAAAAAGCCCCCACTTTATCAGCTTCCCATCATTTGTGCAAAGGTGATATTTTGTCATGGGACATTTCCTCTCAAGCCTTCTTTCACCTCAATTACAGCTTATGTAGCACAATCCAAACTGTTCACATAATAATGGGGCTGCAGAAATGCCATATGACTAAATGATGTGAACTTATTTGAGATAATCCCTTCCGCAGGGATCTTTTTTTTAACCTCTATTTCCTCTGTATCACTTTGGATTTCATCAGTAGTTAATCCCTCCTGAATGACTATTTTCTCCATTGAACCCAAAAGTAGCTATTTCTTTGCAGTTTAGATCCTCCTTGCCATACAATTCTAGTCACAAACATCTGTACATTTCAGCTTTTCTTCCTTTGTGAGGGCCGAAGAAGAAACAATGCACCAGAAATTGTGTGACTTCCAAATCCTTATTAGAATAGGCAGGGTGACTTAAAAGCTGGTAGAAGGAATCTGAACACTTCTCCTGCTCCCATTTATTATTTTTTTTTGTTCCCTGAAATTGCTTCTCCTTGGCCAGGCATTGGGAATCCTGGGCCCTCCAGAATTTGCTTCACTACAACACTGTGACTATTGGCTATGGTATCTGAGGCCTGATGGGAGCTGTAGCACAGCAAGACCTGGAGGACCACGGGCTCTCCATCCCTGTCTTTGGCCTTCTCCTAGTGGGAAGATGGGATAGACAGATCATTCCAGTGCTTTTTGTGATGTTACTCACTAGTACAGAGAACCATCAACACTTTCTTTGTTGCCCATGACACTTTTATCAATACAGTGGTACCTCTGGTTACATACTTAATTCGTTCCAGAGGTCTGTTCTTAACCTGAAACTGTTCTTAACCTGAAGCACCACTTTAGCGAATGGGGCCTCCTGCTGCCGCCATGCCACTGGAGCACGATTTCTGTTCTCATCCTGAAGCAAAGTTCTTAACCTGAGGTAATATTTCTGGGTTAGTAGAGTCTGTAACCTGAAGCATATGTAACCTGAAGCGTATGTAACCCGAGGTACCACTGTATATGGATACTTTCACCTCATTTTTTCCATTCTGTTTCCAATCCATGCCAATTTTGCATTTGCTCATTCGTGTCTGTCCCATTTCATTTCCATTTGGGGCAGACTCGAATGCCAGCTCTGACACAGGGTTTTATCAGGACTTGGAGAATTTTCCAAATGCGTTTACCAAAAATGTTGGGAATCAAGTAAAACTTTTAGTTTCCAGTATGGCCACATCACCATATGTGTCTGAACAAGCTAGGACTGTTTAAAAAGGTAAAGTAAAGTAAAAACTGTGGTGACCAGAATCTATCATTCATTTGATCACATCAGACAAGTTGTTCCCATATACTGGTAGCAAAAGAAAAAAAAGAAAAGAAAAAAAGTTTCTCACTGGAAAAATCAATGGTTGCCTGGGACTACCAAATGTATCCAACCTCAAAATTCAAGGTAACAGGCCACTTGCACTAATATTTCAACCATATATAGTAACACACTAGGATTCGTCCAGTGTGTGAGACCAGCACATGCCCACATGGACAGGGATTCTGACACCCTCTATTGCTTAAGACACAACTTGGTGATCACTGATGCAAAAAACACCTACTCATTTCCAGAACCAGCAGAGTGAAACATTTTGTTCAGAAAAATTAATTTGTAAGGGGCCATTGCTAGACAGCACCCATCCATCACTCTGCAACATATATTAAATGCCTTGGACATAAATGGCAAAGCCAATAAAAACGCTACAACAAAACATTGATGCACTTTAATGCCAGAATGCCTGGAATGTTCATTTGCTTCCACAGCAAGTGAGCACAAGATATAACATTCATTATGTAAACAGAGGCCAAACAAATTACACCTTTTCTTGGGATGTTGTATAAGCTTCAGTTCTGTTTGCCTTTTAATTTTCCTGACTTAGTGGGAGTCTCAGTTGTCTTTCTTAGAGCTATACTTCTTTGGCTATGAATTGGATTGTGTTGTTAAAGAAGATGCTGGTATCTACCCATTGTACTGTCAAGAAGCAATGCACTAGCATTCACAGATACTAGTAATTGCTCTATGATGCAAAGTGGTTTTCAAACAAAACTGTAATAAGAAGGGTAACCAATGGAGTCCAGGATATCTTCAGGCATGTCTTGTCCTACCTATGTTTCCATGTGCAATGGTGTCCTCAGCTTTGGTGCCTGCTGCCCACTGGGGCTGGTAGAGTGGAAGGGATAGTGGCCAAAGGTAGGTAGAGCCAGAACAGGCAGTGCCAACTGATACTAGTTTTGTCTTCATTGCCCTTCCTGTTGAGTTCTACAAAGGCAACATTGAGACTAAGGAGGAAGAACCTGACAGGCAGAGCCATCTCCTGGGTCAATGTTACGTAAGAAGGCAGTGAGATGGGGAAGGCAGGAGGACAACCTGAGGTTGGTTACACAGGCAGGGGCACCAGGCAGGCTTTTGTGATGTTGCCCAAGAATAGTAGAATGAGTGCTGCACTGAAAAAAAATCCTGCACATTTCTTTTATCATCATTCTCCATCAACTAATGAGAACATAAAATGCACCCCAAAGTTATCATATCGGTTTCTTTCTTTTTTTGCAGCAATTTTCATGAGTGAGATGTGGGGGTTTGTGCATTTGTCTTGGTTTTGAGGTTATTGTGTGTTTCATTCTGCAGATCATCTCACCAGCCTGGATTCTGCAGCCTTCCTGGGTGTTCATGCAACAATCAGAGCCCAGAAAATGACATAATGAGCTAACTCCTTTCATGGGACTTTTTCATATCAGGATAGCCACAAAGGGTACAGAGTGCTGCAAAAGTTTAAAATGGGAAGTAAAACTTTGCCCTCTTCAAAATTCTAAAGAAATGCTCAAGTATCCGAAGAATGAAGCAGAAAAATAGTAACCTCTTCTGTAAAGGGGGGGGGGGACTTTTGAGAAACTGGAGAATAGATTTTGGCACCACAGTTATTAGAATGCTCCTCTATAGATGTCCAAGTGTGTCTTTTTCAATCTTCATTTCAGAAGCAGGTTAAGTTCTTCCTTCTCACTTATACTTTCTGAAGTTTTATTGCCTTTCATTGCTATACTGTTGCATTAATTTATTGTTACAGTTCTATATATAACATTGCTTTGAAAATTCACATTGAAAGTTGGATACAAAAACCACTAATAAGTGCATTTATCTGGGACCTAATGCCAGCCATTCGCAAAACTAAATATAAACTAATACATATAATCTTAATGCTAAATACATTCAAATTCAAACTAAAATTAATCAGTCCCAAAACTAATTAATTCAAGTGTAAACTAAAATTCATCAGCAACCCCAAAGAAAAGCCTAATCTCAAGAGAAGGTCCTTGAAAGCAGATAGGTTTTTAAGGCCCTCTTGAATACTTTCAGAGAAGAGGGTGAATGGCATCCACGAACACCATAAGCAGCAATGCATTGCAGAAATGTGGAGCCACCTTATAAAAGGCCTTTACTCAATTCCTGTCAACCTAACTACTCACAAATGCAACCACATGATTAGGGTTTCCTGATTATGTAATTTTAAGGCAGGATGATATGGATGAAGTTAACTACATCATTCACTGCAAATGAACAGCCAGGCAGACATGTACATATAGTTTACAGAAAATAAATCCTATAAGGAAATGAATTGATTTGGAGTGCCATGTAATACATTTCCCCCTCCTGATTTCTGATACCATTTTGGAAAATGATTTCTAGGGGGAAGAATTTTCAAAGGTGCAATAGAAATGCTACACAACAAACCCTTTTGTGTAGTTACTATAGCATCTAAAAATAAACTGCATGGCTCTTAAATAATTAATCAAAGCAAGTCAAGAATTTCACTTAAAAGAAAGCAGGATTGGCTTGAGTCTGATAGAGCTGACATTAGTATCATTGGAGTGATACTCTATTTGAGGCACTGATTATTTATTTTTAAGTCAGAACAATATGTTCCTGATATGTGTAGAGGGAGGTACCCATATCTATTTACAAAGCTTTTTGATGTCAATTGTAATGGGACTCCTCCAATTGATTTGAAACCGGCTGATAGTTTATGAGCTTTCTCAGAGAAATGTTGGAGTCGGGTGGGGGAAAACAGGGACAAGATAATTGATTGGTTGTGTGCCTAAGCATTGTGATCTGGATGGATTCATTCTCTGCAATAAGTAATGGCAAACTTTTGAAACAGTCATAATGAATTCTATCAAACTTGTCAATGCAAGCATGCAATGCATCTCTTCTATGGCTTTCTAGGGAAATCTTACATTCTAGAGTAGCTCATGACAAAACAGCTTTGGACCATCCTTTGTGGGGCTTACAAGCTAAAACATTGTTACATGACTGAGAAGGGAAAACTCCTGTCCTTTTTAGAATAGAATAGAATAGAATAGAATAGAATAGAATAGATTCTTTATTGTCATTACACAAGTGCAACATTGCACAAGTGCAACGAAATTGGATGCCATCCCTTAAAACAACAAAAGCAAAACAACAACAACAACCAAACAAACCACATTCCAGCCACACCCACACCAACACCCATCAAACTCCCAGGTCACACTATCGAGTTACAGCATTCAAAAAGGCCACAGCTCTTGGATAGAAACTGTTTTTCAGTCTATTTGTCTTTGACTTGATGTTTCTATATCTCCTGCCAGAAGGCAGTAGTGCAAACAGACTGTGTCCCGGGTGAGATGAATCCTGCAGGATGTTATTTGCTTTCCTAAGACAACGGGAACCGTACAGTTCTTCCAAAGATGGGAGAGGATGACCAATAATCCTTTGGGCTGTGGTTATGACCTTCTGGAGCACCTTCCTCTCCCTAGCTGTACAACTGGAGAACCAAGCACAAATACAGTATGTAAGAATGCTCTCTATGGAGCCTCGGTAGAAGGACACCAGCAGTCTCTCACTCAGATTGTTCTTCTTTAAAAGTCTGAGGAAATAAATTCTCTGCTGGGCCTTCTTCACCAGAGCAGTGGTATTTGCGCTCCAAGTCATGCCCTGATCGATAGTTACTCCCAAAAACCTGAATTCCGCCACCCTCTCCACCCGTTCCCCGTTGATATACAAGGGCTGAATGTCCGCCTTTTTTTTCCTGTAATCCACCACCAATTCCTTGGTCTTAGCCGTATTAAGAGCCAGATTGTTCTCTCCACACCAAACACAGAGCCGCTCCACCTCGTCCCGATAGGCGGACTCATCCCCTCCTGAAATGAGCCCTACCACCGTAGTGTCATCAGCAAACTTGATGATTTTGTTGCTGGAATAGATGGCTGTACAGTCATACGTATAGAGAGCATAGAGCAGGGGACTCAACACACAACCCTGTGGTGAGCCGGTGTTAAGGCTAAGGGCTGTGGACATATGTGACCCTACTCTAACCCTCTGAGAACGTTCTGACAAAAAATCCAAAACCCAGAGACAGGTGGAGTTGGAGAGTCCAATCGCCTCTAGCTTGGACACCAGTCTATGGGGGAGGATAGTGTTAAAAGCAGAGCTAAAATCCACAAACAGCAGCCTCACATAACTCCCCGGCTGCTCCAGATGGGACAGAGCAGCATGGAGAGTGGTGTTGATAGCGTCTTCTGTGGATCTATTTGCCCTGTATGCAAACTGGTAGTTGTCAAAAGTTGATGGAAGACAGGAAATAATGTGACGGCGCACCAGTTTCTCAAAACACTTCATGATGATTGGAGTCAGTGCAACTGGTCTATAGTCATTCAAACTACTGATTGTGGATTTTTTAGGCAGAGGGACAATAGTTGACGACTTCAGGCAGGGTGGGACAATAAACTGGTGTAAGGACTTATTGAAGATCTTAGTAAAGACCCTCGCCAGCTGATCCGCACAGCCCTTCAACACCTTTCCAGTGATGCCATCAGGTCCAGCCGCCTTCCTCGGATTCGCCATCCTCAATACCTGTCTCACCTCATGTTCCTCTACCGTGAATGAGGGGCCCCTATGGGCTGGTGGCTGTAATACCGGCGTCTCAGGTGGCTCCTTCTCGAAGCGAGCAAAGAAGATTTATAAGGGTACAATAGCCGTTGCAGAGTTGACAGTCCAGAGACATGGATGAAGGTTGTTCTTCTGTTAACTACATCATTTTCTGAAAATGAATGAATTGCTGAGTAAAATAGCAAGGAAGGTATTTGCTAGTCCAGCACCATGGACAGAACTCAGCACTGATAGCGAGCTCTGAACATTCTGTCTCATGGGAATGAATTTCTTAGAACTATAATTTTAGAACCATAATCATCACAAATCTCCAAGCCTCTTGGATGTGAATAGATTCTGCTCTATTACTGATAGCACCGAGTTTCACATTTCCACTGCATTTCACATTACATTTGTGCTGAATTGGGGACATCTGGGAGGAAGTCGTAAGAACAGAAGAAGAATCCAGCTTAACCAGTCAAAAGGCCTATCTAACCCAACATCCTGTTCCCCACAATAAGTGACCAGATTAGAATCCCACAGGCAGGGCAATGGTTCTTTACTAATGTTGCCCCTCTCCCACAACTGGTATTCAGAGGCAAGGAGCCATCATGACTAATAGCCATTAGTCTATTAATTTCTCTAATTGCCTTTGAGGTTCATCTAAGTTGTTGTAGTGCATTTTCTAGTTTAGCTACACACTGTGTGAAAGTGTACCTTGTGCATCTGTAATGTCTCACTAAAGGCTAAAGAAGTTGTGAAAGCATGATTTATATCTTATTTATTTACAGCCTTTGTCATTCTACCTGGCAATAGGTCTCCAAAGCAGCTGACAATAAGTGAAAATGAGTTCCCTTTAAAAAAACAATGATGATATATGAAGGCTCTGAAGAACAGCAATGGAAAATGCCATGCCCCCAGGCTCTAGCTGCTGCTGCTGGTTGTTGTGGTGTGTTTATTTCAAGGGCAGCTCCTCAAATATTCCATAGAGTCCATGATGGGTGGTGGGAACCACTCCAGTTGTTTGCCATTTAGCAATGCAAGACCAACAGTACCAGATGCTTTAGTCAATGGGAGGAGGGGGCATCTCCTCACATTGGCAGCTGGACAATATGCAGATTCTAACTCTTCCTGAAGGTGAGGTGGAAAGGCTGATGAACGATCTGGGGGGGGGACGTTGTTAAATGGGGAGCAGCTAGCACAGTCCATAATTAAAACCTCTGTGTTATTATTGACTACTTGGCTTGCCAGAGCATGTTTTGGTCAGACACTTTATGGAGCGGCACAGTTTCAGAAGTCTCACTGGATTTAGCTAGAGCTGGTGAGTATGCATGTGAGTAGGTGTGATATATAGCTTAATTTGAGCAAGTGATCAGAACGCAGACAAAAATAGATGAGATTTTAAGTCAGTTGAATATCAGTGTAGGCCTTTTAGGAACTGGTGACCCATTTCCAAATAAAAGCTGAGAGGAGTTAGCCAATTACTATGTATAACCCTTAAAAGAGCTCAGAGAAGCATCTATAGAATTTACATGTCTGTCACCAACATTTTTCAGTTTTAAGCAGGAGAAGGAGGCAGTTATTTTTATCACACCCAAAAGTTACTTTTTAATAAACCTACTATGAAAGGAAATCCAGTTCTCTCCCTTTTGTGAAAAGTTTTGTTGCAGAGATTTCATTCACTTGCCACCTAATTGACATATTTCCCTATCCAGACTTTTCTTCATCTTCTTTGAACACCTCCTGTCAAGCCCAGCATAGATACAAAACAAAGCTAATTTGGTTGAATCTCCAATTTGATTCCCTAGTGATTGAAACCATTCTGTCAACAAAATATATTGGGCATATTCAGATTCCTAATGCATGCACATTTTGCAACACAAAGAAAAGAAAAGTTTATTAAAAGATTAAGCATTTTAAATATGACTTTTTAAAAAATAGTGTTTCCTTAAATTATCAACTACATATTTATGCTGCTCTTCTTCCAAGTAGTTCAGGGCAGCTTGTGTGGCATTTCCACTCCTGTAATTTAACTGTGATGTAAGTTAGATGGAGAGCTGGCAAGCATCTTAAGATCAGCCATAGCTGAGCAAGTCTTCCTAGTTCTATTCTGATAGATTGAACATTGCATCACAGCTAAAGCATTGCCCTCTGCCCCCAATTACAAATTGAAGCATGCTTCACTGTTGCACCCACAAAAGTTTGCTTTTAGAGTGTGTAAGAACTACCCATGTGTGAGTCACTCTCCTGGGTGTGCTTCCTCTTAGGTAATACTGTTACATCTTTACATTGTGACTACTTGAGTTATAAAATCAGACCTGGTGAATATACCTTACATTTTTTAAATATATATTCCACTTCTTTTCTATCAGAGAACTCAAGGTGGTATGCATGTGGTTCCTGTCCCAGACACTGACCAGGAGCTTAGCTTCAGGAAGATGTTGGTTTCATGTACCTTCAGACCACACCATGGAACCAGATAAGAATGAGACAAGACAATACAGTGGTACCTTGGGTTACAGACGTTTCAGGTTATAGACACTTCAGGTTACAGACGCCGCTAACCCAGAAATAGTACTTCAGGTTAAGAACTTTGCTTCAGGATGAGAACAGAAATCATGCTCTGGCAGTGCAGTGGCAGTGGGCGGCCCCATTAGCTAAAGTGGTACCTCAGGTTAAGAACAGTTTCAGGTTAAGAACGGACCTCCGGAACGAATTAAGTTCTTAACCCGAGGCACTACTGTATATCTTTCTAGTGCCCCATCCTGCTTCTTGCAATGGCATAGCAAACATCTCTGGAAAGCCCATAAGTAGGCTATGACTACAAACATTGACAGCAATAAACAAATGTCTATGTATGTATCCAACAATGCAATGGAAGGTTGTCCATTGGGGTGAATGGGGCACCATACCATGCATATCATTCTATGGGTAGTCAATATCATCAATACCTACCTTCCAATTTACAACCAGTCTATTTTTTAAAAATAATTTTTTATTAACCGACCAATCAAATCAAATCACATCACATAAATTCCGAATTACAAAGCCAAATTTTAAATTTTTGTTGGGGGGACCCATATTTCAAGTTCCGAGGGGGGAATTCCGATCATCTTCTTGCTGCTGCGTTAATATCCACAAATCTGTCCAAATAATGTTCATACTTCTATCCAGTCTTATCTTGCTGTTTCCACATCTCATCTTGTTCGTATATTTTTCTTTTTTCCTTTATGATCTCTTCTCATAATATCCTTAAGCAGGTAAGCACCAATTATAATCCTGTGTGAATTTTCCGTTCGTCCAATCCTCATATCAAGATGGTTTCCATATATCATCGCTTTCATAAATAACATCACTCTTTCCATCATTAATCTCGCAAATCTGTCGCTCTTAAGCCCCCCCTGAGAAGGCTCACCCACAATATAAAAACAACTCTGTTCCTCCTCCCAGGCTTAAGTCTTCCAACAGAACTTGCCAAAATGGCGACGGTATTTCTTACTGCGTCATTCCAAAGCTCTTATACTTTCCACGATCTTCTTAAAACATGCTTTGGTTAGAAAATTATCTCCACACAGCCTTAAATCCACAGCTTAAGTCATTTAAACGGCATTTCTGACTTGTGACTTGGGGGGGGGGGGATTCTTGGTTAATCACATAGAGAAAAGAAAGGAAAGGTTTTTCCCCTCCCCCATCCAGTCCTTGCCGAACATACCGAGCCTTGGTGTGTCTTCTCATGATTTATTCTTGTTCCTCCAACCCATCTTGTTTATCAGAGATCTCTTCAGTTAGCAGTCTTTACTCCCCCTTCTTCCTTGAAATATTTGCATTCTCTTCCTCCTAATTGTTTCTTTTGAAGTTACTGCAGCTAGGGGCGCGGACCAGAGACAGCGTCCAGGAGCACCGAGATACACAGGAGGGCTTTCTGCCTAGTTCCCCCACCCCCACAAATTTGGGGGTGGTATAGGGCACAGCAGGCAAGGGCAGTCCCCCCCCACAGGCTTGGGGGGGCAGGGAGGCTGTTTACTCCCATCACAGCCTCTTAATTACCTCGTGTGGGTCGGAGAGATGTTATTGTCAGCCATCTTCCGATGCGCCCCTAGTGGCCCCCCTCAATTTACAACCAGTCTAGGGGATGGTACTGCCTGATCATTTCCTCCTTGTTGTTAGTTTCAGTGATGTCGTTGTACTAATCAGCAGGGAGGAAGGTGGAGACAAAATTAAATTGAGTTGGTTTTGTGTCTGCCATTGGCTGTATCCACCTACTGTTGGTTGCTGTGCCTTCTGTCCTTCCAGTCCCAATGGACGCAAGCCACCATTGCAATAATGATAGTCCAGTAAGTCAACAAACTGCTGTACTTTCTCATTCCCCCTCCCTTTATCTGGCTCCCTCTTCTTAATTAAATCTCTCTTTTAAGCTTAATCAAATGATTCGGCAAATTAGTGCAAAGCAGCTGCAGCCACTGATCATCCAGGGGGGAAATGAAGGCGGGAAGCAAAGAGTGACAGTGAAAGTGAAAGATTTCACACAATGAATGGATTTGCTTGTCTTTTAGGAGTTTGCCCGCTGCTGAGTGATTGCAGGTGTCCTGGATTGGGAAAAGAGAATGCTATGCTACAATCATTTTAGCGCACAGCTTGATGCAATGCTGGTCCAGGGTGCCAATGAAGGCATTCTGGTTGTGGGATGAATTTGGACCACCAAGGCACTTGCCCCCATCACTTTATCTGGCAGAGTGGTCCAAAGTTGTACACCAGCAGCTATTGACATACAAGTATATAACCATGTTATGTATTCCATCCTATGCCCTTTTAAAATGTGGGGTTTTGGGGGGGGGATTATTGGGTTGTTGTTTTTATTTTGATTATATATTTTGTGGTTTTGTGTTCAGGTTGTGTTCTGTGAGCCACCCTGAGACCTCCAGGAATAGGGTGGTATATAAATTCAATAAATAATTGTGTTTGTATATTGGAAACTGTCTTGTGATCCTCAGATGAAGGGTGGTATAGAGATGATAATAATAATGATGATGAAGATAATAATAATGATGATGAGAAGAAGAAGAAGAAGAAGAAGAAGAAGAAGAAGAAGAAGAAGAAGAAGAAGAAGAAGAAGAGTGGCTAGAATGATGAATTTGGCTTGATGCTAGGCTTGAATCCTTAACTGGTCATGAAGGTTACTAGGTGAGCTTGGGGCAGCTAATCCCATCATATCATGCTTGATGGGTTATGGGAGTTCAGCAACATCTGGAGGCCTTCAAAATGTCCATCCCTGCTCTAGAGAGCTACCTGCTCTGCTATTATATGCATTGAATGAAGTCTCTTACTAAAATAAATCCTTGCCATAGAATTTTCCCTTCTAAGGGAGTTGTTCTTGCTGTCCTATGGACTACTCCTCTTTCTCTTCCCTGTTCTCAGCCACAACATTTGGGCCAATAAACCCACCAACTGGCTCATTAAATCCTTGAGCTTGGAACCCACACACCACCATGATGAATCAAGCAAGTACTTTTAATTGTCTTATATTCTGAAGTCGTCTAAAAGCAATACTTGCAACTAGTCCTGCCACCACCACCACCCTGCTCACTCCTGTACGAGAAGGATGACAAAGAATCATGCATGTGCATGTTGAAAAAGTCCAGATTTATACTGTAGCTTTCAAATCCTTTCCACTAGAAAAAATAGTTCTTTTAAATTTATGTGAGCTTCCTGGATCTCAAGTCACTGCCTTCTCCATCCTCCACAAAAAAACTCTCAAAAATGCCCTTTCTTTCTTTTTTTGCAAGAGAAGTGTCTGCTGGGTGGATAAATAAAAAAAAATAGGCATTCCAGGTGTTGATGCATCTTACAGCCCAACCCCTTCTCTTTTGATCATGCTTAAACAAAATAAAAATGGATATGAAAATGTGGATTTAAATACGTATTTAATCACAATGTACACTTCTCTTAACATATCTTATCCTTCAGTGTGTATTATTTCACACATTTTGGTACACCTATTGAGCTGAGACATAGATTGCAAAACTCATAAGTGTAAAATCCAAAGGATAATTGCATTACAATCTGAGTATTAGTCTGCATATATGCAAATTAGGTCAGTTCACTTAAAAATTATACTAAAAATGATTCTGTTCCCTGGCATCCCAAGGACTTTATTCTGTCCTGTAAAGTCCCCACTGACTCCAGGAGGTCAAAATTGATCAACTGGAGAAAAGCCTGGTTTATGGTAAACACTCATGCCACCAATATACATTGTGCCAGAATGCAAAACTCACTTGCATCAGTTCACTTTCTTTACCAGCCTTAACTTATTTGAAATTATGCATTCAAAAGGTGAGTAAAATTTGTGTTCTCTGTTTTAACACAAGCTGGCTCCAGGCCACCATTTCTCCTGGAATGAAGCTAGTTCCTTCCTGGTTTCAAAGTTTTTGGCATTCTGCATCCTAGAGAGACAATGAGCAATAAGAGAATTGCAACCATGACTAACAAAAACACTCCCCCCCCTTCCATACCCACAACTATTCCCCACATTATTCACACTTCAGACTATAGGGTTGACTTGGTTGGAGTTTAGTTTGTTTCCTATCTGAAACACACAGTGTCACAGTTGTTGACAGCCAGCTAATCTGGCACAAGATGAAAGAGGGATGTCAATGCGAGAGGAAAAAGAACAAAGTCACACTTGAGTGATAATGTTGACATTGCTACTTCAGACAGGGGCAACTTTTGGTAGAGTCAGCAGGCACATTAAAGCGTTTAATCCACAGCTACCCGCTCCGCTTTACAGCACACTTTGGATGCAAATGCAATTAGTTCTGAACTTTTGAAACACTGAAACTTCCCACATGTAGCAGAAAAACCTCACATTTGGGGTTTGTAGGTTGCTAAAGGGAGACATAGCAGGTGTAGGGAGAAGGAAAGAAAGGAAAACGGTTGGCTCAATTGTACTACTTGTAGGAGTAGAAATAGATGCTTTAATGGAGATAGGTCTACCATTAAAAAAAATGGCAGTTGAGATCTATTCAATGATGCTATCATGTCGTGTGCTTTCCCACACCTCCATACTCAGTCCACATCATTGACTGTAAGTTATATATTATATATAGAGTATCTGAACGTTCACAAGAGAATGTGAATGCACAAATTGTGTTGGGAGGGGCCAAGGTTTAGCCATGCAACCCCCTCACACAAAATTTAAATGTGGAGGAGGGTCACCTGAACCCATAATTGTGAGATACTGGCTAGCTTGGACTACTGCAATGCGCTCTACGTGGGGCTACCTTTGAAGGTGACCCGGAAACTGCAATTAATCCAGAATGTGGCAGCTAGACTGGTGACTGGGAGTGGCCGCCGGGACCACATAACACCGGTTCTGAGAGATCTGCATTGGCTTCCAGTACGTTTCCAAGCACAAATCAAAGTGTTGGTGCTGACCTTTAAAGCCCTAAACGGCCTCGGTCCAGTATACCTGAAGGAGCGTCTCCATCCCCATCGTTCAGCCCGGACACTGAGATCCAGCGCCGAGGGCCTTCTGGCGGTTCCCTCATTGCGAGAAGTAAGGTTATAGGGAACCAGGCAGAGGGCCTTCTCGGTAGTGGCACCTGCCCTGTGGAACGCCCTCCCAGCAGATGTCAAAGCAATAAACAACTATTTTACTTTTAAAAGTCATCTGAAGGCAGCCCTCTTTAGGGAAGTTTTTAATGTTTGATGCTGTACTGTTTTTAATATTCAGTTGGAAGCCGCCCAGAGTGGCTGGGGAAACCCAGCCAGATGGGCGGGGTATAAATAATAAATTATTATTATTATTATTATTATTATTATTATTATTATTATTATTATTATTAGCTTCCCAAGATCATTATATACTCCTGCTCCTGACCTGGGTTGACATAGTGTAGGTGATCCACTTTGAAATTTCCCCTCTGCAATACACACACACACGTGAAATTCTAAACGGTCTTATATATGGTGAACACAAAGAGTGCAGAGTTGACATGCAAGGATGCTGTAGCCAATGCCAATAAGATGCTTATGGAAATAGAAAGACTCCTTAGACAAAACCTAGAACTTGAAGCGTCCTTTTTATTATTGATTGCACTTATAGCAATCTCAGCCTAGAAAATACATGCAGCCCACTTCATATTTTTCCCTCCCAAAGGCTAACAGTTATCCCTCCCATTCTACAGACCCCTGAAAGGCCACACAATGTGTCCATGCTGGACATGTTGCCTAAATCACTCACACTGAGAAATTAGTGTTAAAGTCCGTTCGAAGGTGCACACTTTTCTGTTACTGTCAGCTGGCTGAGCTGGTAGGTGTTCTGAAAAGAGAGAGAACTATTCAACATTTCTCTTCCAACTGCCAAAATTCCTCTTGCCATCCTGAATTCTAACTATGTATTGTCTGTTCAGGCAAGCCTGGGCTACAAAGCTATCTATTCTTCGGGGACTACAGTTATGAAAATGAGCTATGAAGGAGAAGAGAAAGATGTGCCAGGGTAAACAAATGGAAACAGGGAGAGAGCCATAACTCATTCACAGAGCATAGGTTACCCTTGTAGGAGGCCCTAAGTTCAATTCCTGACACCTCCAGTTGAAATAAATAGGATCAACTAGCAGGCAATAGAGAATGGGAAATGCCCTATAAACCTGATGTCAGTCTGAGTAGACCAGCATTTCCCAACCTGGTGCCCTCCACATGTTTTGGACTTCACTTCTCATGATGCCCTGCCAGCATGACCAAAGGTCAGGGAAGATTGGAGTTATTGTTGGACTACAACTCCCATCTTTCCTGACCTTTGGTCTTACTGGCAGGACATCATGAAAATTGAAGTCCAAAACATCAGGAAGGAATTGCATCAAAGAAGGCAGGAGGAATGGACCAATCAGATCAATAAACAGATTTGCAAAAAGGCAGAAACTGCATAGAAAGAACTTCTTGCTTAATGCAGGTCTTCCAATGAAACTTGATGTGGGGAAATACAGAAAAGACAAATGTAATTACTTCTTCATACAGTGCATAGTTTAACTGTGGAATTCACTATGGCAATACGTAGTGATGGCTGCCAATTTAAGCATCATTAAAAGGGAGTTAGGCAAATTCATACAGGATAATCCAATGGGTGATGGCTATGTTACCTTCAATTATCAGACCTGGTATGTCTCTGAATACTAGTTGCTGGAAATCAGGATCAGGGAAGTGTTGTTGCACTTGTGGGCTTGGCATAGGTTGCAGTCTATGTTGATGGAAATAATACAGGAGTTGACAACTATTTCAATGATATTAATATGACTTGTCTTTGAAATACTTTATGATGCTGCTAGATCATAGGTTATTTGCTTCAAGCAGCAGCAGCAGCCATAGAAATGTGTAACCCCAAGGAGTTTTTTAGTGCTTAACTGTGTAAGCACCTTTTATGTCATTTGCAGTTGGGCATTATGGATTCCAAATTATCAAAGGATAGTGTCCCAATAAGGTCATAAAGGTAAAGGTACCCCTGCCCGTACAGGCCAGTCTTGACAGACTCTAGGGTTGTGCGCCCATCTCACTCAAGAGGCCAAGGGCCAGCGCTGTCCAGAGACACTTCCGGGTCACGTGGCCAGTGTGACAAAGCTGGCGAGCCAGCGCAGCACACGGAAACGCCGTTTACCTTCCCGCCACTAAGCGGTCCCTATTTATCTACTTGCACCCGGGGGTGCTTTTGAACTGCTAGGTTGGCAGGCGCTGGGACCAAGCAACGGGAGCGCACCCCGCTGCAGGGATTCGAACCGCCGACCTTTCAATCGGCAAGCCCTAGGCGCTGAGGCTTTTACCCACAGCGCCACCTGCGTCCCTCAATAAGGTCATAGTCCAGCTCTATTCTGTCTTGGTCAGATCCGACCTGCAATACTGTGTCCAGTTCTGGGCACCACAATTTAAGAAGGATATTGACAAGCTGGAACATGTGAAGAGGAAGGTGAACAAGATGTCAAAGGGTCTGGAAGACAACCCTTATGAGGAATGACTGAGGGAGTTGATCATATTTTGTATGGATTAGAGGAGGCAGAGATGAGATATGGCAAATACCTCAAGGGCTGTCACCATGTATAGTCCAGAGGGTTGCATGATTATTTATTTATTTGAGGTGCTTGTAGTCTGCTCTTAAAAAAACTGTCCCCGGGCAGCACACCTCATGGAATTAAAATGGCAATTAAATAAATCTACCCCTCTCCTGTTGGAGTACAACTCTCACTGTAGGGCCATAGGTCCAGTGGATACATAGCTCTTCCCATTATTTTTCAAGCATTTGACCAATGTGCCAAAATAACATCATGTTTCTACCTGGGGAAAGAATAAATAACTACTTCTCAATTTTGTCCTGAGACAGAAAAGAGAACTCTCCCTCCTCCCGCCAACTTGCATACACTTTTGAGCAGTGACCCTGACAGGTTTTCCATGTTTGAAGATTTCATTCTGCCAGTGACATGTCAAATGTGTCAAGTGGCAGAGAATGGCTGCCCCTGGGAACAGATCAGTCTTAAAAAATAACGATAAAGCTTTCCTTTGCTCTATTCAACTCATCTCTGTGTTAGTGCTGAAAGAAATCAAAAACTTAAGCCAAGATACCTGTCTGGCCTTCTACAAAGACTTGGAAATGCAAGGGACTAGCACCCATTATTTTATTGTTTTAAATTTTATTTACTTTACAGATTTATAAACAGCTTTGCAGTAACAAGCTACTGAAACATTGCACAATCAGATAAAATAAGACAAGATAAAAAGATACAGATGCGAGAAGCTAAAAACAAATTATACAATTGTAATTGCATGGTTGGTAATCCATAGAGTGGCCAGGCCACACTTCAGGAAAAGTCTTCTTAACAAAATGTCCTTAGTAGCTTCGTGACTATGAAGATAGTAAGTGTTTTGTATAACTTCAGCTAGGAATTGATTCAAGAGGGTTGGGGACATAACCCACCTCTACAAGATGATTCCAGAGTGGCTGGAGAAACCCTGCCAGATTGGTGGGGTGTAAATAATAATAATAATAATAATAATAATAATAATAATAATAATAAATAGATAAATAGTAAATAGATAAATTTACAAAGGCTAAGACAAAATGTTCCAGAAAAGGATTTTTATGAGAATTTTTTTGGGGGGGATTCCTCAAAAATAATAGAAAATATACCTCCCCCAAATTATTATTATTATTATTATTATTATTATTATTATTATTATTATTATGTGGATAGCATGGAGAATTTCAGGAATAACAGTGTTTATATTTGAATATTGCTGACAGAATTAATGTCCATAGTCCCTACTCCTTCCCCCCATAGCCTATTTTGTCCTGCATCCTTCAGAATATACTAAGAATAGGATCATACAGAATAAGCTGAGCTGAAATTCCTAAAGAAAGAAATTTCTGAGAAATTTCTCCTGCCCACTCTCCTTCAGTGTTGCAATTCATAAATAGGACAGTGAATTTTTGGAGGCTGTTATTGTTCAGACAGCCCTAGAACTGAGCAGTTTTCAGTTTCCATGCCTTGTACTCAAGGGTTATGAAATGGCATGAAAATATTGTGTTTATTTATTTCCTGACATTAACTTCATATGATTCTCCACCATGGAACCCAAGATGGTGGACATTTGGTTGCTAGGCAGTCACTTGTCCAGGCACTGAACAGACTCACCAGGACATATTTTATTTGCTTCTTTTTCTTCCAAGTGCTGGACAGAAAACATAGCTCAGATTCACACAACTAGTTCAAGAATCAGTTCCAGGGTGGGTTTGCTTGGTGGGGGGGAGGGGGTGTAGGTCAACAAGATGTTCTCAGTAAGTCTCCTCTATTAATATTTCATCCTCCTCTTCATCAGCACCACTGCTACCATTGCCTAGTCATTTTCCTCCCCTTCTGGGTCCAATTCACACCTCTCTGCAGGGAAGTTATTGCTCCCCCCCTTTCTTTATTGCTTTCTTAGAGAAGGTGAGTATATAAGCAGCAGCAGCAAATAGGAGGAGGAGCAGGACACAGAGGCTCCAGGGATTGGCAGTATCCCCACTATTGAAGCAGGGGCCTTATGGTGTCCACTCTAGATGCCTACATTTCTCAGAGGAATGCAATATTATTAATTTAACTTGTCGACATAGCATTCATTTCCATTAAACTAAAGGGCCAAAAGCCCTTGCACTCAGTTCCTGTGCATGAAGGGGTTCTTATCCTGTTATCCAGAAGAAATGCAGAAAAATAAGAAGAATTTCGTGGATCAAGCCAAAGGCCAATCTAGTCCAGGACCCTGTTCTCAAAGTGGTCAAACAGGATTCCCAGTAACTATACTGCCTCTGACAGTTGTGGCCTTATCCTCCAGGAATTTGCTCAATCCTCTGTTAAAGCCACCAAAAACAACTTTTGTCTCCCTTTTCCTTCCTTCCTTCCTTCCTTCCTTCCTTCCTTCCTTCCTTCCTTCCTTCCTTCCTTGCAGCCAGTGCATATAATCCCACCATGACTATACAGATCCATAATGCCTAACATTTTTTGATTCACAAATCACAAATACCAGTCCAACTGGTGGCACAAATGGAGCAGATCTTATTATATGTCTTTTTTACTTCAACCAAGAGAAATATGGGAAGGCTGGAAACTACTGTAATTGGAGTTAATTGCGCATTCATTCCCCAAATGATTTTGGCATTCAAATTTTGTTGGGGTAGACCAGGTGGAGAAACTTAGGTCCGGTGCGGGGAGCAAAAGTGTTCATCTGTCTGGCCTTCAAAATTCCACCCAGGCCAATCTCCTCACTGGCCCTGCTTCACGCCCTGAATGTTTTTGCCTAGCTAGAATGTGTCCTTGCACTCTGATATCAACTCTTGCTTGTCTGGAAGGAGGATAGAAAGGAGTGTGTGCAAAAACTAACCTGTTGTACAAAGGTTTACATTAGTTTGCTTTATCTACTTTTGCTTATGGCCATACACATCACTGGCATGTGGCCCTTGGAAGATTATTCAGAGGGCAATGTGGCCCTTGGAGTTCTCCACTCCAGGGTACGCATTGAATACACCAAAGAATTAACAGCCAGCTTCAGTCAGCATCCACAACCCCTTCAAGTAGCATGTACTAGTTTACTTAATTCAACTTTCCATTATTTTTGTTGGTTTTTGTTTTTCACTTTTTGTCATGTTCAGATTCTGGTAGCAATTGGAACTTTGTCCATAAGACTGTTTTCGAAACAGTGGCAGGATTGAGGAAAAAGAAAATAGAAAGAGAATTGGATCTTCTATAATCCCATCTTTTCTTTTCTTTTAGTGAAGCTTTGAGAATATAATATCAGAACCAGAGTTATTTAAAGAACACTCTTAATTTTTTTCATTGGTTTCAGATTTGTGTGCAACCTTTGAAGCTTTTTTATGTTGAGATGGCCTTATACATATTTAAAATATTTAACAGTAATATTTCCTCTCAATAGATATGTCCCGTTTCAGCTCAACATTTTATTTTGGACAGGGTTAATCCTTCCATTAGGCACATTGTGGTGGATTGCCTCAGGTGGCATAATTCAGGGTGCCGTTAAATGGGCAGCAAATTTCCTAACTATGTAGTTTGTCATTTTTATTTTATTTTATTTTTACCCCCATGAGGGGTGCCCTTCAATAATTTTTATGTGTGTGTTTTCTTTTGTTTTGCCTCAGGCAGAAAAATGTCTTGGTCTGCCTCTGGCTTTAGGCAAAAATCAGTGGCAAATGTATTGTCTGGGGATCATATTAGCAGCCATCCTAATAGCCATTTCATTGTGCATCCATGTGTATGGTCAGGCCAGCCTGCTGTTCCCAAGGTGTGAGGGGAAAAGGTGAGATTAACTACCACAGGTGCTAAAAGCAATAAGAGCTCAGACAGTCAACACTTTAGCAATTTGTACCTTCTGAGACATGGTTTGCAACCTTTGTCTGGAGTCAGGAAGGAACGTCAACCTCACTTTTATCTGTGCCATTGTGGCTATATATTGATCTTAAAAATAAACAGATGATATCCCTTAAGTGTTAAAACCCATTCCTTGTAAAGAGAAAGTTAGCATCATTCCAGCTTGGATCAGGGGTATTTTTAAGCTACAATAGGATTGGTTTGGGTTGTTTGTTTGTTTTAAAAAAAGAATAGCCACCATCTTGGTGGGGCTATCAGCAAACTACAGATTTCTTTCAACTTTGAAGCTTTGGAGATGTAATTTATTGCCCATATGCCCTGTGGTGAATAAGTGAACAGGCCTCTTTGCCACTGGTTGACAAAACCTAGTTGGTTTTAAAACAGAGGGAATGTTAATCAGCCTTGAAATCTCACACTTCAGTGGTTCCTTTGTGGAAGGGAAATGGAGCTCCAAAAATTGCTCCCAGGGATGGGGAAAGGTCATAGCTCCATAGTACAGCATCTGCTTTGCATATGGAAGTTCTCATGTTCAGTCTCTGGATTCTTCATGTAAAATTGAGAATTTGTCCTGTCAGAAACCCTGGAAAGCCACTGACAGTAAGTTGATGAAGACATACTGAGCTAGGTAGACCTGAAGCAGTTTAAGGCAGTTGCCTAAATTCTTATGCCTCCGCATTCATTGTTCACCTTTGAATCACCTCTCTAACACAAGGCCCCTGTAGAAAAGTTTCTTCTTCTTCTTCTTCTTCTTCTTCTTCTTCTTCTTCTTCTTCTTCGTCAGTCAATATGTCCCAATCAACATTTGCTAGCTAACTCCATTAAATTAAACATATCTTATTTAAGATACAGTAAAATATATTTAGGACAGGAGCATTGATGGTAAAATAACATCTTATTTCTGTTTCAAAAATGTAACAAGTGGCACAAAGGTATCTGCCAACCCCAGGGGTGTGTTTTGTCCTTTCTGTGCAACCCTCTTCTTTCCCTTGGCACCATCCATACCTGCAGGCAACTCCCACAGTATTCTGCAGATGCTTCAGTGCAACTTGTGAAACCCTATCAAGCTTATATATTGTTGTTAACATTCAGCAGTAATGCAACATAAAAGCAGCACTTCTAGAGTGATTTTTCTGTATTGCTGTGAAATATTTAATTAAGGTGATTTTAAGAAGTTTTGAATGCTGCTCACAGGGTTTTGCAAATATAGAGCAATAGTAAAAGGATCGGAGATAAATTAATCTGTGATGGGTTGCTTGGGAGTGGTACTTTTATCAGCAATTTAAAACAACAGCAACAACTCATGAAACAGATAGGTACCAATTAAGATAAAGAAGTGAAGAAGAAAAAGAAAAGAGCCAATTCTGCAAACAACATTCATCCAGATTCTTTTGTGTTAGCTCAGGAGTACATCCTATTAAGTTCAAATGGTCTTGCTCCCAGGAAAACAAGAGGATTTTAATCTTAGCCTCAGGCAATATTGGTAGAAGACATTTGGTTGTCTGAGGTGAAGGGAAATATGGTGCCCCATATTCCACATACAGATATTAATCAGATTGGCAGTTGAGACTAGGGATTGACAGATCTAGACAACCAAGTGTTGGTAGCTAAATATTTCAAAAGAAAGGGAGTTATTCTTTTTAAAGCAAAAAACAAAAACAAAAAAACAACCCCAACTACACTCGCCTATTCAAAAATCCCAAAGTAAAAGGCAGGAGTTGTTTCGGAAGAGCTTTAACTTTAACTATTTATATAAGCAAGTAATTTAATCCACAGTATTTTCTATTCTTGCATTATCATTTGTTGGGCCTGCAGTTTTGAGGTGGGAAGAGGAAAAAGCAAACTGACAATTGCTTTATTGCAGACTGTTCCAATTACTTAGGCACTTGATGTGAAGCATAAATAGTATGATCATATTAGAAATGTTTCAGGATGTAAATAGCTGTTGACAGATTTCCACCTATGGGATACTGGAAATACGTTTCATCTTGAAGCAGCCAATCATGCCTTGGGAGTCTCCTGTAAATTCCAGCAAAATTGCTTGATGCACTGATTTATTTTCTCAAAGGTTTTTATATAATTTTATTAAACAAATAAACACCAACAACTAAGAAAAAGAAGTCAGTCCAGACTCAAACATTCCATCTGAGCAGGCAGAGAGGTGGTATGCAGGGTTGATACAAACCCACATAGAGATGATTGATTTTCGTATTTTGCAAGGCTGGTGATTTAGATGGGCTGAACAATCCAAATAAGGGGTGGAGATGATCAGAGTAGCAGAATCATATTTACCTGAAGCCCTGCAGGTCTAGCTCCATCCCTGCCTCTCTCCCAGAATGCCCTGTCTTGGAAACCCCAAGCCTGCTGCTGCCAAACAAGATGACTGCTAATAGTAATTTCTCACATCTTGGGATGTGATGAAGCCTCTGCCATCACTGATGCTCTAGTTTGCCAGTAGAGGCTGGCAGAGAGGGTCCAAAACTCCATCCACCACCACCCACCACCATCTATCAACCTTATAGAAGCCTCAGTCAATGTTAGGTGACTTTTATGAAGCAGGAGATGGGCAATGTGATGGCTGTTATATCTGCACATGGAACAAGGTCTTGCTTATTGCAACTAGCCTTTACAGATGGAATGAACCATGGACCATTTAGGGGGTTTCAGTATGGAGCAGGTGTGTGGTGAGGCTGCATAAAGCATGGAATGTTAAAGTAAGCAAAAATGACAGTCAGGATGATGACCAGTTGCCAGAAGAGGGAGACGGTAGAGGAGATTAATTGGGTGCAAACTGGTTTTACTGATTTCTGGCTCTAATTGTGTTCAGCTCAGACTTCAATTTACTGAAAATTTGTTTTCATCGTTCTGCAAATAAACACTCATCTTTTGTTAACCTCATGTAATTGCGAAGGAAGACTTTCCCAATACCTGCACCTTACACCAGAGACTGGGAACTGCTGACCCATGAGTCAGAATTTTCCAACCAATCATTATTTTTTTTGGCCCACCAGCCACATACAGAACTTTGTGGCAATGGCAACTGTGGAGGCATTAACACTAAACACACACACACAAACCCATAGAGTGTTATTGGGTGTGATAGTGGGCTCACAGTAATGGTATTGTAAGGAGTGGTATGGCTGGTGTTGTTGCTACCAGTGATAGCAGTGGTATCAGACGCAGTGAAGGTACAGCAGCAGTGGCAGCATCACTAAAAGTTTTTTAAAAGACACAGATTCTGCCGAGTCTTGGGAAAACTGCCACTTCTGTCTTTGTGAGTGCTTGGGAATCTTCACTGGGGCATTTCCAGAACACTTGGGAATCTCCACCAGAGCACTTCCACAGCACTTGTGGAATATTCGAGGATCATCACAACCCCTTGAGGCAAATCAGAAACAATGTTCCTCCCACATAACCCTTCACTGCTCCCTTTGCCCTGACAGCTTGAAACGCTCATCCAACATCAGATCAACATTATAAACGCTACCTTAAAGGGCGATATTAAATCTTGATGAGCAACTCCATTCATGTAAATGTCGCTGTGGGTGTGACATGGATTGCCTAATTATAAATTCATTTTATTTTCAATTAAATTCATGGCAGTTTATTTCAGTTCATTATGATTGTTGCAAAGCAGCTGGAAAAGCATCATTAAATCAATGTGGGAGTGTGAATTAATTACAATTTACTTTAAGTTATTTGATTCCATTTTGTGCAGTGTATGGCTTCTAAGGTGCATGCCTTGTAAAATGAAGTGTTGGAAAAGGCTCATATAGGAACCTAGGTCAGAGCTTTGGCCCAACTCAGTATTGTCAGCATTGACTGATACCAGCCTTACCTGGGAAAGCTGAGGAATGAACCTGAGATCTTCTGTACGCAAAGCAGTTGCCATACCACTGAACTATGACTCTTCATTAATGTAGTAATTGGCCACAGATTTGCTTAAGTCACAACCAAGAGCAGGAAGCATCTGGGAGCTCATACCTCCTTTGGCATGTGGTGCTTATGCCATTTAATACCACCTACCTGCTGGAAACAAAGATCCTCCCAAAGTCATCACTGCAGAAATATTAAACAGAAAGCACATTCAAGCAAGATATGTTCTACCCTCCTTTCCTTGAAATGTGATTCAGGGTGCTTTTAAAAAATTCTGCTGACACTTTCATCCTGCTTCAGAAAGCCAGCTCAGGGCCACCCAGGAGACCGGCAGACATGCCAGTCAAGTGACCCCAGTTCAAGAAAGAGCCAGAGTTCCCAAGTCTCCAGCCATTGGAGGCCGTCACAGCAATGACACTCTCGCTCCTGGGGCCTTGCCGTTCCAACTGCAATGTATTCCTGTTTGTCTCATTGTCAGGGGCTTCAGAGGGAACCATTCGTCTGACCTGCCATGCAGAGACACAAGAGTTGCAATCTCACCCAACTGTGATTGGAAGTTGATAAAATAACACAAAGGATATTTGAGAGAAACAAGCCACTACCATAGGCAGACACAGACCCCCACCCCCTGGAACATCAAACCAGTTTTGCTATTTCACACACTGCACAATTTATGACCAGAACTAAAGTAAAATTGTTCTAAAACAAACTCTTCATTACATTTTTGCATTGTACACACCCTAGATTACACACCCTAGTACCCTCCAGATATTTTTTAAAAACAATTGTTGCTGTTGCTATTTTCATCATTGCTTGCAAACTTAACAGAGAAAATGAAGGTGGGAAGAATAAAAATAAAGTCAGTAAAATAAAATGAAATTTGAAAAACAAAAAACAAATAATAATACTTGTTGCCACCTGTCTCTCTCAGGAGATAATGCAGGAGTTCACCTTTGGGGTTGGAGCCAAACTCAACCTGTTGGAAGATTATAGTACCTGCTGTGGCTGTAGAGACTGATATGGGAGAGACCCATTTTGTTGCAGCTGGGGCAGATGAAGGCATCCAGATGTGCTGCACAATGACATTTCTTCTCTCTGTGCTCCCTCCCAGCGCATTGTTCTTCTGGACACTGCTGTGGATGCATGACATGACTATCTGTCTCCAGGCACTGCGGTCTTCTGAAAGGGATTTCCGCATGGTGGGGTTGATAATGCCAGCCTTCATTTGAAGACCTCTTTGTAACAATGAGCCAATGAGCCTGGTGCCTGAAGCCCGCTCCCCATATATCATGTCCTTGGGGATCCTGCCATCTTCCATTCTGTGCACATGACCAAGCCAGCATAGACGTTGCTGAGATAGGAGTGTGAACATGCTGAAAATGTGGGCATGGGAAAACACATCTTTGTTTTAGACTCTGTCCTGCCATGCGATGTTGAAATCCTACTGACGCAGCACATGTGGAAGGCGTTAAGGCCTCCATGGCCTCCCCTTGCATTGTTGGGAACAAGGATCCGTGCCACAACACTTGTGTGACTCCAGCATTGTGACCCTCAAGAAGAAGAAGAAGAAGAAGTAGAAGAAGAAGAAGAAGAAGAGGAGGAGGAGGAGGAGTTTTGATTTGATATCCCGCCTTTCACTCCCTTTAAGGAGTCTCAAAGCGGCTAACATTCTCCTTTCCCTTCATCCCCCACAACAAACACTCTGTGAGGTGAGTGAGGCTGAGAGACTTCAAGGAAGTGTGACTGGCCCAAGGTCACCCAGCAGCTGCAAGTGGAGGAGCGGAGACGCGAACCCGGTTCCCCAGATTAGGAGACTACCGCTCTTAACCACTACACCACACTGGCTCTCAGTGAAAAACAAACCCGTATAGTTCCCAACAGATTACCATTGACAGGGACTGTCCTGAGTCATAAATGCAGCTTTAGCAATCAGAGGTCAACAGTCAACATGATTTTCTCAGTGCACCAGCTGCAGGAGAAATGCTGAGCAAAGATGCCCTCTGTACGTTGCCTTCATAGACCTGGCAAAGGTCTTTGAACTTCTAAGCCAAAAAAGGATTATTCACACTGCTGAACAAGATAGGATGCCCACCTAAGCTTCGCAAAATTATTGTGTTCTTCTGCGAGAACCTGTGTGGCACCATCCAGTATGATGGCTGATCAGACACCTTTCCCGTAAAGAGTGGTGTGAAACAGGGCTGTGTTCTTGTCCCAACTCGCTTTGGCATATTCCCCCCCCCCTGTTGCTCTCATATGCCTTCAACTCAACTGAAGACAGTGTGTCCTTCTATTCAGGTTTGTTCAATCTGCACATCTCTGTGCCAAAACAAAAGTGTGGTGGGTCCTTATCCAAGAGATGAATAATACAAATAGTAACACAAAACCACCATGAGTTCACTCCATCAATTTCAAGAGTTTACTGGCAAGAGGAATAGATAGTTAAACCACTCTGGAAAATGTGAGAGAAATTGTGGGGCTCCTAATTACACGCAGCACACTTAACAAGCTACAGTTTCCACAATACTTTTGGGGAAGCCATGACTCTTTCAGTGGTATAATAGTGATTTAAATGCATGGTGTCAGTGTGGAGTTAATATCTATATTAGGCACCCAATGATATTTCATTTCAGTATTTAATATTTGACCACAGACACTTGAGCATATTTGGTAAATTAGGTGCCCCAAATAGTAAAAATCTGTTCTATGGTTTCCACAATGTTGTACCAATAAGAACGTTCTTTAAACATCCAGAAGGCCATGCAAGTATGTAAGGGATGTGAGAAAACCTACGTTGGCTCTGTTCCCCCCTGTCTTGACCTGTGAGCATAGAGATCTGATGGAAGATTAATTTGAACATGGTAATACAGTTGGATCCTGAATACTCTGGCTCACGAATGCTGCATACCTGGAAGTGATTGTTCCGGTTTGCAAACATTCATTCTTTTGGAACCCGAACATCCGATGGGGCTTCCACAGCTTCTGATTGGCTGCAAGAGCGTCCTGCAGCCAATCAGAAGCTGCAATTTGGTTTTTGAATGTTTTGGAAGATGAACGGACTTCCGGAATGGATTCCGTTCGACTTCCAGGGTACAACTGTAATTTTCTTTCACACTCAAAATGCAAAGGACAGGGGAAGAAAGGGCAGGGCTGGTATAGAGGGGGACACTGAGGGTGGGGTTGCACATGTGCTTCCATGCACCCTATCTAGTTTGAGCCCTCATATGTTCTTTTGAATATCTGCAGGTGACTAAGATCCCTTGCCCTACCATTTCAGTATTGAGCAATAAACATTCCTTATTTGCCATTTTCCTAAGAAGAACAAGTTAAAAATACTTCAGCTGATGCTTGTTTTTCCTTTCTTTCTTTTTTGGTACTTCATTTAATGGGCCCACTAATGAATCTCATGGATATAATGAATTAATGAAAAGAAAGGTGGATTAAATTACTACTTTTCTGGCCGTAAGTCATCAATCAAACTGCACTACACAGCCTGAAATTTCATTACAAGGAACTGTTTTGTGAATCAGTTTTACCTCATTCATTTTAATTAAATGAATATTTATATATTCATTTTGCCAAAAAATATATACATATGTCCATAAATCTCTTGCCGTAGAAGATGGCAGTTTATTGAGGACCAAATTGTTACAGCTTTGTTGAACAGGACACTGAAATGGAGTTGATGAAGAATAACTCTTTAAGGATGCATGGATCCCTTTGTATTTGTTTATTCAATTTATTTCAGAATTTATACATTGCCCTTCATTGTCAGACTGATCTCAGGGCATGTCACAATACATTATAAAACTATAGAGAATCAATAATAAAATGTTTACAAAATCTGTAGCATGCAATGTTTTTACTTCCTATTATATTTCTTACCCACCCTTCATTAGAATGTCCCAGGGTGGATTACAGTATATAAAACACTAAGCAATTAAAGCAGCACTAAACAGCAATCCCACCCATAAATATCACCCCAGAAAATGCATTTCAAGAATATCAACATCAGTTTTGTAGCTCTCAAAGGCTTGGGTAAAGACATCCATCTTCAGTAACTGATGAGAGCTGAAAAGAGACAATTACTCTGGGGAGGGAGGTCCACATTTGGGGGCCCACAACTGGGGGGGGGGACCCTCTCATGATCAGTCAAGCCCTTGAATCTCAGTTGATCTGAATCCCCAGGCTTGAGGGGAAGCGTTTTTTGTTTTTGTTGTTTTTATTATGTATTTTGTATTTTTCATCTTGTATTCTTATGTTGTGAACCACCCTAAGATCTGGTACTGATGAAGAGTGGTATACAAATTTAATAAATAATCCCCTAGGTCATTGTTCACAGATGGATTGTCTCTGGGCTTCTCCCTCCTCCTGAGGAGACTCTTCCTCCCAAGGAGACTCCTGCCCATAAAGCATCCTGGAAAAGGAATAAACACTCTTATGCCAGTTCTGGGCCTTCCATAGGCTCCAGTGTGGCCTCCGTTCTTGAGATAGAGGTGATTAGGTGGGAGAATCAGCAAGTGAGGCAAAGTTTGGGATTTAGGTGGAGGGATGACCACAGGCAAGATAAGAGTAAGTCTAGGTACTTTGGGGTGTTTTAGGGCTACAGCAGGTTCTTTGTTGTCCACAGTTTTCTGGGCAACAGGCCCTCATCTTTTCTTCAAAGAGAAAGGAAATCTCCTCTGGGTCCTGGTTAGGGAAGATTGTGACACCAAGGCAGCTTCATATGAGATCCCCAGGTGCAGAAGTGAACAGATCTCCTACATTTGCACCTTCAGTAGCTTTGCCTATTTGAGAGGATTTCAGCAGCTTGTTATGTTATACCTATTGAAATGTCCACTTCTACACAGTTATTAAACCTACATGTGTAGGAGGGTCATTTTAGGTGACAAAACCTTTTTTTCTTTTTTGCAAATTTCTTCAGTATGGGGTCTTAAAAATAGGTTTTTGGAAATGAGGAATTCAAATCTGCTATTATTTTTCATGATTGGATAACATTTAGCTTGGTAAGCCCACATTTGATGAAGAGGCACTTATCTGCTTTCAGAAAACCAAAGAATTTTAATTTTACCTTCTGAAAATTTCAGGTAATGCCAAAAATCCAATATACCCTATTACAGGAGCCCCATTCTTTCCAAAGCTAGCTTCACATGCTCACTAGAATCTATTAGCTTCCCTTCCATCCCAACATAATTGCTTATACACAGAATAAATGCTTCTTAATGCACTTGAATTACAGCTACTGTGCAAGTATAACCAGCTCCATTGTGAGATTAAATACACTCTGATACGGAAAAAGAAAAGAAAAAGAAAGCCATTACTGACAGCTGACTTACGCATCTACTTCAGAAGCCACCACTCAGAAGTCATTTTGGAGAAAGCGACTAGAAACACCTTCAAATGCCATAATGAAGCATTTGATGACACAATGAAAATTAATCCCAGCAGTATTCTGGGATGAGCTGCAGCTCACTCATAAGGCATATGCTTTTCATGGCCCAATAATTTGAATGTCCAGTTCAAGAAGTAGGACGTGTGCTTGAGATCCTGGAGAGAAAGCAGACACAGGACTCTGTCACAGTAGACAGTGTTCTAGATCATGGGTGGAGAACCTTTGACACTCCACCTGTTATTGGACTCCAACTCCCATCAGCCTTAGGGAGCATTGCCAAAGTGGGGACTCTTGGGAGTTCTGGTCCAAGAACATATAGAAAGCCACAGCTTTCCCATTCCTACATGAAGGCAGATTCATGGGTTCATAATAGTTTGTGTCAGATTTTAGAGGAATGGGGAAGGTTAGAAAAGAAGCCTTTGCTACTTTCAATGCAAGTTTTACACACAAATCACCACCACTGTCCTAAGATAGGCCTAAACATGCTTAGCTACTTTCCTGGCCCAACGTAAAGGTCAGGGGTGCCAGCCCAGTAATTCTCAGATCTCACACATTTGAAATGCAAATGTTAAGATATTGATTTTTCACAGGCTGTAAATGTGTAGCCATGAAGTTCAACTAGCCTAAAAATGTGCACCTTAAATATTTATAAATTGCCAGTCTGCTGAATGTGAATGGCTGGCAGACTGAGCATCTAAGCCCAAACTTTCGATTTGGTCTTTTGCATATCTGGAAGTCTGAATTGTCTGCAATGTGACCCTCAAACCCTAGTCAGCAGCTATATTGCCTAGAGGGCCAAACCAGTTGCAAGCATTGAAAATATCTCTCTCTCTCTCTCTCTCTCTCTCTCTCTCTCTCTCTCTCTCCCTCTCTCCCTCTCTCCCTCTCCCTCTCCCTCTCTCTCATACACTTTGCTTGCCCTTGCCCCACTGCAACCTGCTCCAACTACAGTACTCACTTGGAGGAGTGCATTGCAGCTGTTCCTTCTGCCACCACCTTCAACATGAATGGCAGCAGCAATAGCAGGAGAAGTAATAAGGCTAGAGCTGGCTTAATACAGTTTGCCATCTGAAGCAAAGGGCAAAATGGTTCCCTCTCCCCTTATTCCACCTACACAAGCCAGCTGGACTGGAAGCTGAATCTTATTTCAACACTGACAGTAAACCATACTTCTCCATTGAAAGTGAGACAAGCAGGATAGCTTAAGTAGGCACAGAGCAGACCACATGGCCCACACAGATTTGTCCTTCAGCACCTCACTGCCGCCACCTGCCCATCAGCATCTGCCACCTGGGGCAGCTGCCTAATGGTAGAAGACAAGGGTCTTCATGTTTAATCCAAATGTACATTCCACCCCTCCAGAAATAGATAGATTGGGGGGGGGGCATTTTCCCAGCTCTTCAGATGGGAAGCTAATACCCATAATATCACTGATACCTCTCTCAAGTGTTCAGATGAGGGTGGCCTGATGTAAAAGAAGGCAGAGCTCTGACACTTTTAATAGCTGTGCGGCAGAGGGGATTTCAGCAGGGGCTTGCAATACTTCTGAATAATAAAAAGCAGTGAAGGGCAATGATCTAAAGCAGGGGTGGGGAACCATTTTTTATTTTTATTTTTTTGCAAAAGGGTCACATTCCCTCATGGAGAATCTTCTGGGGGCCACATCCCAGTGGTAGGTGAGGCAGAGCAATGGATATGACATCTTTCTACTGTAAGTAAAACCACACAACAGTCAGCAGAAAAACGTAAATTCTCTCTGGAGAGTCATACTCAGCCCCTGTGTTTGAGGTTCCCCTGCCTTATTTAAAGAGGTGGACATACATGGATCCTTCAGAACCTTTGGAAAGGTAGGTCACCTGCTAATAAGTGGTGGCACCCACTTGTCCTTGCAATGCAGCAGGAGGAGGAGTGGTAGGAGGGCAAGATATATGGCTGACCCAGTGTTTGACTTAATGGAATGTGCATCTTTCACACAAATTGCAAAAATGCTGAAAGAAACCAGGCTGGTGCCATAAATTAAGAAACCTACTACAGCTTTTTTTGAAATGTTATTTCCCTTTTCACCCAGAGAAGGTCCGCTAGGCTAAGCAAGGCTTCAAGTTTAACATATAGGAAGGAAACATGCACAGAATGAGAAAAACTCAAAGACCTAATAGGAAACTTGGACGGGAGATGCAGCATGGATAACTGACACTTCAGAAATGTTAGAAGGGGTATTGTGTGATGATAATGAGGTTTGCAGCACTTGAAGGGCTGTTCCTCTGCCTGAATTTTTCATCATCCCCCAAAATGGACAATGTGAAAAGGCAGAGTGACTGTGAATGATAGTTCTGCTGGTTGCAGTGCGACAATTAAATAATTTTGGTACAATAATCAAACTGAAATAAGTAATCAGGGGTAAGAGAAGGAAATGAATTCATAGGAAGCACAACAGTGCTCTGAATAATCTGGCAAACACAGTTATTGATAAGGGGCAGTTATTTTTGATCTACAGTGAAATATAGCACAGCTCTCTGGACATTGTTGAAACCATACAGCCACTCATTTGTACACAATTAATTAGGAGATACCAAACATAAAGAGCTAATGCTGGGGGGGGGGGGAAAGGAGGAGAAAAAGTGCTGGGGCAATTTTGTGGTTCAGTAAAAACCATGATCACCATCCTCCTCCTAATTAATTTCCTCTTGGATGCAAATTCTCAGAGGAATGTTTATGAAAATATTTCCATTCCTTGGAACTGGAAAACTCTCCTTGATTTTCATCTTCTGGCTTAAATCAACACACAGGGTATTGAGCACACTAGCTCTTCCCCAATCACCATTTGGGATGGAGAATATAGTCTGCCTCTAAACCTGAGTTTACCTAATTTGCAGTTTCCAAAACAACACACAAACCCAGAAGTTGTCACCCTTCAAAACTCTCACTTCTCTAAATTTCTCAATGCACTTCTTCAGCAAAGTAATGTGTAGAAACATGCATATAATGAGGTGCAGTATGAATAAATATGCACATTTTAGTGGGGGGCGAGAGAAACCACTCAAAAAAGCAGTATACTACGAAACATAGCTTTGCAAAATGTGTACATTAGGCAAAATTACACTCCTGCATACCAGGAGAAATCTTCACTAGAAAATGTGGGTGAATTTACATGAGGACCTTTTTTAAAATTGCAAACTGGTGTGGGAAAGTGGAGAACTAAAAATGGAAAAATGAGAAATTGAGAGAAATTGACACATCCGTCCATCCATAATTACCTTCTCATCTGTCTCCACAAAAAGGGCAAACATCTACAGCAGGGAGCCTGATCTAATTGTATAGTTTATTTGTATAAATTAGAACTCTGGGAACTAAGCAGGAGACATTTTGTTGGTTGAGGCACACTGGCAGTTGAGTCTTACTTCAACACTAGCAACAGGACATCCTCCTGCATTTCACTTGCATTTTTTTTAAAAAAATATATGGCAACCCTAGCATATAAAGCCCTTAACAACTTGGGGCCAGTTTACCCACAAGATCACCTTACCCCACAAGGGCCCACCCAAGTGCTTCAAATGTCAGATTTGGCACTACTACCAATTACCACATAATACCACACTTGCCAAGAACATTATCGATTAGTGTGGCATCGCCTGCACTTTGGAACATCATTCCTCTTGAGATCAAGTAGGTGACTTCAGTGCACTCTTTTCAGCACCTGCTAAAAACATTGCTTAGAAAGTTGAGGCAATTCTAATGTGTTTTAGTATTTTAACATTTATGTTTTTTAAAGTGTGGTTTTGAATTTTTCATGGTTTTATTGATTTATCTTCTGCTAATTGTTTTGAATCTTTTGTTTTGTTATTAAGCAGCGTATACATTTTGTGAACTAAATAAATAAACAAATAGTGTAAGATCCTAAAAAAATTAAGAGAGGCAATTTTACTTTTTTAATTCCCTCAGTCTTGAAAGCCAGCTCCCAATTTTGCAATACGTTAGTTGTTCCAAATAAATTGGGTGTGTAGGCTTATGGTAATTTAGATGTTGTTGCACTGCAGCTACCTTCAGCTGCAGCCATTGCGCCCAATTCTCAGAAATAGGGATAGGGGTGGGGGGAACTGATATTGTTTGCATTTAATGAGAAACTACCCAATTTACATGTCTCCAACCAATATGCAAACCAAAATACAATTCTATTTTGAAATTTGCATCCAAATATTGCAGTACAATTGCCCAACCATACAATGCATGGGAAAATGAAGTGCAATGGCGGAAAGTATGCATAAAATAGATACATTTGTGAAAATGCCATCAAAAAATCTATATAACAGTAAAAACTACAGGCAAACACATGTATTTTTGAATAAATTCACCCTAAATTGTGGAGGAATTTTCATGAGGATTTAAAAGTTTATTTATCTATTTAGAATATGTGTGTGTGAGCACGCATGCACACACGCACGCACACACGCAAAAATCAAAGCTTTTTAAAAACACATAAAACCATACAATAAAAACCATAAAAGATAATAATTATTAAAACCAGACATCAATTAACTATTGTAGAATGATGCACTCTTAAAGATGCCTGCAAAGGCCTGTTGGAATAGAAAAGTCGCCATGGCGACCTGCCAATCCTATGGTAGCGGATGCCAGCTGTGCAGGTTATTAAGGATAATTTGGGAGTAATTATCCTTGCAAGCCCCCTTGCAGGGTTGGGGGGGAGAGCTTTCTCTTGTGGATCATCCGATTACTGCTTCTCGCTCCAATGGAATGCGGGGGCAGGGACGCAGAGTGCATAGCACTGCACGTATTGGAAACTCCCCAATGCAGTCGCCATGAGCGGAGGTAATTCTGTTTCTTTTAAGATGTATCTGAATTCAGACTTAAGAAACAGACGTGCCTTGGAAGAAGGAAAAAGATAACCTGTGAAATGAATCAGCCACTGAGTGCCAAGGTTTTGATCTGGAGAGGACCCTCGTCATCGTAATTGGAATGCTACATAAGTGAAGGGGAGCCTTTGCTCTTTTTTTTTACATTATTTTTGCTGTGCTATGAATCGGCAAGCCTTCACTGAAAAAGAATCAATTATTAATGGAATGAAATTACTAATGGATTACAACTATATATGGAATGCAAGAGAGATTTAACAAGAACTTATAATTCTCTTTACGGAGTGCTTAAAAGAATAGACTGTGTGAAATACTGTGATGATTTGTAACATTGCCAACAAAAGAGAGCTCTAGTTCTGCTTTATTACGGTTTTTGTGAGATGCCAGCTCGTTTGAAGAAGCAAGGAGATAAACACTGGGAGTTAATCAGAAGTCGTGGCCAGACGCTGGATTGCTTTTGGTTTCAGAGAGGCAAAATGGAGCCGTGGCTTACCTACACATGAGTTTTCGAAGGAGGAGCAATGTTGAAGAAAATTGACTGATTACAACATGAAGGAAAAGAAGAAGGTAAACAAATATTCCACACAGCTACAGGATATAAATTCCATCTGCAAGTTAATGGATTTGGATTTATTAAACACAATTGAAAGTCATCAAATCTGTGGCTGCTAGAACAAAGGATTAAGATCGGAATTGTGGAACTTGGACTAATTAAGAGAATTGGTGCAGGATCAAGGAATAACATGAACTCCTGATAGCTGGAACATGGGAAGTCATCCAAAAATGTTTAATTCAGAACTGTCTAATTGGCTCTTTTGATTGTATTGTGATTTGGCATGATTTGGCATAGTATGAATGTGGCCTCCATTGGATTGTTATTAATGAAAAATTAATAAAAAATAATTTTAAAAAAGCTTTCAGTTGGCATTTAAAGTTGGAAATAATAAGAGAGAAACAGAAAAGCAAAACTGGCACTTTTGTCCATTCCTAGACATGGATACTGCAAGTTGTAGCTTAGCAACATTTAGAGGGTCACAGCTGTTCCAACCCATAATTGTCTGAGTGTGGGCATTGCCCAAATGTGGACATATAGCCAAATGTGGATACAGAAATAGTAATCTACCCATTCTAGCAAATGGGGATTTAAGTAACATAGTATATCTTCCCCATTAGAACTAATTCACTGCATATTGTTAGTTCTACAATATGTATAGCTAACACCTTCCAGCCCACTCTGTGCCTCTAATGAAGTAGGCTTTTGCCTACCAAAGCTCATGAAACAACAGACTAGTTATCCACTAAGCTGCCGTGGGGCTCTCTGTCTATTTGCTGATGCCAACAAGATCGCTCATCTGCTGGATCGAAGCCTTCAGGTTAAATTCAGCATTGATGGAAATGCTGACAATTCCCCCAAGTGTTAGGCACTTTGGCAAACTCATTAGGCTAACAACTTCTTTCATAGTGCAGTAGTACATGGCTGGCCTTTTGCGCTTTTGACACTTTGCTACATCCTCCCATCTCTCAGCCCACAAGCTTGAGCTAGATTGGCAGTTCGCACTCTCTCAGCAAAAGCAGCCACACAAGGGGGAGGGATCCCACATCATTCAACATTTCAGCCTGATATGACACATCCTTCAGACTTGCCGCTAACTCTTGAGCAGGTTCTTTGTCTAATTAGTTTCACAAGTCAAGCTCGTACAATCCTGGTACAAAGTTTCTGCCGTGACTACAATATTCTTTTTTTATAAAGGGGGCCCCTCTGCAGTCGTTTCAGGATGGGTTGAAGATGTTGGGTTGAAAAAAGGGAAATTTCACTCAAACTAACATGAATCAGACTTCAAGATCTTTGGAACAGAGGAACAAAGGGCATTTTTCTAAGAAAATTTCTGAGATTTTTCTTTCTTTTTTCACCACCACTGCCCCGGAATTTTCTCTGAGTTTTCTCTGCCACTTTTTTTGTGGCATATACCATTTTTCCTCCCACAATGCTTTATAAGTGGTGCAAAATGGCAACTGGGATGCAAATACAGTTGTTGCTGTTGCTGAATAACACCCCCCAACCCCCCTAAAGATATATATATATATATATATATATATATTTGTCATTGCTAATGGTGAGCCACAATCCTAATTAATGCCTGGAGAATTTTCCATGCTTCTGTATAAAGTTGGTAAAATGGTCCCTTCAGCTTCTTTGTCCACGCACACAGTGGAGAGTTTCAAAAGGCCATTTTTGTACAATGCTACTTTGCCACTACAACCTGGCTACTATATAGGACTCATTGTTGCCATTCTATACCAGCTGCTATTCCTACACCTGAATCCTCAATCCTCTTGAGTTATGTGTACCTATAGTGATGCTGAACATGTAGGGCATTTGGAACAAATGAAAATAGAACTAACTGAGACATTTGGCTTCATTCTCATCCACTGACAGGATGAGAAGGTGTGATGACACAAAATGTTAACAAACATTCTTAGCAAACAAAGTTAGGAGGTTTGCAGTTCAGATTCTGTAAGAGAATGCAAACCTCAGACAATTCTGAAGGAAGGAAGGAAGGAGCTTTCAAGTGTTTGTTAAAATAAGTCTGAAAATAAGTCCCTTGAGGAAAAGGTCAAGGACCTCAGATGTAACGTGGCAGAAGTAAGGGTGCAGAGTAGTGAAGTACTGTGATACAGAAACCTGGGTGAAGGTTAGGTGAAGAAGGAGGAAGTCTAAAGAAGGGAGCAGCAGAGACAGGGAACCGAGGCAATTTCACATATTGACTTGAATTAACCAGACAAATCTCTGACTACAAGGTTCTAGTTTTCTCTGTAATTCCCCAGATCTGCCCGCTCCATTTTGCCCAAACTGCAAGTGATCATAGACAGTGTCAAAAGCTAAGATTACTTTGGAATGAGGTGACACAATCTATCAACTTAAACTTTACTAATCCCATTTTAGAAGTCAATCCTCCAGCACTAAGAGGTTCTCACAATTAACCCTGTTCTGAAACTTGACCTTCTTTATACCTTTCACAGATTCTGAAGGCCAAAGGCTGAACAGTTAATGCCTGACTTTTCCCCACATATACAGAGGTAGACATTTTTCAAAATTGAAGAGCCAATGTAGTAAGAACCAAAATGTTAACTTTTAAAAATTGAAGTGCATCAGTTTGGACACTGCATTATGACATAGGAGTGGATCCAATGTAAAACTGCAATCCAGAGTCCACTTATGTGGAAGTAAGACCCATTTAATTAAATAGGACTCACTTCTGAATAGTTTTAGAATTGTTCTTTTAGCCATGCTGAAAATAAATGTATGACTGAAATTAATGTGGGACCAAGTCTTGTTCAAACCTGTTGACAGTGCCAGTGCTCTGATGAGGTGAGTGCCTTACATGGCTCCCATGGTGAATAGTCATCATGTAACATTCTGGGGTAGTAATAGCAGCAAGCAATCTCCCTACTAAAGGGACAGTTGTAAGAATACAATCACTTACTGTTGTAGTATCTCAGCATGTTCAGTGTGGTTAGGTAACCTTAGAGCAGGGGAATCCAACCCGGTGCCCTCCAGATGTTGCTGCATGCCAACTTTCAGCCTCAGCAAGCATAGCCAAATTAAGGATAATGAGAGTTGTAGTCCAGCAACATATGGAGGGCACTGTGTTGGCTATCCCTGCCTCAGGATACTGTGGAAATGTTAAAAACTTCTGTTGCATCTACAAGTATGCACTGTGTTTCACATGCATTATCTACTTGTAACTTTTCCAACAAGAAAGACATTTAGAACTTGGAGAAGGTAACATTCTGTTCCTACTGTATAGGGGGAGTCAATATCATGTGAGTACTTGTGCATGCATACAACAGCTTGCTGTTTGGAACAGACTCAGGCAGAGAAAGTTGTAAGTTAGCTGATGTCACTCTCTGGAGATCTGGTGCAGGGTAGTAGAGCTTCTGCCTTGTAGGAGATGGATATTTGTATATGTTGAATAGATGATTCTCAGGGCAACATGTAACAAACATAACCTTTCAGAAGTAACACACACACACTAGCAGTCATCAGTCCTCTGGCTGATGAATGGTATCAGAGCATGTTTTCTTTAGTTACACGGTCCCAGGGCAACTAGTAGTTCTGGGCAGAGTGTTATTTCTTTCAGGGATTGGCAAGGCAAGCTCCAAACAGCTGTTCTTTCTTTACCCAATGAATGGAACCAGGCTGGTTTTCTTTTTGTGGTGATGCTCTTCTTGGCAACTTCCCCATGGCCAGTGGTAGGGACTAGATGCGTTCCACTTCTATATTTAGGAATAAAGCAAAAACGACAAAGGCACATATGCAGTATATGCCTATACTTGTTTGCTCAGAAGTAAGTCTTGCTTTAGTGATTGGAATTCCTCTTCAGTGCTGTCTCCTCTGAATTAACACAAATACAGGTAACCATATCCCTGGAACTTCTCGCCACTTGAAGAAACGGGTGTGAATGTGAGCATGGGAGGTGGGGGTATCACACAGCCACCCAACCATTCTTAGAGATTGTCAGTTTTCCATCCCTTTAAATAAACCCCTAGCTGCCCTTGCAATGTTGCCAGATCACATTCTTCACTGCCCTGCAAGCGAGGGCCCAGGAGGGCTTTAAAAGAGACTGACCTTCACTTTGATGCTGCACCAAGCTCTGCATATCCTTTCATGTGCTTTTACACAGCTGAATGCTAATCACTCCCAGAAATATTCTGGGAGAGCCTTTGAGCACCCCAAAGACGCAATGGAATGGAGACTGCATATTCCCTGCTCCATGTCTGCTCAAACTCATAATGTTGGTTATTAATGACTATCTCCTGGGCATTCTTTTCCCTGACTGAAATATAATGATAAGGCGCCATAGGCACAGAGAGTACAGCAACCTTTCTTCTCAACTAGCTATTCATATGTCACAACACATATCTGGCTCTCGCTGACTACTGAGGTCTTCTTTATTGGGAACAAGGAGTGTCTGATTAAATAAAATGTACATTTATGATTAGGGCTGAGACAAATGTTTTCCAATGAACATTTGCTGGCAGGCAGGGGTGGGGGGCATCAGTTTTTAAAGTGGAATGCAAAGCTTTCCCAAAGGACCTACAAATGGTAGCTGTTTCACCTGATTGCTGGTGTTCACACTCCCAACTGGCAGCTGTGTTTGATAGAGAGAAAGAAACAGAGAGAGGAGAGAGACACACACAAAGATTGGAAATAACAATTATTCTTCCAAGGATAATGATATCACAGACCAAAGAAAATTTGACTATGTCGCAACACAATGAAGCCCACTCAGAGTGAAGGGAATGATTAGTCAGGAAACATTGTCCTCATATTGAGGACTGCCCTGCTCAGTGCCTGAGGGCCCCAATCCTGCCACTCAACTCCTGGCCCAGGGCGGGGCCTGATGGGCTCTGTAAAGGGCTGCTGCTGCTGCTGCTGCTGCTGGGCAGATAGGGCTCCGTTTTGGTTTTGTTTTGTTTAAATTGCTGTTATTTTTTACCTATGTCATTTTAAACTGTGATATTAATGCTGTATTCTTAGTTTTAGATTTTGATTTATGTGAAATCGTTTCCAATTTGGTTGTGTATTTTTTGATGTGGTTTATTTATTGTTTATGACTTTTGTAATTTAGTAAATCTTGTTATGCTGTAAGCCGCCTTGAGCATTGTTTTTTAACTGTGGAAAGAATTAGTTTTGTTTGCCTGCATCGTTGTTGTCCCACAGCCGCAACTCATTATCCACATTGTGAGGCATTGTTGCTATGAGGAAGGAGAAGGCAAAGAGTGATTTGAATTGGGGGGGGGGGATATGCTAAAGTGGCAGGTCATCAGGGCTGCAAAGAGTCTCACAGAGGGGCTGCTTCCTCTGTGTTGGATATGAATGAGTGTGTGAACTACCTGAAGGGGATAGCTTGAATGTATACCAGGAGGGTGCATTCTTTCTGCATTGCTTAAAAAGTGCAAAAAGAGCCTCTCCAAACTGGAGTGTGTACTTCTTTTCATGGAAAGAATATTCACATTTTGGTTCAGCCTAGTGGGGGTTGGAAGGACGCGGGTGGCGCTGTGGGTAAAAGCCTCAGCGCCTAGGGCTTGCCGATCGAAAGGTCGGCGGTTCGAATCCCCGCGGCGGGGTGTGCTCCCGTTGCTCGGTCCCAGCGCCTGCCAACCTAGCAGTTCGAAAGCACCCCCGGGTGCAAGTAGATAAATAGGGACCGCTTACCAGCGGGAAGGTAAACGGCGTTTCCGTGTGCGGCTCTGGCTCGCCAGATGCAGCTTTGTCACGCTGGCCACGTGACCCGGAAGTGTCTCTGGACAGCTCTGGCCCCCGGCCTCTTGAGTGAGATGGGCGCACAACCCTAGAGTCTGTCAAGACTGGCCCGTATGGGCAGGGGTACCTTTACCTTTACCTTAGTGGGGGTTGGTGGGGCCTAGGCCTAGGCCTAGAGGTCTGAGGGGCAATGCCTAAGGTCCCATCCTCATCCCTTGTGAGTATTAAAGGAGGTTGCAACAGACAGAGGATTGCAGGCAGCATAATTTATTCACCATATATCCTTCACCAAAATAAAATTATAGCAATTACCCCAGTCTCATACAGTGAGCTTCATAACTGAGTGAGGTTTTGAACCCAGTTCTCCCAAGCCACAGTCCAACAATCTTACCATTGAACCTGTGCCCTGCAGTAACTCCATAAACCACAATACAATATAATTTGCTCCAGTATAGTTTTATTTATTGGAGTACTTCCAATAACTGATGGTATAGAATAGCAGTGTCACATGAGGGGCCAGAAGGGCAGTAGCACTGGGATGAGGTAGCACAAAAGTTGGGGGAACTTCAGCAGCAGTTTGCAGGTGTGTGCTCACCCCCTGCAAAATGTGGTAGCCACAATAAAGATCATGCTACTTTCTTCATATACTGTGCAATATCTGAAACATGTATACTTGTATGCTACACGTATGGAGTACAATGTGTATAGATGTGTATTAATTTAAGATTTATTAGCAGGTCCCAACCAACTGGAAAATATTAATAGGATTCCAGCCTTAGTTACAACAAGAAGTATGCTTCTCATCTCTTAGTGCAGGATAGGGAAGCTGAGGCCCATCAGATGTTCTTGGTCTCCAACTCCCAACTGTGCCAGCCAGCATGGCAAATAATTCAGGAAGATGGTAGTTCAATAACAGATGGAGGGCCCCAGCTTCCTCATTCCTTCCTTAAAGGATAGTCTGAAACCCAGGGCTGAATAGTAGAGATGATAATGCTTTATGGTGTCTACACTGCCCAATAGGATAATGTGCTATTAAGGAATTAGCCAAATCATGTAACACCCATTGCTGACTTTTTTATCCTATGGAGAAGCAAGTCTGATTTGCATATAAATTAAAATTTAAAAATAACAATGACACTTGCTTGTAAAGTAGTTTGGATTTGCTTGGGGTCTAGAAAGTTTTGAAGTGAGTGGCTTCTCTGTTTACATCATCTGTTTTCATGGGATGCATCTAGAGACGAATGAATCTGTCAATTTCAATTTCTCTTGGTTTTTCATTTTTCCATTTTTAAGTTCAGCTAGCCACATTTTCACATCATTTTGCAATTTAAAATAAATGTATTAAAAGACCCTGTGAAATTTATTTAGTATGGATTTTGCCTAATATTATTATTGCCTAATGTTATTGTCACGATTATATTAATTTATATGCACACTTAACCCTAGTATATGCATTTCTATGTACATTACTTGACTGGATAACCACACTGCATGTAGAAACTTGTGAATCTGAAGGATGGCTATTTTCCATGTCACATACTATTTTAGAAAGAACAAAATAGTTTGGTTCATCTTTAAATGTGAACTGAATTTATTCCACATCCCTAGATGTTGCAGATGTCTGACTTTCCTATGGATGTTCCCATGAATGCTTAGGACAAAGCTGTCAGCACTGGCAGATTCACACACTCTTCTGATGCATAGTAGGAAGTGAAAAGTCAGTTTGCTTGAGGATAGGCAAACATCCAAGGGCCACAAGGGGGGAGCAGATGTGGGCCTGGAGAGAACAGATGAGGCCTGGAGAGAGTTGCAAAGGCCAACAGTAAGGCCTGGTACACTATCTCCTCTCCCACAGGTCTACAGTTTCTCACCCCTGCTTTACACAATCCCTAGCAACTCATACATGAACTGACCCTACTTATAGGCCTTTTCTGAACCAATAGCCTAAATGTGGAGAGCAGTGGAGGCTGGGCCATTGGGCTGAATGGGTCAGTCTCCCACCTGCCTGTCTTACATACAGTCAGCCAGGTAGCAGCTCTGTTTCTCATTGGTTCTGGCTTCACCTACTGCTGGTCTCCCCACCTTCCACGTCACCAGCCTAATGTGCACCGCCACAACTGGGGGAGTGACTGAAAGGTGGTGGCAAAGAATACCAGCTGTCTTCATTTGTTCACCCAGGCGAGCGCTCTCTCTCTCTCTCTCTCTCGTAAGCAAGCATGGAAACAGAAACAGCTGCCAGCATGGACAGTACAATGAGGTAAGGAAGCCCACCGACAGTGTCTTGGCTATGATCCCTTCAAAACCTGGATACTAGAGAAATTTGATTTTCTGTGCCTGCCCCCCCCCTAATTACCATTTGAACTGCTAATGATCTACAGCACTTCGAATAATGTGCAGATTGGAATATAGCTAATCATGCTCCTAAATTAGCACTTTTACAAATTTGGTGGTGCACTTTTCTGCTAACACTCCAACATACATACATATATATATATATATATATATATATATATATATATATATATATATGCAGGTTTTGGTGTCCTCGGGTGTCTTCCCGTGTAAAAGTTGGGGTGTCTAGGCGACGTTTCGACGAGGTCTCACTCGTCATCTTCAGGCTGGTGTTTTCGGCTTCTTGTTACTGGAACAGAGCAGGATCTCAGTGTTTGAGTTCCTATAAATACTGTTGAAGGTGTGGTGTATAGCCTCCAATGTTTTGGGCAGAGAGGAGGTTCCCAGGCTAGTGTGCCTTTTCTTCTTTTGTTCCTTAATTACTTGAGGGATATCTTGAGTGATTTCTTGAGCGATATCCTGAATCCCACTTAGGTGGGTCATTAGGTGTGGATTAGTTTCTCAAGCCTTTGTGTCTTGAACTCTTGAACTTTGTGAAGAGTTTTTTTGAGAAGATGGCTGTACTGCATTTGGTTGTGCTCTGGCTTGGCTTCGTGTATAGGGGCGAGCTGTGGTTTTGTGGCCTGTGCCAGCCAGATCTGTGTAGGGATTGCAGGGGGGTGCAGCATCCGGAGGTGCCACCATGGTTTGGCTACTGGATGGTATCTGTAATTCATCTGTGGAGAGGGTCTGGGTTTGGGTCTGGTGTGGTTGATTGGTGATGGCGTTCTGTGTGCCTCTGGATCTGGTGTCAGATTTTGTGGGGAGGGCTAATTTCCAGATGTCTGGCAAGCGGGATGTGTCGTCACGCTTGTTCATGTTGTGAGGGTGTTTCTCTATCTCGATGGCTTCCATGATTATTCTCTTGTGGTGATGTTCCATGTTAAAGAGCAATTTGGAATCTGCAAAATTAATTTCGTGTCCTGTTTCTTTCATGTGTTGGAAAAGAGAGGAAGTTTTTTCTTCTTTTTTGACGGCATTCTTGTGTTCTGCGATACGTGCATTTATCCTGCTCTGTTCCAGTAACAAGAAGCCGAAAACACCAGCCTGAAGATGACGAGTGAGACCTCGTCGAAACGTCGCCTAGACACCCCAACTTTTACACGGGAAGACACCCGAGGACACCAAAACCTGCATTCCTGTACCCGTGAAAATCTACGAAAGCATATATATATATATATATATATATAATTTTTTGCATTTCCATGGAGGTGAGAAAATACATTTTAAAACATGAACTTTCGTGTAACATTTCATGCATAATTATTTATTTATTATTTTAAAAAAGCAGATAGATTCAGGAAAAGTTGTGAATGAACATAGGGCTGACAGCCTTAATGAACACATGACACAACTTTAATGGCTGTAAAAGAGGATTTGGCAACTTCATGGAGGAGAAGGCTATCAACATAGTCATGTTGATGGCTATGTTCTGCTTACACTGTTGGAGGCTGCAGTGCTTCTGAATACCAGTTGCTGGAGACCACAGGAGGGGAGAGTGTGCTTATGCTTGGGTACTGATTGAGGGGTTCCCACAGGCATCTGGGTGGCCACTGTGAGAACAGGATGCTGAGCCAGATGGGCCATTGGAAAAAGACTTATTTGTCTGTCCCTACCTGAAGCCAACTGGGACGCGGGTGGTGCTGTGGGTTAAACCACAGAGCCTAGGACTTGCTGATCAGAAGGTCAGCGGTTCAAATCCCCACGATGGGGTGAGCTCCCGTTGCTCGGTCCCTGCTCCTGCCAACCTAGCAGTTCGAAAACACACCAAAGTGCAAGTAGATAAATAGGTACCGCTCCGGCGGGAAGATAAACGGCGTTTCCGTGTGCTGCTCTGGTTTGCCAGAAGCGGCTTAGTCATGCTGGCCACATGACCTGGAAGCTGTACGCCGGCTCCCTCGGCCAATAAAGCGAGATGAGCACCGCAACCCCAGAGTCGGTCACGACTGGACCTAATGGTCAGGGGTCCCTTTACCTTCACCTTTACCTGAAGCCAGAACACCCCACACCCCAAAATGATGAGTACATGCAAGAAGGGTTTCCAACTTATCTTCACTCCCTTGATGGGTGTGCACACCTTTGACATCAGATGCCTTTCAGAACACATGGCCATTGCCCTTCTCTAACATGTGAAGCAGAATCTCTTATTTTCTCTCCCAGCAGCCTCTCCCAAGAGAGTTTCTCCCCACGCCTCCCTTTGTACCTTCATATATTACTGGCTCTCCTGAGCAAAGCTCCATCACCTTTAGGCATTTCCTCTTACTTAACCACTGAGGAACAGTTCCTTCATCTTCCCACCCTTCTGGCATGACTTCTCCACATTATTGTATCATCAAGGTTTTTATACCTGGAATGTTGTCTTCCTGACTGTGTGCCCCCCCCCCCTACCTTTGGGGTATTGTGAAAAGAAGACAAGTTTAGCATTCTGTAGATATTATAGGATAATAAGAGGCACAATATGACCTGGAGTCACTGTGTGGGGTGGTATGTAATATGCACAGAAAAGGAGGGAATCATTAAAAAAAATGAAGGGCACATGAGAAGCAAAACTCAAGCTGGTGCAAAATTCAAAGGCTTATTTATTCTTGCAAACCAAATGTAATATAAAGCCCAATGTGTTTCAAATAAAATCTTCAGTGAAGCAAAGAAATAAAAATGGGGTTTTTTTCCTTCAAAGGATAATTCTCTATGTGTTAGAAGGACAAATTGTATACAGCAATAGAAAGATAGTCAGCAGTGTGCAACAAATTCCTCGCTTTTATCTTATTTTTATACCACCCTCCCTTTGAGAAAAGCTTTAAGGCCAGCCCTACCATTAGGCAGAGTAACTCATGTTCTTCTGGCAGGAGATGTTTGGGTGAGGGACAGACAATGGTGGTAAATGTTGGAGAACAGAACTGTGTGTGTGCCACATAACCTTCCCTGCATAACCTAAGCAGGCTTGTTGCTTTCAGGCACAGTGGAGTCTAGCAGCATTGAAATAATATTCTACTGCCAATCTTGTCAGCTTCAGTACATGAAATTATTACAGAGGGTGCCATCACATCCTTTGTCTCAGGCAGCAAAATGTACAGCACCAGAATTGATCAAGATGACCTCCATGGTCCTCCTCCCTTTTATGCTCTAAAGGACTTTGTGAGTTAGGTTGGGCTGAGAGATTATGACAGGCCCAGTATTACCCAATGAGTTGTTGCACTGGGTGGAGATTCTAACCCAGATCTCACTGGTCCTAGTTGAAAATTCTAACCACAACAGTACACTGGCTCTCCTTTTATAACACTGATCTTCTTCGCAGATTCAGACTTTAAAAGACTAATACAGTTGCAAAACCATTAAAGCACAAAATTCAGAAAAGTGCAAATTTCAGAAGAGAGGTGTTTCTTGGTTGCATTTTCCTTTGGAAAGTGTGGAACAACTAGTTCACATTCCAAACATATTTTCTTCCCCTTCCCTGGATGATTGGCATTGGGAAATCCTTGTCTCATGCTCCCCAGAAGCAATAGCCACATATAGAGCTGACACTTTGATTAACATCATGAGTCTTTTCTGCAACTGCCACCCTTCTGCACAAGGGGATGCTTGGAGAAAGATAGGACTAGCAGCAAGAAGGTCTGTATGGTGAGGTGGAATGCTGACACCGCAGTGAACCCATTAAGAGCTGGCCTCAAAACATTAGTGGAGTTATAGGCTCAAGTGGAAGTCTTGAGTCCTCCCTTGTAAATTTCCCAGTTATGAATCTGGATGCATTCAGTACTAATATCTTGATTAATTTAAAGGCATGCTGTTATCTTTCAAAAACCATTCCTTCTGAAGCTTTTTCCTCCCAAGCAAATTTGAAACCATCCTTCCCCACTGGTTATTTTAGCTCTAGAATAAAACCTTCAGACAAGCACAATGGATTATTGCAAGGATTACCAGGCACAGATTGAGCTGTTGCCAGCTGAGCCCAACAGCTTAACTTCTCCGTTAGGAACAGCAGCATGGTACATACACAATACACCACCAAATCTGATTTCAACTTCATGGAGTGAATTTATCCCCTCCCCCTTTCAAATAGATCCAATAAATAAATGAATAATGTAAAAGCATTGTGAATCTGCAAGGGACATTAATGCTTGCAGGGGACTTTTTAGCTTCTAAAGTCATAGTCTTAAAACCTCACATGCAGCCACAAACAAAATTCAAACAGAGTATGAGAGAAGAGCTATTTTCTTCTAGTAAATCCCAGAAAATTGCATATAATCAGGATGCATTGTGAAATCTCCAAAGCCCTTGTTTCTTCCCCCCTCTCAATTTCATGTGTGTCATTTTTTAAAAAAACAAAAGAACTGTTTTCTAAGAACAACAACTTAGCTTTGATTCTTTCTCTTTTCTCTAGTATCATTCCATGTACTGGCAAGTGTGTTGTAGTACATGCATACTAAGGACCAGCTGCAACAGGGAGGGAAGGAAGCAGTCTCTATTATTTCACCTGAACACATACTGATTTATCTGTCAACTCATACTGATCTCTGCCAACTGCTAATGCTGCAGTCCCATATTACTCACATTCTGAACAAGAGATCTGTTTGGAGAGGGAGTAATGGCTGCATGCATGGAAGGGAGTCTCCCTTTTCATGTCAGTGTGCTGCAGCAAGCATTGACAGAGAACAGGCAAAATAAGAACATAAGACAATTCTGCTGGATTAGATCAAAGGCCCATTTAGCCGAGCATCCTGTTTTAACAGTGGCTAGCCAGATGCATGTGGGAAATTTGAAAGCTGGACATGAGTAAAACCATATTCTCTTGCTCATCTGTGGACTTAATCCTGATGAAGAAGGAACAAGTGACCCCACATAAACATCCAGATAGCTACCTCCTCCTGAGCATTCCACTTTGTGGATCACTAATATTCTAAGCTGGAAGCCTATGGAGAAGAAGGCGGAAAGGATGTGTGTCCATGGTTTCCTCTTCTATATAGTTGCCAGTGTACCCTGGTGCATACACAGCAAGAATTATCTGGAAGGCCGGATAAGGCAAGAGCACACATAATTAAACCTTCAGATGTTTCTAAATGATATGTCCCATCACCCCTGGCTACTGGCCATGCTGGTTGTGGCTGATGGGAGTTGGCATCAATAGTCAGAGGGCCAGAGGTTCCCCACAGCTGCCCTGCACTGATCCCAGCTCATGGAAGCAATGACACTTTGCCCTCAATGACAATACTTACTTACATATAAAAAATCATTGAATTCAGCTAGACTTACTTTTGAGTAAGTCAGGCTGTACCCTAGGAAATATTACAAGCATAAAGGTAAAGGTACCCCTGCCCGTACGGGCCAGTCTTGACAGACTCTGGGGTTGTGCGCTCATCTCACTCTATAGGCCGGGAGCCAGCGCTGTCTGCAGACACTTCCAGGTCACGTGGCCAGCGTGACGAAGCTGCTCTGGTGAGCCAGAGCCGCACACAGAAGTGCTGTTTACCTTCCCGCTAGTAAGCGGTCCCTATTTATCTACTTGCACCCGGGGGTGCTTTCGAACTGCTAGGTTGGCAGGTGCTGGGACCGAGCAGCGGGAGCGCACCCCGCCGTGGGGATTCGAACCGCCGACCATGCGATCGGCAAGTCCTAGGTGCTGAGGTTTAACCCACAGCGCCACCCGCATCCCCCATTACAAGCATATCAGGGCATTTTTCTGGGGGGGGGGGTGGAATAAAGCCTATAGTTGATTGCTGACCATTCACAGTCCTGCTGTCTTCCTAATTCAAAGGTAATTGCTCTGCCTTCTCTTACAAGCTGATGGAACAAACGAGCTAAATATCCAATATAGGGGGAAAATCCTCCATACTGCTAATTTAGTTTCCTTCTCCTTTTCTGCTCTCTTCCCATAGCAGGATGGGGGGGGGGGATCTTGTTTCTTTGTAAAGAACGTCTGCAGTAATGATTGCTGGTTGATTCTTCAGAAACGAACAACAAAGCGAATGAATCGCTGAAAGAAGTCTGAGGGCTTCAGGGCATTTTGCTCTACACAAGAGACTCCTATAGAATCCAAAAGATGAAAAATACCTTCCTGGCTGCCGTGATATGCTCCAGTGATAGGCGCAGATTGTCTGCTGCTCCACGGCTTATCAATAAATAGAGCTGTTCCAAATGCACAGGTCTCCTTGTTACCTTCTTGGCGATTAAGGTAATCTTTGATGTGGATTACAAGATGAAGACAGAGAGAAGGCGGACACAGGCTTTCCAATGTGCACATTAAGCATGAATCAGTATGCTGAGTCTTAATGGGAATAAGATAGCAAGCTTTCTATCATTGCATTTGCCGAGAGTCCCTTCCACTGCAGAAGCACAGAAAACTAGGTTTCGAAAGGCGGTGGTTTCCAAGCAGACGAGCCAAACTGAAGCATCTGATTGATATTATTTGGGGCATCTGCCATTCACTCCCCTGCCTCCCTGTCATCATGGGTGGAGAAGTTGGGCCCAGCCAACAGCTCTATTTGCTCAATAGTCAGTACAGTGGTACCTCGGGTTAAGAACTTAATTCGTTCTGGAGGTCCGTTCTTAACCTGAAACTGTTCTTAACCTGAAGCACCACTTTAGCTAATGGGGCCTCCTGCCACTGCCGCACCGCTGCTGCATTATTTCTATTCTCAACCTGAAGCAAAGTTCTTAACCCGAGGTACTATTTCTGGGTTAGCAGAGTCTGTAACCTGAAGCGTCTGTAACCTGAAGCATCTGCAACCCAAGGTACCTGTAATGGGACTCTAGTTTTGGAACAAAGGTCCATTTGGCACAGTCCTTTTGGAACCAGCTGAAAGCCATCCTCTTCCTCTATGCCTTTGAGTGCTGGGCTCTCTGACCCAAACATATTGATTTATGTTGATTTATTAGCAAAATTTTGTTTTAATATTCTCACATTTTTATTTATGTATTATTACTCAGTGTTGTTACTCAGTTTGATGGGGTTTTGTTTTTGCTTTGTTTTTTGTTCTTGCAAAGGGTGGCATATAGATCATCTAACTAACAGAGAAATACTCATCTGTAGTGGCACCCACCCTGTGGAACAGCCTCCAATCAGATGTCAAGGAAGTAAACAACTATCTGACTTTTAGAAGACATCTGAAGTCAGCCCTGTTTAGGGAAGTTTTTAATGTTTGATGTTTTATTCTATTTTTAATATTTTGTTGGAAGCTGCCCAGTCTGGCTGGGGAATAATAATAATAATAGGCATGTCCATATTGGCAGTGGAACAAGGGTGTACTTTTCACCCAGCTTCTAGCTGCTGGGTTTGTCTTCCTACAACAACCACACAATTAATGTGGTTGCCTGTGGAGAAATTCAAATGCATATGTACCTACTTGCCAGTAGGGGCTCTGCATGGTGTGCTCTGAGCACACCAGTTGCTCAGGTGTGTCTAATGTGTAGAGCTGCTTCACCTGAGTGCTTGAATTTCTTGCAGACATAACACCAAGGGTGCCAACTATAGGGAGCTTGAACACCCACAAAAAATTGTTGAGGGTGCTCAACACCCATACCACTAGGCCCACGATGCAACTTCTGGTGCCTTGTGAAGCACTGGAAGTCACATCTGAGGCCTCCCAAGACCTTGGAGATGCTTTCACCAGAGGTCAAGTTCCAAGACGTGCGTGTGACATCATGACGTAATGTCACAACATGATGCCATGATGCCACGTACACTGGGCACCCATAACCTGGGGCTCAAGTTGGCTCCCCTGTTGTTGCAGAAAGAAGGCACAACAAGGCGGGCAGGGCTTTGCATCCTATATACAAGTAAACATGAACAGTGCTAATATGGGCTCTGTGGATGCAAGGAACTCCCCGTCCCAAAAGGTTAGGTTATCTTCCACACAACATTCCAGCATTGACTGAAGGCATTTCCCTTTGGATTCCATTCTTGCTTAAATTAATTTGCTGATCGTTTGTTAACTTTATGTCCTTACTTTTTGATGCTGCTTGTGGTTTAGTAATTGGTGCTTGTATCTGAAGCATAGACAAAGCTGGCTCACCCATGAGGTGGGGTGAGCCAGCTGCCTCAGGTGGCACCCCACAAGGAACATTACCCCTGTATCACCATCTAGCTTTGCTGCTGGTCTCCCTGGACTCTATGGGCAGAGAGGGATCAAGCGCAAAACTCTGCAGAATGTCTCCCCTCCTGCTGAGTCAGCAAGAGGGGAGGGATTCCACTGCCCATCTTCGCCACTGGGTGGGGATCCAGAAAGGAATACACACCCTCACCCAGCAAGGGAAACTCCTTATGAAGTTTGCCCCACACCACCATCATGGGGTCAGCAGTGGGGCATTTTGGCCTTGGGTAACCCCTAAGTATAGATTAATATTCTTATGCTTCTTCAAATATTATGTAAAGGCACTTTGAGTGGCTCCTTTCTTTCAAGGAGAAAAATTACTGTGTAAAACAAGTAAGCACTCTCTGTCTTCAAGTTTAATGCATTCATGAATAATTTGGATTCCTTAGACTCAGAAGACTACAGAAAATTCCCCCAGTGCATACATCCTTCCATGTACAATTGTACTTGATCTTTAGGCAGAATTTTCTGCCCGTGGCTACTCGTTTCTGCAACTTACATTCCCCAAATGGCATTCTCTTAGCAAATGAGAGACAAACAGTGAGTAGGTTGACTTCATAATGCTACATAGTTAATTTAATATGACCAGCTAAAGATGCATTCCATTTTGCCCTTTCCTTGAGATGGTTTGCAGTCCGGTTGTCCCAGGTTCCATCACTGCCTTCTCCAGTTGAAAGGATCAGGTGGTGGAAAATACCTCTATCTGAGATTCTGGAAAGCTGGTGCCAATCAAAGTAGTCCAGATATGGAAAACTCAGGCCTTCAGGGTCTTGTGAGACCTTCCAAGGCTCTCCGTTTGATCTTCAGGATCCTCCCCAGACCATACTCACTCCCAAGTCATACTGCATGTGAAGACTCCCAAACCCCCTCCAAAATAAATCACAAAGGACACAGAATATTTGTTTAATATTTTTGGCATTAATTTGGCCACAACATTATTGATTACAGCATGTGAGTGGTTGCTTAGGCATTGGTTCGGACTACCTGAACCTGCACCGGCAGGAGCAGGACTGACAACTGGAACCTCCAGAGGTCAGTAAGGGAGAACATACTGGGGGAGCACAGAGGTGGATTTACCCTCTTAGTTCACCCCAGATGCTCCCAGGAACTCTGGCATGGCCCTACCCCTGAGAGGGGATTGGACAGAGCAAATTGAGCCCCTGGATTCCTTTAACGGAATTCCCTAGCAGCAGCAACAAAAATGAGGGGCAGGCACAGCCAATCCATAAGCCCCTCCACAAAACATCGAACCAATGCCTAACCGCCAACCTTACAAAGTTGTGACGATTTGCTACACGGTAGGCAAAAACCAAATGGCACCAGCCAATCAGCCAAGTGGCAAAATTCATACCAGGCCCCTGCTCCAAAAACAGATGACCCCTAGACAGGCATAGCAAGGTCAAAAACACAACCTTAAATTAGAGGAAGGGAGGGTGGGAGATCTGCTGCACAATGCGAAAGAGCAAGTACTTTGCTTCGTGCAGCCCCTTAAATAGCCCCTTAGTTGCCCATCAAACCCCAACTGACAGAAAATTTCCCCTAGCAACCAAGGGGCAACCAATGATGTGCAGAGGACATCCAAATAGGCCCGCCCCAGCAACAAGAAGGCAGTTGGGTGATCTCACCGCAACATGTGGCTCTCCATGATTTGGAGGACACGGTTTGTCCCTGCTTCACCCTTTGTTTGAGTGGTTTTGGCTTGCTGGATTGAGTCCTTGAATTCTGATACTGTCTCTTGCTTGCCTCAATAGAGGCTATAGAGGGGGCATGTGCACAAAATTAGCATTATAATAATAATACATTACACTTTTACCTTTGGCCCCTCCCTCCACTGGCATGTGGCCCCAAGAAAGTTTCCCAGATTGGAATGTGGCCCTTGGGCCAAGGTGGATTTAGGAGAGCACAACCAGTTTGCCTGCACTGGGCACCAAGCCAGGAAGGTGCCACAGGGACCACTGCAATGATGACAAACAACAGAAGGTAAGAGGTGGGGTGGGAAGCACCGAATTTTGGCATTGCACAGGACACCACTGAAATTTTAAAGCCCAGAGTCTGCCTCTGCCTTGGGATGAAAAGCGTTCCCCACCCCTGAAGCAGCTGATACCAGACTAGATGAAGAAAACAGTCTCAGATGGTATGAGGCAGTTTCCTATGTTCCTGTAACTTCACCTAGTTCTCTTGCTGCTTATAAATCTGAACTGCCACAAGACTCATAGAAGATAGTCTAGCAGAGTGTCCAGTGGGAAATCCAAGCAGCTGTCAGACAAGGGGCCACTCAAGACACTGAAAAACTGTGCTCAGGAGAGCCAGCTGATAGTGTCATTCCTTTGCCTTGAGTGTTTTCCTCTCTCCCCACCCCCTCCCCCCCTCTCTCTCCCTCTCCCCCAGAGACTGACTGGGAACAAACAGAAGCTCAAAGACAACAAGATCTGGCAGTGTGAGCAAAGCCCCCAAACTACAAGTTAAGTGCCTCTGTTTCCTTCCCTTGGTGATTTCACCATCAGTTTTAGTTAAGCCATGTCCTTGATATTTCCCTCATGAAGAGCAAAAACACTGTGTACACGAAAACTGGAGGAGAATTTTCATTTCATCTGCATTTTGAAGGCAACCAACCTAAGTTGTACCTCCTGATCTAAAAGTGCCATTATTCTTCAGATTGCACATCTCTTCACATGTTGTGATTCATTCATAACTCTAAGCACCAAAATGCATACAAATGTGCATTTTAGGATACTGGAAATTCATGTTTAAAATACATGAATTTAATTAGATTATTTAAGGTGACTTTTGAATGACACATGCAAAATTGACACATATTTGACTGATCCAATCCCAGTGCACACACAGAGACAATGTATGGGCTGCCTCTTTAGTGCAAATTAAAGGCAGTTTAATAGGATAATGTGATAATGTTATGGGGACCCCTAAGGGTGGGAGGGGAAGTTTCATTTTTTAAATGAAATCTTAACTGTTTTGTATGTTGATAGCTACTGGGCTAAGGGCCAATGCAGATGCCACTCACACATTTAGCAGTTGCGTAGATGGATTTTAGAAAATAAACAAATAACAGGTGCAGGAGGGCTGATCTGGATTCAATTTCATTTATTATTTGTATACCGCCTTACATTACAGAACTCAAAGCTGGTTATAGCCTTAGAAATGACAAACTACACAATAAAAATTGCTCTATCACTTTCCTATAACTACTCTAAATATCCTTTTAAAAACACAAATTAATGACACTTATGGAACAATTCTATGAACAGTACGTATATTAAGATGATTCCAACCAAATGTCAGCAAATAATAATTCAAGAACACCCCCAACCTCCAACCAAATTACATGTACACAAATGTGCAGAGTACATATTAGGAGAAAGTGTCTATAAGTGTGCAGGTATTAGTATTGTGTTTCTAATATTCGATTGGGAGCTGCCCAGAGTGGCTGAGGAAACCCAGCCAGATGGGCGGGGTATAAATAATAAATTATTATAATATATATTATTACAAAATAACATGCCAAAGTGTACTTTAATAGGGTAACTGCTCGCCAAAAGCTGTATATTGGGTAAAAGACACACAGATAAATGAATACACAAAAAGGTGTTTATTAGGAGAAAATACTGCTGAATTTTCATGATGAGTTTGCAAACTGATGCAGAAATGTGAAGTAAACTTAAAATTGTACGAATGAAAAGAACTGAGATAAACTAAAATTGGCATTTTCATCCATCTCTATTGCACTCCCAGAAGTGGGATGGTGATAACCCCACCCACCTATAATTCGCTCTCACTCTGAGAACCCAACCTTGAAGGTTGAGATTATTTTGAGTTAGCTCTGCAGGTCTTGGTGCCATAGCATCAACTTCCCCAGTCTCTACTCACAGGTTCCAAATCTCAGAGATGACTGGAGTGAAGCCAAAGTGCTTGAAACCCTCCCACCTCCCACCAAGGTAGCAATCTAGAATGGGCCCTTGTACCTGCGAGGTCAATAAGATACCTTGCTAAAAGCTGGTAGTTAGTGAGGAAAGAGCTCCAGTTCAGATGTTATACTAAGCCAAACATTGACCTTGCTTTGCATGGTATGGCAGCAAAAAGGATTGGGAAGGGGCAACAAAGTTTAAGAGCTCCTCTTCAAGCCTGAAGCTGGATGGAAAAAGATAGTATGCTTGTGTACTGCGATACAATACACAAGTACAGTACAAAATTTTATTCTGTAAGTAGATCACAGTCTCTTGGGAGTTGGCCACCCCTGCTCTAGAGAAATGACAGCAGGCTTTAAAATGTTCTAAGTTAAAAATGTTGATGCTTAGTACCTCCTAATTTTGAAGTCTAGCAAACCAATTGGCTACACCTTCTGCATCTACCAACAGGGCAAAGGTGGTGTGAGACAGCAACAGCCAGCAAATGAGGAAGTCCTGTCTTATGTGGGACTAACATTTTATGCAGCCCTGTCTGGGCTGTGATTATTTCCTAGCTGGCATGGGCTTCATTCAACCAGCGGTTTACCTCTCTGAGACTTCCCTAGCTGCTGATTTCTGCATTATATCTGAACTTTGGTTCAGCTTAAGAGCCACTTCCAGAAATCTAGTGGAATGCAGCACATGATTAGCACTCATTTCCACATTGTCTGAGTCCAGAAAATACATCTTCAGCCCCCTTTAACTTGGAAAATCATGGGAGTAAAGTGATTATATTTGAGGCATTATATTGCCGTACTGTTCTTTTCTGTTTTCATGTGGGGAATCATGGAGGAACAGAAGCACAGATGTGCAGAAAGGGTAAGGGAATAGTGATGTTGTCCAATAACGTTTACTGTAATGTCACGCCACTAGCGTGAGTGAAATTTAGTGCAACATGCCGGTACGCTGGACCAAAAAACCACAGTTCCACAACACCTCTGCTGTGTCCCAGAAATTCTTTAGCAAAGTAGCCATTGGAACATCTAAGAACTGGGAGGGAGGCATGTAACACTGTTGCTTCCCCAACACCTCCTGCATCTGCCAGCAGGGGTGGGGCTTGAGAAAGATCAGCATCAGCCACCGAGTTAGCCACCTGTGTATAGCTAACATGTAGCTGCTTCAACCATCAGTCTGAGGCCAAGAAATGAGGCCACCAGTTTGAGGCCAGCTGCAGAATGGAATTTATTGGATCATTGGAGAACAATGGGAGGATGGACTTATATACACATTTCCCCTGCTACAGTGACTATTGTAACACTGTCAATTTTGTTGCATTTTAAATACCTTGTAAGCTACCTTGTGAACTTTGGTTAGTAGATAGGGTATAAATACTCCTAAATAAAAGAAATAAATGTTTGCGCAGTGTGACCGTGCTAAGGTTTGTCTTAGGATGTCGTACAGGCCAGCTCATTTGCTTGCAACAAGTGAAGGGTCCTGTGGTCCTTTTGGGAAAGAGTCCATGAGGACTGCTACCGCAACTGAAAATGCAGGGTTTCTTCATCCGTTTGTCTCACGTTTACAGCTCTGATGGGCTGCAAGTCCTTTATCCTGCGTGCAACGTGGAGAAGGAAGTATAAAATATTTACCGAGGTGTTAGAACATTGTGCACTTTGGGCCTAGATTTTCACTTTGCAGAATGAATCAAACACAATATCTATAATGAAGGTATGAAGGAAGGGAATAAGAGAAAGATGATTTCAGAATGTTAATGGCACAGCTGTGCTTTTCTGGCCCACATTTCATTTTCCTAAATCACAATAACAGGAGCTCGACTATGGGGGGCAAGCTAAAAGATTAATGAGTCGGTTATTACCACTGTTACTGCTGGTTACCAGAGTAATGTCATAAAGACCACAATACTATGATATATTGCTTTGCACCATTCTGTATCTGCTTGCCCATGGGGCATGGTGAATTTTAAGCCCATATACATCCCATGGCATGCTGCCTGAGCATATATATATTACACCTCTAAAACAAGTCCAGTTATCACAATAAAACTCTTCCTCCAGACAGCCTGATTATAGGAGAGACAGCTAGTGGGCACAACTGTGATCCTAATCTAAATTATACATACCAACAGTGAAGTAGGGCAACACTTTAGGGAAGGGGTGGGGGCCACAATGCAGCCATCCAAGGCTCTTTATCCGGCTCTCAGGACTCTCCATAGGCCACACCCCTTGCCAACCCTGTTTGTACCCTCATTGAGTGCTTATGCCTCTCTGGCAGGGGTGCCAACGTGGATAAAATATGAGGGGGCAGGTAAGCTCCGCCCCACATAATTGATCACATGACTCGGTGCACACACCCCATTTGAATGGCAGTGCCCATCAACTTGGGGGGGGGGGACTGGCTCCTTCAAATATTTTATTGGGGGGCTGAAATCCCCTCGGCCCCTAGGAGTTGGCGCCTATGCTCTCTGGGTTATACCCTCTGGATAATTGCTTCTTACTTGCCTCGGTTGATGGAGGAGAGGCCTGTGCAAATGTGTGTTGAAACAAAGGCACCCATTCATATTCATGTCTCTGCCTACTTTTGCTCTGGCCATGTCATCCACTGGCATGTGGATACCAGAAAGTTGTCTAGAGGTGTGACCTGAATCAAATTTCTTTCCCCCACTCCCTGTTGATGATATTTTGGGCCTATATCTTGTACTACAGATTGCTGCACATATTCAAATTAGCCCCATTCTGTTAAATTGCTGTTCCTGTTCGGACTTTTTCTTTTTCTTTTCTTTTGGTGGATGCTTTTTAAAAATCCTGTACATGTGAGCACTGGCATTGCCATTCTTCAGGGTTCAGCTTCCGCCTTGGCAGCAATTTCTTGTTGTGGCCTCTTCCACCTCTGAATGCTGACCCCGGAGACCTCAAGCTGGTGGACAAATGCTTCAAGTCTACAGTCAGCTACGCCCACTCCTGGCCTCGGTGAGGCCCTGGCGCATGGAAGGGTAAAGCAGCATTGACACAAACAGTTTGTTTAATGTGCTTTCAACTTCTTGCTCCTGCAGATGAAGGAGCTGAAGGGAAGGGGAAGCTGAAATATGCTGTCCTAGACACAAGGCAAGTAGATATCCGGGTTGTAGCTTAGGGTTTTAGATCTCCTGATAGGGCAGCTGGATTGAAATGAAAGGATTATACTGCTTTTTTCTGCTTTAGCATTTTAACTGTGAATCCAGATGTTTGTTTTGAAATGCAGTCATCACCGTCGTTGTCGCTGTTATATTTTTACACCATAAAGATATATATATTTTGAAAGGCACCTTTAATAGCTCTTAAATAAAGCTATATAATGTTTGATGCAAATCTAAGAATTTGGAATCATTTGTACTTTAAATAAAATATTTATTTAAATATTAAATATATATATATATGTATATGTATATGATGTATATGTATATGTATATGTATATTTGTTTGTATATGTTTGAATGTAGGCAGCCATTCCATCAGGGTGCAGAAGAGAGTGAGATGCCATTTAAATTTCCAACATAGCAATACTAAAATGTAGACATTGTGGAAGAAAACCTGCCAACATTGGTCAGAATGCTGCTGCTGTTCCCAATTAGATCCGTTTGGTAAATGGGGCTCTGCCCCACCAACCTCAACCAGCCTTCACATGCCTCCCTTCTTACTTGATACTGACTTAACTGCCTATCAGTTTTTTTTCTTCTCAGTTCAGTTTTGCTCTTCCTGAACTGAGCTGGAAGGAGGTGTGGGCAGAGCTAAAATTAGTTGAGTCTGCCTGTCATTGGCTCTGGTTCCACCTTCTTTTGGCCCCTCTGCTTTCCACCCTACCAGGCCCAGTGGGCACCAGCCACCATTGCCTTAAATGACTCCTTTGCCCTACATAGTATACCATTTATTTGCTTTGCTTTGCTTTTAATTGTAAATTACCTGAGGGACCTTCACAGAAAGGTGGAGTGTAAATGTGGACAATCAATCACAATGTAGATTAAACCTCCTTAATACTTTGAAAAAGAAAAGAAAGTAGCTTCAATGGGAGAAAATTTAGAAACAGAAACACCATTAGGGAGTGGATACACTGGAAAGGACTGGCTCACTGGTAAAACACCTGCTTTGCATGCAGAATGTCCCAGGTTCAACCCCCCACCTCTCTAGGCAGGGCTGTCTAAAGTATGACTTAATACTGAGCCAGATGGACCTACGTCAGTTTCCTATCGTCATATTTAAACCAGTTCTTTTTTTCTATTCAGAACTGAAAGGACTGGACATCATTTACGTAGGTAGAAGGAACACAGTTCGGTTGTAGTGCACATGCTCAGCATGCAGAAAGTTCAAACCCTGGCACCACCAGGCAGGGCAGTAGAAAGAATCCTGCCTGAAAACCTGGGGAGCCATTACCAGTACTGCAGACAAAACTGAGCTAGATGGGTCAATGCAATCTGAATGGTAAAGCAGATTCGTATGTGCCAATGTTTATTGCTTTCCACATCCAACACTACTCAGCCCCAAAATACACAAGCTGCTGTCCCCTTACCCCAAACACACACACACACACACACACACACACACACACACAGGTGTGAAATAGTGCGAAGTGATGGACATGGGAAAAGTTAAGCACCTCCTCCTAAATCTGTATTTCCTTTACAGAAAATGGGAAGTGGTGCTTAGTTAACCGCATGTAAAGTTTATTTATGCCCTCACTGAGCTATGCCAAGAGAGGAATAAACTTGAATCGGCACAGGCAGAGCCCTTCTTGGGTTTTCTGATTGCACGAGGCATATAACATAATTTACTCCATAAGGGAGTTGGCAGAACTTCTTTCTAATCTCATTTTCCTAACCAAGGGTCATCGAGTTTGTAATCTAATCTTCTTCTAGTTTGAGATGCCAGCAATTGAAAAATGACAGTGATATGTCATCGTCATACACAATAGCTGCAGACTTTTAATAACACTAAACCTACTTCTACAGCTCGTGGTTCTCCATAGGTATGTGGAGTCACATTTGTTGTTCTTCTTCATTATGCTTGGAATATAAAAAAAGGAAGCTTAAACAGGCATAAACACAAATCCATCTTCCATTTTAAAGCAATTTCACACGCTTGTCTCAAACAGTATAAGTCCTCGTCAAGAATCTGGCACAAGGAATCTAACAGGTGTGGGGAAACAGTAGTCCAGCAGCTCTTGCAGGGCTACAACTACTCTCACCATTAGCTGGGATTGGTGAGAGTTTGGAGAGTCACAAGTCCCCCACTTCTGAAATATAAAGTTACATGTTCCATTGGGTCATTCAACACACGCAGCACTGTTTTCACTCTGCTGCAGTTTGTCCTCTGCCAAAAACTACATTATCATCCTGCTGCCCACTGTGATGAAATAAAGAAACTCAATTACATAATTAATTAAGTAAATTACATTATTACATTATTCAACACAACACATATTTCATTGTGAAGTAAACACAATGAAAATTGGGGGAAATATAATCAGTTATGTATCATTTGTGGACTGAAAGCAGCAGCAACAGTGAATACTGATTTCCATTCCAGACATAGGATGGATAAGCAATTTCTGCTCCTATGTCCTTTAAATACAAAAATAAAATCCCTGGCATCCCTGCTGCTAGTAGATGTTGAAGTCAATATGAAGTCTCACCCTTTCTCTTGAACAGTTCAGTTGGATATCATTGCAGGATCTAATTTTATTATTATTTCTATTATTTATTACATATATATCCTGCCCTTCATCCCAAAGGAGCCCAAGGCAGCAAACACATCAGTGATAAAATAATACAATTAAACATAAAATTAAAAAACCATTTAAAATATTTAGAACAATTTTAAAACAATTAAAAACAACTGCATATGCTCAGAGGTGATTATTATAAGCTTACCAGGAACACTATCTTTCAGTCATCAAATGCCTGGGTGAAACAGTAATGTTTCTCCCCAAAATTAATAAAGTCTTACAGATGCCAATGTTCCTTGCTGCCTTGGCCTCCTTTGGGAGGAAGGACAGAATATAAGCTTAATAAAAAAATAAAAAAATTAATAAATGTAAATGTGAATATTTACCCCTTCTCTGAAATCACCCAGATGCTAAATTCTTGCAGGATCTGATCCTGTGCCTCACCTGACTGATGCAATTGAATGAGAAGTAATTGGAGGAGCATCCTATTTTCAGCCTGGATGCTGCTGGAAATCACTGAAGTCAACAATACTGAGAAAGAAAAAGAGACTAGCAGTTGCTATCTGTTCACACCTTCCTGGGCCAAGAGTAGCTTCACACTGGGAGAGGGCAAGGAAGGAAAATGGACCAGCACAGGCCAGGCCAGGCAGTAAAAGTTGTAAGAGGACACAAGTGCAGAGGGCCAGACTTAGCTAGGTTAAAACATTCAACCAGTAACTGTGTGAACCAAATCTGCAGAACAACACAGATAATATATTGAGTGAACTGGGGCAGGGGATCCTCAATATAATGTGAATGTCCAGATTATGTAGTCTTGCTGCATAGTTTTGAGGGGTAATGACTCCCATGAACCAACCCTCCCAACACATAATCAGCCTTTCTTTTGGACTGTCAAACTCACACTGGAGTCTATCTGCCTAAGGAATAATATTGTTTTGCTCTTCCAGTTACACTTCTACAGTACACCTCTGGCTGAATTCATGACCCAGGGTTTTGCTCCTGTGAAACAGCAGCCCTTACATAGCCCTAGGTACAAATGAATTTGATAGCCTGACCTGAAAGCTTTTAAAGGGACTTTCAACATGCAAGACAGGTTAACAACCCTGTTAAGCAGCCTTCCATTGGCCAATGCTTCAAGGAGGTGCATAGACTGAGTCAACCATCTGATGTCCTCCAGGTTCTGGACTCTTAGTGGGTATGTCCTTACAATAGTGATAACTCACATCATTATGAAATGGGAAGAGTTAATGATTAAGGCTTTTCTGTGAACAGAAAGCCCTACTTTTGAGGTCCCTCACTGGGGAGGGCAAGATTGATCCCACACTTGCATCCACTGACAATATTACACCTAACAAAACAACTTTGGATCCTCATCTTTTTTGCTTAGGTAAAAGGTCAGATTAGGACTGCCAGCTGCGAAGAAGCTAGCTTTAGTAGATGATCTAAAACAGAAAATTTTGAAGGGTTCCGCTGATTGCGCAGAGGTGAGAAAAATGGGAGAGCTTCCATCAAAAGTTTTCTAAAGCATAATACTGAAATGAAAGTGAAAGCTTTTGCTTGGAAGGGACAACCAAAGGGATGTGAGACAAGGATACTATTTTTAATAGGACCAGTTCCACACCTCAATAAAGCTGCACTGTTGGCTTTCATTCTTCTACCCAACTGTTGATAGTACAAGAGCTATGTCAATCTCAGTAATCACTGCACAATTATAGCAGGGTAACACCATTTGAAACAGCCAACATTCTGGGAAATGTAGTTTTTTTAAAAATATGCTGAGGTTTTCTAGTGTATGCTAAGAGTTGTTAGGAGACCTCTTATTCCCACAGTTCCCTTGGAAGAAGAATTGACAGATTTGTGGCTCTCAGCACAACTGTCAGCACCCTTAAAAAAAAAAAAAATCCTCAGTATGTTTAAATTGATATTATATATTGCCTTAAATCCATAGTGCAAATGGGAACTAAGAGTCAGAAATTATCTCTTCCTCCTTGAACCCAACTCATTGCACTTTCACCAGCTGTGAGCTATTAAATTAAACAGAACTCATTATTATATTTCCTGACACACACACAATCATGTGGCTTTGTGGTAAGCAAATACTAGTGGAAATTTGTTTGTTTTTAATGACATCTAATGATTGTGTAATTATCCGCATACCAAGGAATGGCTTGCCATTTGTCTTTCTGGCCCTTTGCTTTGCTTTGCCTCGCCTTTCCTGGGCTGCAGCTATTATAATAAAGGGTTTATAGGGAAAGAGTTTAATTTAAGCAAGCATTCCTCCCAGGAACTATAAACCATGTTAACTTCTAGTGAAAAATATTCTCCTTGGGCCCAATCTAGCAATGCCTTTGCGCACACTAGTCCCAAGCTTTTAAGTTTGTTGCACCTGCGGGATGTACCATTTTAAGAAACAAGGCGTTCTGAAAATCAATGCTGAAAATTGTCTTTTGCATTTGTCTTAAATTTACTGTCAATTCCCTTGTGGTTTGGAAGGGGGAAAGCCCGCAAAAGATCTTGGCTCAAAAAGGCAGCAAGCAGTAACACACTGGTCCCTACCTGGCCTTTGTGAGGGAGAGAATTAAGATGCATGCAGACTTCGCTTTTTTCATCTTCCCAACATTTCTTTACAGGTCACTTTTTGTGCTTTATGTGATCTTTCCCACAACATAAAAGCCACTTCTGGAAATCTAGTGGAATCCAGCAGAAGTTTATCACTCATTTCTGTGTTTATTGCTTTCTGAAAACAATCTGTTTGCAATCCCATTAGCTCAGGAAATTGTGAAAGTTTTGCATTGTGATTTCCCTGTGGTTTTCTTGATCATGCCACCGCTGCTCATGTGATGAAATTCGGGGTAGTATCCCGGTGTACAGTTCTTTCCTTCCATTTAAAATTGAGTGTAACATGGCAGTATATTAATCAAAAAACCACAGTTCCATAATGCAATGGCTACTGCAATGTAAAAGGAACATTGGAAATTGAGACAGAAGCACTAGCATTATAATTAGGAAAGGAAACACAATATTCTCCACACCTACATGAAACCTTAGACACACTCCTAGCTATGTCTAAATTTATTCCTGGTTTTAAGTTTTCTACCAGAAAGCAACAAAACCCTACAAAGTAAATTTTAAAGCTGATTTTAACATCCCTGCTTTTAGCTGCCTTTTCTTAAACCCTTGTTGTTGTTGTTGTTGTTGTTGTTGTTGTTGTTGTTGTTGTTCTAGAGAGCTATGTTACACAGTATAGTTCTAGTAGCTGGTACATTATTTTTTGTTGGCTGTTTTAACTGTCCTTTAAAAATAACTATAAATGTTATTGTCTTTGTCAGTTTTGATTATTTTTAGATTGGCTTTATCTACTTTGTTTTTATGATACTGTGATATTAGTTGGGTGGCCTCCAAAGCAGGATATTAATCATTATAAGAGCAAATGAATAAGAAACCAAAGGAATAAACAAACACCTGGGCTTTGAAGGCAAATCTGTTACTTCCAAGTAACAACCTTTATTTCATATACATATGAAAGCTTTTTAGGCAGGATGGCCAGTTGTGCATAAGAAAACAGAGATCCCCCCACCAAAAAAAATAAATTTAAAAAATCAGCATATTTAGATGCATAGATGTACATTTAAAAATAGTTACTAACTTAAATAGAAATATAATCTGTTTCTATGGTCAAAAAGGAATGTTTGAAACAACTTATGGATAATGCTTCAAGTACAGCACATGTTCATAAGTTTCAGTTGATGGTTATATTTAGAATCGCTGTTGGCTTGTGTGGAAGGGAGATCACCAGGCCTGGGCTACCCATGAAGCAAGGTGAGCAAACACTTCAGGCATATGGATCCCCAGGGGCAGCAGATTTCAATGACATTTTTTCTCCCTCCCTCCATCTTGTTTCTGATGTAGATCTTTCCTCACTCCTTCTTCCCTGGTGAGGCAAGGAGGCACCACTTTGTGGTTTGCCTCAGGTGCCAAAATGTCTTGCATGGGTCCTGCAGATCACAACCCACAACTGGAACTTAGCAAAGAAGTTTTTGGCACAGATCAGTATTGAGCCCTTCAATTATCTATGGTGCCCTGCATGTTATTGATGCAAACTATGAAGAGAGCACTCCATTTTCTGTGTCACTAATAAATTTCCTTTAGAGACTCCAGTAGGCATTTTGTTTCCCATGATATATATTGTGACTAACTATTTGGTTTATTGCCTCAGGTATGAAATCACACTTCTGTGTTGAAATGAAACAAGCATGTGAATCTCATGCTTGGTAGTGTGTTTTTGTTAAATGGTTTACCTATATACAATTATCAGTCGAACATTCTCGTCCATGTAGTAACAGTGCTTTCAGACAAGCAAAAATGACAGCTATTAAATGAGATCTGCTATTCAGAAATTATACTATGGTGGCAAATGAAACCCTGCCAAAATATAGCATAAGAACTACAACAAATTGTTGCAGTGTTTCCTAGCATGGAGTGTTATGGCTCAATGAAGCCAATGAGGGAGAAATTTGATTCAGTTCACATTCAAAATGTGAATTGAGAGGCCTAGTTTGCACTTCTCAAAATAATATGTGAACTGTGTTATTCTTCAAAATTTGCACTTATCTGAATTTTGTGATGAAGTTTCCCAACCAAACAATGTTTACAAAAACATATGTGGTTGGGAAAATTGTGCATAAAAATGAGTATTTTGGAGGGGGCATACAAAAATACAATATATTAGAGTCAATTGCTTGTGGGAGAAAGTGTATATTAGGCAAAATTGCATACAAAAATGTGTATATTGGGAGAAATTTACACTAAAATGCTGATGAATTTTCATGAGAACCTTTTTTAAGGGGGGGGGGGGTCCAAACTGGTGGGAAACTGAACTTAAGTCTGAGGGGGGAGGGTGAGAAAGGCTGAGAAAAAGCAGCAAATCCTCCCCCCTCCAAATAATGCCTTAGGACTGTACTGAATTATTGCCACACTTTGAAACAGAATGGCAGCTGAGCTGAGCCACGTCAATAAAAATAAGTAAATCCTTCCCTACCCAAAAGCACTATGACTTTCACACAGACAACCCCAAAACTTCATTTATATCATTCAATTTATGAATTGCTTCCTAGGAAAGACATCTCAAAGCTATTTGACAAAAAGAAAAACACCAAGAATTTTTTAAAAAGCAATTTCATATATATGTACGTATATAATCAGGCCCCCTGGCCTGAACCATAAATTATGTCTCCATTCTCTGTCCTCATAAGTTCCTTGGTTCTCGATCTCTTGACATCTGTACCTATGGCACAGAAGCAATTATCACTTTAAGCTCATAGCCTCATTGCAGGTTTGCAATGTAAGGACTTGCCTCGGCTAAACACCACTCTTTCCCCCTGTAGCTTTTAAATGCCCATGTAGCCTATTTGGGTCAAGACTTGGCGACCCTCACACATAATAAAATTAAAGGGAACATCCCAGTGATTGCATGTGAATTTCATAACTTAATTTAACAGGATACTCGAGGAGGGATCTGCCCTCATGGCCCAACCGCTGTTATTACAAAATGGGGCACATTCATTCATTCGCTCAAAGCAGCTGTACATGTGCTTATTAGTGGGAAATGGTTTTTTGAGCAGGTCCCTCTGTTCTCAATTATGATTTATGATCTGACTATAAAAATGAAAGCTGATTTGCATAAACATCTGTAATTGCTGCTTTGGCTCCATTGTGGAGCACGTTACCTCATCATTGCTTTGGTGAGAACTGTTGAACAGCAGTGCTCTTCAGCTAGGAATGAGGTGAAAGAGATAATTACATTTTCATAGAGTTCTCAACTGATGAATCCCCTTCAAGACACTTCACCTCAGTGCTGTTATTCCAACCACTGGGGTAGAAGTGAGCGTCAAAGAAAGAGGAAGCAGGAATAGAACCTTAAGCCAAATGCCAACATCTGTATGGTTGAAGGCAGAGTGAGCTAGACAAGACAGGTGGCAAATGAGGTAACCAACCAGGAAGCAAGTGTGGGAGAAACAAATGGCAAGAAAGACATCACAAGGATGTTCTGGAGGCACAGAGGAGCATCTGAGTGACTTCTTTCACCATCCAGTCTGAGGGACTACAAACAAGCTTGGAAGATACATGACATAGGATGGGCTTTTCAGTCACATGGCTCAAGAATCATAAGCTTTCTGGCCTGTAGCAAAGGTTTAAGAACATAAGAAGCCCTACTGGATCAGACCAAATGCGTATTTAGTACAGCATCCTGTTCTTACAGTGGTCCACCAGGTGCCTGCAGGAAATATAAAATCAGGGCATGAGTACAGTAGCATTATCCACTCATCATCTACAGGAACTGGAATGCTTCCTCTGATACTGGAGGTGAAATAGCTATCATGACCAGAAAGTATTGATAGCCATATTATCAATGATTGCATATCTAGTGGTGCAGGGAGTATGACTATGCAGAAGTAAACCCAATTAAGCTTGGCTGGTAGAGATGGACAAAACTAAATATTGAGTTCCCTCAGTTTCCAACAGTTTCATTCTTAAGTTCACTTCACATTTCCACATCATTTTGTATTCTTATTTTAAAAAGTCATTATGAAAATTCATCATTGTTTTAGAGTAAATATCTCCAAATATACATATTTTGTATGCAATTTTGCCCAATATACTTTTCCAAATCAGTTTTATCTAATATAATAAATATTTGCATGTTATTTTCATTCATGTGTACATTATTATACTCACTTTACCCCAGTATGTGCATTTCTATTAATGTTGCTTGGATGGAAAACTCCATTCTAAAGTTCAGAGAAATGTGAATTTTGATAGATGGGCAAGTATCAGTTCACATATTATTTAGGAAAGTGTAAATTAGGATTACCTTTAAAGGTGAACTGAATCAGATTTCTCCTCCATCCTTACTTGTAGGCAAACACATATAGGGTTTTAGTGTCCTATAGAAAAATTATCATGTTGAGCCTTATTTTCACCTTACTTGCTCTCAAAAAAAGAGATTGTGTCCCAAGGAAAAGGTTGAACTTCAGCAACAAAGATAGGTTTCCAATAACTTCAAGCCAGTAGCACAACTTGAAATCACAAAGCACTGGAGGGGCCGTGGCAGACTTTCATTAACAATCTGGTTTAATCGGGTAGGAAACATTGCCTTGACTGGTCAAGTATGGGTTGCTGGAGGACAAACAGAAATTGACTCCTTTTATGAAGTTTGAAAGTTTTATTCCATTTGTTAATGTTGGCTCATCTCATCAAAGGCCACCAGAAACCTATGATTGGCTGAGGAGGGAGTTATTTGGTTGACTGTTAATGCTTCTGGTATATAGGTGACAAATGGCCCCAGTCTTGGAAGAAGAGGGAAAGAAAAGAGAAATTCCATGTCTGCATGCTTACTAGTACTGAATGCTGTGATGATGATGATTTCTTCAAACAGACCCAAACATTACCTTCAACTGCCACTCTTCCAACCTCAACATATCACCTGTTATCCAATAGTAACTCCTGTACTCGTGGATGATCCCTGAGTGCTTTACAGTGCTGAAAGACCATTGATCTGCCTTGTACTAGATCACACTGTTGGATCATCCAGATCAGTATTGTCTACAATGACTTGCAGCAGCTCAGGGGGTTTCAGATAGGGTGCCTTCCCAGCTCTATCTAGAAATGCCAAGGATTGAACCTGGGACCTTCTGCATGCAAAGCTCTGTCACTGAACTATGGCCCTGAATAGATCAGCTATGTGAAGAGCAGAATAAGAGCACTTGTTTCCACTGTTTTCTTAACACTTAATAGTAATGCCAGCTGCCTTCTACTCATAGATCTTTCATTTGGGCGGAGGGTTGCATAAGGGAAGACCAATTTCAATGCAACGTATTCATGCCTATATTTATCCACAGCTTCTAAAAGCATGCCACAAGCAGTAATTCTTATGTAAAACTGGCTTTTACTTGAAATTTTGAATGATTTAATACTGGATATCAACTCCAACTTGCTGCTATCATTGATGGGACTGTGCCCTCTAATTAAGCAAAACGTGAGAGCAGGAGCACAATGACATTGTTAACTTAATGACCCAGTGCCACATTACTTAAAACTTCTTTGAATATGAATTTAATTGTAATAAATAGTATAGGGATTGAATGTTTTTTTTAAAAAATGTGAATGACCTACAGCATAAGCTTAGGAATCTTCCTTTGTGTGTGTAGCTAATTAGATATTCATGTTAATGTCATTGAATATAATTAATCTATTTGGTATTTAAATGGATTATATTTAATGTTCAGTGCTGCCTTTCTGGTAGAACGACAGCCATGTTCTGAGACAAAATCAGTGCTGCCCCGACCCTTAATTTACATCCTCCAACTACATGGATACAGTGATAGATTGGATGTAGGCTAATGCATTGAGACCAAATCTAGACAAGAAAAAAAAGTGTTTTTGTTCAGTACAAGACCTTATCTCAGCTTGGAGATAGGCCTGTATTCAGTGGAAATGCAAGAGTATTTGGGAAGTCAGAAACAAGAAGGACTGAAGAGCAAGCAAAGGATACATGGTAACATACTCCTGGTAATGTTGCTGTTCAGACAAAGCTAAGCTCAAACTGTAAACCCAGGAAGATTGAATGGTCAGCCTGGATGTGTACAGTGAAACCTCTACTTACGGACATAATCTGTTCCGGAGGTCCGTCCACTGGCCAAAACTGGACACTAGAAGAGGCATCTTGTGCGTGTGCACATTTGGCAGTAGCACACGTCTGGACATGCACAGATGGTGGCATCCACTTCTGCGCACACACAGATGGCAGAAGCCACTTCCACACATGTGTGAATCAGTGTTTACTTCCGGGTTTGCCTCGGATGCAACTTGGAACATCCGTGAGACGAGGCATATGCAAGTCAAGGTTCCACTGTATTGTCAGTCGAGGTTCCACTGTATTGCCAATCCAGGCCCTAATTGCCCAGGTGGGTGCTGCAACCCATTAGCTCTGAGCATAGCTGTGCACAGAGCCAAAGCCCTGGGAACTTTCTCATCACCCTGTGTACTTTCAGAATGGAAGCACAACAGGCCAAGTGTTACATCTGGAGAAGGCTCACTTGGGCTCTGTTAACAGAGTTCATGCTTTGAGATTCCTTGGTGCCTTACATGTTGCTTCTAATAAATCAAGGGAGTCTAGGCAGAAAACTGCTACTATGTGTGAATGAACTTTCTCAGATTAGGGCACTATATTTTACCAGATACAGAAGAATAAAAAATGTGGTGGAGCACCCCAACATTTCCAGTGGTTTTCTAGACCCTATCAAATTGTAGGTGAGATGTTCATTGATCACAGGTACCATGAACTTGAGAAACTAGAAATGTGCTCCTAAAAGTATATGGGCAGCCAAATTCCCAGTTTTACATAAAGGAAGGCATATAGGTGCAATGAGTTGCCTACAGGAGCAGTGAGTTCCTGGTTCTACAGCAAGGTAGCTTGGCCTGATATGGGATTTTCTCAGCTTATTTTCAACATGATGTCAGCTCTTGCATATAGCCTGGTTATTTGAAGAAGGTCTTAGGCAAGCAAATAGATAAACAGTTCTGAATTATCCCTAACTATGTAAAAAAGAGAGAAACCATGTATGTGTCTGAGGGAGAGGGAAGTTCTAATTGAACTAATATGCGGTATATCAAGTCACCCATTTGAAGTAATTATAATATAACAAGAAAGTGGATGTTTAATCAAACTCACATCATCCTGCTTGTATTTTTCCTCTGGACTTCTTTCAAATTGCTGGTCAAATAATGAAATGAAATGCTGTACCTTCACAGGCATTGGCAGTGCACACACCTACATAAATGCATTCACATCAGTTAACAAAAAGGGAGCGCTTATTTAAAAGGTTTTGTAACCCACCTGCTAAGTGTAGAAAGGGGAGTTTTGTCCCGGTGGGCAGCAATTTCACTTACCATATGTGTTTCATTACCTAACCACCAACTGTTTTGAATTCCATATAGTATATTAAGCGCAACAGGGGAAAAATCGCTGTGCAGGTTTTAGTCCTAATTTTGAACAAGACTACCTCAAATTCAATAGAAAGAGCACGTTTTGGAAACAGGGTGGCTTCATTATGCTTTCCCTTATTCCTGAAATGTTTGCTAATGCTATCAAAATTATTTTGATTCACTTTAAAATTCCTAGAGCTGTTTCACCTGAAGCTTCAGATTCACCTTGAATTTTGCTTCAGCAACATTCTAGAAATGTTCAGAACCTTCATTTTGATATTTGCTCAATTTCTTACTTGTCTTATTTCAAAAATGCTAGTGTGCCTTTATTTTATGTGCCTTTCCTAATAATAATATTTTTATTATTTATATGTACACCACATTTTTCTACCCATAAGAGATCCTGAGTAAAGCTTACAGTAACAACAAATATATTTATAATCTCCAAACAATCCATATAAAGAAGTAGAAAGGGAATAGAAAGGGAAGCTAATGAAGTTTATTGAAGAATTAAGCAGCAAGCTACTAAGTCCTAGGCAACAACCCATTTGCCAACATGACTTTGTTCTGCTTCTGACTTGCAATCCAAGTTTCATACAGCTTAAGTTCCCAGTTCAAGCAACCAGTGGAGGCTGATTTGTTACGAAAAATGGGGCACTGCCCCAGGAAACTGAGTGTGTTTCAGCCAGCCTCCACCTGACTGTGTACTTAGACCACCTAGACCAAGGGGACTGTATGCTTCCTCCTCTTTCATTTCATGGCTTCTCTTATACAACTCAGCAGCGAGGAGGAGACAGAAGTAGAATTAGTTGGCTCTGCCTATCATTGGTTCTGGCTTCACCTCCAGTTGGTCTTCTGATTTTAGCCCCACCAGTTCCAGTGGTCACCAGCCACCACTTCCAGCAACCGATCTTAAAAGACCCTGGAGTAGAGGACACTCATTTGAGTTCTGTATTCAGGTAAAGCTACCCATGATCCCAGCAGAGCCTTAGCACCCTCAGGAGATTTAGGGGTACAGTGGTACCTTGGTTTACAACTATAATCTGTTCCGGAGGTCCGTTTGTAAACCAAAACAGGTTGTAACCCAAGGCACACTTTTGCCAATGGGGGCTCAAAAAAAAGAAAGAAATTGTTCGTAATGCAAAAAATAAAATAAAAATGGGTTGTAATCCAAAAAAGAAAGGTTGCAAACCGAGTCACGCACTTCTGGGTTTGACATGTTTGTAATCCAAAACATATGCAAACCAAGGTGTATGCAAACCAAGGTACCACTGTATTAGAAAATTGCCTGGTTAGAGCCACATAAGGTTGCACAGGAAGTTGAGAGTCAGGAAATGGCAAAGCTTGCTGCTCCTATACAAGCTCCCCATGCCAGGTAACCTGACTTGCCCACCCACCCACACATTGAGGAGGCACAGTCATGTGACCTGTCACATAACATGCCAGGTCACGTGATGCCACCCAGCATGTGTTTGGGCAGGGGCGGGATGCACAGAGTGCAATTTCCATGCTTTCTTGTCCTAGCTACAGTCCAGCAACCCAGGACGAACAAAGCAAAGATCTCCTGCGCTGGCCTCAGCTGCTGCCTGGCTTCTGGGATGCTGAGTGGAGACTGGAGCTGGGGCACTCAGAGGGCACCAGCAGTGTCGGGGGGTGCCCCCTCACTATTGGGGGGGCTGCCCCTTGCCCAAAAATATTGGGAGAGCTGAAGCCCCCTCTGCCTCCTTTGCCCAGCACCACTGCTCACTGCCTTTGGTGGACCTACATTTTGTTTTTTTTTTATAATAAATTTTTATTAGTTTTCCATAAATAAAGAATAAACAAAACAAAAACATAGACATAAACAAACAAAAACATGACTTCCCCATACCACCCCTTTTCTGCATTCTTGTTTCAAGATTTTTCAGCAACCCTCTGATCATAACTTAAATATATTTCATGTATTTAACTTCAGTTAGTTATTAATACAACTGTAGTTCTTTATCTCTTATAACTCTGAGCCCCTAATTTTCCAAATTACAACAGTTTTTAAGATAAACTTTAAATTTGTTCCAATCTTCATCCACCGCCTCTTTCCCCCGGTCTCGAATTCTGCCAGTCATCTCTGCCAGTCCCATATAGTCGATCACCTTCGTCTGCCATTCTTCCAACGTGGGTAAATCTTGCGTCTTCCAATACTTTGCTAAAAGAATTCTTGCTGCTGTGGTGGCGTACATAAAAAATGTCCTATCCTTCTTTGGCACCATTTGGCCCACCATACCCAAGAGAAAGGCCTCTGGTTTTTTAACAAACGTTCTCTTCAGAACTTTTTTTATTTCATTATAGATCATTTCCCAGAAAGCCTTAATCTTCGGGCAGGTCCACCAAAGGTGATAGAAGGTTCCCTCCGTTTCACTGCACTTCCAACACTTGTTATTGGGCAAATGATAGATCTTTGCTAACTTAGCAGGAGTCATGTACCACCTGTAGATCATTTTCATAATGTTTTCTTTTAAGGCATTGCATGCCGTAAATTTAACACCAGTGGTCCATAACTGCTCCCAGTCTGCAAATTCAATGTCATGCCCAATGTCCTGTGCCCATTTAATCATATTAGATTTCACCATTTCATCTTGAGTATTCCATTTCAACAGCAAGTTGTACATTCTTGACAAATTTTTAGTATTGGGTTCTAACAGTTCTGTTTCTAATTTTGACTTCTCCACCTGGAAGCCTTTCTTTCTGTCCTGTTTAAATACTTCATTTATCTGTCGATAATGTAACCAATCTCTCACCTTAAATTTCAGTTTCTCAAAACTCTGCAATTTTACATTTTCACCATCTTGTTCTATAATTTCACAATATTTAGGCCAATTAGAACCCATATTCAATTTTTTCACCTCTTTTGCTTCCATTGGTGACAACCACCTGGGGGTTTTACTTTCAAACAGGTCTTTATACTTAATCCAAACATTATACAGAGCTTTCCTCACCATATGGTTCTTAAAACCTTTATGCAATTTTACCTTGTCATACCATATATATGCATGCCAACCAAATCTGTTGTCAAATCCTTCAAGGTCCAAAATGTCTGTATTCTCGAGGAGCAGCCAATCTTTCAACCAGCAAAACGCTGCTGATTCATAGTAGAGTCTTAAGTCCGGCAGGGCAAAACCCCCTCTATCTTTCGCATCTGTTAATGTCTTAAATTTTATTCTTGGCTTTTTGCCCTGCCAAACAAATTTCGATATGTCTTTCTGCCACCTCTTGAAACAGTCCATCTTGTCTATTATTTGTAATGTCTGAAACAGAAATAACATTCTAGGCAATACATTCATTTTGATAACAGCAATTCTGCCTAACAAGGAAAGTTTCAGCCTTGACCATATGTCTAAATCTTTCTTAACTTCTGTCCAACATTTATCATAATTGTCTTTAAAAAGATTCACATTTTTCGATGTCAAATTCACCCCCAGGTACTTCACTTTTTTTGCTATCTCCAAACCTGTTTCATTCTGGAATGTCTCTTTTTCTTCATTTGTTAGGTTTTTTTCCAATACTTTAGTTTTTTGTTTGTTCAGCTTAAATCCTGCAACTTGACCAAATATCTCGATCAGTTCTAAAACTCTTTTTGTACTAGTGATTGGCTGTTGCAAAGTCAAAACTAGGTCATCTGCAAGTGCCCTTAATTTATACTCTTTCACTCCGACCTGAATTCCTTTAACCAACTGGTCCTTTCTAATCATATTTAACAAAACCTCCAGAACTAGTATAAAAAGTAGGGGGGAAATAGGACATCCCTGTCGTGTTCCTTTCTCTATGGCTATCTCTTCCGTTACCACATTGTTCACAATTAGCTTTGCCTTCTGCTCAGAATAAATTGCACCTATACCATTTTCAAAACCTTGGCCTACCCCCATCCCTTGGAGATTCTTTTTCATAAAACTCCAACAAATATTGTCAAAGGCTTTCTCCGCGTCCACAAAAATCAAAACCGCTTTTCTGTTAATGTTCATTTCCAACAGTTCCACAATGTCTATTATGTTCCTCACATTGTCAGACATGTGTCTACCCGGGAGAAAGCCAGATTGATCCTTATGAATCTCACCTGTCAATACTTTCTTCAGTCTTTTTGCTAAAATGTCTGCAAAAATTTTGTAATCCACATTTAATAATGATATCGGGCGGTAGTTCTTAACCTGGTTCTTTTCAGTCTCGGTCTTTGGTATAAGTGAAATAAAAGCCTCTTTCCACGTTTCAGGTGCCTTTTTCCCCTCCAATATTTCATTGCAAACTTCTTTTAGTGGTTGCACTAGACCTTCTCTCAAAGCTTTATAATATCTAGCCGTCAGTCCGTCTGGTCCTGGAGACTTTCCCAGTTGTGCCTTTTGTATGGCCTCCTCTATTTCCTGTTCTGTTATTTTCTCATTCAAAATCAACTTGCCCTGTTCTGGAATTTTCGGTAGTCCATAATTTTTAAGAAATTCTTCTATTTCTTGTTCATTTACTGGCCCTTGTGTGTATAATTTCCTGAAAAAACTTTGGAAACAGTTACTTATCTCATTTGGCTTATGAACATTCTTTCCCTCTATCTCCAAACAAGTAACTGTGTTCAATTTTTGTCTCTTTTTCAATTGCCATGCAAGGAGCTTCCCACACTTATCTGCAGACTCAAAAGTCCTTTGTCTCATTTGTTTAATTTTCCATTCTATCTCTTGATTTGTCAGTTCCATATATTGCGTCTGATAATATTTTATTTCTCTCAAAATTTCTTGAGACTTTGGTTTTGACCTCAGTTTCTTTTCTCCTTCCTTCATTTTTTCTAAAATTCTTTCTTTCCTTTCATTTTGCTTTTTCCTCTTGATTGAATTCTGTTGTATCAGGAAGCCTCTCATCACGGCTTTACTTGCGTCCCAAATTGTTCTTTTTTCCACATCTGTTCTCAAATTTATCTCGAAGTAATCTTTCAATGTCTTTAGGGCCTTTATACAGAATTGTTCATCTCTAAATAGGGAGTCATTCATTCTCCATCTAAAGGATCCAGTTGTTGTCATTTTCATTTTGGTGGACCTACATTTTGGGGACCCTGAAGCTTGAACTGTTATGGGGCCCCTTTGCAACCAGCAATGAAGTCTGGGTAACTACTGTTATTTTTTTCAGTGGAGTTGTTTACAACAACCTTTACAACATCTGTGCTACTGACTCTCAAACTTTGGGATTGTTGAAATATACAACAAAAATAATCAATTTGAGACATGCAACTCAAATCGTGTGTAGTAGACCCTTTTCTTTTTTTAAAATCAATGTGCACAAAGGTTGCCTCTGGGGCCCCTCTGGAATTAATAGCCTTGAAGCTTAAGTTTCATTAGTTTCATAGCAGATCCACCCCTGCTCATTGCTGATGCAACAGCTACCTTAAAGATCTAAGCTCAGACTTCCTGAACAGGGGAAATGGATATACATATTCGAAAAACAAAGTCCCTCCAATGTCCTGTAACTAAGTTGAGCTCTAACCAAGTTGAGTTGCCTTGTGGTTTTGAATGACTCATTGATGCTAAAGTATATGAAAAGCTTCAAACGCACTCAAGTCGTTACCTGCATGCTTGTGAATAATGAGCAAGACAGCGCTATGAATCACAGCAAACTGAGCACAGCACATTCAACCATGGAAATATTTGTCAAGCCCCTTTTATATTAATTTTCTTTTACTTGTTCCAGCCACAGCTTTAATGCAACTGATGGGTCTTGTGCTTTTATTTTTAGCTAATGGCAGGGTTTTGATTTCCAAACAGACCCACTGAGTTCCTTTTCTGCAATTATAATCTATCATGTTAATCTGCCTTTAGACTTTTACAGTCACAGGGAGCTGAATCAAGCGTCGCATTCCCAGAGGGTTAGTTAGATTTTTTTTATGCCTGCAATGTTTGCATGTAGACAGCGAGCTTGTTAAGATAGAGAAAGAGACAGAGAGCAAAACAATGATTCTATATAGTAACAGCAAACTCAGTGTTAGTCCTTATATAGTGAAAATGACACCAGTGTGTTTGGAAAAACTCAAGAGATATGAAAAAATACCAAACACTTACCCCAAGAACTCCACAAGAACAGACCATATTCATTGGCCATGTCATGGAGGGTAAAACTGATGGGGCCAGTGAAATGGACTATTTCGGAAGAGGGTGGCTGCAGCACTGAAGTGCATCACTCTACACTGCAATATTTTGTTGCAGGTCCCACTTGAAAGAAACCTTCCTGTGCCATTCTAAACTCTGTAAGGGTCAGATTTGTGCAGAATTCCAAGGCTAAAAACCTCTCAGTTCCTTCCTTCCCTTTGTGTTGATCTCAGAATCAGGACAGTTTGTATCTTTGTTCACAAAGGATTTACTGCACCTTTGTTATTTCTTTAAAAGATTTCATGAAAGTATACACTACTAGATTAATCTTGACATTCCAGGCATAAGGCAGCACCATTCACACCCACCCACCCACCCAAACATATGCACTGGATTTGCCCATGTCCTGGGGAAAATTGGGCCTATTTAGAAGGATTCAGGCATCAGCCAAATTGGGTTGAGAGACATGGATTACTGCAAGTCAGGCTGGATGCCCCAGCACAATCTGGAGCTGTCAGGGCTAGGGCATCAGGCAGGAAAGAGAGGCAGGCATTAGACAGGAAAACCCCACAGAAAGGCTGAGACCTCGCTGGCTGTGTCTTCTTGTAAGAAGGTAGGTTCCCAATGCTGCCTGATGCTCCATCCTTCCTAACACCTAGGGCTGGGTGATGTTAGGTTTTCAACATCACAATTTATCATCAGCCAAACGTTGTGGTTTGGTGATAAACTGTGATGTTGGAAAAAGCTCAAGAAATAGAGTGAAACTGCCTCAGCTCTCACTGTGGGAGCTGAGGCTCTTTCACCCCAGCACCTCACGGGCTGGGGCCAGATCAACTAGCCCCAGCCTGCTGCTCACCTGGGGAGTGGAAAAGCTCCCCATCCAGCTGAGCAAGACCCAATGTCCCTGCTGCTGGTGGGTAAGCAGCAGAGACATTGGGGTGACTTTGCAAGGCTCAGCTGGGGGGGGCAGGAGGGTTCCCTCCCAAATGACCCAGCCCCAATGTCACTACCGATTGTGCATCGTTCACACCAGGAGAAACGGCACAGCCCACCCTCCCAGGCAAAGATGGCAAGGTACCTTATCTGTGCCTTGTGGCATGGGGCTGCCTGAGCCTTCTTTCGAGCACTGGGCCTGAAACAGATTCAATGGAGAGGTGTGACTGAGGCTGCACCTCCCCAGCTGAGCAGCGTGCTTGCAAGCAGGAGCAGGATCAGGGCTCTCTCTTTAAGTGTAATGGAGCCCCCACCCTATTGTTGGCTCGTGTGAGCTGGTGGTGGGTCAGGGCTTGGCTGCTTGGCTGAGGCAAGGGCAGCGGCGCACTCCTCAACCAAGCAGTGTAAAGAAATGGAGGGAGAAACAAGCTGTATTGCTCCTCACCAATGCAGTTTTATTCTTCCTCTGCTGGTGTGAAGGACAAACTGCAATGGTGGTTTCACTCAGCAGTATATCACTGCTGAAACTGCTGCCGCTCTGGAGTCCTTCTGCCTCCAGCATAGACTCTCTCCAGGACTGTGTTTCTCCCTCAGATTGTTTCTCCCTCAGCGTGCTGGGCGCTAGTAGCAGAGGGATATACCACTAAGTGAAGCTGTCATCGCAGTCTGCCCCTCATACTGGCCCTGGGCGATATGTTGATATATTGCCTAGGCCTACTGACACCCTGTCCTTGAAGTAGCACGTCTCATGACTGATGCCTCTGTGCAACAACTGCTGAAAGGGGGCATCGATTCTGCAGAGTGCAGGATGCTCCCCTTTGAAAAGGTATCCCTGCAAGTAAAGCAGCATCCCATGCTCTCAGTTGGAAGTGGGGAAGGAAATGCAATATCTCCTCCCCATCCTGACAGTATGGTTAATTGGCTTTCGAAAACCTAATTAAACGTAAGTGTGTGTGTGTGGAGCCTGTTATAAATAAATTATTGATTAATATTTTCATAACACTTTCAATCATGTTCCCAGGGCAGTTTACAAAAAGATTAATACTGTATATATCTAAACAGATAATGTGCATAACAGGCAACCGTTGCACACATTCACCAGGTTGTCTATGGGCTGAATACCCATTTGGTGCCACCTATGAACAGTATTGGGATGCGGGTGGCGCTGTGGGTTAAAGCCTCAGCGCCTAGGACTTGCCGATCGAAAGGTTGGCGGTTCGAATCCCCGCGGCGGGGTGCGCTCCTGTTGCTCGGTCCCAGCGCCTGCCAACCTAGCAGTTCGAAAGCACCTTCGGGTGCAAGTAGATAAATAGGGACCACTTACTAGCGGGAAGGTAAACGGCGTTCCGTGTGCTGCGCTGGCTCGCCAGATGCAGCTTGTCACGCTGGCCATGTGACCCGGAAGTGTCTGCGGACAGCGCTGGCCCCCGGCCTATAGAGTGAGATGGGCACACAACCCTAGAGTCTGTCAAGACTGGCCCATATGGGCAGGGGTACCTTTACCTTTACCTTTATGAACAGTATTTAGAAACTATTGTATGTTTCTTGGATAGTATGCAAGTTGACTGGAGAATGTGTATATTGCCCCCCCAAAATATATGAAACACTGTTGCAATATGTACGTTCCCCGTGTCCTGATAGATATTGATTATAAAATGTGTGAAATTTCCCTATTCGTTATGTACATATTCTACAGGAGGCATGGTGGGCATGCACAGTGGGTGGTTGTTATGCTGCTCAGTTCACATAATTGTGGTTTCAATTTTATTTTAATTTAGTACTTGTTATTGTTATCCACCTTGAACACAAAGAGGAGAAGGGTAGGGTATCAGAAATCTAATAATGATGGCAACAACAACAACAACCCCTGACACAAACATGCACACACATTCTAAAAGACAAAAGGCATAAAAGCAGCATAAAGGAATCACCAGGATTGAAATTGTGTTTTAAAGGCTTAGGAAAACAAAACAGGACTATAAAGCTGCAATCCCATGTTCCCTTGGAAAATGTAGATGGAGAGAAATTGTTTGGTGTTGTGTGTGTGTGTGTTTCAGTGGGGGGCATTCAGTTAAATTGATCAGTAGTAAACTCAACACATAACCAAGCACTTCTTCACACAGCACAGAATTAACTTGCGTAGCTCATTACCATGAGATAGTGATGGCCATTAGCTTAGACAGATTTATAAAAGGATTAAATAAACAAATGTACAACGGATAGCTCTATCAATGGCTGTTCACCATGATAGCTGAAACGAACTCCATGTTCCAAGGCAATATATCAGTGTGTACCAGATGCTGAGTACAAATAGAATGGAGCTTTCAATCTCTCTAGATGGAAAAATGGAGATTCAGTGCATTGACAACAGTTATTCAGTCAGTGAAAATGCAGTCCTGGAAAGAGACTGAAAACACCCCCTATTGGCTGACAGGATTATAACATCACTAGTCTTTTCTCCAAGCTACTGCTTAGACTATAGAGACATAGGAAGCTTGCCCCAAGTCAGACCATTGGTCCATCTAGCTCTGCATTGCCAACACTGGCTGGCTGTAGCTCTACAATGTTTCAATCAGGAGTTTTTCCCAGCACAGCCTGGAGATCCTAAGGAATGAATTTGAGATATTTTGTGTGCCAAGCATGTACTCTATCCCTGAAATAGAGCCCTTCCCTGAAAGTCTGCAGCTGTTCTAGTCTTCTCTAAGATACCTGCTGAGGAAAGGAAGCTTTCAGCCCTCATTTGAGTGGGAGGTTTGACTGAGGGAAACTGATGAACTCTGTCTTTTCCTCCCCTCATCTCTAGGGACATTGGAACCCTGGTTTTGTGCAAAATAGAAGGCAGGGAATTACATCCAAAAGATATGGGAACAGAGCAGCGAAGCTATCTATGACCTGTGTGAAGATGGAGATAGTGACGGGACTAAAGTTCCTTTCCCTTGAAACCTGCTTTCTGAGCAGGTTTTTGCCTTGTTTGTGATGGGAGGCCAGGATATACCAGTCCTTTGTTGGCACCTCGCCCTTTAAGTAGGCCATGATCTGCACCACCAACCAGGCAATGACCCCTAAGAAGACCACATTTGGGTATAGTCTGGAGACTCTACCTGCGAGGGAAAGGCAAGACATTCTCCATCAGCTACCTGATGGCAGAGAAGGAGCCCAGCTTCTGTGGCTTAGGCAGAATGAAGGGTAGGAATATAGAGAAGTTATGAAAAGTCTCAGGGAGTAGGAGAACCAATTGTCAATGCAGAAACCAAGCTGGGAAAGCAGGATGCCTAAATGTGGTCCCCTAAGCCTCATTGGGCATGACCTGAGAGGGGATAACAACAGCCTATGCTTATATACTTCCTGCTCCTTAGGGGCTGCCAAGGGCATTGAGAAAGAATACATCTCTTCTATTTGTTGAGGGGTGGGGGAGCCTCCGCTGAAATCCTGAGGCACCTAGGAGGAGCTGTCTGCCCCTGGAATTTTGGACTTATTCCTCAGGATATTCAATTGGAAAAAAGGAGACTTGGACATTCTGAAGAAACAACTACACTGAAAGAACCCCCTGGAAGAAGAGTTATGCTGAAGGATTTGGTGCTGGGATGAATCTGGGTCAGAAATGAAAGCATCATTTCTGGAATGCAGCTGAGCAGGCATTAATTGGTGCGTTTTCTTTCTTTATTTGTTTACCTCTGCTAGTTGTGGCAATGGAAGGCATGGGACGTATTTCCTTGGAGGTGCTGCTTCCCCAGGGCTATAGAACATTCCCCAGATGAAGAAGAATTCTGATATTATGGCAATATTTTTTAGAGGATGTTCAAAATTTCCTGGTGTTCCTTTCCGGTGGTTAGACAAATATTTGGCAAATTTAATGTTCTAGTTTTGCAAAGTAGGTCTGGAGGCTCCCCAGACAATCCGAAAGCATTTCCTGTTTCCTTGTGTGCGTTAATACTTTCCCCCCCTTTGCACAGGATTTTCAATCCCTGAGCTGTGTTGCTGCTTTGAAGAGGATCATTTGGTATGGGCTGCACATTTTTCAAGCAATTTTGGAGTGTTTCTTACTTGTAGTGCAGGGATTATTTGTCCTTTCAGAATTTCATATTGTAAAGGAAGATGTTGATCTCTCACAAAATCCCATGCTCTTATGCAACCCACACAACCTGTTGAAGCTCAGCCAAGCATACTAGCACAGTGCAGCTCAACAACCATCTATGACAGTCTACCAGTGGCTGCTCAACTTCTAGTTTCAGTTGCCTGTCTGGGACTGCAAAATATGGGTGATGCAAAGCAGACAGTGGGGCACAATTAAAGATGGGGAGAAATTCAGTTCACATTTAAAGGTCAAACTACTTAATTTGCACTTTCAAAACCATATCTGAACTGAAACACAACCATCCTTTGGAATTTAGACTTCTCTGAATTTTGCAATGCTACTCTGCAGCAATGAAATGCAAAATGTGTAAAGTGTGCAGATTAAGGCATATATTAGTGAAAGCCGCACAAGTTAATTATATTAGAAAACATTGTGTTTTAAAAGTGTATGGTGCAAGATTGGGAGAACTAAGATGCTGCTGAATATTCAAGAGGACTTATTTGTTTTTTTTTTTGGGGGGGGGGAATTGTGGCAAACAGAACTTAAGAGTGGGGGGAAAGCAATGGAGAGAAACTAAATTTACCATGGAGTAGAGAATTATGATTGAAGGTTTGTGGCAATTTTTGGTAGTGGTAGATGGAACTTACCAGGTTCTTTCAGTGCTCCAATGCCTTGGCCTTGTGGCTGCCATTTTTAGATATCACAAAATATTCTATTAATAAAAGGAATTTTGAAAAAATATTCACAGGGGCCAGAGTGTTAGCTCCAGTAAGTAGTAGTTTCATCCACCCATTACCCAACATCCCCTAACTTCAGGCCAAATGTTCAGCCCAGGAAAGCTAAATCCAGCTACAGGGCTAGCACAAGACATTTTTATTGCCTGAGGTGAAGGACATGATACTGTCTGTGTGATGTTGTGTGTACCTCTCCTGTTTCACATGTAGAAGCCAACTAAATTGCTAGTTGAATCTCACTTTATATGGAACTACCCAAAGGAATCCCATCTAGTATGCAAACTTCAGAAGGGGCTTTATGGATTAAAACAAGCTGCTAGAGCATGGAAGGAGAAGCTATACCAAATGCTCATAAAGTTGGGGTACACACAACATCACACAGACAAGTGCTTGTACATCAAATGCAAAAATGAACAATTTTCTTACGATTTGGCATTTTTGAATGTTTTATAATTGCAACTGAAAATAACCAAACTACCCAGAAACTGTGGAATACCTAAGAAGTAGAATTCAAGGAGCTGGGAAGATGGACCTTAACCTCTGGTTCTAAAGCAGAAGGCTATTGAATTGCTTGGCAGCCTAGGGCTGAAAGAGGCCAAGGAAGTAGCCATGCCAATAGTGACTGACTTTCGAAAGTGTAAAGATGCGTCTGAAATCTTGACTGACAGTCAGTCATAGAAAAGCCCCTGTGCCTAACCACAACAACCAGAGCTGACATAGCAAATGCAGTGGGAATCCTAAGCAGGAAAGTTAGTTCTTCCCCTGGGAAGGACTGGACTGCTGTTAAAAGAGTGCTGACTGGGCCAGGACACAAAGGTCAAGAAATCACCATGTGGATTTCTCTTTTTGTTTGGAGATACTTCTGTTTCCTGGGCCAGAGTCATAGCTATGACTGAGGCACGCAGAGAACTGGTCAGGGTTGGCCAACTAACTGTGGACTTTGGGTTATGTGGGCAGAAACCTGTGGAAGATAACCAAAGCTGTTTGAAATTATTTCAAAGCGAGACGTTCCATGCAATAACTTGTTGAATTGGCACATTATTAAATCAAAGATATGGCAAGGTGGCAAGGCTTTGTTCCCCTTCAGACTACCACAGAAGCTCAATGTGTGAGGAGGTTGCTGCAGCTCAGACTTCATGGCACTTACAAGCCTCTCTTGAGTTCCTATAGCAATAATTTAGGAACTTTCACCACTGTAACTCAGTCAAGTTTTACTGTCTGTGCAAATTTTCTGAATGCTTTATGGAAAAGCATGTGAATCCAACCTTTGAGGAGTAAGTAAACCATTTTTAACTTATCAAATGTGTGGTCTTTCCATATGCTAGTCAAACTGGGAAACTTTGAAAGAAAAACAGAAGGGCATATTTAAAGGTCTGAGCCTGAATTTCCATGCTTTATTTTGCTGCATATCTTTTGATTTTAAATCTCTGTTGAGGTTCTCTTTCCAAAGAGTACTTGCCCCAAACCTGAATCCTGGCATCCAGGAAATTATCCTTTTAAAGGGCATTCAAATCACATACATTTTAGGTGCATTCGAAGAACATATAAATTATATAACTTCCCCCAAAAGAATCATGGGAACTGTAGTTCTCCCTCAAAGGCCTATAATTCCCAGTACCCTTAACAAATTACACTCCTGGTATTTGCTTTAAATGTTAGTTGGGTGTTCTTTATATGCAGTGAATCTGCCCTATATTTTGACCAATTCTTTATCCAAAATATGATTTACATCTGAACCAGAGCCAGAACCAATTAATGCAGCTTGGGGAGTCTGATAGTTATTGGGGGGGGATAATGGGCATCCAGGTTAGGGTGTTTCAAACATTTTCTTATTATTCATATGTGCAATGCTGGGAAATGATTAGAAGAGTTGAATAGTGAAGGAAAGCATGGTTTAAGATTGCTAGAAGAGACTGGAGCAGTAAGTGAGGAAGGGCTATTGGTCAGTGGTAGAGAATCTGCTTTGCATGCAGAAGGTCTCAGGTTCATTCACTCGCATCTCTTGGCTGAGAGAGAAACCTGTCAGAAACCCAGGAGAGAAAGTTTAGCAAATTGTCTCGTTGGATGTATGGAAACTTCCCCCTAACAAAGCTAGATTTCTGAGCACCCTAATAAACTACAATTTCCATGATTCTTTGGAGAAAGCCATGTACAGTGGTACCTCTGATTACGTACTTAATTCGTTCTGGAGGTCCGTTCTTAACCTGAAACTGTTCTTAACCTGAAGCACCACTTTAGCACCTCCTGCTGCCACTGCGCTGCCGGAGTACGATTTCTGTTCTCATCCTGAAGCAAAGTTCTTAACCCGAGGTACAATTTCTGAGTTAGCGGAGTCTGTAACCTGAAGCGTATGTAACCCGAGGTAACACTGTACTTTAAATGTGTGGTGTGGATCTAACTATAAACAGTAAAAATAATAAACAGCATGGGCTGAAAGAATGCTTCCCTGCTAGTATTGCATTTGCCACATAGCAGACTTTCATGTAAATCTTTTGAAACTTTCTTTCACTATTGTATGAAAGGGTCACATTGGAACCAGGCTGAAATCAGGCTATGGGAAAGCTCGAGAAAGATCCCTTGCCTTATAGGACACCCACTTCACACCCTGAGAGCCACAGGATTGGACTCTTGCTATGTAATAAGCATTCAGAATTACTGTTTACATTCAATTTCAGCACGCTGCTCTGCCTGGTTGGTGGAAGGATTATCCCTCACTTTGGAGTTTTTATTCTCGTCGGCTTAAGTCTCTCCGGGGGTGGGTGGGGAATCCTGCCATGTCCTTCTGTTTGAATTACAGGTTGCAGGCAAGATCTCAGGCACCATTCACATTTATACCATAATCATAACTAATGGCACATTACACGACTATGTGTGGGATGAGTCCTTAAGACTCAAGGTCAGCCGCTCCTTGTCTGGGCCTGCAGGAGGTTTGGCAGCACTGAATCACTTTGGTTTTTCACTCTACTAAACCTTTTAAATCTCTGTCCTGCTGCTCTTGAGAAGTCAAGCCACACTGCACTGACTTTTCAGATATGGTCATATTCATACTACAGTGGTACCTTGGGTTACATACGCTTCAGGTTACATACACTTCAGGTTACAGACTCCACTAACCCAGAAATAGTACCTCGGGTTAAGAACTTTGCTTCAGGATGAGAACAGAAATTGTGCTCCAGTGGTACAGCGGCAGCGGGAGGCCCCATTATCCAAAGTGGTGCTTCAGGTTAAGAACAGTTTCAGGTTAAGAACGGACCTCCAGAACGAATTAAGTACTTAACCCGAGGTACCACTGTATAGCTAAAGTATAGCTGTATGACTGAAGTTCTAAAATTCAGGTGTCAACACTATTGACATGGTTGTTGTCAGTGTTCTGTGGACTGTTGCTCTGTGATAGAATGATGGACAAACCTGTCAATTTTGGTTTCTCGTTTTTCCAATCTTAAGTTTTGTTTGTCACATTTCCACATCTGTTTGCACTATTTAAAAAAAGCCTTTATGACCCCCCCACGCATTTTATCGTGAATGTACATGCTTTTACAAGCACGTATGTGCATGCGTATGCCCACTTACACCAAATGCGTTAATTTTCTGTACACATATTTTGCATTGGAAAACTCTTAGCTGCAAACTTTGAAAAAATGTAAATGTCAAAAGATGTTTCAGTTCCCATGTTGCTTTGGGAACTGTGCTTCACATATACTCTTCACATACAGACCTTCCAAAATTCAACCCTTGGTGATCAGAAAGTGAGTGGTGTGAAAGAACCCTTGCAGAGACCCTGGATAGCTATGGGACTAGGTGGTCAAATAATCTCACCTGGTAGAATAAGGCAGATTCATTTTCCTATGTCATCCAATTCTTCATAGGGGTCACAGCTCAGTGCTAGATCATCTGCCTTGGATGAAGAAGGCCCCTGCTTCAATCCCAGGCATCTCCCAGTAGGGTTGGGAGAGACTCTCTGCCTGGCACACTGGAGAGCTGCTGCCAATATATAAAACACAGGCTTGGGGACCCAATTTTCTGATGAAGTAAAAAGGCAGCTTTGTTTCTCCCTAAGCAGTGCTTCTCTTTGTATAATGTGGATCTCACCTGCGTATTAGAGCTTTTCATCTTCCTTGTTGCTTGGTACAATATGGTTCTGTGGGTGCCCAACATCATGTATCTTTCTGCCATACTGGCTACATTCCCAGGGTAGCTGCTGAGTAAATGGGATGGGGGAGGTAAGAGCAGGCAACAGCAGTGCCAGTTTTTCTTGCAGCTGGGGCCAGCTGGACTTCCCCTATATAATGTTGCTTATACTGCAAGACAAAAACAGCAGTGGTGTCCTGGTATACTGCTGTGTGTTTAAAATATATATGGTAATTTCCCCCTTATTCACTTGCCTAATTAATCTGTGTTGTATCAGTTTTCTTGTTTTAATCCAGAGTTGTCAGACTATAGTCACTTTTGAAATGATACGTTCCACAAGGTTAATTGCATTTAGGAGAGACCAATTTTTAGTTACTGAGAGAGTGACTTTCAGCTGATGAAAATGGAAAGCAGAACCTCCTGTCTTGAGCTAAAAGTACAGTGATACACAGAAAGCACTATGTCAAAAGGAGAGGACGACGATATTTGCTACCTAAATCTATCTATTAGGGGTTCCAAAAGGGAGCTCAGAGTTGGAAAATGCAGATGCTCCTGTGTGAAGAAAAATAGCCCTTCCCCAATCTGAAATCTTCCAAGGTGACTGATACGGAGAACCCACTATTCACGTACAAGTCCTGGTCAACAACAGGAACTGGCAGTGAACACTCTACGGCCGGTATCTTCAACCTTTTCAGACCTAGGACCCACTTTTAACCAAACATGCATTTGGGGACCCATTTTGTCACACATATATTTGCATGGTGGTAGTGCTTCTGTTGTGACCCACCTTGGATCAGACCATGACCCGTTAGTGGTTCCCAACCCACCAGTTATGACCTGTTATCTAGAGCAGTGTTTCCCAACCTTTTTTGGGCAAAGGCACACTTGTTTCATGAAAAAAATCTCGAGGCACACCACCATGCCAGATGGGGGAAGGTCACTTTTTACTTATGTAAAAAAAAAATAAAAAAATAGTAACAGCATAGAAGGTAATGGTTAGGCTAGCATCCCTCTTCCAAATATGCTAGGTTTTTATTTGCAGGGACTGTTCTACATGGGAAAGCATTCAGCACTGTCATTCTCCCATCTGCCATCTGAATTGGTACTATTCTGGGTCAACTTACTCTGCTGCATGTGTAGATGAAAATGGCACCAAGTGTGGGGGAGGGGGCAGAACAGGTTTCAGATACAGGATATTAAGCATACACGTACTTCAGATTGAACTGGTTGCTTGCTTTGCAAGTTTTCATTTCCCAAATGACTGCCTTGGCAAGCGCAATACCTACCAGGCTCAACGCCGGTCTCGCGCTGCCGCTTCCCGCGCTCTCAAGGACCCGGGAGGAGGAAGGCGTGAAGGGAATCCCGAAGGCGCGAAAACCTCGCGCATGCGCAGGCCTTCCGCCTGCGACAGCCCAGTAGGCCGGCCGAAGCGAGCGGCAATGGGATGTGGGAGGGAGCTCGCTCGCCGCCCCGCGTGTGCCTATGTGGGGCACGTTACAGCCCCGTGACGTCAGCGCCACGCAGGCAGCCAGGCAGGCAGACGGCGAGAGCCCCGCGCTGGGTGGCCTCTCCTCGCCGCCGCCGCCCCGCCTCTCGCCGCCCGACTCGCCCGCCTCCCTCCAGGCAACATCTCGCGGCACACCAGGCAACTAGTGTGCCGCGGAACACCGGTTGGGAAACACTGATCTAGAGCATCCTGCCCTAACCCAGGGGAACATGTTCAATGGACAGGGCTCATGAGAGTTGATGATCCAAAGCATTAGGAGAGCACTTGGTTAGGGAAGGCTGTTTTAGAATGCCCACATCTGTGCTATTAAGGAACAGAAAATGACAAAACATATGCACATAGGTCCTGTTCATGTTGTTGTTTCAAATTATGTAAATAAAATCAATCATAATGCAGAGAAATGTACTTTTGGGACTGAGCTATAGTTGACAGCCTGGAGCAAGTCAGGAGCCAGGACCAATATGCAATCAGGACCAGAAAACAACCTAGGAATCAGGTCGAGTGATGAGGAGAAATTAAATTTATAGCCCCTTCTTGTTGAGGAAAGCCAATGGCTAGGTTTGCTGTGCAAGAGCAAAGAGCCATCCATTCTAGATTCTAGTCCCAGCTGCAACTTACTAGCATGGCACCATCAGTTGATGTTTCTTACCTGGAAGGGGTGGAGTATGCAAATGGAGAATTCTCTCACAATATTTTGTGCAATGAGAATACTAGTGTTTGTAGGGTGGTAGGCCCTTTGCTGATCTTGAGGTCTGAGCAAATCCCCATTACTTCCATCTGCAGTTAGCCTTGGTTCAAATAACAAGGTTGCCTTCCTGTCCTCATTCCCACAACTATCTTATTGAGAAACTCTTCATATTACCTCACAGGGAAGCACAAGAACAAGATCTCCAGGCAGAAGGCTAGGATCCTGTAACCATTGCAAATTCAGAGTGCACAACCCAGAGGTAGGATATCCTGTAGTGTTGGCAAACCTTGAGACAGAAAGTAGTTACATAAAAAGAAAAGAAAGATGGGAGAGAACTCAGGGAGAAAGCAATGCTAAAAGGTAATCAATGCGTCTAAATTTTCATATAGGATCTATAGACCTTTATCTCAAATACATTTTAGACTGACATTGTAATTGACTTCATCAGTCTTGAAAATTGTCACTGCAAGTCAGACAGGCTGCCTGCACTGTTCCTGCAGTTGGGAAATAACATTAGCAAATGCTTATTGCTAAATGAAATTTTCTAGCTACAATTTATTCCACAGAGTAGATTTTATTTTGTTTTAAACATGCACTGGCAAAATGAAATCAGCAGACCAGAAGAGGAGACCATAAAGATTTAGTAAGAATGGAAAGTCACTCAGTGAAAAGAGACCCACAAAGTCCATAGTTACCCAGACTCACTACCTAGACCAGGAGATGGAAAACTGCAGCCCTCCAGATGTTGTTATACTACAGCTTCCATCATTTCTTATCATAGGCCATGTTTGTTGGGACTGATGGGAGCTGAAGTCAAATGGTATCTGTACCATACACCTGACCTGCACAATGATAGTTCCATTATCACTGAAAGAAGGCTTTATTTGATGAAACATTTAGAGACCTCTTTAATATTATCACCCAGCAAAGAGGAATGGTTTTGTTTTTGATTTGAAGATGAAGCTAATCCTCATCTACCTGAGAGACCCTAACACACTGCTCTCCATATGGTGAGAAATCAGAGCAGAGATTGGGTTTTCACTTGGCTGGGAAGCAGCAAATCTCAGCAGTAGCCACTAGTAGTGGTTGGCAGGGTAGTGCAGTTACATGGGGTACCTGATCTTTTTGTGTCAGAGTCACTTGCTGCTCATTGGAAGGGAGAGTAGGAGGGTCAAAGAAGTGGGGAGTTCAGTGCTGCACAAACACACTGGCAGGAGTATCATATTAGCTCTACTGGAAAATTAGCACAGCATCAACACCCCTGTTGCTGATACAACACCATCCCTCCCAGTAAACACCACAGACTGAGTAAACACTGGCAGCCCCCCCCCCCATCATCGGTCCCTCTCTCATTTCTTTATCCAGGAGTTGGAGGTATGTTTCCAAGGCAAGGATGAGGAATCTGTTTCTCTCCCCCCCCACCCAGATGTCTTATGCCAAAGCCCCATGACCCACAGTTCCCTAGTGATTAATAAACACATGGACACAAGGTAATACCCTGATTGCTGATCTGGCAGATCCTTAGAGTTGGGGGAGAGGAAATTGGTATCCTAAAGCCCTGAGTGAAGCCCTCCCAAAGGTACCTAGCCAAGTTGAACTGGCTCCCAAGCAGCTGCAAAGGGAAAGTCCCCAACAATCCTGGTGATGGCTAAGCAATATGGCCAGGGAAAGGAATTGGTGAGATCTAAGATCCAAGTACTGAAGCAAAGCAAGATCCAGTGAAAGGGCAAGAGAAGAGGGTCCCGTGGCCATGCCTCAGTTAAATTTCCCGTGACCATGTCCCCTACTGATGCTGATTGGCCAGTGTGTCCACACTGGGCATGGCCCTGCCCAGTGCCAATGATGTGACCAGGACAGCATGAGGTGGGCGTCAACTCCCTGCCCCCACGCCAGATCACTGCAAGGGCTCGGATACCTGGCCACAAAACTGCCCACCCAGAAAGGTGAGTGGACTTGTTGGACTTCAACTCCTATTTGCCAAAGACAGTATGGTCAATGGACAGGTAAGATGGGTGTTAAAAAAAACAGCCCACCTTGATGGTCACAGGTTGCCTATCCTGGTTCTTAAGTCACTCCCCATGAATGCTTGTGCCCCTGAACCATCTTTAACTACTGCATATCTATTTCTTGTCCATCTTATTGTGCTCCATAGGTGCAGCCAAGCCACCTTCCCCAATGGTGCAAAACCTTACAACTGAAGGGAGGCGTGTATATGAATCTGCCCTACCACTGCAACCCATAAAAGATTCCGTCTGCAATCCTTAACGCACTTGCACATTTGTTTGGCCCTTTGGTAGTCATGGGGATGCATCATAGTCAGTGATCTGAGAACTATAGTCTAGATTAACTTCAAATCAGCATTGTAAAATGATGATGCAACAAAATAACCTACTCATATGCTTGTGTGTGTTGATGTCTTCCAGCTTCAGCCAACAAATATCAGGAAAGACAAATGTCAGAATCACCAACAAATAAATCATTTCAGCACTGCTTCACAGCCCTTCATAGCAGTCACAAAACAAGGCCCTGGGGAACTTGTCAAGTTGCCACTCACTCTCTCATCACCAAGAGCCTTGTACACCCTTTTGTGTGTGTGAGGAATCAAGTGGGTGGAATGCAGAAATAGAAAAAAAAAGGCTTTAACAAGACCTCTCAGATCTTTTTTGTGGCAATTTGCTCCTTGCTAGGGAAGCCGCGAAATTGAACTATGAAACCTTTCCACAAGGTTGTACACTGCCAAAACTCCAGGGGCAAAAATCCTCAAATTCACTAAGGTGCTGTTTCTTATTTATTTGTTTGCATTTCTTAACTTACCCATCCTCTAAGGATCTCAGGATGGTGTAGATAGAGCTTGTTCCAACAAGCCTGAAAAGTGAGTGAGGTTGAGGAACAATGGACTAAATCCAACTAAGCTATACTCAGAATACAGCCATTAAATTGAATGACCATTAATTTCAAGGGGTCTACTCTGAGTATGACTAACATTGATTATAACTCAATGACCAGACCAAAGCCATTAAGAGCTTCAGGGCTGAGTAGGAATTCAATCTCAGAGCATGTATAAGAAGCTGACATAATTGGCCACTTGTTGAGGACTTTGGTCAGGTAGGCTGCAAAACTGCAACAGTCCTCTGAGTTTGCCTCTTACGATCCATACCATTGCCTTCTCTGAATCATGGTAGTGAGGAAGAAGTGTGAGAATCTTGTTAAAGAGTGGAATATAAATATCCCAAATTTTTTATCATTCATTCATACATATGCACACACATATTAGGATACATATATGCTCTACCTCCTCTATTAAGAAGGGGGGGGGGGGAGCCCAGTAGCACCTTAAAAAGGTAAAGGACCCCTGACAGTTAAGTCCAGTCGCGAACAACTCTGGGGTTGTGGTGCTCATCTCGCTTTACTGGCCGAGGGAGCCGGCGTTTGTCTGCAGATAGTTTTTCCGGGTCATGTGTCCAGCATGACCAAGCCGCTTCTGGCGAAACCAGAGCAGTGCACGGAAATCCCGTTAACCTTCCCGCTGGAGCTGTACCTATTTATCTACTTGAACTTTGACGTGCTTTCGAACTGCTAGGTTGGCAGGAGCAGGGACTGAGCAACGGGAGCTCACTCCGTCACGGGGATTCGAACCGCCGACCTTCCATGGTAAATCTGTTGACGACTGTTAACAGCTGCAATTAGTCCTACAGGAAAAAGCAAGGGGTAGTATGCAGATGACCAAAAATAGCTTTAGCATATGTAATGAGACAAGAATCCAATATCTCTATTCAGATCATATCTCGCCATAGTTTCTAAGGTGCTACTGTACAATTTATTATTTATTATTTTATTTTATTTCGACTGTATCAGACCAACACGGCTGTTCTGCTCATGCTCTCCAGGTGAGATTCCCAAAGGCATCTGATTGGTCACTGGGATAACAGGATGCTGGGCTTCATGGACTATTGTTCTGACATAGCAGGCACTTCTTATGTTTTTATGTGGTATTTGGCCTTCGGACCATGTTCTGGGATGAACAGTATAACACAACAGAAAAAGCACTTATATGAAAGATGTTACTAGGACTTTTCAGTAGTGGCCTCTATTTAATACCCTTCCCAGGGAAGCTCGTGGCATCAGGTGAAGACCTTTCTCTTCTCCCAGACATTTGAATGTTAGTTTTTAGCAGCAGTTGAATATATTACAGGACAATGTGTTTGGTGACCAAGTCTTTGTGTGGTTTGATTTATGATTTTGTCATCTGCATTGTGTCAGTTTCTAACCATTGTATTCTATGTTGATGTTTAATTTTTGTAAGTCGCTTCAAGACTTTTGTGGGAAGCAATTCATATATTGAAATAATAATAGTGGCAACAACACCAACTGGATTAGCTTCTGCAATTTCTAATGGCATATCCCCATGTACCATCATGCCTCAAGCCATTACTGCCACTCTATTTTTTTTTTGCAATGAAATCAGTAAGGCAACCTCTCCATCTTCTGATAACAACACATTTAATGCATGCTATTATTGCCATTTTGCTGCTGTGTCTGAATGAAGTTGGTAGAATCTGCCATTAGACTTTAATTGCTAAGTGGTTTTCTTATGAATTGCAAATCTATCCATGAGGATTCACTGACCATTTATATGACTGTTGCCCCTTTGAATCAACAGGACGACAATAGTATACAAGTTCAGCGAAGTGCTTTATTTAAAAATGCTGCATCGGAATATTGGGATATAGACTGTGCCTCCTTCCCAAATAATCATATTCTCCCATCCAACACCTAATGACATTTTCTGAGAGATGGACTCTTAAAGATGTTGTGTATCTAACCTTGATTGGCCTCCAATACACTGACATGCCTGGAGAAGCTTCAAAATTTAAGCTTCTGAGATCTATATTTGTGACATCAGATTTGTGATAGTCCATTTCTACTTGCAAGCTATCCCTTGATGTTGCTACCACCGAGGGCTGAACCATACACGTGTGAACAAACTCTGAAGAAACACTGAATTTTTCATAGCTGCCTGAAGTGAAAATTTACATTAGGGTGCTGTCACTCAGTTAAAGTTATCCTAGCCACCTACCTGGGAGTGAGTCCCATTGAATTCAAGTAGGAGTTATTTCTGAGTAGACATGTTTAAGATTGTGCTGTGACTAGGGTTGCCACCTTTGGTTAGGCAAAATATGGCTCAGATCGAGCAAAATAAAGGACAGATCATGGGGTGGGGATTGGGGAGCACACACACACTCATGACACCAAATCCCCCCCCCACTTTGTGGAAGGGGATTCCTCACATTCAGCCTCCTGCCTCCTTCACCACCTTGCCCCCCCCAAGCTGGCCCCACCAAGGATGAGGGCAAGGCTGCTTCCCACCCACCCACCCACTTTGTGCTATGTCTCATCTGCCTCTCCAGGCTGGTCACCAGCAGGACCCTTTCCACACCTTCCCATCACTATGGAACTCCCATGCACCTAGGGCTCTGCTGCTCATGGCTCAAACACGATCCACCCCAGCAGCTCCTCAGCCCAGCTACACTCTGGTCCCATGCTCAGCCCTCCCTGCACCTGATGAACCTCCACCTTCACTGTCCCAGAGGCCGAAGTGGCTGAAGGTGAACCAAGCATTTCTTTCTGGGGGTTGGGGTTGAGGGACAGCAGGGCAGAGTAGCCAACAAAGCAGACCACCTAGCTTTGCAGGCAGCAACAGAGGTGGAGAAGGAAGGAAGCAGGGGGCAAGAGGATGTTGCTTCTTCCTCCTCCTCTCTATTGTTGTTTGCACCAAACCAGGCTCCTCATAAGCTGCAACCACAGCAGTGGAACCACTATTTTGGGCTGCCCAAGCTCAAATATGGGAATAAAAGCATCCCATTTGAATATGGGAATAAAGGCATCCCGTCTGAAGTTCAAAGGGACAGGGGACACTTTTGTCCAAAAATATATATATGGGGCAATCTCATTTTTCTTGGGAAAGGTGGCAACCCTAGCTGTGATTTGATTATTCCGGTGGTTTTTAATTGATGAATCACTGCCCCCCTTTCCCTGGCTCCTAGGGTACACTGTGCATGGGTCCACAATGTGGATTCTGCTAATACATATCTCATTCCACTGTCCAGAAATGTGCCCCCTTGCCTGAACTGGGCAAAGCTCTGAGGTGGTGTTGGAGAAGAGGAGCATTCCCTTCTGCATATAAGAGAAAGATGAAAGCAGCTTTGTGGTGACTGACATCCTTGATTTTTGTAAAATCTTGTTTTAAGTATAGGTAAATAGGGGTTGGTGTTTTGTTTTTGTTTTTGAAAAGAAATCTTAATTTAATAATATTAATGTGACACCCCAAAACCACATTCTGCATTTATTTCATGCATTCCTCTATAATGACGCCTTAAGTATAACTCTATGATACACAGGGTATAACATGGACTAAAGCCAGTTTTTAGCCCAAGCCATAGCAAACAGTATATAACTAACTAATATCAAGTTCTCCAGAATATATTGCTGCTAATATGTAATGTAAGTGCTTGCAAAGTAGCCAAGAAGCACTGAGCAATTTCTGTGACATTTTGTAGTAAGCAGGAATTGCATTCCCTTGACATGGAGAAGATGTTGCCTCCCTATCAGTGGTTCTCCATCCCTTCTTGTCTCCATCCTCAGAAATTGACCTCGAGGCTACCTCGTCTGAAATCTCCACTTGCAATTTGTTTTGCAAGGAGTCTTCTGTCTAGACCTTGAGGCTCCTGGATTAAAGGTACAATGTGGTATGGAAAGCAATAACTAGATTTTTTAAAAAAAATCACATACTGTAAAATACTAACAAATTCAGGTTAAAGATGAACACGAAAATATATCTCTGTGTATACAGGTGCATGTCTGCTGCAGCTGGTGAAGAATGAGGCTGCTTCATCATTCAGTGGCATGCTGCTAATATTCTACAACTATTTTCTGTGAGATGCGCTAACACAGAAGGGTCATAATTCAGTGGCAGATCTGTATTGTATGCAGAATGTCCCATGTTCAATCCCTGGTGTCTCCATTTAGGACGGGAAGAGACATAAAACCACAGAGGGCTGATGCCAGTTAGAGTAGACAATACTGAGTTAGATAAACCAGTGAGTCGACTTCCTGTGTTGCTTTCACTGCTGCTGATTTACAAGATCCTAAACAGTCTGAGGACCAAATGCTTAAATTGAGTTTGTGCCTGCCTGACTACTCAGAGCTTTGGAATGGACTTGTCCTGGGGTCTCACTTCTAGGTGAGGCCTGGAGAACCTCAGGCAATGACAATCTTGATTCTGTGGGCCTCTCTATAAAATTCCCAGGTACTAGAGGTGTGATGGCATCATCAATACTTCAGTTTCACCATTTAATGAAGACTCATCCCTTAACCTAGACCTTTGAGTCCTATTGAGAGTTGAATACTTTATACACAGATACATATATACACACAAAAATGTACAAATGTTCATGAGGATTTATTTTTTTTAAAAATCATTAATACATGTAGAAATGGGATGAACTGAGTTTAAAACTGGAAAAATGAGAGACAAAGAGAAACTGAAATGGGTAGGTTCCTTTCAACCCTATCTCAGTGTTGTTAAGTGCTTAGAATTTGGGGAAATACAAATTCAACTCTTCGCAGAGGCAAGAAGCCCCCTAGGTCACCTTAGAGCAACCACCAGCTCTCAGCTTAACCTTCCAACAACTGATAGGGTTGTTATGTACATAAAATATTAGGATGTATGCATGGAAGCATGCACTCCAGCTTGAGGTCCACGGAGGAAAGATGAGATATAAATAAATTTGTGGGTTCTTACGTAAGAGTCTTCCCCAAAGTCAATAATATAAATGAAAATGTGTGGGTTCTTACGTAAGAGTCTTCCCCAAAGCCAATAAACTTTGGCTCAGAAGCAGATTGAAGGAAATTGTTTTGTTCTCTATGCATAGGTTTTCTTAGGAGGAGGAGGATAAAGAAGAGAGGAAACAAAGTGTTTCTTGGTGTGTGTGTTTTCCTTCTGATGTTGGCATTTTAATAGGACATCCTGAAATTGCACATTCAGGTGTGCCTAATGAACACGTGGGCACTTAAGTGCCACCTTGAACTTCCAAATGGATAGCTATTAAAATGCTGTTCTGTGAATACTGGGCCCGCAGCAGCAATTGCTTTTTACCGCTCAGGTAAGAGTTGCATTTAAAACAGTTGCACTGCATAATGTGCTATGGTTGGTTTTTAAAAACATACTTTAGCCACTGTGATTAGACAAAAACCCTTCTCAGAAATATTCTGAAGACCATAGACAGGATCTCAGTCAGCGTTAATACTTAACCCCTGTCTTGAAGTAAGACATTCTCAAGCTAAATCAGGTGAACCAAAGCCCCACAGGATGTATCTGTGACAGGGCTATACCAACTGAGACTTCAAGGGGAGAGATTCAAGTGGAGGATCCTTTCATGGGCAAAGTGGGGTACAACCCTGCCAAGCTATGGTCCAGATTTTCTTCTGCCCCCACAATAAATATCAATACATTTTCAGTGACTGAATGAATTATGGAATCATAATCATACACCCCCTGCAATGCATGTCTTTCTTCTCTGCTTAAGTCAGTCATAAAAATCATGAGCAGTAGGTCCCATCCCTGTCTCTAAGGAGAGGTATTGAAAAGAAAAGAAAAAAGCAAGCAGTTATCTCACACAGAAAGGGCTAGGCAAGGGAGGATGGAAGAGTCCTTGTCCTTTTCTCCTGCCTTTCTCTCTCAGAAGCCATACTTCAAGGCACAAAACAAAAGTTGGGAATGTGTGCAGATCTCTCATCATCTGCCCTAAGCCTTCATGTGGCTGTTTGCTCTTTCGCATCTGTGCACATGGTTCCCTCCTAAGCTAGCATGCAGCCGCTTGCCCATGCACACACACACTTGCTTTGTACACAAAGCGTGCTCTCTCTCTCTTATAGCAACTACTCACCTGCACTTTAAAATTTCCATTTCACTTTCATGTTCATTTTATGAATAAAAAAGAACAATGAATTATGCCCAAATTTGACAAACAAGGATTCAATAAATTGGAATTCTTTTTCTCCTGCTTGCTCCCAAAACTTTAGCCTTAATGCTAGAACCAGTTGTGACCCACAAATACACGAAATGGTGCAATTATAACTGAGGGAGTACAAGCTGTTCACTTCCTGTCCTTCTTTCACTATCTGTCATGGGTTCTGCCAAAGAGTCTTGTAAATTGTAAATTGTTGAGGAGGCTGAATATACTGTTTTGGAGAGCCCTTGTCCTCTGCACAGAGCTGCAGCCCCCAGAATTACATGGAGTGAAAGTATTGTTAAACCTGTTTAAGTTTGTTGAATATATAGGGTCTAAAAAATAAAGTTTTTCCATTTTTTAAAGTTGTGTCCTCCATTCTAAAAGAGCATGCATTCCCCCACCCCCATAAAGAAATACAGTGGAACTCATGCCAAATATAGAATCCTATTTATTTATTCCCCTAGCTTCCCCACCCCTTGTTTATCACAGGGGTGTAGTACAAAATAAAAGCTTTCAGCATCAGCAACTTCTCTCTTCTTCTTTTAGCATTGTGATGACATCACTGTAATGGCCAAGATCATAATCTGTTGCCCAAGCAACAATTATGAAGATAAAGAAGATGAAAGAAGAACAGTAATTGCCCTGAACAGGAAATTGTGGGAAGGAGGGGAGAATTTTATGTAGACAGTTACAACTGCAATGCATTCCTCAGGAAGTACTAAAGGAAAAGAGCCTGTTGAGAAACAAAGTCAGGAGGCAGTAGAAAGAAAATGATGAGAATGGACTGGAAATAGATTGCTCCATCTCAAAGTGAATATTGTAGAGGTGGATACATTGCATAAAGGGTGAAACCAATGGATTAAGGGGTTGCTGAAAAGCTAAAGCATTCAAAGGTTTTTATTATAGAAAAAAGATAACAAAGGAAGAACATGATAGAGGTATATAGAATTATATGCGAGGTTTGGAAAAAGTGGGAAGCTTTATCAACACAAGAAATAGGGATGGCCACCAACTTGGATGGCTTTAGAAGAGGATTAGATTAGACATAGAGGGCAAGGCTATAAATGAATGCTACATATGATGGTTCTCCCTCAAATGCCAAAGGCAGCAGTTACAGTTGGCAGGGCAGGGCAACAGCCAGAGCCACTAGCTTGTTAGGGAGATGGGGTGGGTAGGGGTGGCAATGTCACACTTGTGATGTCCTGACATCACATGAGTGAAGAGCCGAGGGCAGAGCCAATTGCGATGGCCATGCGTCTTCAATGGCTAGCAGCTCCTTCTCCTCCTGGCAATGCTACGGGGAGGGGGGAAGGCTGCTTCCACCCTTCTTCCCTTCCATGGCAGGAGCAGGAGGAGAAGGAGTAGACCACTGCAGCTGGGCCACACTTGGCTCTGCTCTTTGCCTCATTGCTCAATAGACATTGGGAGGCATCCCCCCACCAAAATCTTGGGGGGGCCCAAAAGGCTCAGCTCCCAGGAGCTGGCACCCCTGGCAGCAGTGCTTACCTTATCTCCTGTCAATGGCATTGCTATGACTTACCAGGAGAGAGAGGGTGTGATCCAACCATGAGGTTGACAAGGTGCAAACACACTATGGAATAGCTGGATTGGTGGAACTTCTGTATCACACAAACATCATGACCACTTTGAAACACATAAGCCCATCTCCCAGTAAGCCACATCAATGGCCCACCATCTGCTACTGTGTAATAGTGTGTCTCTGAATAGTTGTTGCTGGGAATCACAAGTGGGGAGACAGCTGTTGCACTCATGACCTGTTTTCAGGTTCCCTTAGGCCAGGATTTCCCAAATTTTATTCAGGTGGTCCACAGAGTGCCCACAGAAATCATCATCATCATCATCATCATCATCATCATCATCATCCAGGATCTAGAACAACATATTGTGATTGCTACAACAGGTATAATAATCATTAAGTGCTCCGCCAAGACTCAATTTTTCAAATGCTATGGGGTGGGGAGTTTGGGAAGCACAACCAAAGGCATAGTCTGACCCAGTAGGGTTTTTCATATGTTCTTATAGTTCTGATTAATTTATCCAATTCACCACTACAGGGTTTGGTGATAACCACCTTAGATGACATAAAGACAAATTTAAGGAGATTGGGTTGTTTGTTGACTCTTAACCAATTGAGCTAAATCGAACTGAGTTCAGAGACTCTGCACTTTTGGATACCAATTGATTGGGGCAAATAAGCAGGTGGAGCCTTTACCTTTCAGCACTGCATGTGAACTTCATAAAGCAACTTGTTGGCCACTCTGTGAAACTGGATGCAGAAACCTTTCAATGCTATATCCATGAAGTCTAGAGATTACAAAAGAATTTTTAAACAATTGAAAACTAAAAAACACAATATAGTATACAAGTATAATCAATATAGTATACAATATAGTATACAAGTATACAAAGTATAATCAAGAGTGGAAGCCTTGATCCTGAACATATTATTTTAAGTTAGTCACAGCTAACACCACCATTAATTTCATTAGGTCTACTCTGAGTTTTATTTAGTGAACCAAAACCTTTGTTACACACCCCATTCCTGGCACTTTGTTACAGAGCCCACACCTGACATCACTGTTAGCGCTGCTAAATCCATACATCTCTTGGCATTATCTTAGGATAATCATCTAACCTGCCCCCCAAAAAATGATTCCATACCTGTTATATTTGGAATGAGGATCCCTTCCAGCTACAGATACTGGGGCAGCACATGATCATCTATGTTTTCTTGCATGAGGCACCATTAAAAGTAATTTTTTGGCTGTTCCATTAGTAGAATGATGGCACCAGCGAGGGAGGGAATTCTTTATTTAGTACCTAGGGATAAATATACCCATTCTGTTGGTGATTTATTTTGTCGTCGGAGACCAAACACAACAAGGATTCACATTATATTCGACCTTGTGATCATTTAGCACCAAACTGGGAGCTGAACACAGCTGTCCACATTTCCTTCCTGATTGGCAGAGAAAATTAAGAAGAGAAAAGACAAGCTAAGGCCTTGCAATTTTTGTCAAGCATACTTCCAGAGTTTGGGGTGGGAGATCACACACACAGTTTTCCAGAATAAAGGAGGTTAGTTGCAGATTGCACAACGAAAAAACATTATCTCAATAATATGTTACATACAGAGGGCTTCATTCAACAGAATGTTTCTTCTGATAAGCGGTTTTGGCAACACTTTACAGAACTATTCACCTGAGGTAGGGTGTTGTTGTTTTTTGATGTTGTTGTTTTTTAACTAAAAGAAGCAAAAGGTAGAAAGGGGGGGGGGGGACTAGCCTTTGGAGTGCAATTGTGTCTTCAAGATACCGTGACTGAGCTGGTTCTTCAAAACAGTGTGGGAAGGAAATGGGACTGTTGAAGCAGAAACTGGGAATGTTATTAAGTTTGTATGTGTGCATTTTGTTCCTCCAAACATATATAGAACACAAGTTTTATAGACCCAAAGCTGTCTACGTTGCACAGATTAAACAAAACAATTACAAGAAGACACTTACAGGCCACTTGAAGGCAAATAAAAAGAACAGCAATGTTGGATCAAAGCAAAGATTCATCTGCTAAAGCAGGGATAGGAGACATTTTCTAATCCACAGGCTAGATGCCTTATTGACCCCATGACCAAACCCCTGTCACCATTAGAACTCACTACATATCCTGTCTCCATCACCTAGAGAACCTACAGTCACTATAGGGCAGGCATGGCCAAATTTGGCCCTACAGCTATTTTGGGACTACATTTCCCATCATCTCTGACCACTGGTCCTGTTAGCTAGGGATGACTGGAGTTGTAGTCCCAAAACAGCTGGAGGGCCAAGTTTGGCCATACCTGCTCTAGTGTGAAGCATGCCCATTGATGAGACTCCCCCGAATGGGCTGTACTTTGGAAGGACGTCCCTATTACTGCCTCTATGATTGTCAGACCCACCCACCCCACATGTCTTGCCTCAGTGTTCTCAAAATCCTGCCAGTGGAGATCTACATGCATTAAACTTTGGCGTACAAAGGTGAAGTACTTCTCTGCCTGTATGTACATTCTCACCACTGTCCCAGTTTTCACGTTGGCCCCAATGAACTGGTGAGATACAGCTTTTGAAATATCTAGGGATGTACATCTCTGGAAGCCCTTCACCTCTGATGCACAGACACAGCAAAAAAAGGGGAGGGAAATCTGAGCTGATTGCATTAGCAGCTTGGTGACCTTTGAAATGCTGATGTATTATACAACATTGCAATTAATGAAACAAGTGGCAAACTGCTCCAAGAACATGGACCACCAGCAGAAGGCAACTTTTTATTCACATGCAGATCAGCAAAACACTGAGTTTTTCCTTTAAATTTAAAAATAAAATTCCAAATGTAATCGATGTTGTTCTTACCACCAACCACGATAGCATATGCAGTCCTTGCCCTCTGGGCCATCCTTTTTCCTCTTATCTTCTCATTGTAGTTGATAACAAACACAGTGTATAATTGGACTCTGATTTTGTGTAAACTCGTTAAGATGTAGCTCCGGGTAAGCCAGTCAGAGTGCTTTTAACTCTTTGTGCTGTTTCAGTCCTTTTCCTCCACCATGAATACAAAAATATCTGGGTCATAACAAGAAGAAGCAGATACAAAAAAAATAAAAAGGGGGGTGGGGAGCAGCAGACATTCCAATGGCTGGATCAGAACGTTCATGCAGGACAGGATTTCATGGTGACTGGGAGAAATAATCCAAGGTTATATTTGCAGATTGAAGAATAATGTGCCTAGTGTTGTGATTTCTAAACTGAAGGTTGTTGGGGGAATAGAAAGGGAATGTATATACCTGCACCTTAGGTGTTGCTTAAGGATCTGAGAGGTTATTTTTGAAACACATTTGATTACAGCTGGGTTGGGGAATATTTTTCAGCCTCTATGTCTGATCCAAAAACTGCCCACCTGTCAATCACCTGATGTCATTATGGTTTCAGCTTACTTCAAAGGTGCCTCACTGTCAGCACCAATCAGCTGTATCAACATTGAGAGCGAGCCTTGCTTTGTCCATTTGCAGGCATGGTTTGCATTCAAGCAGTTCCTGTAAACTGCAATGCTGTGTTCCAAGCCAGTTTGCAGGGGAGAAATATCCTTTTGCAGGTGTGGTTTGAATCAGCTAATCAGCACTGTCAGTGGACTCTCCTTGTCAAGGAACAACTAGGAGTGTGCTTTAATACCCCTTTCTACCTTTTCAGCCATGTCTTTATCTGCCCCATGCCTGAGGTCACATATAATATCAGATGGGGGGGCAGGTAGGAATGATTTGAGGAAAACAGAAACATGGGCCAAACTAGGACACCCACTGGACTTATTTAGGCCTGCATGCCAGAGGTTCCCCATCACTAGAGCAGAGCAATCCAACAGGCATAGCATTTGAAGTTGTATCTGATTTTCTAGTGGGAGCTAATAGCAGCTGTGCATGGAGTGTGTGAGAGAGACACTTTTGTTAGGACTGTAGCACTAGAGAGAAAGGTTGTGCTGTGGTCCCTACAGGGACCACTACAGTGGCTATTAATGGTATGTTTTCAGTTTTTACTTTCAAGAGCAGTCGTTATAGTATTGCTGCAAATCACACTTATAATAATATTCAGTTTGGCAAATTTCTAGAAGATTAAAAGAACAGAATGTCACACATCATACACAATCAAAATGAAAGAATGCTGTCATTCTTAGAGTGTTCCTAGTAATATATTGGATGCTCTCCTGGATCCTGTTAATTCAATACATTAAAAAATTCATTTTTCAATAAATAAGTTGTCTCTTCATATTAATATAATAATGCATTTAACCATACAAACCAGATCCATTAAGATCCAATCTCCTTGTAGGAATTATTTGCTTTCCCCAGTTTTAATTTATTGTTATATGTGCTGTGGTTAATAGGTGAACCATCTTTTTAGTATCTACTGCTAAAACTTTTTTCTTAATGGAGCCAGAGAGTTTAACTGGTGGGTCCAATGACAATTTGCAGCCTTTTTAAAGAGTTTTCATTCCATTCCATCTCATTCCGATTGCCTCACCTCAAAAAAGATATTGTAGAGTTGGAAATTGTTCAGAAAAGCTCAACCAAAGCACCTCTATGAGGAAAGTTTGCAATATTTGGGTGCTTCTTAGTTTAGAGAAGGAAGGAAGGAAGGAAGTTTAGTTTAGGAAGGGACGCGGGTGGCACTGTGGGTTAAAGCCTCAGCGCCTAGGACTTGCCGATTGAAAGGTTGGCGGTTCGAATCCCCGCGGCGGGAATCCCCATCACCACCATGCACACACACTTTTTCCCTCCAGCTGTGGTGGCTGGTTCCCATTAGGACTAGTAAGTTGGAAAGCAGGAACCCCGACTTGTAGATGGAACTGGAGCCAATGACAGGCAGAGGCAACTAATTTTAGTGCTTTCCCTCAAGCTCTTTCCATATGAGTTCCGGAAAGGCAACACTGAAGCTAAAAAGGAGGCAGCTGACATGTTATGCTACCCCACCCCAAAGAAAAACCTGGTTGTATGTAAGAAGGCATGCAAGTGCAGCCTAGCTAGGGCACATTGAGGTTGGTGGAGCTGCTGCTCTCCAATATTTCTTTTTGATAGTTGTTACTGGACGCGGGTGGCGCTGTGGGTAAAAGCCTCAGCGCCTAGGGCTTGCCGATCGAAAGGTCGGCGGTTCGAATCCCCGCGGCGGGGTGTGCTCCCGTCGTTCGGTCCCAGTGCCTGCCAACCTAGCAGTTCGAAAGCACCTTCGGGTGCAAGTAGATAAATAGGGACCGCTTACCAGCGGGAAGGTAAACGGCGTTCCATGTGCTGTGCTGGCTCGCCAGATGCAGCTTCGTCACGCTGGCCACGTGACCCGGAAGTGTCTGCGGACAGCGCTGGCTCCCGGCCTATAGAGTGAGATGAGCACACAACCCTAGAGTCTGGCAAGACTGGTCCGTACGGGCAGGGGTACCTTTAGCTTTTACCTTTTAGTTTAGAGAAAAGGTAAGAGGTGACATGATTAGAAGTGTATAAAACTATGTATGGCATAGAGAAAGTGGATACAGACATTCAATGAGGCTGAATGCTGGACAAGACTATACTATGCAATTTGCTCCCACAGCAGGTTGTGACGGTGACTAACTTGGATGGCATTAAAATATGATTAGACACATTTATGAAAGATAAGGCTATTCATTAGCTGTGATGGATATTCTCTACCTTCACTGTTGGAGACAACTGTTTCTGACTACCAGCACTTGAAATCTGCAGGAGGGGAGAGAGCTCTTGTGCTCAGACCCTGCTTGTCGGCATCTGGTTGGCCATTGTGAGCAATGATCTGCATGCAGGGGGTTCAAGGTTTTATCTATGGCATCTCCAGTTAGGGTTAGGAATGATTCCTATCTGAAATCCTGGGCAGTTACTGTGTTAACCAAACTTGTGGATCTGCAGGTATTGTTGTACTCCAACTTCCACCAACTCCAGCCAACCTAGCCAATGATCAGGGATTATGAAAATTGTACTCCAGCACTTCTGGAGGTTCCTCATCCCTGGTGTATACAACTCCAAGAAAGAGAGAGATATTCCTTTGTATCTAGGTTTCCTAGATACAATGTCTCTAAACCATGTAATAGGACATGGGCATGGTTGTAAATAATTTTGCTGCAAACAAATCCATCTGAATTTTCAAATGAGTTGCTCTTCTCACAACAGAGGATTTATTTCTGAATGAGCAGATTGAGGAGAAAACACTGAACCAAATACAGGTGTCTTATTTCGCATTGCTTCTTCTGCCAGCATTTGGAAACCTGGCAACAATTTCTCCCTGATTAGTTTCTAACTCACACCTGAAGAGATTAGAACAAAGTGTTTAAAGTGCATATTTTAAAATCCCGTTATCTGTATACTAAATCTCCACAGTGCCTTAGCTGAAATGCAGCATCCTTGACACTGGGTAAAGGCTTGGATTCAGAACTCTCTGTTGTTTACAAATATTGCAGAACTTTCAAATGTAATCTAATTCTGTCTGTCTGTCACACACTTTCCACTTTCCCAAATCTCTTGGGTGAGACTTGCCTAATTTGTGCTTCCCACGTAAATATGAGAGTCAAACTGTAGCCATCTTCTCAAATTCACACTTCTCAGAATTTTGCAATGCATTTCTCCAGCTAAGTAATGTGTACAAATATGTATTTACTAGAATAAAAAATACCACTGAAAATAACATTAAAAAACAACAACCCCACCACAAAAACATTTTATTGGGGGAAATTGCTTTTTTTTTGGGGGGGGGAATGTGTATATCAGGAGAATTCCTCACTAAAATGCTGGTGAGTTTTAATCTGGACTTGCAAACTAGTGTAGAAATGTGGAGAACTGTGCTTAAGAACGGGGGGGGGGGGGGAGAGAGAAACATAGAGAAACCAAAATGGACAGAGTCACACATTTCCTAGGATAGAAAGCTACAAACAGAAGATATCTCATTGGTGTCTGAGCTTTCTTCCTTATGAACTGTCAAGGAAAGTGCCTTTGGAGATCATCTTCCCAAAGTGATTTTAAATGCATAGCAATAGGCCTGCATGGAACAGCGGGGGGCAAAATAATAAAGGGTGGGAGTCCAGGAACTCATGCTGAGCACACAGTAGCTGAAGCCAGGGAGTTACTTAGCCGTTGTGTATGATCAAAAGGCTGTAGCTTCTCCTTCTTTCCATAGAGGTGCAGAAGGGTCCCCAATGAAGTTCTTTTTCAAAGAAAGCAGTTAAGTGAGGACACCTGGCTAGCCCTCCTATGGTAGTATTGGGATTTGGGTGTTCCACAGACCATTGACAGCAGTCTCCTGAGCTATTTTTATTTCCCTAGCCCTGAAATTATGACAGTGTTCGGTAACAGTAACTCACCATAATCTCTGGGCTTCCCGCGGCTCTTTTGTTCCCCTCCCGCTCTGTGAAGTGAAAATATAGCAACAAGGAACTGGTGAATGACTGCCTTATCACTTCCATTGTCAGGTGCTCTTTTGATGTAAATTCAAACATGATGAAAATTTTCTGCTGAAACCAGACACATGGGGACAGTGCAAACAACCAAAACTGTAAAGTGATCCGGGCAGATTAGAGCAGCAAATACCACAGGTGACAGAAGGAAAGAGGTTCAATATTAAATAAATGTAAAGTCTCTCCTCTCCCAGCGAGAGGAAATAATAGAAGTGCTACAAATAAACAGGAAAGCAATAACCAAATTTGGATTGATATGGCAACTTGATTGATCTGGTGAGTTCAAATATTTGCAGTCTAGCCCATTTCTTTCCACTCTGGGCAGATGACAGGAAGCTGTCTTATACTATGTCAAACCATTGGCCCACCCAGCCAACCTAGGGGTGGCAGGGACTGAAACTGCTTGGAAGGCAGGTGGTCTAGCAGTAGGTTATTGCCATTCCCATAGCTCAGGGAAGGTTCATAGCTTAACAGTAGGAGATGGTAGGAGATGGTAGGAGATGGGAAAGACCTTTGTCTAAAGCCTCAAAGAAACTCTGCTAGTGTACAGAGTGCTGAGCTAAACAGCTGACTAATGGTCTCATTTGGTATAACACAATTTTATATGCTCTATACTTTTGTCCACCAAAAATCCATTCCCTGTCAAGCCCCTTCTAGTTAATCACAGTCCAGTCTCTTCTGTCCCTAGACCCTAATTGAGATCTTTCTCATACTTCTTTTCCCTCCTTTGTTCATTTCTATAGTCTCCCCTTTATCCCACTTTCAAACAGGTTGCTGACTCCTCCTGAACCAGCCATCTCTGCTGGCTCTATCTAGGGACATAGGAAACTACTGTACAGTATAGTGAGGCAGACCATTGGTCTACCTAGCTTAATACTGCCTACACTGGCTGGCAACAGTTTCCAGGGATTTCAGGCAAGGATCTCTGCCAGCCATAACTGGAGATGTCAAGGACTGAATCTGGAATCTTCTGCATGCAAAGCGGATCTTCGTTTACCTTAAGAAACATATTTCTTTCTATTTTTTAAAAAAGTACTGTATACCATTATAAAGGAATATTGAAGTATATTACAGAGATAAAATATGTATTTATACCATTTGTAACTACAAAAACAGAGAAGGATTAAAACAGATAATGTAAAAATATAGTGTGGTGCTAGTGGCTAGGGAAAGCTTGAGCAGACAGGTGAGTGTCAGAGACACTCAACAGCCAATGCCTCCAAAATAAGGGGAGGGGCATTCCAGAGAGGGCAAACACCAGCCAGATATGGCCTGCTTTCATATTGCCACCAGTTGACGCTCCACTAGGACAATCTGTCCTAGATTTTTGGGTTATTGTTGTATTATAGGCATGGATTTGATTCATGGGATATTCTGTTAATGTTAGTTTTCCCCGGCTACTTATGCCGCCCATCATAAGTTTGGTTCTCCACAATTGCACAGCAATATATATGTTATTTTCACTAATATACATATTTATATAAAAAAACCACAAAAAATCCTTCCAGTAGCACCTTAGAGACCAATTAAGTTAGTTATTGGTATGAGCTTTCATGTGCATGCACACTTGCACAGGAAAGCTCTAAGTGGTCTCTAAGGTGCTACTGGAAGGATTTTTTAAATTTCTTTTTTTTATTTATTTTGTTTTGTTTTTACTACGGCAGACCAACACAGCTACCTACCTGTAACTATATATATTTATGTGTGTGTTTGCATGTGTGTGTGTTCACTGCATTTGTATGCTGCCTTTCTGCCAAGGCACTCAAGGTGGCTTACAATTTTAAAGTACTGAGGCAAATGATCTAACATGCAAATTTGGGGGAGGCAATAGTCCTGCTGGAGCATTCCTTGATGTTGCCTGTGCCTGCCTCTCTAACATGTTTCTTCCTCCTCACAGGGCGGATGGTGTCCACTGGTCCTGTGGGGGTGGAAAGAAGAGGGCTGTCATCTTAGCAAACCTGTCCTCTCCAAACATATCTTTGTCACTTAACCATAATGCAGGGTCATTGGCAGTGTACAGTAAAGAGTATGTTTAATCTTTCCCCCTACAGGTGTTCTCCCAAGCTTTTCATTTGTGTCTCTGGCCATGCCCATACCCCAGTCAGCGCGGCCCATGAGAAGCATTTAGGTGAAAAACTAGAGGAAAGAGTTAAGCCATCCTCCCAAGTCTTCTCAACAGAGAACCTCCACTCCCACATCACCCTTGTGAAGCTAACACCCATATGGGAACTTCTTTGCCTCAAAAATGTGTCATTCTGCCCTGGCAGAGCTGCAGAATTGGCACCACTGAAATTTTTACCCTTGCATACCTTCTATACATTTGTACATTTATAAATAAACAGCTGATTAAACAGTAAGCCAATTCATGTGTATTCTCATCTCCAAAAGAAAGTGAGCCCACACAGGCTTCCTGGAACTTGCCATGTACAACTAGCATTGCTCTGCCATGCCACCAACTCAACCATCTTGCTTCTTTCCCCATTTCTGCAAGAGCCTATACAGCTTCCTCTGTTGTGCACCAGCTGCCTCTAACTAGCGCCTTTGTTACATGTGGAGTGTGTGAGCCACTGTTCTCACCCTGCCCTTTCTATTATACCAGCTAATAAACACAGAATGGATAGAGGGAGGGGGGATGGTGCTGTAATAAAAGACAGGACTGCATGCAGCTGTGCCCACAACTACTAGCTTTAGTCATGATGAATGCTTTCTGAGCTCTGGCAATGAATTTGTCTTCGTAACAACAGAGCAGTAGGCATCTTTTAAGCAATCCTTTGTATTATTTTCTTTACTGCTTTAAAGTTTAGGCTGGTGGCCCAGAACATAATGAACACATGTTTCTAGGTGACAACAGAGTGACATAGTATTGCCTGTTTTCTGGACAGCAACAAGACCACAGAGGGGAAGCTGGAAGGCATCAGTTCTTAGGCTGCCATAGACCTTGGCTATTATCATCTGAAATCTATGCAGATCTACTCTGGAGTAATTTATGTGTATTCAATGGGCCTGTCTTCCAAGAAAAGTGCAGACTTAGTGAGACTTAGTCCTTTGGAGGTGAGCACTTTAGTGCTCACATAATGAGAAGCAGGGAAGGAGGAAAGAATGAAATCCTTAAACTAAATCCTTTGTATCCCATAATTTAAGTCACACTGTGCTCCCCAAGCAGCAGCAGTGGCAGCAGCCTTGTAAAAACAGTAGCTGAGTTTTCCCTTATTTAACTATATATTTTCATGCATATGTATTTATTTTAAAAATATCAAATGTGAGATTCTATCTAATACTAGTCCTGATCAGCAGAGACCTACTTAAATTAATTAATGAACTTAGATATACCTGAAGGAGCATCTCCACCCCCATCGTTCTGTCCAGACACTAAGATCCAGTGCCAAGGGCCTTCTGGTGGTTCCCTCACTGCGAGAAGCCAAGTTACAGGGAACCAGGCACAGGGCCTTCTCAGTAGTGGCACCCGCCCTGTGGAATGCCCTCCCTTCAGGTGTCAAAGAGATAAACAACTATCTGACATTTAGAAGACATCTGAAGGCAGCCCTGTTTAAGGAGGTTTTAATGACTGATGTTTTAATGTATTTTTAATCTTTGTTGGAAGCCACCCAGAGTGGGGTACAAATAATAAATTACACTGGTCAACAACAAATTTGTTGTCTGCGTTTTTTCAGTTGATTTAGGATGAATCTGATGTGCTGAATCCAAAAATCACATTGGTTTTGCTCAATCAGGTCAAGTTTTTCAGCTATGGCCACATGTCTTTTTTTACGTTTTTGTTCACATGTACGCTTGTGTGGAGCATTTTAGAAGAAATTGGTGGGGGTAAAATGCCATGTTGAATAATTGTTTTGATTGGAAATGATTGTTTTAATGACAAGAAGTATTCAGGTCCGATAGTTCTGGGTGATTATGTCGAAAAGGAATCAGTTTGAAGTCATAAAACCTCGAAATCTTCCATAAAGTGGTGCACTGTTGATGTGACTGGGATCAACAGAAAGAACCAGAGCAGCCTCAAGTATCCTGATCTTCAATCAGCATGTTGTCCTGTAGCTCATTGTGATGAAATTCCAGTGCCTATCTTCGGAGAACTTCCTGACATTAGTGACGAAGATGCCTCCAGTGTTGAAGGACATGAAGAAGAAGAAGTGGTTCTTGAAGATGATGCTCCACATCCATTTTCCCAAAAGGAGTTGAATGATCTAGTTCACGACCTCAGCTTGTCAAAGGACTCTGCCAAACTGCTGGCATCCAGATTGAAGGAAAAAAACCTCCTCTCTGACAGTGCTCACATCAGCTTCTTCCGCAACAGGCATCAAGAGTACCTCCGTTTTTTCTCGGAAGAGAAGGACTTGGTGTACTGTGCAGATATTGCGCAGCTTCTGCTCAAGCTTGGAGTGCCACAGTACAAGTGCCCAAAGATTGAAGACTGTTCATTGACAGCAGCAAGCGATCACTGAAATGTGTTCTGCTACACAACGGCAACCAGTTTGCCTCTATACCCCTGGCTCACTTGAGTACACTGAAGGAGAACTATGAAGCGGTGAAGTATGTGCTGGAGAAAATTGGTTATGATAAGCATAAGTGGTTTATTTGTGTTGACCTGCAGATGGTGAACTTTTTCTTGGGACAACAGTCTGGCTTCACCAAGTACCCATGTTTTCTGTGCATGTGGGATAGTAGGGACCGTGCTCAGCAATACACGAAGAAGGACTGGCCTGTGCGGGAGGAATTGGTGCCTTGCAGAAAAAGGAACATCATCAACGACCCTCTGGTGGACAGAGACAGAATACTCTTCCCACCGCTGCACATCAAGCTCGGCTTAATCAAGCAGTTCACCATCTGGACAAGGATGGTGACTGCTTTACTTACTTGTGCCAGGCTATTCCAGGATTGACCATGGAGAAGTTGAAAGCTGGCATCTTTGACGGTCCTCAGATCCATCAGCTCATCAGAGATCCAGAGTTCAGAAACTCAATGAACGAAGTGGAACTGGAAGCGTGGAAGGCGTTTGTTCTGGTAGTGAAGAATTTTCTTGGCAACAATAAGGCCAGAAACTACGCAGAACTTGTCAACAACATGCTGACTGCTTTCAGAAACCTGGGCTGCAACATGAGCGTCAAGATGCACTACCTATTTTCACATATGGACCGGTTTCCTGAGAACCTGGGTTCAATGAGTGACGAGCAGAGGGAGAGATTCCATCAGGACATGAAAGAGATGGAGACCAGGTATCAGGGTCGCTGGGACGCAGTCATGATGGCTGACTACTGTTGGACTCTGAAGAGAGACCTCCCTGCCGCTGAGCATTCCAGGAGTTCCAAGAAATGGAAGTTCAAGCCCTAAAGTTTGAAAAATGGTGAAGCAACTTGCAATTTACGTGTACTTACCTTTGTCAATGCCCACCATTCAGTTTACAGTAAACCTGACCTGATGGAGAGAAACGGATGCCATTTCCTGATTCAGCAGTGCAAAAATACCCTAAATCAGTTATAGAAATCTAGGCAACATTCAAAAAGTAAAAAATTGTTGCCCAGTGTTGTTGTTGTTGTTGTTGTTGTTGTTGTTGTTGTTGTTGTTGTTGTTGTTGTTGTTAGGTCTATTCTGAGTAAAACTCATTTGGTTGCAACCTTTGCAGATTAATGTCGAAACAAGATGCAACAGTATCAGATGGTATGGTGCAGGGGTCTGCAACCCGCGGCTCCGGAGCCGCATGTGGCTCTTTTACACCTTTGCCGCGGCTCCGGGGCGGAGACACATTGTGCACCCCGACACTCCCCACTGTGGCGGGCGCTGTACTGGCTGTGACGTCGCATGGGGGCGGTGCGTGCATTAGTCACGCACCGTCCCGACGTCGCCTTCCCGGTTTTGCGGCTCCCAGGTTTTTTTCCTTCGGAAACGGGTCCAAGTGGCTCTTTTTGTCTTAAAGGTTGCAGACCCCTGGTATGGTGGAACAGTAACACTCACCTGACTACATAAAGAGAGAAGGGAATTGCCCCTGAGAAGGATATGGTGGGAAACTAGAGGAAAGAGTTAAGTCATCCTCGCAAGTCTTCCCAACAGAGAGCTTCTACTCTCATATCATCCTTGCTGAATATCTTTGGGAAATCCTACACAAATCTGAAGTGGAGTCCCTAAGGTGGTTGAATGGCATCTTGCATGCCTCATTCTGGCAACTCCTGCAGTCAAGCTAGTACAAAATGTAATGCTCTTCTTTCCTTTGGACCACAGCAGCAAGGCCAAGAGGGGGCTTGTCATCAGGGAAGTCCAGACCTCCACACACACTGCCCAGGCTTGCATCCCGGGGAGATCACTTAAGTGCTGCTAATACAGCAGTTTGACTTCACCCCTGGAGGTACAGTCCATTGTCTCTCGAGACAGATGAATGCCAACAATATATCTAAAAGAGCAAGAAGACTTTGCCCTATTAATGATATGATCTCTTTCCTACACACTGCAGTGACTGGAATATCTATCTCTGTCCCATTTTCAGATCTTCTTTAATTTGGCAGCACAAGGCTGAAGCCAATTGTCAATGTGAGCATCTGCTATTCCCAGGATCAGATAAATAAGCTGGAAAGATCTTTAAAATGCACATTAAAAAGATACTCCAAATGCAGCTCAGCACTCCACGATGCCATCCTTTCATATGGGTCTGTTCTGCTCTCCCGAGTCATACCTTTTTATTCTTAATAAGCCCCCTCTCAAGAACAGCATCACAGAGGTGGAAAAGGTACTGAGAGGCAGCAAAGAAAAATCATCATAGGGTTGGAGAACTTTTCCTATGAAGAGATCAACTGTTTCGTGGCTATTTTTAGTTAAGACAACTAAGGAGGATGTTATAGAGGTTTGTAAAATTATAGAGAAAGTGGACTGAGAGGACTTTTTTTTTTTAAGCACTGAGCAAAAGCTAGCTCTCAAAATTTCCCATCCTATTTGGAAATGGTGAAGCCAGTTCAGATATTCAATTATGTTTCACTGGGGTGTTGTCAGTAGCCACAGAATTTTTCCCTTTTCCCTTCTGTTCTTTCTTTTCCTTGCTTATAAATACCAGTTGGTGGGGAACAGCAAAGCCATTGCATTCAGGTTGTACTTGCTTGTAGGCTCACCAAAGGCATCTAAGCTGGCCACCATGGGAAAGACAATGCTGGATGAGATAGATCCTTTGTTCTGATCTGTTGGGGCTCTTCTTAGATTCTTTAAAAAGAGAGACTGTGGACCCCAAACCAAGGTGGGGGCAACTCCAGCTCTCCAGGCCTTTCTGGCCCTTGGAATTCACACTTATTCCTTTTGCCTGAATAGGCAGCTGCTCTAGCCTTGTAGCAGCCTTGTTGCTACACCCCATGGCTGACTATTTCTGCTCCTTTCTGCACCATTGGGGCTCTTCTTATGCAGGTATGTTTTAATGGAGAATGGCTGGAAACCACAATTGCTGCTGAAGCAACAGATGCCCGTTTAATGCTTGTTGCTGTGTCTTAAATAGAACATGAGAAACGTGGGCTGTCACCAGAGCTCCAGAGCCAGGGGTCACCTCTCACCTTTGGTATTAAGTGCAAACAAATCTAACCCTTTTAGACAGTAATTTCTGGAGCTGCTGTGTAATTAAAGTCAGATTTGCTAAATATATAACAGTGTCATATGGAGGGGGGAATGCAGCATTTGTTAACGATGATGATTATTTTTTAAAAATACATGCTTAGTGGTTAGAAAGCACAGCTTGAAGGAGCACACACCTGACCTTCATTTACCATACGGAAAAGCTGCCTTCTGATGCTGTAAACAACAAGAACGGAATCAGTGTTTAAAGTCAGACTGAGCCAAGATGGTGGGGGCACTTTTCATTGTCAGCACCATGAAAAAAGTGTGTGTGCATGTCTGTGTGTGCCCACTCCCTTGGCAATTTTTCAGGTGCCGTATGGAAAGGGAGCATAAGTTTTCACCCATCACAAATGAGGTCAATGTTTCATGAAGCATGCTTTCATTTATAAAAATTATCCCACTCACTTGCCCTCCAGCGTTGCCATTGTAGCTGGGACTTACATGTTTTTTTTCAGAGCCTTGTTCCTGAGGAAAACTCTACCCCCCACAAAAAATAAATCAGTATTCTGAATGTCTCTACCCCTAGTGTGACCCATTAATGCACAGACATATCCCCATGTTCACCCATGAAATATTAGAGGATATGCATTCTATTACACAGAATCAGAATGGTGTCATACAAATAATAGCCTTCAAGTCTGATCCATAAATAATCAGGTATACCAGAATATATATCTAGATGCTGACTACTAGCATGGAAATAATGCAAAAGCTAAAGTTATTTGTGGACCAGTGAGCCATCCTTAGGCCTAGGCTGGTGTACCAAAGTGGGTAAATGTTGTTGTCAACTCACATCAGCAAGAAGAAGGCTCAGGCTGGGCATGATGTTTTACAAAATCTTTCTGGAAATCTCATTACCCCAGTCTCATATGTCAGCCAGAATATGGGCACAGAGAGGAAGGAACCAGTCAAACCCATGCCACTTTCCCAGTGGAAGAACAGCAATATCTAGTTCCTGATATCACTACTCCTAACATTGAAAAAGCTCCCAGCAATCCTAAATAAGGACACCCTAAGGTCGATCCACTGAAAACAAGCTCTTCCAAGGAATCAGACTCTCCTCATTCTCTAGTGTCCACTCATTGGGTGAGAAGTCACAGAGAATCAGAGAGCTGTGTGAGCTGAGCATCATCTAGTTCTCCCTCCTGCAATGCAAGAATCTCAACTAAAGCATCTGTAACAGATGGTCATCCAACATCTGATTAAAAACCTCCAAGGAGGGAGAGTCCACCACCTTCCAAGGGAATCCATTCCACTGCTGAATAGCTCTTATTAGTGGAAAGTTCTTCCTGGTGTTTAGTGAGAATCTCCTTTCTTGTAACTTGAAGCCATTGGTTCTAGTCCTACCCCCCTTCTACCTCTTATTTCCTTCTGTATCCTTTTGCACAGTGGCCAAGAATATACAGTGCTCAATACAATTTTCCATCCGCTTTTCTGGTTAATTTCCATTGCTATGAATGCCAGAAGGGAATATTTCAGAAAGACCAGATCTTTCCCACTCTTAAAAAAAGAAAAGGCAAATTACCCACAGTAATGCAATTTCTTATTTTGCCATAGTTGTTAGATAAAGCATAGAAGACCAATGACAAATCAAATTGTGCCCTTCCGGGTGCTTAATAAGTAAAGCCACAAGGGAAATGATAATTTTGTTCATTTTACCAAGGCAGCTAAAAATGGCTGGTTGATACTCCTGCCTGGCTGGCTGTAGTTAGAAACTTCATTATTATCATTGGACACCAGGAATAATGCAGAATGACAGAGTGTTAGTTGCAAGCGCTGTTAAAAACTTCCCCTCTCTCCTAACCTCCATTAGTCCCAACCACCGATACTGCTGCATCCTCATTTCATTAGACAATTGCCAAAGAGAACATCTCTAATGAGTGATGCAATTGCTAAACACCAGGAGCAGCAAAGTTTGATTAGTTTTATAAAGAGAGCTGATGAGTTGTCCTAAGCATGGCATTAATGTCGCACAAGGCAAAGTCATTTCTCCACTTTCCCTTGCTTGTCTCATTGATGATGGAAGAGGGAAATAATGAGTTAGGTGATGGGGTGCTTCCTATATGAGAATGCCTTAAGGAGTCCCTAATTCCAGCTCCTGCTGGTTTGTTAGCTATGGCTGCTCTTGGACAGAGCTGACTTGGCTACTGTTCCCCATGCTCTAATAAGCTCCAGGTTGAACCATTGCAATGCTCTCTATGTGGGGTTGCCTTTGAACACACGTTGGAAACTTCAGTTGGTCCAAAATTCAGGAACCAGTTTGCTTAGCTGGGGTTCCATTTAGAACTTCTGTGCATTAAAACAGCTGCACTGCTTGCCAATCAGGACTGATTCAAGGTGCTCACATTAGTGTTTAAAGCTGCAAATAACTTAGGCCCCAAATAACTGAAGACCCATTTCCATCTGTACCACCCTTCATGAATGTTAACATCTGCAGAGGCGGCGCTCTTGGTAGTTCCATCACCTCAGAAGTGTGAGGAATGGTAGCTTGAGAAAGGGGTTCTCTATGGCAGTATCTAACTAGTGGAGCTCCAGGAGCTAGTGGAGCTACAGAGATGTATCTAGTACGTTCATTATACAGCTTTCACCATATTCTGAAGACTTTACCCCCTTAACCTTGACCTTTAACAAATCAGGATTTTGTTTTGTAGGACCCACCTCATTTATTAAACTTAAACTCTGTTTCATTTGGAATGGTTTTATTTGTTTCATTTATTTCATTTGGAATGGTTTTATTTATTGTAACACCATTATATGCTTTTATAATTGTTGATTATACTATTGTAACCTGCCCTGGGAACTTATGGTGGAGGGCAGGTAATATATCTTATAAATATATAAATAAGGTCAGCTGGAGCAAGGACATTGAAAATGCAACTCTGATTTATAATTTATCTTGAAGGATCAAAGGAAGGAGCATAAAAAACTAGTGGCAAAAACAGGGGTGAGAAACATGTGGCTGACCTGATGTTGCTGGAGTCCAACTCTCATCAGTCCCAACTAGAATGGGCAAATGGTCAGGAGCTGGGGAAGCTATAGAGCCAGTGTGGTATAGTGGTTAAGAGTGGTAGTCTCGTAATCTGGGGAACCGGTTCGCGTTTCTGCTCCTTCACATGCAGCTGCTGGGTGACCTTGGGCCAGTCACACTTCTTTGAAGTCTCTCAGCCCCACTCACCTCACAGAGTGTTTGTTGTGGGGGAGGAAGGGAAAGGAGAATGTTAGCCGCTTTGAGACTCCTTAAAGGGAGTGAAAGGCGGGATATCAAATCCAAACTCTTCTTCTTCTTCTTTTTCTTCTTATAATTCAAGAGCAGCTAGAATGTTTCCCATCCATAGGCTAAAAAAATGGGTTCTAGCACCTGTTGTTATCTGCCCTCAACCAAAGACAACAGACTCCACAACTGATGACCCAGACTTTCCACACTGACTGAAGACTTGGGGGAGCAGGCAGAGTCCCTACAGCCAACCCTGAAGACTCCAAGAGTTTAGGGGGAATAGTTTGTAGGCTGCCTTGATAGGATCCTCTTGGGGTAAGTTCCTGTTCAACTGCCAGCAGAAGAGCCCCCTGACATAGGCTGAGGGAGAAGTTAAAGCATGCTCCAGCACTAAAGAGAGAGGGCACCTAAAGGTCAAGTCCCAGGTCAATGATGAAGTTTGCAAATGAAGTCATTATGTGACTCCAAAGTAAATGACTCTTTATCCCTCCTTACCTGGCACACAAACAACCACTCATTTCCGTAACTCCTAATCGCAAATAGAAGACAGTCATGTGTGAAAGGCAGCTATCATCTGGTAACTACATGAAAGAAAGTTGGCAGGGAGAAACAGATCAAAACATACCAGCTGGAACTGGTCTTCTCCTCTTGCTCACACACTCAGTTCCCTATCTGCACCACCTCCCATGCCCATCCGATAAATTCTGGCTAGCTCTTTAGGTTTGCATGTGTGAGAGAGCATGTGCATGCATGCATGCACACACACACACACACACACACACACACACACACACTAAAGGAATTGTGTAAAACAAGAGTGAAATCAGAACTAAGCCTCATGCACAAAGGCTGCAATTGTATGAACCATTACATGGGAGCAAGTCCAGTTTGACTCAGGAGGTGGGCAATAATGCCTGAGTCAGCACTTATTTGGAACTGAGCCATAGTTCAAACCAGTGTAGTTGACATACATAAGATTCAAGAATGGGTGAGGGTTCTTCTCTGGTAGAAATCTGAATCATAACATAGTGGAGGTAGCTGCAGCACAAAAGAAGGCTGCTTAGATAACAGAACTCTGCAGAATGTGCATGCACGACTATTTCTGGATAGACAAAAATAGCTACTTGTCTAGGTCTTCTATCTACATGAAACACAACCTGCCAAACAGGCCAGGTATAGCAAAATATATTCATAGGGTTTCTAAGATGACTACAAAGTAGAATTTCCTTCTTTTATATAATTTTGTACTCCATTTTTAAGAGGAAAAAAAATTAAGCAGGGTCCATGTGTGACAAAGGTACAGTGGTACCTCGGGTTAAGTACTTAATTTGTTCCGGAGGTCCGTTCTTAACCTGAAACTGTTCTTAACCTGAAGCACCACTTTAGCTAATGAGGCCTCCTGCTGACACTGCACCGCCATTGCGCGATTTCTGTTCTCATCCTGAAGCAAAGTTCTTAACCCAAGGTACTATTTCTGGGTTAGCGGGGTCTGTAACCTGAAGTGTATGTAACCTGAAGCATATGTAACCCAAGGTACCACTGTATCTGCTTTTTTTTTTATCCAAGTGGGACCACCTATGATATCCAGGTTTCCAAGAGCCCTGCATGATATCACTTTGTTCACCATTTAATGATAAACAAAATGATGCGAGGTACATTTCCACTACGTCCACACTTCTCATCTTTATACAACTGTATATTCCTACCATTAACATTGTTCAATAATTTGTTTATTCATTCATCATCAATATAATTTATCACACATGTTATTTATTAACACCTACTTTGCCTCTGTCTTGAAAATGAAAGCAATACCCAACCTGGTGATAACATGATAAATGATGTAAGGAAGGAGCTGCAGCCCAAGATAGGAAAAGAGGTGGTAACTTTAAATGCATTCAAATCCCCTAGCTACTTTAAATGCATTCAAATCTCCAGGGTCTGATGTGGTACACCCAAGAGTACTAAAGGAGCTTGTGGGTGTGATCTCAGAAGGGGAAGGAGGTAACTTTTCCCAATTCCCCTTTCCCTTAAAGTGCTCTCCCCAACAACCTCATGCATTGTTTCAGCTAAAAGTGGGGAAATCTGTCAATTTTTGTTTAATTAACCTTCTCACTTTTTCAGTTTTCAATTCTGTCCTCCACATTTCTACATCAGTTTGTGATCCTTTTAAAAAAAAAACTGATTTCCTCATGAAAATTCATCAGCATTCCACTGTAAATTTCTCCCAATATGAACATTCATGAAAGATTTTACTTTATGCATTTTTACAAAGCCAGTTTTCCTACTATAACGTATTTTTGTTTGTTATTGTAACTAATATATGCTTCCCTATGCACACTTTATATGCATTTTTGTACACATTATTTGGCTGAAAAACTGCATTGTGCTTCAGTTCGTGTGCTGTTTCAGAAAGTTCAGATTAGGAGGCTTCACTTTTAAATGTGAACTGAACTGAACTTCTCCACTATCTCTACCATGCTTTCAGAGGGAGGGGTACAGTGAGTTCAGTGAATAAAAAAAAAGGAATCCATCACCCCAAAATCCTCTTCCCAATCCTGCAACAACAGTGTCCCATGAATGGGGTTCCACTAGCAGCGAGTCTGGATTCAACTCAATGGCATTTACTTTCAAGCAGACATGCTTGTGCTATCAATCCCTCTCCACACAGCTCCTTGCCCCCCTCATCTGTTTTAGTTGTCTTGTTCACACAGAATCCCTCCTCCCCAAAATTTCTTCCACTCTCGGTTTACATACATGCACCCTCACATTCCTATCAAGCAAATACAGATCCTTCTACTGGGGTTGCCATATTTCAAAAAGTAAAAACCTGGACACCACCAAGTTGTTGAAATTTATTTATTTTTTACAAAAATGCCGAAAAAACAAACAAATATGGTTTTTCAATCGACTTGTCTAAGATCCAGGACAAGGCGCCACCTTTCGGAAATCCCCACCCCAACGTCAATTCCTCCTTTTCCCCAGTAATGTCCAGGAAAATCTGGACGTGTGGCCGTGCTACTTCTATGCTTTGTCCTGTGTGACAGATTGCTATCATTCTATATAGAGTCTATTATGTTTGTCTTGATTCTGGGTTGTGGAAATAAACTGCACTTAATTATGCATAGGGACAAATGATCAAATGAAGCCTATGAATATCCTAATAGAAGTCTTTTATCTTCAAACCTGCCACCCTGTGAACTGCCTAGGTTTCTGCCTTGGCCAAAAGGGCTGGGCATGATGTTCTCATTCTGTTCACCTTTTGATTTCAGGGAATCAAAGGTGTCCTGTTGAGCAGCATTCTGTGAATGAGAATAAGGTCCTGAATAAATTGCTCACAAAATCCATGCCAAGCTAAGCCCTTGATGGCTCCCAACGGCCACATATGCCTTTAACACAAAACTAGGCAATGCTCTGCCGACCTTATGGATCCATCACCTCTTCCTAAATAGGTCAGCAGAGAACACTCTGCTTTCCTCTTCCCAGATGTAGACTAAACAGTGCATCATCCCTGCCATGCAAATAAACATAATAATTGCAGTAGAGCTACTGAACTTCTTCCTAGGAAAGGCACTTTGACCTGTAAGATTTAAAAGGAGGTTTTTTAATATGTATATTCATTTTATTTCAAAACAAAAAAAATTCCTTCCAGTAGCACCTTAAAGACCAACTAAGTTAGTTCTTGGTATGAGCTTTCGTGTGCATGCACACTTCTTCAGATACACATTTTATTTCATTTTATGTTAGCACAGCATCTTACTTATTAACTATCTCAAAGCTGATCCAGTACAAATGTTTCAAGTAAAAGGGTGTGGTGATACAGGATCAGAGCCAAAACCCTCAAAAGGAGAAAATGAAGGGACTCCTCCTGATGACAGAAAGTCAGAGACAGGACAATCAATCTGTGAGGGAAGCCCAGTGGGGAAAGTCGCCAGCTGACAGAATTCCATTGGCTTGCTTTCTCTTGACCTCTTTCCAGAACAGATCAATCTGAGTCTAGAATAATATTATCTTCAGTTCTTTCCCCACCTCCTCCTAATTTCCGAAGTATTCTACTAGCTTCAAGTAGTATCCTTTCAATAAAGACTCTGCAGATGCTCAGAAACTCTTTCATGTGTACTCCCCCATCTTAAAAGCGGAATCTGACCAAAATATTACAGCAGGGATGACGGGAATGTTTGTTTCTTTCAGACTGGGGGCCACATTGCCTCCTGGGCAACTTTTCAAGGGCCACGTGCCAAGGCTGGGCAGGGCCAGAGGCAAATCTGGGCAAAGCAACAAATTCAAAATGTTACCGTTGCAGTTTACACATACACACAACACTCTGTCCTCCACCCAGCCATGAAAGGGTCACTAGCTGAACAAGGGCACATCCCAGCTAGGCACAGAAACTCAGTATATGGAGCAGTGTCAGTAAGAGGTGTGGCCTGGGGAGAATTTTGAGAGCCATATACAGGGATGGGGGGCCATTTGGGCCCTGAAGCTGCCTGGATAATGTGCACCTACCTAATTCATACCTTCCTAAAACAATAGGTGAATCAAAAAGCAGCTGCCTTCCGTGATGCAATTCTCCAACCATAGCACATGCACACATAAATGTATATATTAGGGGAAAGTGTATATGAAATTCACATATGAATGAAAGTAACTTACAAACAAGGATTTTATTAGGGAAAATTGTCTGCAAGGACACATAGCAAAAATATGCGCGTTAGGAGAAATGCATGCTGAAATACTGGTGAAAGTTCATGAGGGCTTAACAATAAATCACAAACTGATGTGGAAATGTGGCAAGCTGAAATAAGTACAAGGGAAGATGAGAAATGGAGTGAAACTGAAATAGACAGATTCAATAGTCCGTAATTGTGGTATTTTTTTGTAGCAAGAGAAACATCATCATCATCATCATTATTATTATTATTATTATTATTATTATTATTATTATTATTATTATTTCACTCTTTAAAATTAATCATGAGCTTTGGAGTGCAGGTGCTAACTTCTTTTGCTGCTTTTATGCTGCATTAGGTGCTACAGCTTTATGTCCTTAATTTACATTGTTTTTCATTCTTACTGAAAACCATCCACAGAATTGTCATTAGTGGTTGGCATGTAAATATTTTAAATAAAACAAATGTACAAAACAAAATCTTTCTTTCTGCTCTCCTTAAAAGCATTTAGTACATGCTTAGAGGTACACAGCTTAAGGTGTCGGATTCTTATCTTAACATAGTTAAGAAGATGAGAAAAGTAGTAGCATGCTAGATTGAAGGGGCAGTGGACACAGTTACATAGAAACCCTTTTGTTTGGCTGCTGGTTGGCCAACTCCACAATGTAATTTGTGATTGGCAGAGAGAAGGCCATTACCTAGAGGAGACTGAAAATATGCTTTCTATTAAAAGAAAGGGGAGTTCTCGTTAAAGAAGAGCAAGGTTCTTTATTGCTGGCAAGCTATATCACTCACAGCTGGCACAGATTCTGAATTCTCTGCTGCCATCATCCATTATCAAGGAAGCATTAGAGAACAACTCTGAAAAATTAAGGCCTATCATTTGGAAGCCAGACAATGCACCACAAGACATTTGAGTGCTGAAGGTGGTTTTGAAAGCTTGCTTTGCAATCCAGGTCAAGTTGGCCTGGGCTGGAGAATGGCAAGATAAATGCTGGCAAGGTGCTTAAAGAGAGATCCTGAGTCAAAAAATCCAGTTGAGCTAAAACTGTCCATGGTCTTCCAGTGACCTGCAAGGCTGAAATTGCTGTGTGCCCCTAACAGCAGTTTCTTAGGATGTTATTCTGTCTTTGAAAATAGCAGGGGAAATATGAACATGGGTAATCCAATATATATTCACACTGGGGGAATAAAGAAAACTGGGCTGCATTCCCCCCCCCCCAATTGGGTTTTTTTGGGCTAAAAATAGTGATCTCAGGAGTGTTGAAACATTTCCTACAAAACATTTCAGTTGTGTGAATATTTATTTTGCCTTAGTCCCCTTCTGGCATTCTCTTGGTTGCTGCTATTTTAGTTATATTTTCCCTGTTGCTTGCTGCTACTTTCACCTTTCTGGATCAGAGAAACAAGTAATTCCTTCTAATCAGGGTTCACATGGTGATTTGTTATTCATTTATTTAGAAAAAGTATAAATTCGCTGATGGAAAATTTCTCCAAGCGGCAATTGTGAATGACACTAGGACACTAAGTAGCCACAGTAATGATGCAAAATATTTTGTTTATTTTATTTTATATCCTGCCCTTCCTCCTAAAGGTGGCCAGGGAGGTAAATGAAGGGCAGAAGAAGGCAATTTAAAGTAAACAAAATGCTTTCTGGATTCACTGCATGAGTGATTCACGTAATCAGGATAATTTTACAACACCACTTAGCCAATCAGATTTGGCAATGTGATGACATCACTAAGGGAAAGTTTATTCAGTTGAGGGTGAAAGTTTTAAAAGTATCATTTCAGCAGCCAACCATTTACCTGGCATTAGAGATGTCAGAGAATTCTGACAGAAATAGGAATGAAAATTGCTGTTGTCCATTATATGTTCCATGTTCAGAACAGAAATCAATCCAGCAAAAGCCATTTGGTATTCTCTGTGGCTGTTGTTTTTAGTCCACAAATAATACATAATTGGTGACTTTCCCCCCTCATTTAAGCTGTGCTACCTTTGCATTGAAATGAATGGTTATTTTCTCCCTTTCTGTTTTATCATACTTATCTTCCAAGTAGATGAGCATTGCTTCCATGATTCTTCCTCTACAGTTTATCTGAGGCTAAGAGATCTTAATTCAGGTTTTCGCAGACCTACACTGACATTCTAACACAAGGCTGGGGAACTTGAGGCCCTCCAGGTACTGCTGGACTTCAACTCCTATCAGTTCTATCTAGCATGGTCAATGACCAGGGATGATGGGGGTTGAAGACCAACATCCTGTGGAGGAGCACATGTCCCCAGCTCTGCTCTAATCACAGGACCACAGTGTTTCTTATTGTTAAAAGTGGTAACAATATTGCTTTGCTTCATACTTAGGAGAGGTAACATAACAAAAGTTCAACAACTTCAATCCTAAAAAAGGTCAACAACTTGGGTTGGCCCTTTGGTCAGCCCCCACGGCCCTTCACTTCATCAAATCTGACCATCTTTGAAAAACGTCTGGACACCACTGACATAAGGCTATAAAAAGAGTCAAACTGGATCCAGCTAAAGGCTCATCTAGTCCTTTATCCTGTTCTCATAGTGGTCAATCAAATGCCTGTGGGAAATCTGCAAGCAGGACCTGAGCTCATGAGCACTCTTCCATCCTGCAATTTCAGAATCATTACTGCCTCTGACCATGGAGGTAGAACATCGCTAGCATGGCTAATAGCCCTTGATAGGCTTATCCTCCATGAATTTCACTGTCCTCTTTTGAAGCCATTCATGCTGGTGGCCATCACTGCCCCCAGCGGGAGTGAGTTCCATAGTCTAGCTTATATGAACTGGAGGAAGAAGTATTTTTTATCAGTCCTGACTCTTCCAACATTCAGCCTCACTGGATGTCAACAAGTTCTAGTGTCGTGAGAGAGAAACTTTTCTTTATCGTCTTTCTAAATCAGACACATGGATAGGCCCAACTGACTGCCACGCATTGCCCACCAAGTTTATTCATAGCTTGTCATTGCTTTTCTTTACTACAATATTTTCCTGTCTTTGCTGAAATGAGCAAACAAGTCAAAGTACACAGCTGTGCAAATGAGCCGTGCTCAGGAGATAATATTTACACTTTCTCTGTGTGTGTGCATGTGAGCATCTTCTTTGTTTACCTTTTCCTTTGCTGCTTTCCCATGCCCATGCATATTTGCACCACTTTTATTTTTGTCCAGGATGAACCCCATCACCACCATGCACACACACTCTTTCCCTCCAGCTATGGTGGCTGGTTCCCATTAGGACTAGTAAGTTGGAAAGCAGGAACCCCAACTTGTAGATGGAGCTGGAGCCAATGACAGGCAGAGGCAACTAATTTGAGTTCTTTCCCTCAAGCTCTTTCCATATGAGTTCTGGAAAGGCAACACTGAAGCTAAAAAGGAGGTAGCTGACATGTTATGCCACCCCACCCCAAAGAAAAACCTGGTTGTATGTAAGAAGGCATGCAGGTGCAGCCTAGCTAGGGCAGATTGAGGTTGGTGGAGCTGCTGCTCTCCAATATTTCTTTTTGATGGTTGTTGCTGTTTAAGCACGGGACGCGGGTGGCACTGTGGGTAAAACCTCAGTGCCTAGGACTTGCCAATCGTCAGGTCAGCGGTTTGAATCCCCGCGGTGGGGTGTGCTCCCGTTGCTCGGTCCCAGCGCCTGCCAACCTAGCAGTTCGAAAGCACCTCCGGGTGCAAGTAGATAAATAGGGACCGCTTACTGGCGGGAAGGTAAACGGCGTTTCCATGTGCTGCGCTGGCTCACCAGATGCGGCTTTGTCATGCTGGCCACGTGACCCGGAAGTGTCTCCGGAAAGCGCTGGCCCCCGGCCTCTTAAGTAAGATGGGCGCACAACCCTAGAGTCTGTCAAGACTGGCCCGTACGGGCAGGGGTACCTTTACCTTTACAAGCAAAGATTATGGCGCAGCAATACCTGAGAAACTGGTGTCATGGACAACTCCTCACTATCTGTACTAGGACTTCACTCAAGGATGGATAATTTCTGTGAAATCCATCCATAAGCAAGAATGCACATTTTCTTTATTTCTCTTTCTCCTCATCCATTCACAAACACAGCCCCTCTAGTCTCACACGCAAACACACACCATAAATTAAAGCAGGAATATATTCCTGCCACAAGGAATATATATATTAAAAATCCCTCAGATGCTTAGATGCTTTGTAACTGTTGGGTGGATGCATTTCAAGGGGGGGTGTTCTATTCTATTGTATTCATTGTTCTACCTTTATTATCATGCTTAAGTTGGTAATAACAGTTCCAGCAATTGAGTATAAAATCACAGCTAACATAAAAGGTTGCCATATGGAAGATAGTGTCTTAATGGACACTAGATTTTGGCCTGAAGAGCTAGATTTGGCCAGTTCCTTGATTACAGCAAGTTAATGGTCAATCTGTGGTCAGGACAAGGATGCAAAATAGAGACCTGGCTTGATTAGCCCCTCCTGCCATTGCAGTTGTTGTCATCTGTTTCAAGAGACAATGGATTGTGCCTCCATGAGAGATGCCAAACTACTGGAGAATCACAGTGCCTGCTGTAGCTTCAGAGATGGGTAATTCATAACTGCTGCCTCCCACATTGTTTTTGCTGTGTTAGCAGCACCGAAGTAACCTCTTTAGGGTGCAAGCCTGGGCAGTGGGCATGGAAGTCCTGGGCAGCCCAGATGACAAAACTCAGAAAGTAGAGCAATACATTTGGAACCAGCTTGGCTGTAGAAGTTGCTAGTAGAGTGACAAAGCCACTTCCGACATCAGGAGGAGGTGGGGTTGCGGGCTCATGCCCCCAACGCGTGCGCGGTGGCTGGTTTCCAGCCCCGCGCAAGCAGGGGAATCCTCGGGCCGTGTCATGCCCTGAGCCAGCCAATCATTTGTGGCCTGCCTCATTTAAGGCGGGTGCGGCCCCAGGATCCCCCCCTTTGGTCCGCGCAGCTGCTGACCACCCGCCCTTTAGGGTTTCCCTTCTTCCCTTCTGACATTGCTATGGACTCCAGTTGGTCGCCGTTAAGGGGCCTGGTAGGAATTTTTTCCACTTGGCAAATTGGCACCAGCCATTTTGTTTTTCGCCTACCTCGTAGCAAATCGTCACAACTCTTTGGTTTTGGTGATTAGGCATTGGTAGGGGTATTGTTATGTAGATGTGTTGGGGGGGAGCGCCATCACCACCCCCAAATATTGAAGGGTAGTCCAGTAAAGGATTCTGGGGGGTGTTGCATCGTCCGAAGCCTATGGAGGCCAGGGCCTAAAGCGCGCCCCCGAGCAGTGACCCCGGGGGAGTACCTAGTTGATGTGCATCAGTAGGGCTCCCCCTGCTGGTGTTAACCCTTCCCAGTTTTCAAGCAAACAGGCTGAAGCCGGATAGTCTGATAGGACCAATGCCTAAGCCAATACCGCTCTTACCTGTAACCAATAAAGTTGTGGCCAGTTTTCACCCATTAACCTTAAATAATGTGTCCTGTGTCTTTATTCTACTGGGGGGAGGCGGGAACTCACCATGCAAATAGAAACTGTATTGGGCTGCAAAATTATGAAGCCCATGAGTGATCAGCTAGGAAGTCCTAGATTTGGTTCAAAACTCAGTGATGTATTTACTAAGTGGCCTTTGGCAACTAAAGCCCTTACCTATTAGTCCTTATATCGAGTATGAGGGCATTATCTTACAATTCTTACAAGGTTGTTGACATGATTGCTGAGAATACATATATAGGGCTTCCCATAAGCATCTGACTGACCACTGTGAGAACAGGATGCTGGACCAGATGGGCCACTGGCCTGATCCAGCAGAGCTCTGCTTATGTTCTTATGCATGCAGATAAAACACACACAAAAATCTGTTTAATGGAGGCACTGGGAATGGTGTGTTGGTGTATGGGTGAAATTTTATGAAAAATCTTATAGTTGTTTTAACAATTTGACATCTGCTGGGAGGGTATTCCCCAGGATGGCTGTGACTACCCAAAAGACCTTCTGTTTGGTTCCTTATAGTATCATTTGTTGCACTGACGGAACTGCCAGAAGGCCCTCAGAGTTGGCCTCAGTGCCCAGACTGAATGATAGGGTAGAGGCACTCCTTCAGGCATACTGGGCCAAGGCCATGTAGGGCTGTGTCAGGGTGCCCTCAGAATGCCCCCAGTGAGGCTGAACTGAACTGGCAGCAGCAGGAAGAGATAGCAACCCTGCCATGGAAGATGAAAGAGAGCCAGGTACAAGCAGGATTTTTTGGATTTACAGCCCACGGAGGGGGAGGGAACACAAAGAGGAGAGACGCAGGAAAGTGAACAGGCAAGTTCCCAGACCGTGCAAGGGTTAAGTTCTGAGTGGGGGGGGCAAAGACCTGAGTCCCCTTGTGCAAGGCGCATCGGGAGATTTCGTGAACGTAGGCAGAAGGTCATAAAAATTCCCTGCTTTAGCTGTTGGAAAAGAAGCTGTAAATCAGTGGGACCAACTGATGAGAACTATACAGACTGAAATTGTGCGGTCTCATGCCCAGTTGTGTAAATAGCAATAAATGAAAGCTATAAAAGTGGCCAACGTTGCCTCTTCTGTTTGTGTGTGAAGAGAGCAACTATGTGACCCTGACAGTAAGGCTTTAAAGGCCAACACCAACACTTGGAATTGTGATGCACTCCCTGCACCTGGTGAGATGCCAGAGCCTAGGTTGAATAGTGAACACTGTTGGTTGTACCAGCAGGAGGAGACTGAGCCTCCTTAGAGAAGGGCTCAGTTGACTGCACGAGCCTGTGGCTCAGGATGGGACCCACATGAATGACTGTGCCTGCCCTGCTGTTCAGAAGGAGAGTTCATGATGTGTGTTGCATGCTGGGAAAACATCTTAGCTTCCACCTAGCCATGAACTCTAGAGCTCTGCTTAAACCACTGATATGTGCACCTTGTAACCTGATGCCTATGTCTGGGAATTTTAGTGGATTCTAGAATACAGCTTTTGGAAGTAATTGCTGAGAGTCTGAGTACCATATCCATGAATGGGAATCTGGTCAGAAAGCTTCCCAACTTGCTTCATCTTTTCATTAAAGCTTTATTGGTGGTGCCTTCATTAGCAAGGAGCGACCTTGTGGTCACAAATATAGCACTTTCCAGGACCTTGACACACAGTTTTGTCAGCTGCTGCCACCTAGTGAAGGCCACAGCAACAGCCCTGCTAATTATTTCTCCTACTGTGTGGGAAAGGGAAGGTGGCAAGGTTGCTAACACTGATGCTAGGACCAACTATTTATAAGCTAAGCTCCAATTTCAAATGCTGTTATTTATTGTTTTTCATTTATTTTTTTCAGTTACTTATATACCACAGAAACACTGGCATTTTTAAGAACACTAAGATTTAAAAAGAAATCCAGTGATAAAATCAATCACACAAACTGAAAGCTTCTTAAAATGTCCACTAAAATAAAATGCTCTTTGTTACGTACTGAGTTGAATAGGATCCAAACTGCAGCAGTCTGATTGGTCCTAGAACAATGGGATCCAAAATGCAGCAGTCTGATTGGTCCTAGAACAATAGGATTCAGAATGCAGCAGTCTGATTGGTCCTACAACAATGCAGCAATATGATTGGTTGGCAGGAACCACCCAATCATGCTCCAGATAGAAGTGAATCCACAACCTGATTGGCTTACAGTAGAATTCCGGAATTAGCCAATCATGTGCAGCCCATTGTGTAAATAATGTATATAAAGCAGATACTTTGAGGGGACTTTCATTCATTCCTCCTCACCACTATGAGCTGAATAAAGAGCATGAAATCACTTTGCAACTCTGAGTATATTTCAGTCTTCCTCAAAAGATCTCACTGAACGGGCAGTCCTTAAGGAATCAGGCAGTCCTTAAGGTATCCTGGACCCAAGTTGTTAAAGGCCTTGTAAATTGATGGAAATACCTTGAACTTGACCCGAAAACATATGTGCAGGTATTTCACTTCCAGAGTTAATCTCTGTTAGTTGTCTGCCCCTCCACCCCAACAGTCTAACCACAGCATGTTACACAATCTCATAATTAGACCTGAAGTTCTGAAAACTGGAAGTTTTATTTCAGTCTCCTCAGTGCGAAGCTTCAGTTGCATCAGTATCCAGAATAGTGTAGGGAAATAACATGAAATGTTTGCTTATTAATATGAAATAATATGCATCCACCTAACCCTGTCAACTTCTGAAGTCAGCCATGACAGAAGCTTTACTAGGATAAAAGTCTTGCTAGGTTGGTTGTATCCCACAGGCCTTCCATCAACATATACTTAGCCCTGGAGAAGATGGTGTGTGCACGTCTCACCCTCGAGAGGCTACAAAAAGTTAGAGAGCCCTTGGGGCTATATTGCACCATCGATTTCTGTGGCACAACTCCACACTGATTTCAGTGGGGCTTTCTGCTTAGAAAATGGATGGTACAAGGCTAGCCCCAGGTGTCTCATAACTTCTAGGGCCTTAACATACCTGTGAATGAGCATGAACCTGTGCACATCATCACCCAGGGACTGAGATGAAAAACACTCACATGGCTTCCATTCAGGGACAGGAGAGAATAACAGATTTATTGCTTTGATGTTTCTGTTTTGGGGCTGGGAGGGGGAGAAGCAGTTTTGCCAAATTATCTCCAGGCTTCAGAAAGAAAAGGGTGGAAAGCTGCTGTGATATTTCTGCATGCTCTTTAGTTACACGAGGCTCAATTCTCTTTCATCCTAAAAGCATTCTGAGATAACAGAGCACTATATTACATCTAAAGACTTTGGGTTTATAAAAGGTATCATAGGAGAAGCAACCTCATTCTGAAGATTTATGGGAATGGTCAGCATTTTCCCTTCAAGTATTTAAGGCAAAATTAGCTGCTGTTCCATGTTGGGCAAATTAAGTTCACCAAAATTGAGCTCTGTTTCAGAAAACTTGCTATTTCCCCACTGCAAAGCAGGGGTGTGTGGAATCAAATGTTGCTACCTGTGATCTCTAGAATGTATCATACAATCAGTATTTATTTATGGCACTGTTTCTGTTAGGTGGAATATTTCCTTTCCCAAATAAAGGTTGAGAACAGCTTGGTGCTATTAAGCACCAGATCATTATAGTATAGTATGAGATTAGCCAATATGATACCCTTCATATTTTGTTGGACGGCATCTCCCTTCAGCTCCAGCCACCATGGCCAATAGCCAGGGATTCTGAGAGTTGGAGTCCAACATCTGAAGAGTAATATATTGACTATGAATGTAATAAAGCAACTTTTGCTGTTATGGTGCTAAAATAAAATCCCATTAAAAGCCAAATATAATTTTTTTATGGATAGCTCTCCAATTTTTCCTCTAACAAATGTGGAGTGGCATGCATGTTGACCCAACTCCCCAATTTTATCCCCACAACAACATTGTGAGGTAACTTGGACTGAGAGGTACGAACCATTCTGAGGTCACTCAGAATCACAGATCTGTAGAGTTAGAAGCGACCGCAAGGGTCATCTGGTCCAAACCCCTACAGTACAGGAATCTTTCACTCAACATGGGAATTGACTGAGCTATTCCCTCCTTGAACAGAAACCATCAGCAAGCGTCATGTCTAGCAGGGAGATTAGACTTGGTTTTCCCCAATCCAAGCTAAAACCATTAACCACTTACACGGTACACACTTATTCAGCATTTCATGACTAAATACTGCAACATGGTTGCAGGCATTTCATGACTAAATACTGCAACATGGTTGCAGACAGGAATGGAATCCTTTCAACATGCTATATCTGCGTTCAAAAATCTGTACTGGTTGTCAGTTTGCTACCCAACCAAATTCAAGGCTTTACTGTTGGCATAGAAAGCCCTTAATGGCTTTGGACAATTTACCTTTCTTCATACACCTCCGTTCCACTGCTTTGATCTGCAGAACATGCACTTTTATAAGTGTCATGTGCTATTTGTTCTGCATTTGCAAGGGATCTCTCATTTTGTGTGGCAGCATCTATGCTTTGGAACTTCCTGTCTATTGTCATTATGCAGGCACCTGCTGAACACTTTTTATCTCAGCAAACCTGCATAGACATATCATTTAGTTACTTATATTTGTTTTAAAATATCTTTCAGATTTCTGTGTTTTACTGATGAATGTTTTATGTATACTTGTTCTTAACTATTTCCCACACTGATGTTATCTATACCTTGCTTATTATGTACACTACTTAAGAGTTTTCTGGTTAAATGGTCTATAATTCTTTTTATAAATATAATAATAATAATAATCAAGAACCCTGGCTGCCATAGAAAGTCTACCCTATTGAAACACTTTCTGCTTCCCACATAACTCCTCAAATGTCCTTCTAATCAGGAACCTTCTGAACAACATTAAATTTTCCCTTTCATCAAAACTTTGTAGCAACACTAATGAGATGGCAACCTCTGTGTTAAATAAACAGACTTAATATGTCTGTTCTGGGTTGGGTTGTATTAACTCCATAAAGGATCAGGTATGTCAAATTTTACTAGTGAAATTGTTTGGGAAACCTTTTGCCAAAACACAGCTATCTTGTCACATGTGACAGTATGTTCCAACTGTCTTACATCCTCTCCAACAATGGTTGTCACGCCTTTTAGTAATCCTATCTAAACGCTGAGGATATAGATACCATCTATGGAGTAGTTTAAAGGAATTTTTCATTGAAATTGCTTCATGGGACTTATTTAGCCAAACGTTGTCCCTGTCTCAAAATCTTCTTCCCAGCATTATTAAAAGTTATTGTTAAAATCCACAACAGTGCAAGAGAGAATTTTATAAAATTTTGAAAATATGTCTGAGTCCAGTATTTCAGGATTATATATTAAAGATTCAAAATAGGTTCATGATTTAGTAGCTTAGTTTGTTTGTTTAAAAAAAAAAAACTTCCAGTAAGTTAAGCAAATGTCGAATTTGATGAATATGAAACCAATTTGTAGGGAGATTTACTACTTGTACATTAATTTGGGCACCTGTTAAAGGAGGCACATGCACCCAAGCACCATTAATAATTGAGAAGCCCACAGTGTCCTACTGTTTAAAGTGATGGTTTCTGACAGGATCTTGTAACAAGGGATGCTCCAAATTGGAGTCATGGGGGACAAAGAAGCAGCCAAAATATTTCTCTATTGTTTCCATAAAACCTGATGTACAAAAGTGTTGGAGATTTCACTAAGAGTCTGAGGGGGCAGTATTTTAAGAGTGGTTAGATTTCCTTGTTTAGTTCCCATGGTTAGGCAAGATGACTGTTCATTTCCACGTATTATATAAAGAATGTTCCTAAGGAGGAACGCATTGTAATACCATTTTAATCAAGGAATACCTACACACCTCTCTCAGTGAGCATAAATAATACACTGTTGTGGAGTCTGGACCTTTTACCTTGATGGATGAAGGTCATAATAAGCTTTTGCCATTTTTAAAGAACCCAATCTTCAATTTGGATAGGGATCGTTTGAAAAAGAAATTAACTTTTTGAAAGTAATATCATCTCAGCAGCTGGAATCCAACCCTACAGAGACATAGATAGATTCATCCAAGTTTTCATTTTAGCTTTAAATTCCATAATTACTGGCTTATTATTTCAATTTCAATTGATTTTTTGGAATAATAGTACCTAGATAGTGGAATTGTGAATTAAACAGTTTAAGGCCTGAGATTCTTTGGAGATGCGCACTTAAATTAGGATAACTCTGATCTGATAATGATGTAAGATCACACTCGTAACCAGCAGAGTTGTGCCGCAGTGCTTTAGAATCTTCATCCTTAACCATTGCCAACCATTTCAGAATTGGTGGTGAAGAAAACTGCTTGCACATACAGCATAAAGCGTTTTTATTGCCCCAAGTAACAAGACAATTATTTACACAATATACATAAAGTTAGGAGATGTTTGTGCATCATGAGCTATGCATTATATACCAATTAAGCAAAGAAAATTGGGTTTCCTTCTGTATCAAAAAGAGTCTGCAATCAAACAGGAGATTGTAGTCAAACCGGTAGCTTGACTCAATATGGAGGCTTAAAGGCTGGTGGTTGCAGCAAGCTATACACACTCACATAGAATTATCCCCTTTGGCGAGAAAAGGTGGGAGCGAACCCTCACTTGAGCAGTTTTCAGGAGACCCACGGCAGCTGGCATTATAACTCTGAACAGAAATCAGACAAGGTGGAAGGGCAGAGACAGACCCAAGAACAATTAACTGTCAGTGTTAAATTATACTGACATATAACATGATTTTATTGTTGTTTGGTCATTTAGTCATGTCCGACTCTTCATGACCCCATGGACCAGAGCACACCAGGCACTCCTGTCTTCCACTGCCTCCCGCAGTTTGGTCAAACACATGTTAGTAGCTTCGAGAACACTGTCCAACCATCTCATCCTCTGTTGTCCCCTTCTCCTTGTGCCCTCAATCTTTCCCAACATCAGGGTCTTTTCCAGGGAGTCTTCTCTTCTCATGAGGTGGCCAAAGTATTGGAGCCTCAGCTTCACAATCTGTCCTTCCAGTAAGCACTCAGGGCTGATTTCCTTAAGAATGGATAGGTTTGATCTTTTTGCAGTCTCCTCCAGCACCATAATTCGAAAGCATCAATTCTTCAGCGATCAGTTTTTTTTTGTGGTCCAGCTCTCACTTCCATACATCACTACTGGGAAAACCATAGCTTTTACTATACGGACCTTTGTCGGCAAAATGATGGCCCTGCTTTTTAAGATGCTGTCTAGGTTTGTCATTGCTTTTCCCCCAAGAAGCAGGAGTCTTTTAATTTCATGACTGCTGTCACCATCTGCAGTGATCATGGAACCCAAGAAAGTAAAAGCCCTCACTGCCTCCATTTCTTCCCCTTCTATTTGCCAGGAGGTGATGGGAACAGTGGCCATGATCTTAGTTTTTTTAACGTTGAGCTTCAGACCATATTTTGCACTCTCCTCTTTCACCCTCATTAAAAGGTTCTTTAAATCCTCCTCACTTTCTGCCATCAAAGTTGTGTCATCTGCATATCTGAGGTTGTTGATATTTCTTCCGGCAAGTGGAGGTATTGAATAATGAGTATAAAAACCTGTCTAAAATGTATAAAATGTTGCTGGAGTGGCATACAAAAGATGAAGAGGTAAAAGTAGTAATGATACACTGGGCAAGAGACTTTGGTTACAATATACAGTATGATGATTGGATGAAATTATGGAATGAAAGGCTAAAATTTACGGCATGTACTGCGTTGAAAGAAAATGTAATGAAAATGTTTTACAGATGGTATATAACGCCAGTTAAACTGGCCAAAATGTATAAAACATGCAATAAGTGTTGGAAATGTAAAGAAAAAGAAGGAACTTTCTATCATATGTGGTGGGAGTGTAAAAAGGTGAAAGACTTCTGGGAAATGATATACAATGAATTGAAAAAGATGTTGAAATATACGTTCGTTAAAAAACCAGAAGCCTTTCTATTAGAAATGGTAGGAAACGAAATCAATAAGAGAGACTGTAAAGTGTTTCAATATGCAGTGACTGCCGCAAGGTTACTTCTGGCCCAAAGATGGAAACAGGAAGAAATTCCAACAGTGGAAGAATGGAGAAGGAAATTGACCGAATATGCAGAATTGGACAAATTGACTGGGAAGATTCGATACCAGAAAGACAAAAAGTTTATCGAGGACTGAGGGAAATTTACAGAATATCTGAAAAATATATGTGATGCACAGACAACGCTTGTTGGTTTTGAAGAGACTCTGTGAAATAGTAAGAAATACTGCAAAAAAGAGAGTAAGAGGAAAAGGAGTGGGGAAAGGCAATATCATGTTTAGAAATGCGTCAATAAATAGAATTTTTTCAAAAGATTGACAGAGAAACTGAGGGAAGTCAAAAATTGAAGCATGAGTGTAAAATAATTTGTTGACTGTATAAAACCTGTTTGGAAAATGAATAATTTTTTTTTTTTAAAGATATTTCTTCCGGCAATCTTAATTGAGCCTTGGGGTTCATCCAGTCCAGCCTTTCACATGATAAATTCTGCATATAAGTTAAATAAGCAGGGAGACAATATACAGCCTTGTCGTACTCCTTTTCCAATTATGAACCAATCAGTTGTTCCATATCCAGTTCTAACTGTAGCTTCTCGTCCCACATAAAGATTTCTTAGGAGACAGATGATGTGATCAGGCACTCCCATTTCTTTAAGAACTTGCCATAGTTTGCTGTGATCAACACAGTCAAAGGCTTTTGCATAGTCAATGAAGCAGAAGTAGATATTTTTCTGGAACTCTCTAGCTTTCTCCATAATCCAGCCCGTGTTTGCAATTTGGTCTCTGGTTCCTCTGCCCCTTTGAAATCTAGTTTGCACTTCTGGGAGTTCTCAGTCCACATACTGCTTAAACCTGCCTTGTAGAATGTTAAGCATAACCTTGCTAGCGTGTGAAATGAGTGCAATTGTGCGGTAGTTGGAGCATTCTTTGGCACTGCCCTTCTTTGGGGTTGGGCTGCAGACTGATCTTCTCCAATCCTCTGGCCACTGCTGAGTTTTCCAAATTTGCTGGCATATTGAGTGTAGCACCTTAACGACATCATCTTTTAAAAATTTTAATAGTTCAGCTGGAATATCATCACTTCCACTGGCCTTGTTATTAGCAGTGCTTTCTAAGGCCCATTTGACTTCACTCTCCAGGATGTCTGGCTCAAGGTCAGCAACCACACTACCTTGGGTATACGAGACATCCATTTCTTTCTGGTATAGTTCCTCTGTGTATTCTTGCCACCTCTTCTTGATGTCTTCTGCTTCTGTTAGGTCCTTTCCACTTTTGTCTTTTATTATGGAAATCTTTGTACGAAATGTTCCTTTCATATCTCCAATTTTCTTGAACAGATCTCTGGTTTTCCCCATTCTATTGTTTTCCTCTATTTCTTTGCATTGCTCATTTAAGAAGGCCTTCTTGTCTCTCCTTGCTATTTTTGGGAAATCTGCATTCAATTTCCTGTATCTTTCACTATCTCCCTCGCATTTTGCTTGCCTTCTCTCCCCCGCTATTTGTAAGGCCTCGTTGGACAGCCACTTTGCTTTCTTGCATTTCCTTTTCATTGGGATGGTTTTAGTTGCTGCCTCTTGTATAATGTTATGAGCCTCCATCCATAGTTCTTCAGGCACTCTGTCCACCAAATCTAAATCCTTAAACCTGTTCCTCACTTCCACTGTGTATTCATAAGGGATTTGACTTAGATTGTATCTTACCGGCCCAGTGGTTTTTCCTACTTTCTTCAGTTTAAGCTTGAATTTTGCTATAAGAAGCTGATGATCTGAGCCACAGTCAGCTCCAGGTCTTGTTTTTGCTGACTGTAGAGAGCTTCTCCATCTTTGGCTGCAGAGAATATAATCAATCTGATTTTGATGCTGCCCATCTGGTGATGTCCATGTGTAGAGTCGTCTCTTGTGTTGATGGAAAAGAGTGTTTGTGATGACCAGCTTGTTCTCTTGACAGAACTCTATTAGCCTTTGCCCTGCTTCGTTTGAACTCCAAGGCCAAACTTGCCAGTTGTTCCTTTTATCTCTTGACTCCCTACTTTAGCATTCCAATCCCCTATAATGAGAAGAACATCCTTCTTTAGTGTCATTTGTAGAAGGTATTGTAAGTCTTCATAGAATTGGTCAATTTCAGTTTCTTCAGCACCAGTAGTTGGTGCATAAACTTGGATTACTGTGATGTTAAAGGGTCTGCCTTGGATTCGTATCAAGATCATTCTATCATATTTGAGATTGCATCTTCATTTTTTTTATGGGATTCTTGCCCACAGTAGTAGATATGATGGTCATCGAAACTGAATTCGACAATTCCCATCCATTTTAGTTCACTAATGCCCAGGATGTCAATATTTATTCTTGCCATCTCATTTTTGACCACATCCAGCTTACCAAGGTTCATGGTTCTTACATTCCAGGTTCCTATGCAATATTTTTCTTTGCAGCATTGGACTTTCCTTTCGCTTCCAGGCATATCCACAACTGAGCGACCTTTCGGCTTTGGCCCAGCTACTTCATCAGCTCTGAATCTACTTGTACTTGTCCTCCACTCTTCCTCAGTACCATGTTGGACGCCTTCTGACCTGAGAGGCTGATCTTCCAGTGTCATAACTTTTATATGCCTGTTGTCTTTGTCCATGGAGTTTTCTTGGCAGGGATACTGGAGTGGCTTGCTGGTTCCTGCTCCAGGTGGATCACATTTAGTCAAAACTCTCCACTATGACCTGTCCATCTTGGGTGGCCCTGCACAGCATAGCTTATAGCTTCTCTGGGTTATTCAAGCCCCTTCGCCATGACAAGGCAGTGATCCATGAAGGAGATAACATGAGTTGCTATAGTTTAAACCCTGAAACTATGCCATAAGTTCCTGGAGAACTCTGCTAGCATTGGAACCATTGCATTGGCTTCAGAGCAGTACATGGAAGAATATCGGTTTACAAAAAAACAAAAAGGAAACAGCGAAGCACAGTACATCCTTCGAAGGGTGATTACTCTTGGGCATTACGCTTGTCACATTCTATGACCGTGAGCTGAAGCTGTAATAAAAAATATTGCACATTTCAATAACGCTGATGAAGTTTGCTTGATGAACACATGTTCAGTCATAAGTGGCGGCACAAGGGGTCCCTTTGCACTAGCAAAGAGAAAGAAAGGAAGAAAATGTAATTAGCATAACATGCAATTACCATCACATTGTGATGCCAAGTTAGTTAGAGCATAAATGTGTCAGCAGTGACAGTTTACATTAAACCGTTCCTTGCATTCTGATGGAATCATAACTTGATGCTAATGATCGAGCCACCAAAGAAATCCATAAAGTCCCAGTGCTGGTGCATAAAAGTAATCAAAATCTTCACATCACTGCATTTTCTCTCTCTCTCTCTCCAGCTTCAGCTCTGCAGCCCACACGTGTAAGAGACTTCCAGGGCTGTGAAGAGAATCTGTAAGATCTGTAAGCTAAGGAGTTCAACCTCAGGAACATTAGGTCCAGAGTAGACACATATCTGTGGCAGGGGTGGGAAAGTTTTCAGTCCCAGAAGTCAGACAAACAGGAAATATTGTCTGTAAGCCATCTTGAGTTCCTGTCAGGAAAAAAGAGTGTATAAATAGATATATAATAATATCACCACCACCATCATCAAACAGCATTGTGTAATGGTTGTAGGACCTGAGAGACCAGGGTTCAAACCCACATTCAGCCATGAAGCTTACCATTTGAGCATGGGCCAATCACCATCTCTCTGCATAGGGTTGTCATAAGGAGGGGGAGAACCATGTATGCCATATTGAGCTCCTTGGAAGAAAGGCGGAATATAAATGTAATAAATAAATCATCTTAATATAGAAAGATGGGACAGATTTAGGCTACCTTGTGATAGCATACATATATAAAGATGTGCTAAAATAAAATTTTGATTTTCTTTAAAAATTAAAAAATCACACTATAAAACAATTGTATATATTAACTCCAGTTGTTGGTCAAACTGGAGGCAATATACAACTGTTTTATAATGTGATTTTATTGATTGGTTGCCTGAATTTATATACAGCCCTATGCCCAGGGGTCTCAGGGTGGTGAGTGTGTGTGTGTTTTAAAAAAATTCTCTTACATCATGGGTGTTGGCAAGTCAATTTTTAAATGGCTAAATAATATTAGAATTGCAGCTGTCAGAGATCACTTACAGGACTTCGCATCCTTTCTCTGTGCAATTGTTACAAAAGCCTTGGGATTATGATTCACATTTTGCCAAAGGAGCCAGGGTGAGAGAGAACAATATGCCTAAGGCTCCTCTTACACCTTTAGAGTCAAGTTAAGATGGATGTCTCCATGCTGGCTCTTACTCAGGTGCAAACCTCAATGGGAATCTATGTGCTCACAACAGCAAAGTAAGGAATGGGAGATGATTAACTGATGATGTCTCCCGGAAGGCTTTTTAATTGTAAAATTTGTCAAAGAGGCCTTCTTAAGTCTTTGCTCCTGGTCCCTGGCTTGGTGATTGGCTATTGTCCGGGTACCCACTTACAAGTAATCACTCCTAGGGGAGATATATTTAGCTTGCATTTCTAGCATAAGATTCTGAAAACAAATCAACACTGGTGAAAATTGCAAAATCTATTGTCATTTTCCATTTGAAAATGGATTCAAATCAATCTAAATGCAATATGCTTTAGGATAAGTATGATCTCCCTACCCCGGGATATGGCCATTGTTTACCAGCTGACTGTCACATTTGGCTTCAGACTAGTGTTTCTGATCACTGAACATCTTTTTAATGTTGCCATTGAGGGTTTGCTTCTTATCATAAGATCAAATAAAACCTGTATTTCTTTCCAGAAACCTATTGTCAGGATCTGACTTTAGGAACATAGTAAGCTGCCTACATAACAGATGACCTTCGTAGACAGCTGGTAAACCCAACTCTATCTGTTGATGGATGGCCATCCTGACTCGGCCCCAGACACACTGACCAGATGTTTGGAAGCTGTGGCTGGATGGTTACGTGGGAGCCGGTTGAAGCTAAATCCTTCGAAGACAGAGGTCCTGTGGCTGGGATGGGGCAATATGGGATTGGGGGGGCAACTCCCATCTCTTGCGGGGGCACAATTAGTGCCAGCACCGTCCGTTAAGAGTTTGGGTGTAATCTTCGACACCTCCCTTTCCATGGAGGCGCAGATTGCAGCTATAACAAAGGCGGCATTTTTCCATCTCCGCCAAGCTAAGCAGTTGGCTCCTTACCTCTCTCGCCCTGACCTAGCCACTGTGATCCACGTGATGGTCACCTCCAGACTGGATTATTGTAACTCGCTCTACGTGGGGCTGCCCTTGAGACTGACCCAGAAACTCCAGCGGGTGCAGAATGCTGCAGCGAGACTCCTTACGAGGTCTTCGCTGCGAGATCACATTCACCCGGTGCTATACCAGCTGCACTGGCTCCCGGTGGAGTACAGGATCAGGTTTAAGGTGCTGGTTTTAACCTTTAAAGCCCTATATGGCCTAGGACCCTCGTACCTACGGGCCCGCCTCTCCTGGTATGCCCCACAGAGAAACCTACGGTCTTCAAATAAAAACATCTTGAAGGTCCCAGGCCACAGAGAAGTTAGGCTGGCCTCAACTAGAGCCAGGGCTTTTTCGGCTGTGGCTCCGATCTGGTGGAACACTCTGTCACAAGAGACCAGGGCCCTGCGGGACTTGACATCCTTCCGCAGGGCCTGCAAGACAGAGCTGTTCCACCAGGCCTTTGGCCAGGGCACAGCCTGACTCCCTCCCTCGGCAATCTTCGCAGAGCTCTGGCCCAATGGTTGCTAGTGGCTTGAATTAATTAATTTTTATAATGAATGATTTTAGAATGTTGTTTATGTTGTACTTTTGTACTGTTTTATTGTTGTTAGCCGCCCTGAGCCCGGCTTCGGCTGGGGAGGGCGGGATATAAATAAAATTTATTATTATTATTATTATCAGATCAGACCATTGATTCAGCTAGCTCCACATGGTCTGCACAGAATTAAAGATGGGGCTTTCTCTGAGCCTTACCTAGAGATGGCTGGGATTGAACCAGGGAATTTCAGCATGCAAAGCAGTTGTTCTACCACTGAGCCTCTCCCGTGATAGGACTTACAGAGAAACAGAGTCAAGAGTCTCTGAGCCCAAGGTCCTATGAAGAGCTGTGCAAGCCACATTCCAAGCTGGGCTTCTGATTGGACAGAACATTTTTTCATTAAAGGTAAAGGTAAAGGTACCCCTGCCCGTACAGGCCAGTCTTGCCAGACTCTAGGGTTCTGCGCTCATCTCACTCTATAGGTCACGTGGCCAGCGTGACAAGCTGCATCTGGTGAGCCAGTGCAGCACACGGAACGCCGTTTACCTTCCCGCTGGTAAGCAGTCCCTATTTATCTACCTGTACCCGGGGGTGCTTTTGAACTGCTAGGTTGGCAGGCGCTGGGACCAAACGACGGGAGCGCACCCCGCCACGGGGATTCGAACCGCTGACCATGCGATTGGCAAGTCCTAGGCGCTGAGGTTTTACCCACAGCACCACCCGCGTCCCTGCGCCACCCGCGTCCCTATTTTTTCATTACTTAATCCTTTTTCACTTGAACACTGACCTTCAGACTGAGTCACAAGACAGGGATGCCAGTCATGTAATGGCTTCTGACTGCATTCAGCCAAGCATGTATAGATGCTCCTTTCATACTTTCTCATACAACACACAATACACTCTTGTCTGAAAGTTGACAGCATAGGTGCCAACTCCCTGGGGCTCTGGGTGCCTGAGCACCCACAAAATTCCCCATGAAAGCGCTGGGCACCCACAAATTTTGGTGCCAGGGCCATGTTTGGACACCAGTCACTTGGACATTGGGCCAGGGATTGTGTTGTGCCACTGTCCCTACGTGCTTTTAACCTTCCTGTTAGTAAAGAGGGCTTTCTACTCTTAGTGAAGCAATTGAATTAAGAACATGGTAGTTTGCTGAATCAAGCCAATGGCACATGTAGTCCAGGATCCTGTTCTCACAGTGGCCAGCCAGATGATCATGGGAAGCCCACAGACAGGACCAGAGCACAGCAGCACTCATCCCTCCTGCTGTTTCCAGCAACAGGTATTTATAAGAATTACTGCCTCTAACAGTGGAGATAGAACCTAGCCATTTGGAGGGGAGGGGGCATATTTTGCAACATGTTATTGATGCCATAATGGTGCATAAGTGGAGGGGATAGATATAGGACCATCCACATATTGTGTTATTGCTGTCTGGTGGGGCACTCTGTAGCATTACAGAACCAGGATAAATGGGACATTTGTGCTATAAAAAGTTGCAGGGTTTTAGGACATGCATGGGACATGCACAGATTGGAAATGAAGCAGTATTTCCACCGCAGCTTGTCTGAAAGCACAAAGAGAGATTGTGTATAACTACCCTGATATTGTCATGAGCACATATCATCATGGATGCACAATAAAAAAAGGATGTCTGGAGGAGCCTGTAATGACCTAAGCCATTAGGCACCACTTTCATAATATTTTGGATTATTTTAAAGTTGTCTACTTACTTCAACTGTGTGTGTGTGTGTGTGTGTGTGTGTGTGCGCGTGCACGCACACACACACACACACACACACACACACACACACACACCATTAAGTGAGAAATGAATGTGTGAGATGAACATTAATTGCTGTTACTAGAAGTGAGGAGGAAATATAAAAACATCCACCAGAACTTCTTTTTTGAAATGATGTAAAGTAATATTTTGCATAAATTTAATTATAAAAACCACAGACACCAGCAAACCTTTTAATTGGGCTAAGGGAGGGGGGATAATCAAGTCTGAAAGTTTATATTTACCAAGTGTCCATGAAAGAGATGCCACAGTGTCTGTAAATCTAAAAATAATAGTAGCTTTGAAATATGTGATAAACAAGAAAGCCGTATGCTTATTGCCCAATTTTAGTTCTCTTCGCAAGTTTACTTTGGAAAGTGCAAAACACAGAGAAAATGTTTTGTATGTTGTTGTATTTAAAGAGCTACTATTAAAAATTAAAACAATCCATCTCTACCTTTATCCATATTTAGTACTGGGCAAAATAACTGTACAGATATAATAGATTACCACTTAGTTCAGAGCTGAGGACCACCATCAGCTGACAATCAAATGCCAGGCTTCTGATATAGTGGTATCAACTAAGGCAAATTCCCTTCCTTGGTCAGGGGCAGCCAATGGCTGATCTAGGCAGATGAAATAAATTGTGCTAGAGCTCAGGAACCTTCTATTGTTCTGTGAAAGTTCTATTCAATAGCTCTAATCATTCATTGCACAGGAGACAGATTGGAGGGACTTCATGGTCTTAATTTTGGAAACCTATAATGCACTCTATTTTAGAAACATATGGAACATGCTGGTGGCTATTGGAGTTTGTTTTGCATGCAAAGACTCCAGGGAAGAGGATCCCAGAGGAAATTCATTGTTATCCCCTGCAGTCCTGGAAATAACTGGTCATTTCCCATCCATTTTGCCACATACCATTGGCCTGCATAAGGGTCTTGAGCCTTAAAAAGGTCTATTGGTAGAAATGTCACAGCTTTCCCCATGGAGATTTCCCAAATTATTATGCAGTGTTGAACCTGGTGTGCAAACATTCCCTTGCATTGTAGAGTGTGGGCCAAGCTGACTAAAGCTGGGAAGCCCCCAGCCTATGTTCTTCAACTGATCTGACAAGCCCTTGTTACTCATTTGCCAGCCTCTCTTCCTCCCCAATACAAAAGTGACATCTTTGGGAACCACCAAAAGGAAGCCACTAGAGAAACTGTGAAGTTGGGAATAAAATGCCTGAAATGAAGGAATGAGTTTTACATTTCACCCAGGAAGCAGCAAGACTTCATGACACCCTAATTTTCTCAGGTAATGAGTGCCAAACCACAGCCTTGCTTCCACTGCACTCTTTCCCCCTTTTTTGGAGGATGACAGCTTCCAACTTATGAGGAATGAGCCTTTTTGAAAGCCACAAGCACAGAAATAGAAATGACCTTTAATACTACTGTCATCCAGCACCCTGAAGAGTAGCATGCAGACCTTATATCTAACCCACCCTCCCTGTGCTAACAGAACACTAATGTTCTCCTAAGCTTCTTTCTGGCTGGGGAAAAGGTGCTGCATTTTGGACTAATTGAACTTTTGTTAAGGTTGGAATAGCCTTGCTTGCATAATATAGTGAATTTCAATAGTTGGTTTGGAAGCCCCCATGTATTGATTTCCTGTGAGTGCAATGATGTTTGGTAAGGCAGGGCACAACCTCTGGGAAAGTCTAGACAGAAGAGATCAGGAGGATGTTGGGAGATAATGCTAATAGTTCAAGCAAAGGGTAATGGAAATGGATGTTGAAGCATAACCTGTGGAAGAGCATTCCTTCCACATATATGCTCTCACAATTGCCTAGAATGTGGAAGGCATCTGAAATAACTTGAAACAAAAGGTTTGTGTCCCTTTTGTAAAAGTGTAGGAATATAGGACTGTGCCTTATACTAAGTCAGACCATTGGTCCATCTAGTTCAATATTGGTGACTCTGATGGGTAGTGACTCCAAGGTTTCAGACAAGGGGCATTCCCAGCCCTACCAGGAGATGCCCAGACACTTCTTTCTCTGTTCCACACCAGACATCATCTATGATATGTGGGCAGGCCTTGGCCACAGCAGTCTTATGGGCCAAATGGGCCAAACTGGTTGGCCTAATTAAGCCAGTGGGCCAGAAGTTCCTCAACACAATCCAGAAAATGGTTCTTTCACTCTAGCTTCCTCTTCACCATATTAGGTAGGAAATTTTAATCATTGCTATTACTTCATCCATTGGCTAAAAACACTCAAAGGCAGGAGATGGCTAGTTTCTCACAAAATGAATGAGAGGAACAATGCCTACATATTTTGCCTTAAATCTTTGCTTCTATTTACAGTGGTGCCTTGGTTGTCAAACTTAAGCCATTCTGGAAGTCTGTTTGACTCCTGGAACTGCTCGAAAACCAAGGTGTGGCTTCCAATTGGTTGCAGGAGCTCCCTACACTCAAGCAGATGCCACGTCGGATGTTCGACTTCCAAAAAACGTTCGCAAACCAGAACACTTACTTCCAGTTTGCGGTGTTTCAGAGCCGATTTGTTCGGGAGCCAAGCCGTTTGAGAACCAAGGTACCACTTGTAGCGATCATACAGGGTCCCCGGACGTTTGACGGTCTATTGATCCCTGTGCCACCACTGTGCTTGCTTCCCCCCTGCCACCAACCCGTTACTCTCGGGTACACACTGAGTCCAGACAGTTGTTAAAATTAAACCAAATAAACAAGTTATAAGCATTAACAAGTTTATGGTTTCTCAGATAATTTTCTTGTCACGTTCTTAACCTTGGTTTCTTTACCGGCCTATACCTTCCTAATACCTTCTGACTGATTATCTCAACTGTTTGACTGACTCCTCTTAACAGATTCTCTCACTCTCTCATATCAGACTAGCTCAACCCACAGTCTTATCCTCCCTCTCTCTTCTCTAACTCCAGATTGACTTCTTAACAACTCTAACTCTAACTTCTCCCCTTGGGTTCCTATTGGTTAGTCATTTTACACTTAGTTAACCCTTTCCTTATGACTCAGTATGATGTCACACACCTAGGAGAGCAAACGCCACACCACTGTACTTTTTCCTTTATTTGTTATAGATGCAAATTGCAATCTAGGGATAATGATTCACCTAAAGAGAGAAAATGCCTTCTTTTACCCTCCACAATGGATAGTCATAATCATCTCCCCAGCAATCTCTAATTGCAAGTCTGTTGGATATTATTCTGCAGTGTTTTATTCTAGTCTGTAATGGAGACATCCTGCATTAGCCAGTGCAACCTGGACCATGAATGAAAGGCTTTTCACAGGCAAACTGGAACACAAGACTATGTGCATATGTTTAAGAAATGATTGTATAAATCAATCATCAACTGTGTTTTGCAAAGTCTAGACTTCAGCATGGCCAAGAGGCAATTATGGTTATTAATACTTTACGAAGCTTGAAACAAAAATCAAGGTTCAGAGTGAAGAGAGAATATCCACCCTCAGAATGGTCACAAATTAATAAGTTAAAAGAGAGGCTTTATTATATGTCCAATCATCATAAAAACCTCATCCAGTCAGCAAAGGTGGTCTGGGCGCCATTCAGAGAGACAATCATTCTGTTTGCCTCAGTCATATATCTGATTCAAAATCCTTTAGGGATCAGAGAGAAATTAAGTTCAGCTCACATTTAATACGAAACTACCTGGTTCATACTTCCAGAAACATGCAAAATGAAGCAGTTATCCTTCAAAATTCATACTTCTCTGAACTTTCCAGTGCAGTTCCTCAACCAAATTACATTAAACATTTTTATAATATGGAAGCATGTGGTTAAAATGGGGATATTGGTGTAAATAGCACAGAGGAAATCACAGGTTAAAATATGTATATCAGGAGAAATTCGCACTGATGAATTTTCCTGAGAATATATTTTTCTTAAATAATTAAGTCAGAAACTGAGATGAAAATGTGAATAACAGAACTTAAGATTGGAAGAATGAAAAACGGAGAGAAACCAAAATTGTCGGATTTGTTCATCCTTCAGGCCATGTGGGCTATCTTTAGGAGGAGAAAAAAACTGCATCAGGATCCTCCTGTTGTCAATACAATACAATACAATACAATACAATACAATACAAATCTTTACTACGGTCATAGACCAGCATTTAAAATCTAAAAAGCACTTTAGAAAGCTAAAAGGTATTAAAACACAAGGTGAATATAAAAGTCTATAAGAATTTAAAAGACGCTAAAAGAATCCAAAATAAGGGTCAGGAACATTGGGTGAGTGTGGAAGAGCACAAAAGGTTGTTATATAAAAGCTTTAACTGTTGTCTGAAGCAGACATTCTTTCAGGCTGTCAGAGACAGGTAGAGATGGAACTGCTGGGTTCTCCATTGGCTCAGCTGAAAAACCTGCAACCTTTTGATTCTCTCCAAATTTTTACATTCCTGCTATTCACTACAAGATCATGACAATTAAGAACTAGTACCTGAGGTTGTTTTCTTTCCCGTCCTCCTCGCCAGTCCTTTTTCTTTTCTATTGTTCCTCTTAGGTTGTGAAGGGACTGACTTTTACTGGTATTTCAAAGCTGCTCTGGGAGTGGGAATATGGGTTGGCATTCGTTTGTCTCAGGAGACAATAGGGGAGTGTGCCTTTGGGAGTGAAGGCAAACTGCTGGAAGGTTACAGCGCCTGCTGTGGCTATGATAATGATGATATAAATGTGGAGCAGAGCTGCCCCAGAAGATCTTTAGACATAGGCAAGATGGTTTGGGAAGTGACAAACCTTTAGATGTTTAGATCCTACCAATCAGGTAAGATGGTGTGGATAGGATTTGTTTGTGGTCAGGTACACAGCCTGGATAAAGAGTATCAAAAGAAAGATGTCCTGTGCTTTTTGGGCTTTTTGAACCTGTTTGCTGGGCTGAAATGTCAAGGATACTAGGAGACAGATAATAGTGTGGGTCACTGGGCTACAATTCTTATGTCCTTTGTCAAATATTTGTTTAGAAAGGATGTGAGGTTTTAAAGCAACGAAACCTTCTGGCACGCATCAAAGATTCACACGCTTGGTATGCAATATATTCCTGGAGCACAGACCTAACCCATAGACCATCGGAGGATCACTTGCTTTGGAGGATACTGGATTATTTATACACAGTTCATGTTATTTATAATTTATGCCAGCTTGTTTGAAATGTCCAATCAATTATACATTGAAATAAAGCCAGTTAAAGGTATCTTCAATGATCTAGTGCTCAGGTACCCTCTCTTTTAATTTTGTGTCCATAAATGGACTTTTCCCTGCGTAGAATCAAATATTGCTTCCTCATAGTCTGCTTTATAATATAGGAACAGGCTAAATTTGTTTTTACTTAATTTCTTTCATTTGGCTGTACAGATCCAGAGCATTTTGTTGCTATATTGCCACATATTTTGACAGATGAGCAAAAGTCTTCCATCATGGGTTGAAAACAGAAGAAATGACACTACCTCAAAAAAGCTTATAAGATAGCACCCCACAGGATCATTGCCTCCGCAAGGTGCAGGATGATCCTTCGCAAGTGGCTTCCCTGTGAAGTACAAAGGAACACCCCACAGAACTGATTCTTCTTGCTCTTAGTTTACGGGGGAGGGAGATTTGTCAAATTATCCTAGGACAGATTGGCCTGACTAGAGGGCCCAAATCGTAGACACAGGATAAACCTCAGGGGCTACGCACAGCCCTAGTGAATGTCAGTAATATTGCTGACTGGCACTGTGGGTTAAACCACAGAGCCTAGGGCTTCCAATCAGAAGGTCGGCGGTTCAAATCCCCATGACGGAGTGAGGTCCCGTTGCTCGGTCTCAGCTCCTGCCCACCTAGCAGTTCGAAAGCACATCAAAGTGCAAGTAAATAAATAGGTACCGCTCCGGCGGGAAGGTAAATGACGTTTCCGTGCTCTGCTCTGGTTCACCAGAAGCAGCTTAGTCATGCTGGCCACGTGACCCGGATGCTGTACACCAGCTCCCTTGGCCAATAAAGCAAGATGAGCACTGCAACCCCAGAGTCGTCCGCGAATGAACCTAATGGTCAGGGGTCCATTTACCTTTGCCTTAAGTGAATATCATCAGGCTCCAATTCCATTTCAGTTTTCTTCAGAATTCTCTGGCATCTACTGACATCAGCCAACACCATTTTCTGCTGGAAATTCCTAGCTGGTAAGCTGGCCTGTGCTACAAGTGTTAAACAGCCTTGTGATTTGGTGAATACCTCACTAGTATTTAATAGATATCAACATCCACTGTTTCTTGCTGAGGATCAGATTGCTGGAAGACACTTCATCAGAGTAGCACAATGCAGCCTTAGGAGGCTTGCTTGGACAAATCTGTCAATTTTAGTTTTCCAGTTTTCCAGTCTTAAAGTTTGCTCTATTTCCACATAAGTTAGCAAATTGTTTTTTGCTTGCTTGCTTGCTTGCTTGTTTTTTAGTCTGTCCCCCAAAATTGCATAGATTTCTTGGGTGTACATTTCTCCTCTGTACATCTGCAGTTTTCACTGCAATCTTGCCAAATTATACACATTTTTGGGGTGGAATTGCATTACAAAATTATAAAGGTACAAATTTTGAAAGATAGTTGTGTTGGTCCAATAATGACAAATTAATGCAGTTTGTATTAGCATGCAAAACAGACAAAATTCTTCCCCATCCCCACTCTTGCCTGTGATGTATGAATGGAGATTCTGAAATACATGAATCTGACAATGCAACACTATTTTCTTTAAATATACGACACAGATTGCTCTTCTGCTCACATTAGATGGTACACTGTTGTATGCTTGACATACCATGGTCTCCATTTTAACTAGACATTTTGTCTGTAATCAGTGAAATGGCAATTTTCTTTGAAAGAGAGAAAGTAACTTGTCATGAGATCACCTGGATGGCAGATTACAAGTAAGGCCTCTGCACTTGTATTTCTGATGATGGTGCTCGAGTGAGCTGAGGGTTTTTCTTGCCATTTACTGTCAACAAGATGTACAGCACGTAACAATTACTGGATCCTGAACATCAAGCAAAGCAAAGCTCTGTCCCATTACCTGATGCATGATGAGTGTTTTTCAGGAACCACATACTGCTGTGAAGAAATACAACTTCCTTGTTGATTGATTTATAGCTCTGCTTCAGTGCTCATCTTTGTGTTCTTTCCTAAAAGTTTTCATTTTTCAGAAAAAGAAAAACCACATCAATGTGTGCAGCCAAAAGTAGAGATTTGTGTCTGCCAGGACTTATGGCTCATGTGCTGTTGTTTTTAAACTAGAGTTTAGCAAAGACCCCAGTCATAATAGTTATGGGTGTGACAGCAATTCTATTAGAAAATGTCATTTGTTATTCAGAAACTAAACAACCAGCCTGGCTCCTGAAACTGTTGCCTGCAGTGCAAGACTGATATAATTTATTAAGGCAACATTCTGCATTAAAAGACATTTTTGCACTAAATCTCTGCAGATGAAAAAAGTGTGACATTTACCTTTTAGGAATATAGACAGTGTTCCAGGAATCAGAGAAGAGTACGGCCAAATATTTATCCACTGGTGAATAACCTATATTAGGAGAAGAAAGCATGTGGAAAGCTTTCAAACGGAACTTGTAAAACTCCTAACAGGCTGTACCTTGAAGATGGAACAGACACTGAGGTTTTTTTAAAATAATAATAGTAATAATACTGCACATTTCTACTCTGTTCAGAATTATTCACATAGCTCTCCTGGTGAGTTCTTAAGAACCAGAATAGGCAACACATTTTTTTTAGCCGGAATGGGAAGCTGCAGCCCTTCCGTTGTTGCAGGACTCTCATCATTTCTGAACACTGGCCTTCCTGGCTGGGGTTTAAAGGTGCTAGATGTTGGAGTCAAATAACATTTGGAGGGCCACAGGTTCCCCATCCCTGGTGACACAGACTGGCAGTGACTTTGCAGGATGTCCGATCAGAATCTTTCCCAGCCACATCTGGAGATTTCAGGTATTGAAACTCTACATGCAAGTCATTATCATATCACAACGTCCTACATGATTAAAAACCCTGGTGGATCAACTCAACTGCCTCTAGCAAAGGATAACTCACCATCTTCCTATGAATTCTGTTCAAGTGTCCAATAGCTATGACAGTTAGATGTTTTCTAACACAGCCTAGTATACCTGAAGGAGCATCTCCACCCCCATTGTTCAACACGTACGCTGAGGTCCAGCACCAAGGGCCTTCTGGTGGTTCCCTCACTGCAAGAAGCAAAGTTACAAGAAACCAGGCAGAGGGCCTTCTCAGTAGTGGCGCCCACCCTGTGGAACGCCCTCCCATCAGATGTCAAAGAAATAAACAACTATCTGACATTTAGAAGACATCTGAAGTCAGCCCTGTTTAGGGAAGTTTTAATGACTGATTTTTTAATGTATTTTTAATCTTTTGTTAGAAGCTGTCCAGAGTGGCTGGGGAAGGAAACCCAGCCAGATGGATGGGGTATAAATATTATTATTATTATTATTATTATTATTATTATTATTATTATTATTCCCTAACATTTACCTGAAATGTCTACTCATTTGTTCTGGTCTGCTACATCCTCTGAGGCACCACAGATATTTGAAGACAGTGACCATGCTTCTCCTTGATCATCTCTTCTCCAAAATTCTGGTTTCCATGTTCCTCAGCATACTGGCCACCCTCCTCTGATCCAGATAATTATTCCCTTATCTGAACCTTGTACAGAGTATTACTCAATAAACTCTCCACAATAAGAAAAAAGAGTTCCAAAGTTTAACTGCAAACTGTATTTAAATGTGTTACAAAAAAACATTGCAAATACAAATCAACACATTGTTCTGAAACAACTAGCAATGCAGTCCATTTTTATTTAGATTCTTACTTGTTAATATATAGTCAAAGAACTATTCTCTCTCGAGTCCCAGAGAAAGAATGCTGGCACATTGTGAGAGACATCCAGATTCCCAGGATGAATAATCAATTAACATAAAAGTTGAAACAAAGACTTCTCCCATTTGTTGCAGCTCTACAGGTGCACAAGCATCCTTTTTGCACTTGCTACAGTTCTCTGCAAATCAGATATTTGGTAAATGCAAACCTCCACCAGCTTTCATACACAATGCACATAGACATAGCATTTTATGCACTTTAAACTTATATCTTTTACACTGAGCACAGTACTTAAGGTGTGGCCTTAATTGTTCAGAGTGTGCAGTTCTGTGAGTGCTTGAGATTTTCAGGAGAAGCAGACAGTGCCCAGTCATAAGTCCAAGTCAAACAGAAACAATACATGACTTTGGATAATTACAAGAGGCCCTGCTAAAAGAGGCAGAAGAAACAAAATCAAGAGCCAAATGAAATTGGAACACAAGAAGCTGCCTTCTTTCACCTCAGACCATTGGTTCATCTAGCAGGTAATGCATCTCCAATCTGCCAGGCAGGAGACTTTCCCAACTGTAGGAGCCAACTCCTAGGGACTGAGCTCCCTTCACCTCTCAATAAAATATTCCAGCCCCACACCCGCATGATGGGCATTGCTATTTAAATGATGTGCATGCATGGAGTATTATGATCAGTCATGTGGGGTGGGGCATACCATATTTTTCCGTGTATAAGACTAGTTTTTCCCTTAAAAATAATGTCAAAAATTAGGGGGGGCGCCTTATACTCTGGGCCATCTCCCCTCATTTTCTTAAATCTGAGTCCCCCAAAATAGGGGGCATCTTATACATGGGGGCATCTTATAGATGGAAAGATATGGTACTTGCCCCATTCACACCCCTGTTCCCAACCCTGCCTGAAGGTGCTCTACGAAGCCTTATGTAGGCTGACCCATGCTGAAAAGTGAGATGCTCTGCCTTTCTAGAGGAGCTTAGAGTCTTAAATAATATTTACGATGCCAAAATAATAATGACATACACAACTCAATATGTAATTCTATTGCATGTCATTATTATTTTGGCATTGTAAATATCATTTGAGATTCTAAATATTGGAAAGTGTTGAATTTTTTGTACATTAATGTCAATGAATTTTTGAGGACCACATATGGAGTTATTTAGTTTGTGATATACTTCTCTGTATCTCTTGGAAAGTGGTATTCCTAGAGGAGCTGGCTGGCTGGTTAAAGGACCATCATCTTGTTTTGTAACTTTTGGCTTCTGTAATAAAACTTGCTAAATAAATAAATGCCTTATCAATCTTAATGGGAGCCATCAATGGATTTAGCACTTGTGGTGTCTTGCAGTAGATGAACTGGGTGAAAAGAAGAACTGAGTTCTCATGGACAAACCTCCTTTTAGATTTTCCCCATTTCTCCTTTCACTTGTTTACTGAAGTTATTCCACTGAAAACAAAGTGCTCAGCTAGGTATGAAAAATGTCTCTCTGAAGCACATTTCATCATTCTTTTTTCAGCTTGCAGTGTTTTTATGCCCCCACCCCCATTGTTGTGCAGGAGTTGTTGTTTCTTTAGAGGGGGAAACACTGATATCTGTCTAAATATGTCTTCTGGTTTAAGGCGTTCCTATCAGAGATTATAGACTGTCTACTTTAATTGTTTCAGGGGCTCTCAACCCGAGCAGAAAGGCGGTTAAGTGGGTAGTATTAAATTCCCCATGCAAAGGTCACTTTCTCTTTCACATGGATGCCCTCCTTTGTTGAAATATGTATACACAAATATGACTACTTAAAACAAGAGCTGTCATCCCTGCTGTTTTTAAGGCAGTGCAGGAGAAAAAGGTGAAAGACCCTCAAACTATATCAAGCACATAGTGAAAAGTACAAAGTGAGCAACTTGATTAATACATGCCAAATGCATGTATAAAAGAAGGTGGAATTAAATGGCATCCTTCCATCACCTACTACCATAACCCTTTTCAAAAAACAAAGGCACTGGAGAAAGAGTTCCCACAGTTGTTTTTTAAATCATACACTACTATTTGATATTTTTTGAGAACCATAGTTATTAAAGACACATATATCCCACCTTTTCTACAAGGAGCTTACAATGCCATGCATAGTTCTCATCCCTGGCCAACCAAGCTTAGGGAACCCAACACAATGGAAAACACACCAGAGTTGCCACCAGAGTCTCTGACCTGGGTGATACTAAGACTCATAACTTCCTGCCTCCATCACAGGAGGAATTGCTAAAATTTCAGTTTTGGTTTCTATCCATTCCTCACTTTTTTCATTCTTTAGTTCAGTTCTCCACATTTCTACATCATTTTCTTTTAAAGAAGTCATTGTGGAAATTCAACACTAAAATATTAATTTGCCCTAATATACATATTTGTATGCAACTTTGCCTAATATACGCCTTCTTTTAAAACATTTATCCATGGGAAAAAATGCATTGATGTTGGTTATTACCTTTCATGGATATTTTGACCTTGGGCACACCACTTGGCTGGAAAAGTGCACTGCAAAATTTGGAAAAGTGTGAAAGACAATTGTGTTTTGTCTTTGTATGATTTCAACAAGTATAAATTAGATAGGACCACTCACCTTCCCCCAGTGGGCGGGTGGCAGGGCATCTGGGCCTCACAGTGACCTGGTGGGAGGATGGAGGGGATGCCACCCACATCACCAATACTCCCGGCCACGTCATGCCCCCGGCTGACCAATTGGGACAGCCAGGATGTGGCCAGTGGCCGTTTAAACTGCGGTGTGGCTGGGGGTGCACCCTGCTTTTCACCTCCTCACAGGATTTCCCAGCCCACCCATCCTCTTTTTAAAGCTTTGGTATGACGTGACCTTGCTATCAACATATGTCAGCCGCCATATTGATGGGGCTGGGTAGGAATTTTTCACACTTGGCAAATTGGCACCAACCATTTGGTTTTTGCCTACCTTGTAGCAATCATCACAACTTTGTGAGGTTAGGCATTGGGTAAGCCTTGTTTATGGGACAGGAGGTTGTAGCCTCCACCTGCCCCTCCTCGATAAGGGTATCCCGTTAATGGGATGCGGGGGTGTGGATTCTGTCTGAAGCCTGGGCATGGGCTAAGGCCATGCCATGACCCTGGGGGTGCCCAGATTTAATATATATCATAGGACTCCCCCTACCAGTGGTTTACCCTTAGGAGACTCCCTGCAGGAATCAGTATATAGTCTGGTTTTACCTAATGCCTAAGCCAAACCACTCACATCTGTAACCAGTGGCCTATTATTAACCTAAATTTTTTTGTCTGTGTGTTTATGATCTAAGGGGGCTGCAGGGGGCGGGGCCTCAGCACACAAGTCCATCCTCAAATGTGAACTGAATTTCTTCAGCACCCCTAAGTGCTGGACACTTCAAGTAATCTACTATTGGTGGTTACCAGACATTATACCTATGCTCTGCCTCCACACTTGAAGGCAAAAATACCCATTGGTGGAAACCACTGGAGGAGAGAGTGCTCTTGTGCTCAAACCCTGCTTGCTCCCACATGCACTGTTCAGCTCCTGTGACAACAGGATATTGGATTAGATGGGCCATAAGCCTGATCCAGCAGGGAATTCTTATGTTAATTATTAATAATAATAATAATAATAATAATAATAATAATAATAATAATAATAATTTTATTATTTGTACCCTGCCCAACTGGCTGGGTTTCCCCAGCCACTCTGGGTCGTTTCCAACACTTATAAAAGAATAATAAAACACATACTGATACAGGGCTGCCTTCAAATGCCTTCTAAAAGTTTTCTAGATATTTATCTCATTGACATCTGATGGGAGGGCATTCCACAGGGTGGGCGCCACTACCACGAAGTCCCTCTACTTGTAGCTTCACTTCTTCCAGTGAGGGAACTGCCAGAAGGCCCTCGAAGCTGGACCTCAGTGTCTGGGCTGAACGATGGGGTGGAGATGCTCTTTTGCTCTTATGTCCTTTTGCTCTTATGCTCTTACTGAACATGAGGAAGGAAAACTGATCGTGCAACCCTTTCCTGAAATTCCATTGTTATTATTAGTAGTGGTAGTAGTAGGTGAAAAAGGTAAAGGACACCTGGACGGTCAAGTCCAGTCAAAGGCGACTATGGGGTGCGGTGCTCATCTCACTTTCAGGACGTGGTCTAGACCACTGAGCCCCTTGGGCTTGCTGATTGAAAGGTCAGTGCTTCGAATCTGCATGATGGGGTGAGAAATGGTATTGCTGTTGTGGGAAGGTAAATGGCATTTCTGTGCACTCTGGCATGCGTCACAGTGTCCCGTTATGCCAGAAGCAGTTTAGTCATGCTGGCCACATGACCCGGAAAGCTCTTTGTGAACAAACACCGGCTCCCTCAGCCTGAAAGCAAGATGAGCGCCACAACTCTATAGTCGCCTTTGATGGGACTTAACCATCCTGGGGTCATTTACTTTTTACCTAGTAGTAGTAGTAGTAAAAAAGGTGGGACGTGGGTGGCGCTGTGGGTAAAAGCCTCAGCGCCTAGGGCTTGCCGATCGAAAGGTCGGCGGTTCGAATCCCCGCGGCGGGGTGCGCTCCCGTTGTTCGGTCCCAGCACCTGCCAACCTAGCAGTTCGAAAGCACCCCCAGGTGCAAGTAGATAAATAGGGACCGCTTACTGGCGGGAAGGTAAATGGCGTTTCCGTGTGCTGCGCTGGCTCGCCAGATGCAGCTTTGTCACGGTGGCCACGTGACCCAGAAGTGTCTCCGGACAGTGCTGGCCCCTGGCCTCTTAAGTGAGATGGGCGCACAACCCTAGAGTCTGTCAAGACTGGCCCGTACGGGCAGGGGTACCTTTACCTTTACCTTTAGTAGTAGTAAAATGTAGAGTGAGTAGTCTACTACATAATATTAATTTGGTTGGTGGTTTCAATCCACTGCTTAACAAATGCATACCATGGTCTGCCTGCTTTGAAGCCATGTCCTGAAAACACAAAAAAGATGGTCCAACATTTGTTGATGTGTGAAACCGAGACATTTGTTGCTGTGCTTGCTCAGTGCCTTGGCTACAGTTGTATTTTATGTGCCGGCCAACTTGCATGACTGAAGAAGGTAGCTAATCATTTATCAAGAGCCAGCTGGCTTACTGCTGGTAAGATGTTCCTTATTAGATAGCTATTAGAAATCACTCATCTGGTCCAACATGTTGCCCTTTGAGTAAACAAAGCACCCATATTAACATGACACAGTCATGATGCCAGCTTTGATGAAGATGGCTTTAAGGCTGAAACAGGGCAGGCGTAGAGAAATCAAATAGCATCACTGAAACTTTAATGGCATGTGTACAAAATTGCATCTGCTCTAAAATACTTTATTAATTTCTTTATTTTATTTTAAAGAAAGCATAATCAACTCCCTGTGTTGCAAAGGAGATCCAGATGTAGAAGGGACTTCTATTTTTTTTAATATACATTTTTATTAGTTTTCACATATATTTTCCAAACAGAATATATCATCTCATCTCATCTTATACAACATTTTGTCTATTTTAGCCTGAGACTTCCATCAACCACGTCTAATGATTTTCAAACCTCATCTCTTAATCTTATATTTGTTATCCTAACTATTACTTTTAATAATCCATAACTTAAAATCCATTCTCATAAATCTTTTCTGCAATATTTCATATAGTTCTTCTTACAAAACGTCTTGTAGTCCTACAAGTGTGGTCAGTTGGTTACAATTGTCTTTCACATAATTTGTATATTTACTATCAAGAATTTCTGGTCCTCCTGGTTTTGAATTCTCCCTGTTATCTTATCCAATTCGGCATAGTCCATCAATTTCATCTGCCATTCCTCTTTTGTCTGTAGTTCTTCCTGCTTCCATTTCTGTGCCAATAATACGCTTGCTGCAGTTGTCACATATAAAAACAGTTTTGTATCTTGTCTCTTAATGTCAGTGCCTACAATACCAAGTAAAAATGCTTCTGTTTTTTTAAAATGTATATTTCAACATCTTTTTATCTCATTATAAATAATTTCCCAGAAGCCTTTCACTTTCTTATATTCCCACCACAGATGATAAAAAGTGCCTTCCTTTTCCTTACATCTCCTGCATTTATTACTTATTTTATAAGGTAAAGGTAAAGGGACCCCTGACCATTAGGTCCAGTCGTGACCAACTCTGGGGTTGTGACGCTCATCTTGCTTTACTGGCCGAGGGAGCTGGCGTACAGTTTCTGGGTCATGTGGCCAGCATGACTAAGCCGCTTCTGATGAAACCAGAGCAGCACACAGAAACGCCGTTTACCTTACTGCTGGAGCGGTACCTATTTATCTACTTGCACCTGGACGTGCTTTCAAACTGCTAGGTTGGCAGGAGCAGGGACCAAGCAACAGGAGCTCACCCCGTCGTGGAGATTCGAACCACCGACCTTCTGATCGGCAAGCCCTAGGCTCTGTGGTTTAACCCACAGCGCCACCCGCGTCCCTACTTATTTTATACATTTTAGCTAATTTCACTGGGTAATATACCATCTATACATCATTTTCATTACATTTTCTTTCAAAGCATTACATGCAGTAAGTTTTGTTCCTTCTTTCCATAATTTCTCCCAGTCTTTTAGCTGTACATGTAGACTTCTATGTTTTATTATTTTATTTGTTATTAAGTGTTCGGATGACATGTAAAGGAATGGACATCTGTCCAATACTAAGCTGCCTTGATGGTTCCCAGAGGGGAAATGTTCACCCTGTGGTCAGCTCAAGTGGGACATTATGTTGCCCCCAAAACATCATTGCATTGGCTGTGAGAGGGGGTGGCTGGCTCAGGGAGCAACAGGACATAAACCAGTGGGCAGCAGCATAAAATTCTCTAATCACTCTTACTTCACTCTGTGATTTTAAACTTGATTTGGATGTTTCCTTACCTGAAGAGGAATGCTGGGATAGATAGATGATAGATGATAGATATAGATAGATAGATAGATGATAGATAGATAGATAGATAGATAGATAGATGATAGATAGATGATAGATAGATAGATAGATAGATAGATAGATAGATAGATAGATAGATAGATAGATACAGGTACTCACTTAAAATATGACACTGCACCAGATCACAACTTAATTTTAATTCAAACAATTTTTCCCTCTGTAACCCATGGGCTGGTAGACAGTCCCAAGTCCAGCTTAACAGCACTCCAATTAAGCACCAGAATAAAATCCATTTTCATTTCATAAGCAAAACTGTCATCCACTCTAAATTTCCGTAATTAAGCTTACTTAAAAATATCCAGATGACTAAACATTTGCTTCAAATCACAAAAACTCTACCCTAGGAAGAACTGTCATGAAACAAGAGTCTTTCTGAAGTTCCTTTTGATGGCAGCTGGGATTACATTAAAGATGGGGGGAGGAGGGAGATGGGTGAAAACCCAGAGAGTCAATGAGAAATACAGATATAGAAGATAAAACAATACTTTGTTAGCTACACATAATTATAATTTTGGTTGCCTGTAGAAACAGCTCCCAACATATTAACCAATCGTCCTCATTTTAATTGAATTTTGGATTGCACACATCTTTTAATCTCTATCGGATAATTAACTGATTGCTTGTACGGCGGTACCCAAAGAAAATGTCTGGCTTTTAAATTAAAATGCTGCAAAGATCATGAGAGCCTCCAATGACCAAAAAAGACATACAAGGCAAAGTGGAAATCAGCAAGAGGCGCTGGTATTGGAGAACATATCATGCTCACAAATAATTTTATTTTACTTTATTCAATTTTACTGGAGCCAAGGTTCTTTTATCTTGAGCTCCTAATGGATGCTCTGCATGTTTTTTTCATCATCAATGATATGCAGGGTTTTCTGAAGGCTTACAGAAAACAAATGAATAATTACATTAAAAATTAAAGCCAGAGAAGTGCAGAGAGAAACAAAAGCACCGAGGGAGTAAACGAGAGCCTCATCTGGTGGGATCAGAAGTGCTGTGGTTGTTGGCCCTACATACAGAGGGAAGTGTCTCAAGAGAGAAGGGTGAGGACAGGTGGCCATTGAGCAAGGCCCAAGTGTACCATGGTTTACTTACCATGATTTTCACATGGCAGCTTAGCATGGATTCATGTAAACTGTGTGAGAAGCTTGTTGCCTGTGGACAGAACTGGGGCAAATACAGTGGTACCTCTGAATGCGAACGGGATCCGTTCTGGAGCCCTGTTTGCATCATGAGCAGAATGTAACCCGCGTCTACGCATCTGCGCGTGCGCAGGTCATGATTCGCCGCATCTGCGCATGCACATGACGTCATTCTGAGCGTCTGTGCATGCGTGAGCAGCGAAACCCAGAAGTAACCCGTTCCATTACTTCTGGGTCGCTGAGGGACGCAACCTGAAAAGATTTAACCCGAATCGTCTTTAACCCAAGGTATGACTGTACAGAATTTCTACACACATCCTTTGCTACTGAAACGCAAAGTACCAGTGAAGATACTTGTGTGTTGTAAAAAAGAAACCATAGGCAAAACCAACTTGATCTCTTTGGGATGATGTGATAGAAGTGCATCAATCAATCAATCAATCAATCAATCAGGGCCATAGCCATTTCTCATCTCTACCTTTCCTTTGCAACTTTCTCCCTGACCATTTTTCCTCACTTGCCCAGGAAACATGTACAATGTCTGGGCCCTCTTGAGGGTCTTGACATATATCTGAGAATCTACCTTGGGGCAAGAGGAAGCAGACTGAAAATGACTCTACAGACAGATAGACTGTGCACACAAGAAAAGAGCTAGATAAAGCATCTGTTAATATTGCTTAGCATTTCTCCTCTGCAATGTCAGAGCCCTCCTATCTACTCTTCTGCTCAATAGTGTGGAGCCAATTGGCTGGGCCTACTATTAGGTAGAGAGTGAAGCAGCTACCACAAGCAAAAGAGGCTGGTAAATGATGTTAGGAGGCGGCAGCATCAACTCTCTGGCCCATTCTGCCTGTGCCCTTTGGCCATTCCCATGTGCTGGAGGACAGAGCTGTCTGTGCCATGTGTTCTTCCCCACATTCCCCAAGGCCTTTGCCGGGGAGTATTGTTTTTCTTTGCTACTAATTTTTTGTGCTTTTACAGGGGTACCTCGGGTTAAGAACTTAATTTGTTCTGGAGGTCTGTTCTTAACCTGAAACTGTTCTTAACATGAAGCACCACTTAAGCTAATGGGGCCTCCTGCTGCCACCGCACTGCCGGAGCATGATTTCTGTTCTTATCCTGAAGCAAAGTTCTTAACCTGAAGCACTATTTCTGGGTTAGCAGAGTCTGCAACCTGAAGTGTATGTAACCTGAAGTGTATGTAACCCGAGGTACCACTATATATTGTAACATACCTTGTGATACTCAGATGAAAGGCAGTATCATACCCGCCCCAACATTTCTTTGATGAAAATAGGGATGTCCTAAATTAACAACAACAACAGCAACCACCACCACCACAACAACAACCCACCTTACTGTGGCAAAATAGATATATTGGGACCCCAGCTAATTGATTTATTAGTCCTCAATTAGCTATTTATGGCAGCCCGGTCCGGCGCGCTTCCCTCAGCTGCGCCACTCAGCTCCATTAGTCCGGTAGCTCTCAATCACACCTTAGCAGAGATAAACACAGCGGTGATAAACTGTCACGTCCTTCACTTAGCTTCCAGACAAACACACACAGAGTCCAGGTTTGTCCATTTCAGCTCTTTATTCCGACATTCCCCCAGGGATCTCCTGGGCTCCTTTCCGCCATTACAGGCTACGTCTTTCTCCCTCAAAGACCAGAGGGGAACAGAACAGAAACCCCTCCCAACTCCTCCCAGCTTCTAAAAGCTGACGTCAGAATTGAGGCATCATGGGAACTTCTTAACCAGTTAAGTTCCAAACCTGACACCCCCTCTATGCCGAAACCATTCTGACAAGACCTTCTGAGGTCAACACCTTCCCCTTTGCCTTGTGCCACTTCCCGGCATTTTCCCCAGGCACCTGTTGAACCCCTTCAACACTCCCAGAATCACACTGTGCGACACTTTTCCACGCACCTGTGACCTGATATCCTACTGACCCATTAGGGCCAGTAGTTGTGTCTTCTCCGTCAGACTCTTCCCCCTCTGACTTGACACCCTGTTTGTGAGCTTTCTCCATTACGTCAAAAACACTCCATTGCCCTAGTCACTCTGGGTGGCTTCTAACATATATTAAAACATAATAAAACTTTTTTTAAAAAAAAACAAACCCTTCCCTATACAGGGTAGCCTTCAGATGTCTTCTAAAAGTTTTGAAGTTACTTACCACCCTGGCTCAGAGGTTGCATACCTCCAGCATTTCTCCAGTGATAATAGGGATGTCCTAAGGCAAAGTGGGTCATTCCGGGATCAAATCAGAAACTGGGATGGCTTCTGTAAATCTGGACTGTCCCTGGAAAATAGAGACACTTGGAGGGTCTGTAGTAGAGAAATTTAATTATTATTATTAATAATAATAATAATAATAATAATAATAATAATCCTGTCAGTTCAAGTATTTCCGCCTGCACAAAGGGACTTCTGCTCCTTATCCTCCCAGAGTATGCAGGTAGTGGAGGAAAGTGAGGGAGTTCTAATGCCCAAAAAAATCCTTGCACTTAGTGATGCATTGGATCAAAGCCTTTGAACCTGGCCCAGGTAGAGATGTCTGAAGGGCCACATTTGTCCTCCAGGCCTGAGAAAGGAACAAAACCACTATTCTATTTAATGCCACTAGTTAGTTGCAGACTTTATGTGTATAAGAGTCATAAGAGCCAGTTGTTGTTTTCCCTATGTTTTCAGGGAAGCATCTATCATCCACATTTGCTTAGTGTTGCACTCTTGGGACACTGGGATGTTCAGCTACGTACAACAGCTTTAACCCGATTAAGCCAAATTCAAATCCAATTTCCATTGTAAAGTCAAGAACAAGAGTTTCTCTCTGTGTGTGTCCTCTGAAAATGTGTGACAGATTTATAAGGCCTGGGATTTATTTCGAAGTGCAAAGGCAAGGTAAATTCCCTTCAACTTTCCATTCCTAGTTTTGCATGTTTAGTAGGTTTGCACCAACAGGAATTTAATTTCCCTTCTGTTCGCTCTCGCTATCTCCCCCCACCCCTCTCTCTGTCACTTGTGCTTTGAATTATCATTAGATGTACACTGTATTATTTACGTTGCATTACACATTCAAAACCTCTGTATCATTTCCCACTCCCCTGTTCACAAAGAACTCACTGTTTTAAACATAAGGAATGGAATAGTTCTTGGTTGTGTATGTGTGCTTTTTCTTTGCATCTTTCAAGGTGAGTACACAACTCTAAAAAACATGTTGACTTTGGGGATAGTGAAGCTTTTAGTATCAGGAATTCACTTTTGCCTCCACTCTAACATTCAATGCATCCTTTTGGAGCAGTTAAATTCTGGGTCCCAAGAGGCAGCCAGTATACTGAGTGCCATGATGGCTATGCTAACGGCTGCATTATCAGCACCTTCAGCATGAAACTGGGAAAGGAAGAAGAAAGCGCGTTTCTTAATTGCGCTGTTGGCCAACTCTTTCCCTCCAGCCTCCCATTGCAAGCAAAGATGCTGACAAGCTGTATGTCCTGCAGGCAGATTAGCAGCTGCCTGAGCTGTACTTATTTGGCATCCAGATGTTTGCAACTGTGCATTGCCTCCCCAAAAGCTTCCTCGTTAGATTTCCCTTGCAGCATTTGCAAGATAGGATGAAGGGATGGTGCCAGCCCTTTTCCCCCAGTGGGCTCTTGGATTGCTGTTGTTCTCAACAATTTGGATGACAGACACAGTTGGCAATGATAGCATTCAGCATGGCGCAAGCTTGGCTGAAAGGAGACACAACATTCTTTTGTCAATGCCCTGAATGGGCTCGATTTATTGTAGGGGTTGGGGGAGGTGGATCACCTCCTCCTCTTGACTTCTTCATATTGTGAATCAGAACAGCTGTCACCATGTCCCAAAAAATTTGACAAAGTTGTACTGGATCTCACACATAAGTGAGACTCACTTTGTCCCCCACCAAGCCACACATACCCTTAGGTAAACATTGCAGCTGTTCCTCAGAGTACAGCAGCACAAATCAACAGGAAGGGAAGAGTGTTTGATGGATTCGAAACTGCTGCAGAAAATTAAGGCAGCAGAATGTAATTACCATGAGTGGAATTTGTCTAAGGCGATGTAATCATCACCTCTGTGACTGGCAAAACTACTGGAGGATCTTTCCAGGGCAAAAATAATTAAATAAATACTTAATACCTGCAGTCTGCTGACACAAAAATGAAGTTGGTGGGTCCAATTTTTATGAAGTGTGTGTGTGTGTGTGTGTGTGTGTGTGTGTATTCCCAGTATTTGAAATGAAGAAAGGAGGTGGAAGGAGGCACCAGGTATAGGTACATCAAAGCTGAGCCATGGACAACCAAGAGTGTATTCAGGAACCAAAGTCAAAACCAGTAAGGACAATAATTACCAAGAAAAGACCCCAGACAGAACAGAAATACATATAGTTCTTCCTGGTTTGAAGAGGCAGGACCTATCACAGGTAGGGAGAGTAAAGTGCCTTTTCTCACTTGAGGTCTCAGGTGAGACCACTGCAGGTGTGGTTATAGCAGTGAATAAAAACATATTTCATAACAATCAAGAGTATATGATCTGTGCTTTGATGGCCACATTAAACATCTCTGCTGGCCATATATGAAAAACCTCAAGCAGGGATCAAAGCGAAATTTGATTTTCTTTGCACTTTAATGGGAAACTGGCTAATTTTCAAAGAGGGGTGGGCAAAAAAAGGAAGGCACAAATGCAGTTGTGACCATATCAAGGAGACCAAGTAATTGCTAGCAATACAAGAGCAATGTCTAAAGTTATCCCTTATTCATGCCAAGGATCGATGACGCTAAAATGTCTGACCAGAAGGATATATGACCTTCAGATATATGCCTAAGAGAGACAATCCTTTACTAGCTTGTGAAATGAGAGGAAACCCATTGTTCAATAAGGCAGTCTTTATGTGTAGTATTATTTGTTATGTCAGTTTGTCCATTAACAGAGCAACCCTATACCTTCATTACTCTGGAACCAGTGAAACACTGCTACTACACTCAATGCAACAGTTGACACATCAAATGGAGGAGCATCTGCCTTGCGTACAGAAGGTCCCATTTTCAATCCCTGGCACCTCCATGCAGGGCTGGGTATGTCCTCTGTCTGAAACCCTGGGGAGATGCTGCCAGTCAATATCAACAGTACTGAGTGAAACAGACCAATGGTCTGATATAAGGCAGCGTCCAATGTTCCTAATTTAATGAAATGAAACGAAATGAAATGTGTACACTGCAAGATTTATTTGGACTATGGGCAGCTCAGCAATGGAAGGGAGGGGGGAAGCACACAAATGGGCAATACAAAGAAATGGAATAAAAACTAGAGATGCACCCAAGCATCCCTCTAAACACTGTCACAGCCACCTGTCATGGACTGTGCTGTGACATGGCCACTCACTGAACATTGGAACAGTGAGAGTTTTACTGTGTGTTGATGTATTGACTATAATTGTAATTAATGCTCTGCTGTATCTGTACTGCTTTTTAAGATGCTTGCAAGCTGTCATGGTCTCCAGCAAGAAGAAGAACAGAGTTTACAAACCATAAATTAATTAATTAAAATAAATCAGGGACTGTGCCAGTGCCTACATGCCACATCTGTACCTCCAGAGGTTTCTGAACTACAACTCACATCATCCCTGGCCATTGACCATGCTTGCTGCAGCTCATGGAGCTGTAGTCAAGAAACATCTGAAGAGCCAAAGGTCCCCCGCCTCACCTGTTGTTGTGGAGCAGCAAGAGCATTGTGGAATCTTCTTGCATGTTGTTTGTGTGATGGTGCAAGGTGTGTGCTGGAGAGATGCCCCCCCCCTTGTGGTGTGTTGCCCGGCTGCCTCTTTGGAGAAGGAGTATGTGGGGGTGGGGAGCATCACCGGTACCATTCCTAATTGATGGGTTCTTGTGTAATTTCCAGGGGTTCCTGGCTGTTTCTATCTGTCAATTTCTTTTTCTTTTTTTGTATTTTCTGTTGCCTGTATTTTCCCCATTCTCCATCAAATAAAGAGAAAATAAATTGCATTGAGAACGTCAATGCTCATGGCTGAGAGGGGTTCATGAGTGTCCTTCCTTTCATTCTAGAAATAATCTCTCCAACAGTCTGCACTCTGCAACCACCTCAGCTTCCTGCATTTCAGCTAAAACAAGGAACTTGGGGGTGAAAATTCTATTCACAGAAACACAGCCATCCCTCAAAATTCACACTTCTCTGAATTTTGCAGTACAGTTCTCCACCAAAGTAATAAATTTTAAAAACACAAATACTAGTGTAAAGTGGGCATAAAAGCATACAGTGGTGAAAATAACATTAAAAATGCCTTCTATTTGGGGGGGGGGATTGCTTTTCAAACATGTATATTCAACAAAATTGCATGCAAAACTCTAAACTAGGAGAAATCTGAACTAAATTGCTGGTGAATTCTCATAAAGTCTTTTTATTTTTAAAAATCACAATGCAGAAACATGTTGGAATGAATTTAAGATTGGAAAAACGAGAAACAGAGAGAAACTGACAGATTCAACAATCCCTACTTAAAGCCAAGGGGAAGTAATAATGAAATAATGCTTCCAGAAGGGAAGAGGAGGGCAATGGGTCCAGATCTCTTTTTCTTCATCCTGCAAGATTCCTATCAGTTAGATGACAGTGCTGTTAATGACCTTTCCTTGGCCCCTAACCTAACCAGCTATCTCAGGTGCTTTGTAGCATGCTATTTGCTCACCAGGCCTCTGTACATTGAATGGGGAGGGCAGTGTGACTGCTTCTGCCACACTGGGCATAGAGCCTAGGGGGCACTGCAGGGCATCCTAACTATGATGTAGTGAATTGAACAAAAGGCAAGAGGCAAGGAGTGGATTCTGGCCTTGCACACGGTGCTGCTGACATTTGAAAGACCAAAGTCCACCCTGGTGTCATCTTGTTATTTGCCTCAGGCGGCAATATATCTTGAGCCAGCATTGCTTAATCAGCACTGTGGTTCAAATTTAATAAGGTGAAATAATTGCTTATGATTTTCGCTTCCCCAAGGAAACCAATGTCATTTCACTAGTCAAGGAAACTACTTTGGTCATCCTTAAATTTCCTCAGACACTCCACCTGGGGAGAGAAATCCCAAAATATCTTCAAATTTCACTTAGAATAAAATGTAGCGGCAATTCTGAATGCAGTATAAACTCCCGTTGCAGATGAGAGTGGAGGTTATCTCCGCCCATCACTATTGATCTCCATGAATTCATGTCAGGCAACACCCAGGTTTCTGGATTATACCCTCAGCAGTCCAGTATGGATTTCACATTAATGACACACGGTACTCTGCTGTCAAGTGTGCAATATCCCTTATAATTTGTCATTTTCCCTTTCCTTTACTACTACTACTTCTTTTCTTCTTAACTAGCCAGTTGATGAAAAAGTCATTGGTATGCAACCAATAAGCTTACCAGAGTTGCCCACATATCCTTTGCTTGCACACATTCTAGAGAAACATCTGTGTTTGTTCACTTTGTAAACGATCAGCAGAGATCCCCAGAGTGAACTAGATGTTGTAAAACCAGAATAAAGAGCAAACATGAAAATCTTCTATGGGAAGAGAGCCTTCTTGAAATGGAGGCCATTCAAGTAAACACACTGTAGAGTTTATCTGGCTGTTCAAGATCTGTAGTTTGTAATGGGACATCCCTAGGCTTCAAGCAGCCAGCCAGTTCCTATTAGCATTAGCATAGCAGCGGTTTTGTTAAGGGCAGGAGGAATCAGCCACAGCTTGCCTGCTTTCTTTTGTCAAAAACCACAGATTTACTTTAGACTGCAATTCATGTCTGCAAGCTGCATGTTTTAAAGCTGATTTGACATCTTCCTGGATGGTCCTCTCACTTCAAGACTGTATAAACAATAAACTAATTGGCCCAGTCCTATAGCATGCTATACAAGAAGTGAGGAAAGGGGTTTTAGGGTCACTTTCCATAAGAAGAGAAAGTATTATCAATAGCTGTGCTACATAAGCTTTGTAAGGCAGGTCTGGCCAACTATGCCCCTGTCCCAAACCATAACAGCAGTAGCAACAACAACAATCCAGCTTTAACAGCAATAACAAAACAATCCAGAGTCCTCCAGTGCTCTGCAAGCAACGTTTGGACAGCCTCATGTCTTGGAAAGCCAATGGACTTTGAGAAACATAGAGATATAGAAAAACCTGGACCTATTCCTTACAGAAAATAACAGGAATCTTAAGAGGAGGCTTTGAAGGAGGCCCCTAATCTGACTTGAGAGGTATTGCCATTGTGCTGCAACTTGGATAGATCCTCTGGGCCCTGTATTAAAAGGTAAAGGTAAAGGTACCCCTGCCCGTACGGGCCAGTCTTGACAGACTCTGGGGTTGTGCGCCCATCTCACTTAAGAGGCCAGGGGCCAGCGCTGTCCGGAGACACTTCCGGGTCACGTGGCCAGCGTGACAAAGCTGCATCTGGCGAGCCAGCGCAGCACACGGAAACGCCGTTTACCTTCCCACTAGTAAGCGGTCCCTATTTATCTACTTGCACCTGGGGGTGCTTTCGAACTGCTAGGTTGGCAGGCGCTGGGACTGAGCAACGGGAGTGCACCCTGCCGCAGGGATTCGAACTGCAGACCTTTCGATCAGCAAGCCCTAGGCGCTGAGGCTTTTACCCACAGCTCCACCCTTTGGGCCCTGTATTACCCTGATTCATCTTGTTATTTGGCCTGCACACAAAGCTAATGCACACCACTAGTGTACGGTATTTCATGTCTTATATTGAACACTGCTAGTAGAGCCAATGCTGAAGAACAGTTAATAAATGCTTTCATTACAATAATAAACACAGGCAGATGTGGTCCAGACCACAAACACAGGATCCTGGCTGGCGGTTACTTTCTTCCATTATTATTATTATTATTATTATTATTATTATTATTATTATTACAACCCACCCATTACCAGAAGATCGCGGGGCTCCGTCTCGGTAGACCACGTGTTACTGTAGCCCCTAGTCAGGATGGGAGGAAGGAAGTGAGGTAGGACCCTGATCCTACCTCAGTGTGGTGTAGTGGTTAAGAGCGGTGGACTCGTAATCTGGGGAACCGGCTTCCCCGCTCCTCCACATGCAGCTGCTGGGTGACCTTGGGCTAGCCACACTTCTCTGAAGTCTCCCAGCCCCACTCACCTCACAGAGTGTTTGTTGTGGGGAAGGAAGGGAAAGGAGATTTTTAGCCGTTTGAGGCTCCTGACAGTAGTAATAAAGCAGGATATCAAATCCAAACACTTCATCTTCTTCTTCATCCAAAACTGCTGCCCTTATCAAGCGTCTCCCATGTTGCCTCTGAAGGACCTGCCTCACATTGGCTCTTTATAGAGCTGGCCCTGCTGGGGCTATTGGGAGTTCAATATTTGGAGGACCACAAGTTTCACTCCCCTGATTTAGGGCACTAAAGGATAGCACCAGCACTGAAATCCGGGCCCCAAAAAAGAAAGAAAACTCCCTATACACTTTCCCTAACTTGAATCCATGGGGGGTAAAGCAAGCACTTCACATTGAGTAGCAATAGCCGTACAGAATAGTAGAGATGGCAACAGACTTCTTTTTATCCTAGTATGTTAAAAGACAGGCCATGATCTCATTGAAAGGAGGAAAAATATATATCCCATCCTCTCTGTTCACATCATATCAGGTCAGATGCTCTTTCCAAGTTGCATCCCTTGCCTTTGTTAGTCAGGAAGGTCAGCTGCTTAGCTTGCGTTCCAGAATAAAGTGAGAAATCTTCTAATATATCTTGCCAGTGCTGGATCTATTGTTGTCTGTTCGCTCTGAGCTTAGATTGCAGATCTTACTCTTCAATGTGGATAAAATAGAATGTATTTTTTATTGTTATTACAAATCCCAAACATGCTCATATCGGCTTCTCAGCGTTCCCTTTTCTTTCCCAACTCAGAAATATATTCCTCCAGTTTTCATTCAACATGTAAAAAAATAAGAATAATACTTAGGTTGCAAATAAATCTAGGTAACTCTGCAGGTCTTGTTTGACAATGTCTTCCTCTCTTATTCCATTCTCTGCACAGGCTTCCTGACTTGCGATATCCCTGACAGATTTCACAGCAGACTTGTATGTTAGATACTTCCCCCCACCCGCCTGCCCCCCGCAGTTTGCTCACAGATTCATGACTTTATACAGCAGTCTCTGTAATAAAATGTGCTGGCTTGTACTGTACAGCTAAATCTGTCGCCCACTCTCCCATTTGCACTTGGAAAAGAAAACAAAATGCCAGGAAGGAACACAGATATTTCATCTCTTGGCACAGTGATGCCATAGATATCTACAGCTGCAAAAAGAGGGGGAATAGAAAGACTTTGAGCTCCAGCTGGAATCCTAGGCTTGAGGCATGGGACAAATACATTCTACAATTCTATTTCTCAGTTGTGATCCCTTCACAGAAGGCTACCACCCAAGATATGTTGTGTAGGGCTGAACTGATTTACCTGGTATTATAGTAGCAAATGGCCCAAGGTTTTTTGGTACCTTTGGCAGAAAAGCTACATTAGCCTTCTGAAGGGTGGCAAAAAAACACCTTCAAACAAGACAAATGGCACAATGGGCAATGATGCACCCCCAAACCAACACCCGAGATAGGTGAACTCATCACCATTCCATACCTGAGATGTTGTCTAATGGAAGATCCGGTGTGCTAAATTAGTAGTCCCAGATTATGACTTGCAGAAAATCCTGTTGATGTACAAACATTTCTGGGTGAGCATAGGAGACATAACAAAAGGGAGAGACTGGCTCAGTACCTTAAAGCTAGTTACTTACTAACCTTAGAAACAATTGAGCACTGGACCAGCCAAAGACATTTTGGCACCTGAGGCAGACCCTGAAATGGTGCTTCCTCCCTCCTCCTCACCAGGGAAGAAGGGGCTAGGGAAGAGCTGCATCAGGAAGAGGGGGCAGGGATGGAGAAAGATCAGCATTGGGATCACCTGCCCTTGTGGATCCTGGCACCAAGGTGGTCACCTATGGCCCTGATTGAGCAGAACATCACTTACAAGTACACCATGTTTGTACTAGTCAGTTCGGCCTTCTACAGACATGGGTGTGGAGCTATGACCCTTCAGATATTGTTGAACTCCCAGCTCCCATAAGCCTCAGCCTGCATGGCTAATGATAAGAAATTACCTTTTTATCCAGAGGACCACAGTCTCCCCATCCCACCTCATGAAGAAAAGCCACTGGTCCTCTAGATGTTGGTGGACTGCAACTCCCACCATATCTGCCCATTTGCTCTGCTGGCTGGGACTGATGTGAATTGGAATACATCTTCTAGGGCCACAAGTTTCCTCCATGCTCTAAATGGAAAGGTAGAAGGGCTAATCTTTATCCATAAAATCAATGTAAGATCACTGAATTTAAGCAAGACTCTAGAACCCCTAGATTCCCAGCCAGATCTTCGGTGGCAACCACAGTACATGTTATCTTAGAAATGTGGACTCCATCTGAAGCAGCATCTGCATGTCAGACCTGACACAGAAGCAAAATTTGATCTGCTTCCACTGATCAGTGGAGTCCATTGTCAATATATTATTATTCTCAAAGGGACAAGAGTGTTCAGAACAGATATTACCTGGATCGTTTTGATAGCTCATGCTATTAAATTTAATTGTTATAAAATTATGAGACAAATGGATAAGGAATGAATAGAGAGAAGAATAAGAGGTCTCCACGGCAATCTAGATCGTGCGACTGAAACAAACCACATGCTCTGCATTCAGAATATTCTTTCCAGTTCAGATTAAAAGGATCTCAGGAGAACCTTTTTACCTGACAGCAAAAAACCTGTGGTCTTCCTCTTATTGTTGGTCTACAACTCCCATAATCCCTGACAATTGACCATACATTTGAAGTCCAACAGTACCTAAAGGGTCACAGTTTCTCCTTCCCTTTATTAGAGAGCTGATACCACACAGAGTGGACTCAACTGAGCTAGTTAAACAATGATTTAACTCAGCTAGAAGTTGTGTGGTACAAAAACTTTCTATAGAGATGCAGTCCCACACTTACATACATATACTGTAATTGGATGTGTGCTTTGAAAAATATATCCTCTCCTCCCCCCCCTCCTTAGTTGTTTGAGGGCTTTGTTTGAGACCAGCATGTATTCTATGCATGGTTCCAACAAACATTCTCCACATTGAAAACAAATGCATCAGAATATAATGAATGTAGTTGAACTACTTCCCCCATAATGAGGCAGCCAGTATGGTAGCTCCTCCAGATGGTATTGATAGCAACTACCATAATCTCTAACTATTTGGTCCACTGCTCATAGGAGTTGTAGTCCATAATCCGAGTGGACTCATCTGGCTCCAGTACATTATCAGCAATGCTGATGACACACAGCAATACTTCTCCTTTATATTTCAGGTGTGGAAGGGGAATGGACTGCTCTTGTTGGGGTTGCACTCCCTCTGAAGGACCAGGAGTTTTGTGGTACTTCTGGATCCTTTACATAATTTGCACTCTCTGAAACTATACTTATGGATCCATTGCTGTCTCTTGAGGTTTAGGTGGCCTTGATAACATGGAGTGCCTTCCATCATCTTCAACTAATGACCCAGCTATGCCCCTGTTGGGACAAGGATAAGCTAACTTCTGTTGTCTAGGCTCTAGTCCTAACCCTTAAGTTAGGACTCAGCTACATTTGTAAAGATTGTTGTTGTTGTTGTTGTTTAGTCGTTTAGTCGTGTTCGACTCTTCGTGACCCTATGGACCAGAGCACGCCAGGCACCTCTGTCCTCCACTACCTCCCGCAGTTTGGTCAAACTCATGCTGGTAACCTCGAAAACACTATCCAACCATCTCGTCCTCTGTCACCCCCTTCTCCTTGTGCCCTCCATCTTTCCCAACATCAGGGTCTTCTCCAGGGAGTCTTCTCTTCTCATGAGGTGGCCAAAGTACTGAAGCCTCAGCTTCACGATCTGTCCTTCCAGTGAGCACTCAGGGCTGATTTCCTTAAGAATGGATGTGTTTGATCTTCTTGCAGTCCATGGGACTCTCAAGAGTCTCCTCCAGCACCATAATTCAAAAGAATAAAGATAAAGCGCTTTATATGTGTTATAACACTGTGACACCAGATGGTGCTGTGGAGTCCTATTTTTCACGAACGGGATTTTCCTGTATGAAGTTTAACATGCATTTAACTGAATCGCTTCTTTGATGTTTCTAGATCCAGCCTTAGATCATTGCAATGTGTCATATATGGGGCTGCCTCTGAAAGTAGTTTGGAAATTTCAGCTGCTGCACAATTCAGTGGCCAGGATGCTCACTGGGGCAAGACAGTTTGAGCATATTACTGGCCCGACTGCACTGCCTGCCAATTACTTTCTGGGCCAAATTCAAAGTGCTGGTTTTGATTTATAAAGCCTTAAACAGCTCAGGGCTGCAATACCTCAAGTACTACCTCTCCCTATATGAACCAACCTAGACCCTGTGACCATCATTTGAGGCCCTTCTTTGAGTGCCCCCTCCACAAGAGGGCTGGAGGGTGGCAACATGGGAACAGGCTTTTGGGGGGTAGATCCCCATTTGTGGAATGCTTCTCCCAGGGAGGCTCACTTGGCACCTTTCATTACATATCTTTAGGTGACAGGCAAAAACATTTCTCTTCTCCCATGCCTTTGGCTAATTAAACAATCTATTGAGTACTTGATAGCAATGGAAGAAACACTGCCCTAGAGGAATAGAAATACTGCTGTGTACACTATAATTAGCTGGCTGGGCACCTAGGCTGACGTTTAGGCCTAATTTCTAATTTTCCCAGTATGTACAGTGCAGTACAAGGTTTTTCAGGGTTCCTGAGCAGAAAAATCAACTCAACAAAAAGAAAGAAAGAAAATCAAATTGCTTTCCACTTGCTTAGTTGGTCCTTTATGTAGAAACCAGGTAAAATGTTGCCCCTTGATTGCTCAACATGAAAGGAAATCTAAAAGTCAGAAACAGGACTAGAGGAGGGACCCTCAAGAATAAGTTAACAAACACACTGTATCAGTTGGTCACATATTTTAATGACTCAAAAGTCTGTCCCCCCCCCCAAAAAAAAATTGCTTTTTTTCTTGTATTTGAAAAAGAAAGGGCACCTAACATTAATTTTGATTGTTTTGTTTTGTTTTGTTTTGTTTTGCATTAATTCTAGAGGGGAGACAAATGTTGCAACTGTTCTAAAGTACAGATTCTGGGGCTATGCATTTTTCCCGCTCTGAAAAAGGTGTATTGTGAAACTTCTATTCAAAAAGATTTCTTGCAAGTTTATCAAGCGTTATTATAAGTTCACCAAAGGGAGACTATTGTGTGGTACACATTTTACAAAGTTAAGGATTCAGTCTCATTGACTTCAGCAAAAAAGTCATACTTATTGTTGTCAGCACCAGTCTCCCTAAATTTTTGACTATGATTGCATTGTCATGTGCTCTTGCTCTGTTTATGAACGTAATAAAAAAATTCCTTCCAGTAGCACCTTAGAGACCAACTAAGATTGTTATTGGCATGAGCTTTCGTGTGCATGCACACTTCTTCAGATACCAGATACTGTTTATGAACGTGTGTGTGTTAGGTTTGCCATACATCCAGGAATTCATGGACAGGTCCTCTTTTGGAGGTCCTACATGCCCATCCAGGGGGAATTTTACATTTTAAAACAAATGTCCTGGATTTGGGGGGGGGGGGAAATGTGCACAGGTGACTCTAGTTCAGGCTCTGGCATGGGCGGACCAGGTTCTGGTTCTGGCGTGGGTGACCTGGGTTGTGTCTCTCTCTGTCTCTGGTATGGGCGGCTATTTTTGTTCGTTTGTTTGTTTGTTTTAACTAATTTGGTATTCCCTTTGCTCGTTGCATCCTTACCATTCCCCCCCCCACACACACACACATGTTCTCCACCAGTGAGTGGTGGCAGGTTTGACCAGCACTATGAGCCCTCCCACCTACTGCCCCCCCAAAAAATGCCACCCTAACAAGGAAGGTTGAATGCAGGGATGCCATGCATAGAAATGTGATAAACACATCAGAACACTGAAAGTTTCCTTATCCCAAGTAGGATCATTGGTTCATGTACTGGCTACATTGACTCTTTAGAGTTTCAATCAGGAGGCATTCCCAGATGTACCTGGAGATGCCAGGAATTGAAGCTGGGATGCAGTGATATCATCCCAGCATGCTATGTGCAAAGGCATCCTGTGCCAACTCCACAAAATAGGCAAGAGGCACACACACAACAGGGCTGGGTTTATCACATATAAGTGAAGTAATAAGCAATATCTGTAATACACATTATCTACCATCAAAAGACAATTAAGTCCACAATCTAACAGTACCTGTCTGTATGCAAAGCACACAGTCTAGCTCTGATCGAGGCTCTTCCCTTTCAAGGCTATGGACCAGGAAAACTATGATTGCAGATTCTATTAAAAAATAAAATAAAATAAACCATATTATATTATCTTGTAGTGAGGGGGAAAGGGGGATTTTGTATATTACAGTAGAACCATTTTTATTTTTTATTTTTAAAAAAGGTAAATAGCTGTAAAAAAAAATCTCTAATGACTCAGCTTGTCATTTTTATCTGCTTCCTTTCAGACACATAGCTGCAACTGTGATGTGTTATCAAAAAATTAAATCAAAAATTAAAACATCGGGGAGTCTGGATGTCTGGTTTCAGGGACACAACAGTCAATACCATCTACTTTTTTTTACAATTTTCTGGTAGAGCTTGGGTTTTTTATTGCAATGCTTAATAGTTTCAGCGTTAAGTTGTATACAAGGCTGTGTTTCTTTAAAAAGTGATCTTTCTGCCTTGATATCTTTAAATTCCATACTAATCAAGGCATCTTTAGCTAAATTAATAATGTATATAAATATCTTATTCTGCACAAGTATTTAGGAGAACGGGGAGCTTTGCAGAGCAAATAAGCCATGTGGGACAGGGGAAGGGATGAAATCCTATATATATATATATATATATATATATATATATATATGCGAAAAGATAACAAAATAATTAAATTGAAAAGCCAAGGATTCAATCTGCAACTCACGTGACTTGAATTTTGAGGCTTCAATTGCAAATCTTTTGACTTGAGCCTGAGATCTGGCACTAAAGCAGATATGTGAGGGAAAACATATGTATGTGTCCATATAGGTACAAATTGGGTGGAGGAGACCTATTTTTTAAAGCAAAAACAAAAAGAAGGGCAATGCTAAAATTTGATTCTTGTCATTATAGTCAATGGGATGATGGGGGGGGGCATTAGATTGCTTGCATATTGCTTCACTGATTTCTAATGGTCTTATGGTTGGCCACTTCTTTAGCTATCTGAAAGGCTGTACAGTTGTACCTTGGAAGTTGAACGGAATCCATTCCAGAAGTCCATTCGGCTTCCAAAACATTCGGAAACAAAAGAATGGCTTCCGATTGGCTGCAGGAAGCTACTACAGCCAACCGGAAGCCATGGAAGCCCTGTTGGACGTTCAAGTTTTGAAGAATGTTCGCAAACCGGAACACTCACTTTGTGGCATTCGGGAGCCAAAACGTTCGACTTGCAAGGCATTTGGAATCCAAGGTACAACTGTATTCCCTCATATGAGCCTGCCCAGGTTCTGAGATCTTCAGGGGAGACTCAAGCACAACCACTCTCTCCTGGCTTATATTTCCCAGCAATTGGTACAGTTTAAGACCCTTACAAGGGACGGAGGTGGCGCTGTGGGTTAAACCACATAGTCTAGGGCTTGCCGATCAGAAGGTTGGCAGTTTGAATCCCCGCGCCGGGGTGAGTTCCCGTTGCTCGGTCCCTGCTCCTGCCAACCTAGCAGTTTGAAAGCATGTCAAAGTGCAAGTAGATAAATAGGTACCGCTCTGGCGGGAAGGTAAATGGCATTTCTGTGTGCTGCTCTGGTTCTCCAGAAGCGGCTTAGTCAAGCTGTATGCTGGCTCCCTCGGCCAATAAAGCGAGATGAGTGCCACAACCCCAGAGTCGGCCACGACTGGACCTAATGGTCAGGGGTCCCTTTACCTTAAGAACCTTACAAAGAGAGGGAAAGAGCCTGAATACTTTCCATAGGTGTGGAAGGTAGTTTGAGAGTTGGAACATTCTTTTTGGTCTCTTCTGCATTATGCTCTCCTGGGGCGGCTTCTCCTCCTCATCCAATATTGGCTGGTCCTCCACTGTCTTTGTGGGTGAAAATGCCATAGGGTTTTCAAGAAGTGCAGCCACCCAGGAAGACTGCAAAGTTCTGGCCATGAGAGAGATTTTTTGCAGAATGAAAGAAAAGACATTCACAAATGCCTCTCAGCCACATCAAAAGTAAGGTAAGCACAACAGAAAGTCCCATACCCTACCATCAGAATTTTGTTGGAATTTTACGTCCCCTTTTATAATTTTCAAATTCAATTTGTTTTCCCAGCCTTGGAGAGGCTGAGGATTGAACTTGGGACTTTCTGCATGCAAAGCGGATACTCTGCCTCTGAGCTATGGCTCTTCCCCAAGAAGCTCAGTCCTTCAATGTGCAGGCTGAATGGCATCTGGCTTCCTGACTAATATATGTGATGGTGGTCCAGATGCTTCCTTGCCCCAACGTTGTATTTTGATGGTGAGGCGACTCGTATTAAAATAATGAATATGTACTCACGCCAACAGCAGCAACATCTTCCAGATAATCTGCTGCATCCTAACAAAAGCTTGAAACATGTACTGTAAGCCTCAATTGAAACAGACTGAGAGGAAATGGAAAGAACATATGTTGTACTGCACCGATAATGATCCAGATAGAATTCCTGGCTTAAATGTACATTTATCACCTATTGTGATTCTTTAAATGCACATAGATTCCCCCCTCCCTTCCCCTTATCTGCTTTATATAATGGAGTTTTTATTACAATATGAAGTGGCTATCTATCTAGCAACATCTCTCCTGGAATTTGTAAAGCAGAAAGTAATAGAAAATACATTTACCTTCAAATGTCCTAAACACATTAAAATACACGTAAATATCTTCTGAATGGTTTCTTTGGGCACAGCTCCAAGAAATGCCTGGAAGGGGCTTGAGAGTCCATCAAGAGGATTTCATTTGCATTTAAATGTATATTTGGGGGTGCAGAGGAGAGAGAAGACAAAGAAAAGAAGCATAAACTTCTGGAACCATCAGAAATAATGCCTTCTAAGGTTAAGCATGCAAAAATAAAGGAAAAAATTGATATAACATTCCTGTTTGTTGTGTGCTAGAGAGGAAAACTGATTTTCAGGTGTACTTGGTTGAAATGATTCAATGGTACCCGTGCATAATATACTATTTCACTGTTCAGGCTATGTGTGAGGTTGCTTATATAGCTAAATCTCCCTACATGCTCCCATTAAGAGCAGGTAGAGAGTTTGGAGGTGCTCTTGCATCTGGTTCTGTCACTAGTTCAGTGGCCCTACATAGCTAGGAGTCACACTTGATTTGAAAATAGGAAACTTCCACAAAATGAAGGGATTCGTAAAAAAAGGAAGTTGAAAGGCAAAGTCAAGAAGGTCAAGTCACTCCAAAATTCTAGGTAGTTGTTTAAAAACGCATCATTAGAAGCTCAACTGGGAGGTATTCTGCAAATCACGAGAGGTAGAGTAAGGGGCCAAGATAATCATGATGCCACTATGCAAATCTATATTTCTGGTTGCCTAACCACGAAAAGCATATTGTAGACTTGGAAAGGGTTCAGAAAAGGGCAACCAAATGATCAAGGGGATGGAGCAATTCCCTTGAGAGAAAGGCTTGCAGCTATTGGGACTTGTTAGTTTAGAGTAAATGTGAGTTAAGAGTTGATGTGATAGAAGTTTATTAAGGGTTGGTGTTTTTGAATGTTTCAGAAGTCAAATGGACTTCTGGAATGGATTACATTCGAAAACCAAGGTTCCACTGTAGTTGGGTTGCTTGTTGGGGCATATAACACATTGCAAGCAAAATTTGCTCTGCAATATGTTGTTTCTTGTTCCCACTCCCCCCCCCCCCCAAAAAAAAAGTGTTGTCTTTTCTACGAAATTATTATTTGCAGAATACCTGTTATGCTCAGTTATTCCTTATTAACACAGATTAACAAAGGAGTGGTGAACTTTTAGACCTCTGAATCCCACACTTTTTATCAGCCCTGGCTTAGAACAATAGTGGGGAATTCTTGGACTACAATTCCCATCTTCCTGACTTTTCACTGTGCTGGCTGGGGCTGATGGGAATTTATGTCCAAAAACATCTGGAGGCCCACAAATTCCCCACCTCTGGCTTATCATATGCTTTCAGAGAAATATTTCAAGTGTGTCCTTCAATGGAAATGATTGCTACAAGAACTTCATCTATATTGTATCTTTGTCTTGGTGGGAATATTTGATGGCCTCTTTATTTCCGTCCTATGCTCCTTTTTGACTAGGGATAACCCTTTAAATCTACAGTTGCCTGCATACAGATTCTTTTGCCTGTATTATATGAAGGGAAAGGCCAAGAGACTCTGGTGTGCTGACATTTAGATTCCTCTAATAGTGTTCCCTATCAAAGAGCATCGAAATGCTATTTTAGCTTCAGGTTTCAAATAACAACAACAACAAAATTTCATTGACATTTGATTGCCTATCAGGTGTTCTTAGCTTCAGAAATATTCCAGATATATTATATATAAGGGGAAATGCATTTTACACAGGTTGTCCCATGAAATGGTCCTATTTCATAAGAGCTGAATGTCAACCTGTTCAATTCTAGTGATAAGCTAACAAAGAGTTACCTATCAAAGTGGGCCTGTTCAAAATGTTCTCTAGATTTATCATTGGGGTTGAAGTGTTACATCATTTATAAGTCTTTATTTAGAGTTATAGTGGATACAGGGATGGTAGCCAGCAAAGGGCCATTTTTGTATGGGGAGAGAGAGATTAGCCTGGGGAGCTACCCACCATCTAGCTCCCCTAAAGTATGACCCAGCTGAAGCAGCCACACCCTCTCCAACCTGTCATGGGGGAGGCAGGAGGCTACTCAATGACCGTCATGTCCCAAGGAACCAAAACACAGCTATATCTCCAAATAATGTGACACAGAAATGTATACTAGCAGAAAGTGTGCATTAAAAATGCACATATTAGTCAAAATGTCATTTTAAAAAACAATGCATGCTTGCAAAAATGTGTATACAGTCGTATCTCAGAAGCTGAACAGAATCTGTTCTGGAAGTCCCTTCAACTTCCAAAACATTCGGAAACCAAGGCACGGCTTCCGATTGGCTGCACGGAAGCCATGTTGGACATTCGGGTTCCAAAGAACTTTCACAAACCAGAACACTCACTTCTGGATTTGCGGCATTCAGGAGCCAAAACATTAGACTTGCAAGGCGTTTGGGATCCAAGGTACAATTGTACTGCCAAAAATGCATACAGAATGTATATATCAGGAGAAACACATTAAATGATGGCGAATTTTCTCTCTTTTTCAAGGAATCTGATGCAGAAAGGTTGAATTTAAGATTGGAAAAATAAGAAACTTTGTGGAATTGAAATTGACAGATCCATGAGCATCCCCACTAAGTTTGTAAGAAGTATGAGGGCCTGAATGTTGGTTCTACCACCATTAGCATGGAGAACAGGCCTTCCTATGTGGTATGTGAAGATCTTGAGAGCATGAGAGGTGTTTGCCTGGGTTGCAAACTCTGCCTTATCAGAAGCACTGTTGCTTGACAGCATTTATATCCCAACTTCTTTTCTGGAGAGATCAAGGTAGCATGCATGGTTCTCCCCCTCTAAGAGCCAGTGACTGGTCCAAGGTCAACCAGTCTTCTTCATGGCCAAGAGGGGATTTGAACCCTGGTCTCCTGGGTCCTAGTCCAGCACTGTAACCACTACACCACACTGGAGGGAACTGCAAGGCCTTTCCATCTACTCTGCAGAAGGACCAGGGCCTTTCTATCTGCTCTTCTGAAAGACCGGCAACTTGTTCCTAACCATTCACTGCGCATTTGTTCTGTCACCGTCTGCCTGTGACATCAAGTCATTGCAATTAATTAGCCTTTGTGAGATCAATGCTCAGTTGCAAACTGATAATTTTCCACTGTAAAACCCTGACCTTTGAAAATGCTTTTACAAACTAAAAACAACAACAAAATAACCCCTAAACAGCTTGTCACTTCATTGTAGCAATCTATTAAAAGCCTAAATGTGTCAGACTGTCTCAGCAGTAAGGCAGACACATTACAGATCAAGAGAGAAAATATTTGGATCTTGTTACATAAACCAAGCAGAAGCTTCATGTACTTGTTGCAAGCACAGAAACCACAAACTGGCTTCCTTTCCTCTGTCAACAGTGGAAAAGGTGCAGCCATCAAGGTTTTGATGGATTACACTGTCCATCATCCTTTTGTATATACAGTATATGCACAAGGCTGGTGACAATGAATGCTTTGCACACAGAAAAAAGAAAGGAAGAAGGAATAATATTGAAGGCTACCAAAGAACTAGAGAAGATAAAACTAGACTTTGATTTACTTTCTCCAACACACGCACTCTCTCTCTCACTCTCTCTCTCTCTAGTATGTATTTTGTTTCCTACATTTCCATTTGTATTGATCAAAAGAGATCAATAGGTGACCTCACTAATGAAAATGCTTTTCAGTTACCCATCTCAGTTCAATAGCCAGATTGAAAGGGCACTTTCTCCAATTCTTTCATCAATGTATGTACAACCATTTCTTACTGTCCATCAGCTGCTCTATACTGAGAGGGTGGAAAAATTAATCCTGCCGTTACTTGCAGGGCAGGCATTAGGCTTTGACATCTGTGCCTCTTTTGTGATTCTCTTACATCTCAGTGGGCTTCAGCCAAGAGTATTTCAGCTGGACCATGCCCCTAAGAAGAATCATTATACGTGGAAGAATCCCTTAAATGAAGGCATTTTAATTAGCGCTATGCTGAAACCTACCCTCCAATTTCTTGGAAGTCTTTCCCCCCCACAACAGAGATGTCAGTTTTAATGCTGCATCTTGGCACTTTAGAATTTCTTTTAAAATTCAGTGTGTGTTATGTGTTGCTTATCATTGCTATTACTTAAATTTGTAAAACATCCCTCACCCAACGATCCCAAGGTAGTTCGCAACATAAAAATACAAAATGAGAATACAAAATAAATAAATAATAATAATAACCCACCCACCCCCCAAAACCCTCCTTCCACAAACAAATTTATAAAGCCTTATAATGTTAATCACCAGAATGCCTGGTTGAAGACAAGGTGAGCCTCCCTGGGAACAGAATTCCACAAACAGGGAGCCACTATTTGATATGACCACTATTTGTGTCTGCATTTTGCTTTCCATTAAATATTTCTTCAGTAGTCTTCAGCCTTCCAACCTCCTATAAAAACAGGATGGACCAGGGAGGGGGTGTATTTTCAAATTTGGGGAGGGAACTTAACCAGGCATGAACTTGGCCCCTTGTGACGCATCCTGCCCCCGCCTGGCATGAAGATGACCCCCATCTTCCACTAGGGGAGTGCTTGCGCGGCTCCAGGGCGCCATCCTGCCCTACAAGGACAGCACACTGCTGGCTCTCTTGGTGCTGCCCAGCCTCATCTGCCTCAGCGTCGTCCTCCACAAAGCGGTGCAGGGACAGGTAGAGGAGCACTCTTGCGCCTCTGCCACCACCTCCGTCCATGAGCACTCCAACAGGACCGAGTAGCAGGAGCCGGTTGTTGTTGTGCTGGTGCTGCCTGGGCAGTGGGTAGGCGTGTGGGTGGCCCAGGGAGTGGTGGTGGTGAGGCGTCAGGTGCCCGTGGGGCAGGGGGAGGTGCATGGGCTCTTTGGCACCAGCTGACACCAAGGCTTCCTCTGAGCCCCCCTCACATCCTGCCCCTGTGGCGGTGGGGGATAGCGGCCCCCTCAATATTGTGGAGGCTCAGCCCCCTACCCACCAATATTGAAGGAGCCCAAGCACCTTCTGCTCCTTATCCATGCCGATAAGATTTGACAGACGGTTGCAGTCATTCCAGAAATATGATTGGCTGTTTGGTTTCTGAAACTCTGAATTGAATTGAATTTGGGGTCCTGCCCTGGGACAGCCCTGCCATAGGAGCCAGCTCCTAGGGGCCAAGGAGTCTTAAGCCCCACCCCAATAAAATATTTGAGGGGCCCGCTCCCAAAGTTGATGAGCGTTGCCACTCAAATAGTGTGTGTGCATTTCATCATGTAATTGATGCTTTCCTGCCCCCCCCCCATATTTTAATCAAGTTGGCACCCCTGATGCCCTGGCCTGTGATTATAGTTTAATTGCTTCATATGAACAGGGGCCCTGGAGGCTACCTTGTTCAGCAAGACATTCCTCAGATACCTTGGCAGAGCAAGTGGCAAGCATCCCATTTTTTCTCTCTGTAGGCCACAGAAGGCACATAGCAAAGCAAAGCTCTGCTGCTCTGGTTAAAATCCTTCCCAGACCAAAGTTAATATTTTTTGTTGTTGTTTTCAACTTGACTGCTTTTAAAAACTCCAGCTGTGATGAACCAATAGCAAAACCCTATTACTGTTTTTCCCCCTTGGTCAAATGACACTCGATGAAATCCTTGGCTTGTTATGCAAATACCTGCAGTAAAAGGGGTACACTGACTCAAAATATTTCAGAGCTTATTTCCTAGCTAGCAGTTTGCTTCGTATTTCATTAGTAAGACCATAGCAGATTACTGAAGATAAGAGTGGCTGGTATAGATTTGGACAATATTCCATTAGGATTTATGTGGAACATATATTGTGGGCCTGGACAGGATACAGAGGACTTGTGATGTCAAGAAACATTGTTTCTCCTTTATTAAGAGCCTGGAATCGCAGTTCCCAGGGAAATCTCCCTTATCCCTATGATATAAAGCTTTGTGTATGTTATAGGTGTATTATCTTTCATAACCATAAACAAAGTAGAGAAGAAACTGAAATGAAAGCAAGTTTTTATGCATCTCTATTTCTGTGTTCACATAAGAACTACGTTTCAATTCATTCTAAACATTCTATGAAATGTGAAATGCATTACATTTAACTCCAAATTTACATTCTCTCACACACATACCCATGTACATGAATGCATGCTGACTGATAAAGATCTGATAAAATAGACTCTAGTTGACAAAGCTGACAGTCTAAAGTGCTATAACAGGGTTTTGGAATAAAAGGTCCAAGATTCTCTGTCTTACCCTACAGAATCTATCCAAACTATAGCTCCTCTCCCTAAGTCACATCCCTCACCAGACCTACTTTGCATCCTCCTTGAGTGCCTTGGCTGATACCTGGACCATGGAATTCCCCAGTGGGAAATTTGCAGGCACCAAATATCAGCTGATCACAGCTTTATCAAACCACACAGGGGAGAAATTCAGTTCAGTTTTCATTTAAATATGAACCTGCCTAACTCACCCTTTCTCATACAATGCAAGAACCTGAACACAGTCATCTTTCCAAACTTGTGCTCCTCACACAATTTTATGATGCAGTTCTCCAACCAAAGAATGTTTCAAAAAATGCATTTTGTTTAGGGAAAATGTGCATAAGGATGAATATATGATCAGAAAGAACATACAAACGTGTATTTGTTGGATATATGTGGTGAATTGATTTTAAAGTTGGAAAATTGAAAAAATTAGAGAACGGAAATGGCTAGATCCATCCATTCCTACACAGGGGCAAAGAAATGCAAGCCACGTGACTTCATTTTGACATCAGATGATTGAGAAGTTAGCATTTCTGCCCAGTTGTCAAAGCTGGCCCATGGTAGGTATGGTTCCAGTGGGTGAGATATATTGCAGATCTGTCCTGCCAGTCAGATCCAGTTTCCCAACCCAGATTTCACTGCCTCAGCTTCCAATATGTGTGGGGTTTTCTTTCCTTCTTCTTTTTTGTTAGCTTCCCTTTGCTGTAGTTTACGACAGAGTTGACCATGTGTGGTTTGGAAAGCAGGCAGGACTGACTCTACTGATTTCCTTGGTGACCTTTTCGACTGTCAGCTCAAAACAATTTAGTCTATTTTAAGTCATTTGAGAGTACTGTAAACATTATCCATGGGGTTTGGGAAGGACTGTCTAAACCCTGACCTTTGAAGCTGATGGCAGCAGGGGCGGAGGAGAGAGAGAGAAACTTATTCCACTTTAAGGCATTTTAGATCGAGATTATAAAGGTCTTCTATCCTTAATGGAAGGAGGGAAAGAATGTAGAAATAAAGTTATTTTGTTTCATGCAAGTATTCAGTTCTTAGGAGCAAACAACACAATAAAATGCATGCTGCAACATGGCTGTGTGTGACGAAGTTCCTGTGGAGTCTTTCCTCTTTAAGAGGCTGGTTTAGAGAAAGAACTACAGTGGAACCTCGTGTTATGTACCATCCTCCTTGCGAACGCTTCGAGTTACGAGCTCTGCTAACCTGGAAGTAGATGCTCCTGGTTGTGAACTTTGTCCCGGGATGCGAGCGGAAGTCGTGCGCTAGCAGCGCGGCAGCAGCGGCAAGCGCCATTAGCGGGTTATGAAACGTTTCGGCTTAAGAACAGACTTCCGGAATGGATTAAGTTAATAACCGGAGGTACCACTGTATTTGCATCAGCACAGAGGGCAGGAGAGACAAACAGGGATTATCCATTTCCTTGCCAGTTGCTTTCTCTCTGAAAGACTTCCTAGGCAATCAGGGTTGCAGACTTATTCCTGGAAGGCTGCATTATAGGTGGAGCCAGAGCCAATGACTGGCAGAGCCAACTAATTCTAGTTCTGTCTCCATCCCCCTTCCTGTTGTGTTGCACAAAGGCAACACTGAGGCCAAGGAGTAGGAAGCTGACAAGCTCTTGTGAGTAAGAAAGCAGGCAGATGTAGGCCTGGCTGAAGGCAGTCTGAGGCTGATTGGGCAGAGACCTAATGCTGTTGCTGGGTGTTCTTTGCAATAGAACAAGGGGCCATCAGAGTTTCATCATGACAAGCCACAACTACCAAAATTCCCCCTTCTACACAGCTACTATATCAGCCCCAATTAGCATGGCCTGTGGTCAAGGATGATGGGAGTTTTAGTCTTTGCAACATCCGTAGGGTCGCAGGTTCTCCAGCCCTGGGGTGATTAATGCATGCTGCATTAGTCCCAACAGCAGCCACACATGAGAATTAGAAGACAGTTGTTTGATATTGCTAAGGATACAAGGGCTATACTGCTGGTTTCCCACAAACATCTGGTTGGCCACTGTAAGAACAGGATACAGGACTAGATGGGCCGTTGGCCTGACCCAGCAGGCTATTCTTACATTCTTATGCTGTTGGAAACCCAGCCAGATGGGTGGGGTATTATTATTATTATTATTATTATTATTATTATTATTGATGATGTTTTCGCTTCTTTGGATTTTTTTTAATTTTTACTGTGCTTTTGTACTGCATTGTAGTTTTTTTCTAGTTTCAACATTTTATTTTTATACACTGGTACTACTTTGGTGGGACGCAGGTGGCACTGTGGGTTAAACCACAGAGCGTAGGACTTGCTGATCAGAAGGTTGGCGGTTCGAATCCCAGCAACGGGGTGAGCTCCCGTTGCTCGGTCCCTGCTCCTGCCAACCTAGCAGTTCGAAAGCATGCCAAAGTGCAAGTAGATAAATAGGTACTGCTCCAGCGGGAAGGTGAACGGCATTTCCGTGCGCTGCTCTGGTTTGCCAGAAGTGGCTTTGTCATGCTGGCCACATGACCCGGAAGCTGTATGCTGGCTCCCTCAGCCTATAAAGTGAAATGAGCGCCGCAACCCCAGAGTCAGTCACGACTGGAACTAATGGTCAGGGGTCCCTTTACCTTTATTATTTTGTAAGCTATTTAGAAACTCTTTTGTTTTAAGCGATTTATAAATATATGTAATACATAACAGCGCAGGAGCTCTGTAATCTTTTGCATTGGGGCACATTATTATTATTATTATTATTATTATTATTATTATTATTATTATTCCCACCAATCCTCCAAAATGAGCACAGGCAAACACAAACATGATAAAACATTGTCAACAACTTAAAAAAAACAATTCCAGAACAGAAACAGACTGGAAAAAGAACCTCAGGCAAAGGGCTTGTTAGAAGCAGGTCTTCAGTAGGCACTGAAAAGTCAGTGAAGATGGTACATCTAATATTCTAATATTACTTATTATAGGGGAGGGAATTACTTAGGTCAGGTGCTACACCAGCTAAAGGCCCAGTTGCTCTACTGTATGGAAGAAACCTCTTGGTAAGATGGAATCTGCAGGAGGCCCTTGCCAGCAGAGCACAAGGATAGATTGGGTATATAAGGTCCAAGGAAATCTTTGTAAAGTGAGAGCCTCACTGCAAACCTATTGATTCTAAAATTTTAGAAGTAAATGGCTCCCATTTATTGAACATATGAAAACAATAGATATAGTATGGATATTGATGAATATAATAGCTTTGCCATGTGGTAAGAATATACTGGCAGAACCATATTGATCATTTATCACTATGAATACATACATATATGTGCATACACACACAGAGAAGAATGTTTTTAAAGTTTTGTTATTTTTAATGTGCGAATAATAGGGTGTAATAGCTCCCAGTTTGTGGAAGGCTCTCCCCAGGCACCAGGCTAAATTTTTTTTATTTACCCAGGCCATCGATGTTTATTTGAGAGGGTAGTTAGTTATGTGAATGGCTTTTCTTTTTGCTCTTCCTTTAAGTGAGGTGGGTGGGAATTGTCCTTTTAAATATATTTTCGGTTAAACATTTCAGTTTCTCTTTGTTGTTGTTTTTAACATCTGATTTCAGTGTCTTTTTAAATTTTTGTTGTTTAAGTGCTTTGAGATGCCTTAGTGCAAAATTACAGCTAATAAATACAAAATATTTCATGTGCTGAAATTATAATAAACATTAAGTGAAGGGAGGGAGGGAGCGATTGGTCTTTTTGCATATTTGACAGGAGCAACAACTACTTTAAACCCTTCTTCTCAACCATTATAGTTTTCTAACTACAAAGCCCAGGATTTCTGGGAGGAAATACATCTCACTTACATCTAACGAGAGGGATTACTGTCAAAGTGAGTTGTCCCCTACCTTTTATTTTATTTTATTTACAATATGTCTATGCTGCTCTGCACCAAAGTTATTTCCAGGGTGGTTTATGCAATTAAAATGTCAGAACAACTCAAAGCACACAGACCATGTAACAACTGGCAGGAAAAAAACAGCTCTCAAGAAAATTTGTAGGATGTTTAACATTTAAAAGCAACTGAATGAAAGTAGAGATGGTCACAGGCAAATCACCCTAGGGAAGGCCTACCACAGACAGGGCGATACTACAACCAAAAGGCACAATGTATTTACTCTTATGAAACTGCAGGTTATTACAATAATCCTGCCAATGTCCTTATCTGTTTACAATTTATTTGTGCATATTCAATAAACCATTCTTCTATAAAAAAGTTTGTTATTAATAAATAATTAAAGTAGATGAATAAAAGAATAAGTCAATTTAGAATATGCAAGAAATGATAAATATAAATTTAAGGAACCGCACAAAGAGGAAGGAAGTTGAGTTTTAAAATGTTAAAATGACCATAAAATGTATATTGAAATGTATATAACTGAAAATTACAAAAAATAATAATAAAGGCACAAGATATTGAGTAGTTTGGTGATGATGTACCCTCCCTTCTCTGTAAGTTCCCATGGTGGGTCATAGCAATTTAAAAATGCATTTTGAAAAACTGTTTAAAATAATTTAGTTAGGGTACTAAAATATCTCCCTCCCAAGTATTGTAGGACAAGGTAAACAAATGTATCTTCAGCCTACAACAGGAACTATATAATGAAGTTGCCAAATGCACATCTGTGGGGAGTGAATTCCAGCATTTAGGGGTTACCACATAGAAGGCAAGGGACATTGTTGGTGCTGTGGTCTAAACCACCAAGCCTAGGGTTTGCTGATCGGAATGTTGGCGGTTTGAATCCCCATGACGGGGTGAGCTCCCGTTGCTCGGTCCCTGCTCCTGCCAACCTAGCAGTTCAAAAGCACGTCAAAATGCAAGTAGATAAATAGGTACCACTCCGGCAGGAAGGTAAATGGCGTTTCTGTGTGCTGCTCTGGTTTCACCAGAAGCAGCTTAGTCATGCTGGCCACATGACCCAGAAGCTGTACGCTGGCTCCCTTGGCCAGTAAAGCGAGATGAGCGCCGCAACCCTAGAGTCGTTCGAGACTGGACTTAACCGTCAGGGGTCCTTTACCTTTTTACATAGAAGGCATTCTCCCAAGCCACTACCATCCCAAGCTTCTTAGGGTAGAGGGCCAAGAAGACCCCCTTTGCTGAGGTTAACACATAAGAAGGCTTGTAGGGAAGGAGGTAGATGTTTAGATATTTGCGGCCTAAGTCGTAGAGAGCTTTAAACACTAAACCCTCTAGGAATTGGGCCTGGAAATGAACTATTGCTTTAACAGGGAGGTTGTGTGGGATCTAAAGGTAACCCCAGCCAGTAATCTTGCCATTACAATTTGGATTAATTGAACCTTAGAACTGTAGAGTTGGAAGGGACCATGAGGGTCGTTTCCAAGTTCTCTTGACGGGCACCCCACATAGGGTGCATACTCGAGATATGAATGACTAAAATTGGATCTTGCTAATTGTTTTGTATATAAAATATGGTCTGAGGGAGGGGGTGATATCTGCTCTGTGGAAACCTAGAAGAGCACTTCAGAGGAAGGAGATCCTTTCTGATTATTGTTAATATTGGTGGTTGTGAACAGAATGAGTGGGTGTGTTACACTCATGCCTCTCTGTAGGACCTGGCACATGGAGCCTACAGATCCTATGCAAGTGCGTGCTCCTTTCAAAGAGGACTGGTTGCCTGTTCCCTGGAGTCTGGTTGTGGCACCAACCATTTATCTGATAAGTTGTTTCATTGAAGCAAGCCTCCAGGGTAGCAATGAAGATCAATGCAAACATGCAGCTTCAAACTAACATCCAGCTGTTAGAGACTCCAGATGTTTCTCCTTAAAATGAACTGCATAGTATCCCCCGCATAACATATTCTTCCTCTATATTTCCTGTCCATTTCGCGACAGAAATGCAAAGCTTCCTCTGTCACAGCCATGGAAACTAGGGAGGATTGCCCTCCCGGGTAAGACAGGCAAGAGATTCTTCTTAATTACAGCAGCCGACAGATAGCCTTACATGAATAAGAAATCTCTTTGGCACAGACCTCTTGTGTGTTTTGAAAGCAAAGATAAAAATAATCATTCTTTTTCCCTGCAAAGCTACACACAAAATCTGACTAGAGCCAGTGCTATGGGCATAATACTCAAAGAGATGGACCTATGTAAAAGTTGTTTCTCCTAGCTTAGTTGTCTGTTTCAGATACCACACATTTGTAGAAAAACTGCACTCAGTGTTCCTAGCTAGGGCTGCAAATGGAAACCCATTGCACCATGCATCGTGTGTGTGTGTGTGTGTGTGTGTGTGTGTGTTTGTGATGAGCCACCAGGGAACATGTTAGAGGGTGTGTTATTAATAAATAAATATTTGCTGAAGGTTTTGAAAACCAACAAACAGTTGCCAAGGTGTAAATCAGTTTTAGCAGTCAACCATAACTGTAACTATGATATGAAAATAACATGGGGGGGATGCATCTTACTGAACATAATCTAGACTGTTTCCATATTCAATCCAAGACTTAGCAGTGAAGCAATTTTAGCTAAGGGGAGCTTCTAGCCTTCTTTTTTCCCAGCTCACCTTATTTTGCTGCTGGAGTTTGGTTTCTCTGTAGCACTCTGGCTTCTTTTAATTCCCAGCTTTTAAATTCACCAAAGACACTCCCCTTCCTGCTCACCAGCTTTCACCTAGTCACTATTCCAATTTCACCACCCAGCCTCATGGCCAATGAGAACAGCAGTAGAGTTTTGTTAGGTACTTATCTCCCATAGTAAATCTATTTCCCTTTACTCCTTTAGGTTACAGTTCCCTGGGCTTTTGTCTCCTGTGATTTTTTGAACCTCTTGACAAGAAAAGCCTACAACAGAAAATAAGTCATTTTACAAGGGACATGGGTGGCGCTGTGGTCTAAACCACTGAGGCTCTTGGGCTTGCCGATCAGAAGGTCAGCGGTTTGAATCCCTGTGACAGAGTGAACTCCTGTTGCTCTGTCCCAGCTCCTGCTAACCTAGTAGCTCGAAAACACGCCTGTGCAAGTAGATAAATTGGTACCGCTGCAGTGGGAATGTAAACGGTGTTTCCGTGCGCTCTGGTTTCCGACACAGTGTCACGTTGCACCAGAAGTAGTCTAGTCATGCTGGCCACATGACCCAGAAAGCTGTCTGTGGACAAACACCGGCTCCCTCAGCCTGAAAGCGAGATGAACGTCACAACCCCACACTCGCCTTTGACTGGACTTAACCTTCCAGGGATCCTTTATCAAGTTTTTGTGGGCTTTAAAAAAACCCATTTTACAGCTAAGAACAGTACACAAAATGCCTAGACGCTTTTGTTTCTTCACATATGTAGAGATAAAACTGAACAAGCAAACTAAGGAAAGAATAAAAAAATGAAACTGGAGGATTATTATTGTTGCTGTCTGCTATGCAGTCTTTAAAGGCACGATCCTCTTAAGAAAAATATGGTGACTCTAAGAAGCAGAAGTCTCAGCCAACTGGTTAATCTCAAAGAAGCAGAAAGTGGTAAATCTTACCGAGTCATCATCACTACTCTTAGGAAGTCACTACATGTCTTTATTGGGTTCCCAGGCCCCATCTGTCCTATCCATTTAAAGCAGTATCATACCACTTTCAACAGTCATGGCTTCACCCAAAGAATCCTTGGAACTCTAGTTTGTTAAGGATTCAGAGAGTTGTTTGGCACTGAACACCTATTCCTCTCACAGAACTACACAGGTGGAATAATTCCCAAAGATAATTGGGAAGAGAGATTGATTGTTAAACCATTCTGTGAACTGTAGCCCTGTGAGGGGAATACTGTTCTCCCATCAACTCTGAGTACCCATAACAAGCCAGAGTCCCAAGGATTTTATTTTATTTGGGGGGGGGGGGCAAACCAAGACCTGTTTAAAGTGCTTTAAAGGTTTACTACAGATGGGACCCCACTTCAGACACATGATTAGCTGTGTGCCATATATAAATCTTTTCCTTGTATATTCCAGTCCTTAATATTTTGCTGAAGTCCACGTCGGAATTGTCCAGAATCATCAGTCAGCCTCATTTATTTAGCTCATCTACCTATCTATATAGTTTATATACTGTGCCTTTTGCGGAAAACACAGAATGGTTTGAAACGGGGAAATGCATAAAAATGCATAAAATCCATACAATAATACAATCCTTTAAAACACACAATGACTCTCTAAAGCAGCAATTAGGTCTCCTTTTCAAACGCACACTGGAAAAAGATGTTTCTTAACTAGCCTCTTAGGGACACGGGTGGTGCTATGGATTAAACCACAGAGCCTAGGACTTGCCGATCAGAAGGTCAGCAGTTCGAATCCCTGCTACGGAGTGAGCTCCTGTTGCTCGGTCCCTGCTCCTGCCAACCTAGCAGTTCAAAGTGCAAGTAGATAAATAGGTACCGCTCCAGCGGGAAGGAAACGGCATTTCCGTGCACTGCTCTGGTTCGCCAGAAGTGACTTAGTCATGCTGGCCACATGACCCGGAAGATGTACACCGGCTCCCTCAGCCAATAAAGCGAGATGAGCGCTACAACCCCAGAGTAGGTCACGACTGGACCTAATGGTCAGGGGTCCCTTTACCTTTACCTTTAACTAGCTTCTTAAAGCTATAGGAAGTATAGACTGTACAACCAACCTTACTGTATGCTTGTGAAACATGGACCACTTATAAATGCCGCCTCCAACTCCTCAAAAGATTCCATCAATGGTGTCCCTGAAAATTTTTACACATCACTTGGGAAGACAGGTGAACTAATGCCAGTGTACTGGAAGAAGCAAAGGTCACCAGTGTTGAAACAATGATTCTTCAACATCAGCTTCATTGAACTGGTCATGTTGTGCGGATGCCTGATTATCATCTTCCAAAGCAACTGCTCTATTCCAAATTTAAAATTCTTCAGTCTGCTGCTCTTAGAAACAGTTTGCCCAAGACCAAATGAAGTTTGATATGGGTATCACTGTTGTCAGTGGGCAATGCTGATCCAGGACTGCTGGAAGGATACCCTTTTGTTGACTTGGCTCCTAATGCTATACACTATTCAGCTTTTGAACAGCAGGTGGCTCATTATATTTAAGGACAAGGCTTTGCAAGATTATCCTTTTAAATTCACCCAAAATGTTGGTTTGTTGGGGAGGGGCCATAGCTCTGTTTTAGAGCATTTGCTTTGCATGCAGAAGGCCTCAGTTTCAATCCTCGGCATCTCTAAGTAGGGAGACACGCCTATCTGGAAACCTAGAGAGCTGCTGCCAGTCAGTGCAAGCAATACTGTTCTAGATGGGTTGATAGTGTAAAGCAGCTTTCTATATTGATATGAGGCAGAGGTTTTTGTGGCTTGCCCAGGTATTCTAGTATTAGAAAATAGGAGAAGCTGAACCATTTTCTTCTCAAGTGTTTTGTTTCTGAAATGGGACATTAGAAAGAGCTCTCTCTACCATGACAATGATGGGATCATAGTAAATTAATTCACCATCTGTGGTTAAAATGAAAGTATGTTAGCCCTGGTGATATGCCATTAAGGCAGATTTCAGTGGCTGTTTCTTTAAATGCCAACATAATGAATCCATTTGTTATACCCACAAATTATGAAAATGCCAACAGAGACAACATCTTATAACACATGGAGCTCAATTCCAAGTACAGAAGAGCAAATCAATCTCTTCCTGATCTGTGTCCTATTTGTGCATTATTTTGGGTTTGTTTTTATTCTGTTTTGTTGTGTGTGGTTTTTTTTTTCTTTTAAAAAAACCCCTACACATAATTGTATTTAAAGGATTTTGAATACATTTTTTTTATAAAAATACATGCTTCTAAACATATTTTCATTATCTATATATATATAGAGAGAGAGAGAGAGACAGTTTCACTTCCTGAAACAATATGTGAATCCAAACATGGCTATCCTTAGAACTTTGCACTTCTCCAACCAAATAATGTGTGCAAAGATTCACATATTACGTAAAGTGTATATAAAAAATAACATAAAATGCATTATATTAGGTAAGATTGCTTGCAATAATGTGCATACTCTGGAAAAATTGCAGAAAAAGTTGTATAAATTGGGAGAAATTTGCACTAACAAAGAGATGGATTTTCAGGTAGACTTTAAAAAAATAATATCACAAACTGATGCAGAATTGTGGGGAACTGAGAACTAGAAATATGAGAAATGGAAAGAAACTGAAACAGACAAATTTTTCCATCCATAGTCCCCCTTTCTGGAAGAATGTAATATATAGTCTTCTGTTAGGAAGAGTTTGCCTCCCTTTTCCAAAAATGATTGGCTGGTTTCTTGTCTTAGAACTATGCCTATAAAACAGTGGGTTTAACTCTCCCAGGAAGTCACAGTGCCCCAGATTAAGGCTACAGTGCTAAGAATACTTACCTGGGAGTAAGCTCCACTGAATTCAGTATGACTTACTTCTGTGCAGACATAATGATGATTGCACTGTAAGGCATTCTGCATCAAGTTCTGCTGCACTGACTCAGACATTCAACCTGCTTTAGTAGAACCAGGCTGAGGCAATGGGTGAAAAATGCAGACGCTTGTAAATGCCAAATTGGCAAACCCCCACTTGGAATTTCATTGGTATGAGGAGATCATTATGCAGCTACAGTTGATTAATGTGATTTTTAATGGGCAGCTGCCTTAGGACACTATGCTGGTCAAATGCCAAGGAAATGTCTAGAGTGAGGACTTGAGAAAGTTTCTAGAACTGGTTTCAAATAGTTTCCCAGCTTCAGATGCCAGTTCTATAGAAAACCAGCATAAATTTCTACTGGAAGATGAGATCATTAACTGATTTAGTTTCACAAACTTGAACTCAGCTCAAAGCAAAGATTTCAGCAAAGTTGTAGAGTGGGTCACTCTGTGAAGCTTCCTCCCTGCCCACTGAAATGCTTGAGGGCGCAGAGCCAGTAGAATATTGATCATCAAAGCATCCTTTTTATTGACACCAAAATAGGAGGGCTAGCCAATGCCACTGAAGATAGATTCAGGATTAAAGATGACCTTAACAGATTGGAGAACTGGACCCAAACTAACAAAATGAATTTCAATAGGGACAAATATATGGTTCTGGACTTAGGCAGGAAGAACCAGCTGCACAAAATATGGGGGATGCCTGGCTTGCCAATAGTATATGCAAAAGGGATCTGGGGGTGCTAGTAGATTGCAAGCTTAACATGAGTTAACAGTGTGATACAGCAGCAAAAAAAGCAAATGCTATTCTAGGCTGCATCCACAGAAGTATAGTGTCTCAATTCAGGGAAGCAATAGTCCCACTCTATTCTACCTTGATCTGACCACACCTGGAAAACTGTCTAGTTTCTCTATGGGTAACTCCTAGCATTCATTATAAGAAAAAAGAAAAGAAACACAGTTATGGGAGAAACCCAATCCTTTATTATTTTAGGACAGGTCTAGAAAATATGGAGCATATTAGTTCTATATCTCCAACATTTATCTGCAACATGTGTGTATATTCAATTCATCCTGTATGGAGTCAGTTGCCACTTAAACATCAATTTATCAAGCACTGGCATGCTTAGTGATGTCCTAAGCCCAGCAGATACTGACAATCCAAGTTCATTGGAAACACGAGGATAACAATGAGTTAGAATTTTGGAACAGCAGAAATTCCATTTTCATTGTCCTCCGACTAGGCTGCCTACAGCCTAGCTCTGATGTGGCTCAAATAAGTCTGGTGCTCATTGTTCTTTGACCAGTCACAGTCCAATCATCCCTACAATTGCAACAGTCATTGAAAAACAATGCCTAAACAGAGTGGTGTAATTAGAGACGGGTTTGAAACATGCTCCGCTTATGTTCTTTTTCTTGTTAGATGTCAAGGGAACAAAAGGCATCATTCACACTTCACTGGTGATATTTTAGACTAATATTAAGTTAAAATCAAAATGTGTAGTAGCTGCCGAATTAGTCTGGAGGCTTTAAATAATACATCTACACTTTTCAGCTTTCCTGGTTGAAATTCAGCACATCTCTTCCTTTGGTTCCTCCTTGCAAGTATGTAACCCTGCAAGCCTCGATGGCGTAGGACCTCTTGCTTTTTCTACCTTTTTAACTGTCAGTTGTTGTTTTTTGGTAAGCATATTACAAGTCCATTCCGAAAGGGCAGCGCTGGAAAACAAAATGATGCATCGCAGGTGTCTGCATCCTGGAGCTCATTGTTTAATAAATATGGAAATCAATCAAGTTATTGCTCTCCTTGGGCAGAGGAGTTATATGAATTTATGAGTATCACTCCAAAATGTATGAAAGAGATCACAGGGCTTACCAAGGGGCAAGCAGAGGTAGCAACAGGCATTTAAAAGGAATAGTACTCAGGACCTTTTGATATTAGCATAAAGATGAATCCTAATGACAGTTTACAGCCCTTCTGGTTCTGTGCTCAGACTTCAGATAGTTTTGTGCAGTAGTTTGACATTCAGAGGCTCATGAAGGGAATGGCCATGTGGTTTAGTGGTAGAGCATCTGCTTTGAATGCAGAAAATCCCAGGTTCAATCCCCAACATGTCCTGGTAGGTCTGGCTGAGACCACTGTCTGAAATCCTGAAAAGCCTCTGTCAAATCACAATACTGAACTAGACGGACCAGTGTTCCAATTCGTTATAAGGTATGTTCCTGTGACAGCATAAATATCCACACTCCAGGGATAATCAATAGCTATTCCCCCAAATAAAGGCAGCTATTTTAATCTGTTGTGTATATATCACAAATGCACACCAGTTTATTAGATCATCTGGGAGTCATATAAAAAAACAAGGTGACAAAAGCTGATGTAGCAGTTAACATGTTAAACTTGGGCTGAGGAGACATTTCTGATCAGCTATAAAGTTCACTGGGCAGCCTTGGTCCGTTCACTTTCTGAATCTAGCCAATGTCACAGAGTTTTTATTAAAGATGTCCTGGTGATGTCCTGGTCACGAAACTGGCCTGACATTTACTGGACCCAGGAATTTAGGGCAGCCTGGTACCCACAAGCTCATAACAATATAATTGCTCCTACTGTGAAGAACATTCCTTCAGAATTCCACATCCACTACAAACTTGCATTTATGCATAGACTCTTACAGGACACAAATATGGATGCATACATGTTGAACCACAGTGTCTGAATGATGATTCATCCTACCTTTGCATGGTATGATATAGGTTGCTACCTTCTTTCCATCTCAGCAAATGCAAACACATACCGTATTTGTATGCTGGTGTGGTACATGACTATTTTCCCTGTTCTGGTTTTGACCATGAGCCCATGGGGGCACACAAGGGCAAGGAACGTTCCAAGTGAGCAACTGGATTTGGCAATATCCAAGAGAAGACTAGAGACTTTCATGCTTTGTGGACTGGATCAACCCTTCCTTACATTATGGAAGATCAACAGAGCAAGCCTCCAGAAAGCAACTTATAACTCTTCCTCCTTTTTGACAGTTTGCTCCAGACATGCTGCTTGCATTGGCAGGTTGGCATGGATGGAGATGAGGGTTTGTCACATGGAAGGGTTCAGTTCCCTGAGAGCTGCCGACTGAAATTATGGACTCTGGAGACTATAACTAAGAGAGCCCTGTTTTAAGGGCCTCTGATCTGATGGAACTGGGACTGCTCATAACCCTGGGACCTTAGTTGGTTTCTAGGTCCTCTTCTTCTGGAGTCTGCAAGCTGGAGTCAGAAGCCAGGCTGCTGCTTAAGGGAGAGGTCCTGTCTTTTGTTGTGTCACATCATCTCAGTATCCAGAGAAGGAAGATAGGACAGTGCTTCATATTGAGTCCTGCCCCACCCAAAGATTCAACCTGGGACCTTCTGCATGAAAAGCAGATGGTCTATCTCTGAGCCACTGACCTTCCCCAAATGAAGCCGGCCTCTGCCAGCCGAGATTAAGTACACACATAATGACTGCCACCTGGATAACACTTCGCTCCACATCTGCAAACCATTTAAAAATGTTTGAGGTTGTATGGTGAAATGTTCAGTTTGGATGGAAAGTTGCTGTACAAGGAGAGAACCATCAGCAACCTGCATATGGCAGCCATTTTCTTTTTGCTTCAAGGCACAGATCAGTCAAAATAAGTGATATAAGACTCTCTCAACTCTTCACCTCTGTATTGTATTCCTGCCCATCACCCTTAGCTACAATCCTTTCATGTTGACTTGTTCCTTGTGAGCACGATAGGAGAGATAAGCCATTGCCACCCCTCCTTATTTTTTTCAAAGTATGTCAGCATCTCAACTCCCTTCTCAAGCCTCCTTGATACCCCATTCTGACCTTCCCTGTACTTTCAGGACCCTCTCATAGTACAGATTATTCAGATTTCCCATTACACCTAAATTAAGGACGGGCCCTCTTAACATAACTTTTTTGGAAAAGGTAACCATGGTTGGAATGGCAAAGAGAGAGAAAAGAGAAAGGTTTCACCTGGATTTTACTCCTGGATTTGATACTACAACACAACGTGAAAGTGTGAAGACTTGCTAAGAAGAAATGAGTAACTGCTTTGTTTTTAAAGAGAGAGACAAGTTTAATATCAAAGGAAGCTTGTAGGTAGGGGTGGCTTGTCATAAAAATCGGAAGCAAAATGCTACAAGGTTCAATTTTGTTTCTGTTACAATACTTTAAAAAAAAATCACTCAGATTAAGGTGACAAAAATGTGCTTTAAAGACAAAGAAAAGGAACAACCCATCAATGTTACAGAAGTAGAAGGACTCTAGAATTCACAATGGCATAGATAAGTGGTTTATGCAATTCAATAGAAAAAGGGCAAGGATAATGAATGGCAAGAACATTGTTTTCTGAGTGATGTGGTGCTACAAAAGAATATAAACCAAAGAAGCAGTAGAATTTCACCACTTGGTTAGAGTGATCACCACCAACCTGAATATTCTGTGATTAAATCTAAGGATAACACCAAGTGTAATTAGGTATAAATATGTAGTTAGTGTTTAATTCTTTTCTTCTTCTTCTTCTTCTTCAGATAAAATAATAATAAGAACTATATAAAGATTTTCACGCATTAAGGAAAAAACAGTGAAGGATCCCTTTGCATACAATAGTACAGGATATAGTTCCCACAATTGCTTTGCCCACCACCATGGAAACGACTGGAATTCTGGAACCATGTAGGAGGAACATGTCATGTGGGTCTTTCTTATTCATTTGTTACCCAGCCAGGAACTAGGATAATGATCATATGGGGAAGACCTGCACAATTAACCTTGCCTATGTAGTGTTTGCAACATCAGTTTCACGCAGTGAATACTTCTTCTTAACAAAATGGGTGTGCTATATAGAGGAACAGCATTTACCATAAATTCATCATCATTCCAAACTCTTCTTCTTCATTATTTTGGTTTTATGCTCTGTTTTATTGTGGTTTTTTCACTGTAATTATAGGGAAATTTTATACTGAACTCGGTGGGACTGTCTCAGTTAGCCTCTCCTCAGCTTGTCCCACAAGCTTATCCATGATATTGTCAGGGCCATAATCAGTAAGCTAACTTTCCCTCTTAATTTGTGATCTTGTATTCTGTTTTTAGTTTTATTTCAGTTCCATGTAAAAGGGGGAGGAAGGAATAGTTTCCTAACTGACAAAGTAAAAATGATTTCATACAAACAATACTATATCAGGCACCTTATCAGAGAGAGATCAGAAATGGGCCTACATGAAGAAATGAGTAGCCTGCATCAGTCAACAGCAAGTAAAATACCAGTTTTTCCTCTCTTCCATAGTCCAACTAGAACCATTTTCAGTCACATACTGGAAAACTGAGCTGGTTTGAATCTCAATGCCACACTTCCTAAGCAGACAAATAACTTCAGACTAATTTAAAGAATGACTGATTCAGATTCAAATCTCAATTCAGAAAAATCTAACCTTCAGGCTTTCCAAATCACTGGAAATGGGATTAGGTGGGGGGAAATCATAATTTGTTTTTTGTTTGATAGAATTGGATGAAATTTGCTGACACAGTTAAGTGAATAAATCCTACAAAATTCCTGCTAAATTGAATTATGTTGGGAAGCATTAAAGTTATTTTTTTTCAAAGGAACTTCCTATAACTTCTTTTAAAGAAGAAGAAGAAGAAGAAGAAGAAGAAGAAGAAGAAGAAGAATCGTCGTCAAATTAGATGAAACTGGCAGACATGGCAGCCCATTTTCAGGAGCTGAATACTTGCCAGATCTCAGAAGGATAATTGCAATGGTATCCTGCAAAGGCAGACATTGAAGTTTTATGGCAGTTAAAAATTGTGCATTCTGAAAGCAATTTGTGTGAAAATTACAAACATTATAGAGATGCTTCTAGCTTTAAAAACAAAACAAAAAATCTGTCAAATTTAGGAAAGGTTTGCAGAGGGCCAGGCTGGGCCGTCCACAAAAACAGACTGAGGCGGCTGCCTCAGGTGGCGGAATTTAAGCGTCACATCTGCAGGTGCCTCCATGGGTGCCCCCTACCCCATTGCAAATGGAAAACTAAGGAGAAATATCTGCAGTGGCTTCCAGGCTCCAGAGATGTTTTGTGAGAGCCCTGTGAGATTTTGCCTGAATGTGGAAGCTGCAGCTGCGTAACTGGTAAGCTAGGCTTTGGTGGGGGCGCACAACACAGCATCTTCCTGTCTCCTCAGACGGCAAAACCTCTGGCAGCGGGATTACATTCGGCACCATTTAAATTATGTGGGGATGACACCAAATTAGGTTGGGTTCTCTGTCTTTAGTTTTGTGATTAACAATTTTGCTATGAAAATCACACACATTGCAGAGCTAACCCTAGTAAAGTAAACCTGGAAAATATCAGAAGGATGATTGCAGAGGCAGGGAGTTATGATGAATGAAGAATTGCATTCTGTTACACATAAGTAACAGAACTGAGATGATATCTGGTTTAACAGAGGGGGACATGTGGCAGAAGCAGAAGAACATGTAAGTCCAAGGATTGCTCAAGAAAACAACAATTAATGAACTAATAAGAAGCATGGAGCAGACAAGATCAACCTTCTTCCCTCTATGATATGTTCCCTGTATGGTGAGATTAGTGAGAAAGATTTTTCTTTTGGTAGACACACTGCATGGTGTTTCCTAATGTCTGAATATCCAAAGTGTCATGAATCACTTCGGCTTCAGATTGGCACACTTCAGACAGTTCCTGTTGTGGTTTGGACAAGTATTGAATCTTTCCCAAATGGCAGATTTCAGCTTGCTATTTCGGAATTGCCCGGTTCTGAGGCACACTCCAGTGTGTAAGGTATTATTTGAAGTATAGCTTGACAGAAATCAGAACTGAAAACAATTATTTTGACAGTGGAAACTCTAAAATTAGCCATTAGTTCCTTTATTGCTTAATTGGTGACACAGAAGTGAGTGAGAGTAAAAATTCTAATTAAAAATCACTAACTTGCCTTTCAGCCAATGTATTCCTTTCATTTGTCAACCATTCGAACAACTGCTCTCTGCCAAAAAATGACACCTAAGCCTACTAGCAAAACGTAATTACTGTTTTAATTTCTTAAGTGAATTACACAATTGCAAGTATTTTAGATTTTAATTAAAACTTGAGGGGAAAGCAATAAGTGTACAGTAAGCCGTTGATCAGGAAATAGGTCTTACTTTTGTATAAGTATTTTAGTAGGTTTATTGCAGATTACAAATAATATGGAGCCCTCAAGCTTTCTTGGATAAGTTCTGTTGGAGATGAGACACGTGGATTGTAATGACACAGAAAATATGACCAAAAAAAAAGACAAATATATTGTGTGCTTGACAGTAAGCCTAGACAGCCTGATTTAGTACACCAAGAAGAAGAAGCGTTCAAGAGAAGTGATATTAATTCAAATAATGCAGCATAAAATGCCCTGGTTTGCCACAAGAAACCCATCAAGAATTTGGAATGGCTGGGTTGAGTCACATCACCAGCAAATACTTGATTCACTGAGTTATTTGCCAACCCCCACTGCAGCTATCTTATAAGGAACTTGATGCCAGGGCCCATGCCTCTGCTGTGGTGCCTTTGTTGGGGCCCACTGCGGCTGTGCATGTGCTTCCATGGTGCATTGGCAGCTGCAGCGGGCCCCAAAAGAGGCTCCATGGCAGAGGTGCAGGCCCTGGCCTAGTCGCCATGAGTGTGTGTGCCACAATGTCATGATGCCGCAACAAGACATGACATCATCACATATTTACCTGGGTCTCCCCCCTACACACACATACCTTTTGAAGATGGGGATACCTGCCTATCTACAATCCTCATGGACCTCACCTGTTCTCCAATAATTCTCAAAGATTATAGACAGAGCCTGTGAGTGTTATTATATTCACAAGCTCCTTGGGTGCAGTTCATCAGGCTCTGGATATTTGAATTTGTTTTTAAAAGCCAGGTGTTCCCTTACCACCTCTTTTCCTATCTTGCACTGCTGCTCCCTCCTAGGTAAAGGTAAAGGGACCCCTGACCATTAGGTCCAGTCATGGACAACTCTGGGGTTGCGGCGCTCATCTCGTTTTACTGGCCAAGGGAGCTGGCATACAGCTTCCGGGTCATGTGGCCAGCATGACTAAGCCACTTCTGGTGAACCAGAGCAGCACACGGAAATGCCGTTTACCTTCCCACCAGAGTGGTACCTATTTATCTACTTGCACCTCGTGCTTTCGAACTGCTAGGTTGGCAGGAACAGGGACCGAGCAATGGGATCTCACCCTGTCACGGGGATTCGAACCACTGACCTTCTGATCAGCAAGCCCTAGGCTCTGTGGGTTAATATCACTTATTATGTTATCACCAGGTTGGGCACTGCAATGCAGGTGTTGAGCAGTTCCACCTTCTCTTTGTCACCCAATAGCATTACTCATTCTTCATCATGCAAAGGACCTACTGCAATGGTGGAGTGCCAGTGGGGCCTTCAGATGTTACTGGACTCCAGTAGCCATCAGCCCCAGCCAGAATGACTAACGATAAGATATGATGGAGTTGGAGTCCAGTAACATTTATAGCTCCTCATTACATGTTCTGAAGCAAAGAAGTAGCAGCTCAGAATGAAGGTTTTTGTTCCGGCTAGAATTGTAGGAGCAAAACTACCACTCTTTGAAGGCATCAGAATGAACACACCATCTTGTCTCTCCTAATTAAATAGTGATTTTTTTTTAATTACCAGCTGCAATTATGGTCTCTCCTGTTACCTTACTTTTTAAATAAGACTATGTAACTAACTGTGGGTTCTGCTTCTCTTTTCATTTGTGTTTGCTTGAACACACACATACATTAAGAGTTGAAAAATAGTAATTGTTCTTCTTAACAGGTGCTGTAACACCTGCACCTCCTCTTGCTTTGCATTTTATTGCGTGTTATCATGAGCAGCACAAACTGCTGTAATTTTGTCAACATTTGTCAGAGATCTCTGTCTTCCCTCAGATAAGAGATCTTTGCACCTGTAAGCGGTCCTTATGACTCCCTGAGTTTCAAAAGCAGAGGAGAACAAATGGACAAGATTGACTGATGAACTGTGGCCAGTATGTAAAGGAAATAGATTCCATCACTATGGTATGTTTAACTAGGCAAATTTGTGGTTCACAGCTGGTTCTCATTTCTGGCTCACTACACACCTTCGACAAAATCCTGCGAGGGTGCCTTTTGCAGTCATATGAAGTTCCAAAGCACTTTCCCTATTTCACCACAGTGCTTAAGAGCTGGCATGGGGCAGTGACTAGCAGTATACACTGTACATCAAAGAGTCTTCAGTTCAAATCTTGCCTCTAGGTAGGTGCACACAAGTAAGTCCTACTGCGTTCAGTGGTCCTCATTTCTAGCCAGATAAGCATACATAAAGCTACAGCCTTAGGCAAGCTGCCACTGTTTGCTATCTGATTGCAGTGAATACCTGTAGGGTCTGGACAACAAAACTTTAATAGACCAGGATACCTAGGTAATAGCCCTCAACTGGAACAAATCACCACAAAATAAGAGTATTCTGAATGGCAAAAGTTATCAATTTGAGAAGGTGAAACTAACTTCAGGAAGGGGTGTAGAATGGGTCGCTGGCACCTGAGGCAGGGCAAGTATTGTCCTGGTGGACTGGGCAGCAGTCAGTCCCTTTACCAGCCAGTGTCTAATCAAAGAAGTCTCTCCTTGCAAACTAGCCCTAAACTGGGAGCAGAGATAAGGCAGAGAACGTACATGGCTCCTGTCGTCTTCTTCCTCCATCCTCAGTGAGCAGCAGTGCCCTCCCCTTCCCTCCCTCTCAACTGGCCCAGGGGTGCAGCTTGCCTCCCCACGGTTCCAGCCTCACTGAGGAAGCCTGTCATGGGGGCACCTGATTGCACCCCCTCAGAAATTTGCACCTGGGACCATGGACCCCTTTGCCCCCCCCCACACACACACTACACCACTGGCTTAAGGGAAAGAAAAAATATGCATGTGTGTGAAAGAACACCAGAGCATAGAAAGCAGCCAAGTCAGGCCATTGGTCCATCTAGCTCAGTATGGTTTAGATTGCTAGTAGCAAATCCTTTCCAGGATTTCAGATACGGGAGGTGACATTGCTCTCCCTGGAGATGATGGGGACTGAACCTGGGAAAATCTACATGCAAAACACTGGCTTATGACCCTTGCTCTAAAAAGAGTGAGGGTAGGTGGGGGGGGGGAGTATCTGTGTGAAAGAGATGTAACAAAGCAGTTTGTGGAACAGGTGGTGATATATAGAATGAAGCATGAACTCAGACAGGGTGCTAAGTGTACGTGGCATCTTTGGTCCAATGGTGCCTCCCTATGGAGACCTGGTACAAGGTAATAGATTAGGGTATTTTAATGAGTTTAACTCATTAAACTCAACCTATGTTCTGCTTTAGGCTTCCCTGATCAGGTGTTCTCTGGGTGCTGTTGAACTCCAGCTCCCATCATCCCTGACCGTTGGCCATGTTGGCTAGGGCTGATGGGAGTTGGGAGTTCAGCAGTGTCTGGAGGGCATCAGGTTAGGGAAAGCTGCTCTACTTGTTTCCAGAAATCTGTTATTCCAAAGAAAACCAGTCTTGGGTAAGGCCTGCCCCTAGAACTCTCACTACACCAAGAAACTGGGAGTATAGCACTACTATTCAGTCATCCTCAGTTCTGCCCCATCTGCAATGTGAAGATTGTGATTCTGGCTTTTCAATGGCAGGCACTGTGAATAGCTTATACATACCTTCTTAACTGTTTGCATTACCATTCAAAATAATTTATTTCTTTTATTAAATGTCACTTGTTACTAAACAGGTCTCCAAGTGTCTTACACTGAAGAATATATAAATAAATACATTTTAAAAACCACATAAACATTGACATTCCATGCAACAAATGTAAATCAGTGACCCCACCCCATAACAATAATAACAGCATTGGCAGCACAGTAACTAAAAAACAAAAACAAGTATGGCCATGGAGAGGCCACGGAGAAGCCAGAGAGAGGAACAGGATGCTGCCTTACAGCCACCACCCAGGAAAAACACCGGCTCATCTTCCTCTCCAAGCTCAGCAATAGCTGCACTGTCAGGGAAAATAGGGACATTCAGGGATCAAATCAGAAGCTGGGGTGGTTTTTGTAATTCTGGTACTGCCCCTAGTAAATAGGGACACTTGGACACTATGGGAAGAGGAAGTACAAGAGAGGAAAGTGGGTATGACAAATCAGACAAAGATTTGATGCCCAAATGCCCAAGGCTGATGAGGGAAAGAGAGACTGTGACTCAAGAAGCAAATCTTCATTTAGCTGCAGAAGGTTCTGAGAAGGATTTCCTGCAGCCACCAGCCCTACCAACAACATGAAATCCAAGGATATTGCATGATTGCCTAAATCTCTATCTGAAACTATTTCTGAATTTATGTTTTATCTAACATTGAACCCCATTATCTTGTTTCTTAACATAGTTGAGCATCCAGAGAATAGTCTGGAGACAGATGAGATAATCACACTGCTGCAGCTAAGCAGATCTGGCCTTCTAAGAGATCATTTGAAGACCAGCCATTTATAAAGCACCATTCTTTTTTTTAAAAAAAAAAGTTTAAAAAATAACAAAAAAATCTGTTAACTGTCATTTTGGATATATAAATATGCTTCTGAATCTTGTTATTGTTGTGCATGTTTTAGTTCTAAAATAAATTGTGTTTATATTTTCAGCCTTAGCTATTTATTCCGACAGTTGCATGTTGACTATACCATCAGCATGGTGTTTCACAGATACAAACAACAACAGCCTAAGGTCTTTGTAGCACTGATGCAATCCTAATTTATACTTACACAACTGGAAAAAGCAACCATATAAAGTGACGCAAAGCTTTATCCTTTACATAAACCCTAGGAAATACTCTCAAAGCCTGTTTATCTGTCCGTATATGAAATGGGTGGCTTCCTGTTTCTTTCCTTCCCAAGGGCGTTGTTAGATTTTAATTAACATTTGTTGTTAAGAAATCCTTGAATTAAGAGTGCAATGTAAGTGTGATTATTATTATGGGCTAATTATAGCAGCCACAGTCATAATACCAATATTTAATTGCATACAAATTATTCAAATTGGAATTTACTAAAACAAGGGCTGCCTATGTTGGTGCCAATTACAGAGCAAATTCGACCCCAGCTCTACTTCACTCAGAATGAAGGCCAAATACAGTCAGTGGAATGCTGCTGCTAATGCCTCCAGCTTGTTCAACTCACAATACACAGAAGAGCAGGAGAAGAACAAGGACTGCATTTGTCAATGTTGGATGGAGGTAGATGCTGTTTTGGCTCCAATACTTTGGCCACCTCATGAGAAGAGAAGACTCCCTGGAAAAGACCCTGATGTTGGGAAAGATGGAGGGCATAAGGAGAAGGGGACGGCAGAGGACAAGATGGTTGGACAGTGTTCTCGAAGCTACCAGCATGAGTCTGACCAAACTGCGGGAGGCAGTGGAAGACAGGAGTGCCTGGCGTGCTCTGGTCCATGCGGTCACGAAGAGTCGGACACGACTAAACGACTAAGCAACAACAACAGCAATAAGAGGCTATTTTATTCTGAGATGGACCAGACTTCCTTGCTGTTTTAAGGTCTGATATTTCTGGTGCAGTATTTACTGAGCTAATAACTCTATTCTGGGGGTGGGCAACCTCTGGCCCACTGGCCCACCAGAGGTTTCATTTTTGCCCAAAGCTGTTTTCCCCTAACCACACCTCCACATCTGCTAAAATGGAAAGTAATGTACCTAAGCTTACAATATATGGGAAACCTGAGGGGCAGGGATAACCAGCCACATCTAAGCAACATGCTTAAGGAGTTTAAAACGCAGAGTAAGCTGTCCTATCAGACTTAGTTATGTCACTTACCTCACCTTGAGATGAAATCGGCAATCAAGTCTTTGTTTCCTTCAGTCTAACATTTGAAATTGGTGTGTGAGAAGGTCTGAGCTGGTTGTTCCAACTCAGCTGCATGGCTTTAACCAACCTCTTATACCAATAGTTTAGGACTTTTACTGTTTTGTAACCAAGCTAGGTTTTACTCTCTGTGCAACATTTTCTGAGTGCTGTATGGAAAAGCACATGAATCTGACTTAAGGAGAATTTGTAAGTAAACCATTTTATAACTTACCCAACATGTGGTCTTCTTCTATGCTAGGGGAATTGGGAAACTTTGGAAGCAGGTTTTAAAGGGAACACCTTGGAACTCACTTGAAGGGGCACATTCTAAATGATTTAACAGCCTATATTTCCACACTTCACTTTGCTGCATGTTTTGCCATGTTAAATCTCTGCTGGCATTCTCTCACCAAAGACTACTTGCCCCAAACTTGGATCTTGGCATCCAGGAGTTAATCCCCTCCCCCAACAAATGCCAGTGTGAGAATGTGTAGGTGTTGGTGGGAGATAAAGCGCCATTGTGATTTACAGATTTATCTTGTAATCAGATGGAATGATTTTACCAGGGTTCTCCAATCAAAATGCATTGGAAAAGGGATTTTGAAGTTCATAAATATACTTCATGCTCTTTGCAAGTTCTGTCTTTGAGAAGCAGTTATGTTAAATCAATTTTTCACAGAATCATAGAACTGTAGAGTTGGAAGAGACCACAAGGGTAATCTGTTCAACCCCCTGCAATGCAGGAATCTGTTTGCCCATTGTGGGGCTTGAACCCACAACCCAGAGATTAAGAGTCTTGTGCTCCACTGACTGAGCCATTCCACAGGCATTTTGTGTTATAGTTGAATGCTTTTGTATTGTCTGTGTTTTTTCTAGTTACCAGCAGAACTAATTTACTTCATTCCAACCCGATCCTTTGTTTACCCACCCTTAATGATCTTTACAGTTCTTTTTCATTTATTCCATCTGTTTGAAACTTACTGTTTGGGTTTTTGAGTCTAAATGTTGCTTGCTTGTTCATATTGGAATCATCCCACTCCTTTCCTTAGAATAATTCTGGTTTGAGGGCAAGGCTACATGGGTGGCTTTTGCTCTCCTGGCTTCCCAACATCACATGCCGCTGCCACTTACTGAGCGGAAGGGGCAAAGCAGCAGGGACAGTGGCATGTTGCAGGCACAGTGGCAGAAGCAGGAAAAAGCTGCAGGTACTGCATCTACAACATAGTGAGCTCCCTGTTGCCTTGCCCCATGCCTGCTCGTAAGCAGCAGCAATGCATGATTGTCAGGAGCAAACTAGCAATAGATCACATGGAGTAAGTGAAGTTAATTCATTAATAGAAGAAACAAGGCTGCTCAGGAGTGCCAGGCTTAATGAGGACAGCAACTCTTCTTGGTAGGTCTTGCCCCTATGAGGCAGTTGCTGCCTGTCTCCTCATCATCATCTAAATCCTTCCCAAGCAATCTGAGACCATGCCTTACCTGACTTTGCTCTTCCTACTTCATACCTCTCCTGGTCTTGGAAGATCAGGGAGGAGCGGAGCGGAGCTTGTTGTGGCAGGAGGGGGAGATCCCCTGGCTTCTTCACCATCTGACTCATCTCTGCCTGTTGGCCTCCCTCCTCTCCTCCTTCTGCTTTTGATTCTTATTCTGGACTTTTCTCTGCTTCGAAATTTGCACTTCTCTCAGTTTTGCTGTGCAGTTCTTCAGTCAAGTAATGTGTACAAAAAATACAAACTACCAAGATAAACTTGCAAATGTTAGTGAAAATAAAACACAAAAATGCATTACATTAGGGAAAATTGCTCCGCAAAAACCTGCATATTAGGCAAAATGGCATACAAACATTGAATATTAGGATAATTCCACACTAAAATGCTGAGGAATTTTCAGGTTTTTTGTTTTTTTTTAAAGAAATGGAAACTATCAAACCACAAGCCAGTGTGGAAAACAGAACTTAATACGGGGGCAGGGGGAGAAACTGAAAGGAACTGCAAGTGACAGATTCATCCATCCCAGTTATTTTATCCATATGACTTACTATTAGAAAATTATTAGTGTGTGTGTGTGTGTGACTGTATGCATGGTTATTTCACACCCACACCCACACACGACTGCTCTTCTCTTAGCTGAGTTGGTAGCAAGTGAGTGTTGTTGTTAGTACATTCTTAGCATGTATCTGTTTCACTGAAAATTTCACAACTCTAATACAAATATTTAGGCTTCACCCAGAGGCAACATGAACTCCAACAAAACTTTATTTTGAACGAAGAATGTCAACAAAACCCAAAAACTAAAGCAGCAGAGAGGGACCCACAGAGATACACAAAGAAAGCACAATAACCCCTGCTGAGAAAAATCATATTTTATATTTTCTGGTATCGTCACGCCTAGCATAACACTGTTATACATGACTTATCAGGAAGAAAGGTGGTACCCATGTTCTAGAAGGGTTCCCTTCTCCTTGGTGAACATCAGTGAATATCCTGAGGAGTAGGTCTGTGGTGTAGGGGGTTAAGGGGGCAATCCCTCCAAAGAGGGATTGATTGTTACACTACTCTAGGAATTTTAACTCTCTGAGGGGAAGAGGGGTCTCCTAACAACTCTCAGCATCCTTAACAAACTTCAACTCCCAGGATACTTTTTTGGGGGGAGGGGGAAGCCATGACTGTGCTTTAAATGTATGGTGTGGTTGTGGCCTGTTTAAAAACTCAACAGATGTTTTAGTCTGGAAGCTGTCAGCTCCCTCATCTTAACCCCAGAAATTCCACAGTAGTCATCTGAAAAAACACCTCTTAATTTCAGGTGAAATACTGCTAGGATTTACTTCTGAGTAAACAGGTATTGGATTACACTGTAAATATAAATAACAGGAACAATTTCTTTTAGATGAAGGGGAGTCTTGCTGTGAAATGAGAGGGGCTGGTGGGTGGCTTGTTCCTCGCAAATTCTCAACTCAGGGGGCACATACCCCCTCTCCCAAAAAGATGGGAAGTGCCAGGATTCAACCTGCCTGGAAGTTCATTCCTGCATGCTGGCAGAGATGGATGAGAAATTAAGAAACAGTTCTATCCTTTGAAATCCACACTCTTTCAATTTTCTGGTGTAGTTTTCCAGTCAAGGTACCAAATAATGCACCTATGGGGAAGATGTTTCAGATGAAAAGGGGCTGGCAGAGGAAGGTTTAAAAAATGGGAAATGCAAAATGTTGCATTTCAGACTGGTTCCTTTTAAGGGGTTCTCTGTAATGAAGAGTGGACCATTGGAGTTGTTGTTAAACATGGCTTCAGGGTAACATATAGTCTGAGTGGCAAATAGGTCATCATCCATCTATTTCTTAAAGTCTTTAACAGGTAACTTTCATCTTACTCCTGTTATACTTACGTGATCACAGCTTTGCATAGATGAAGGGAAATAAATAAATAGAGAAAAGAGGAAGTACACTTTCCATTTATTCATTCCTTTTACCAATCTGCTGTGATTACAGGGTTACCAGGATACAGACAGGCAGCATCCTAGAGTCCTTATGCCTCCTCCTCAAAGCCTAGTACTTCTCTTACTTTCTGGCAGGGCTGCTTCTGAGGGATCCTGGCTTCACATGCTTTTGTTTTTACATGTGAACTCCTGGAACTTATATTAAGATTAACACAAGAACATAAGAATAAGCCTGCTGGATCAGACCAAAGGTGTATCTACTCCAGCATCCTGTTTTTACCATGGCCAACTTGTGATTCCCAACAGTCGATGTCCAGGCAAATGGTGGTGAAACATAACCATTGCAGCTAATAGTCCTGGGTGGCCCTATCCTCTATGGATCCTTCTGCAGAATCAGGTCAAAGGTTTATCCTAACCAACCAGATTCCTATCCCACAAACAAAGTTCAAGCACAATAGCACTCTCTGCTCCTGTGGTTTGCTGCAACTGGTATTCAGAAGCATCAGAGACTAGGCACGATGGGTAGTAGCCACTGGTAGCCTTTACATCCATAAATTTGTCTAGCCTCAGTTTAAAGCCTTCAATTTGGTAGTGGGAAGAATTCCATAGTTTAATTATGACCCTAAGTTCCAGTGTTTTAAAAGAGGGAGAAAATTATTCTCATTTCCACCTACATAGTCGGCCATTCTGAGATGTTTGTTTAACTAATAGGATTTATATTGTGCTTAATCATCCATAATAATAATAATCCATGTTCACCAAAAATTGATAAAACCAAATGTTAAAAGCAAGTTAACATACAATTTCACCAAATTATGAGTAAAATCATGAGTTATTCAATATTACTGTTTGCAGCTAATATTGTCTCCTGTTTCCACATGTTTTCCTTCTCTAGAATGAATTAAGAAGAGGTAACATAGGTTCTGGATTACCTAGTACCTATTCCCTAAATCAGAATATCTGACCTCCAGATGTTGCTGAACTGCAACTCTCAACATCCCTGGCCATTGAACATGCTTGCTGAGGCTGATGGGAGTTGTAGTTCAGCAGCACCTGCGGGGCAAAGGTTCCCCACATTTGCTCTAAATGATGGGTGATCAGTTCTCCTCATTGTAAAAGCAGATTGAAGTGAGGAGTGTGAGCTCAGGTGTGATGTGTAGCAAAGGAGCCGAGTGACTGCCTTGCCACAAAACATGATTGATCAATACATGGAAATATAGTTTTCAAAGTTTGGTGTTTGATATCACAGCCTACTCAATGTGTGACTTTGGGAAAGTCATGTAAAAAGGCTGATGCTCATTGGTAAAGACCTTATATAGCACAACTGGGGAAGTCATCTGCCTAAAAACCTGGAGAGCAACTACTGATCATAGGGACAAGGGAAGCTTCCTTATACTGAATCGTACCATTGGTCCATCTAACTCTGTACTGTTTACACATTACTGGAAATGGCACTCCAAAATTTCAAACCAGGGTACATTTCCAGGCCTACTGGAAATGTCAGGGATTGAACCTGGGACCTTATGCATCCAAAGCAGATGCTCCTTCACTGATCTATGGTCCTGCAGAACATGCAGTGCTTGGGTAGGTGGACAAATAACCTGATCTCATAGTAGGCAGTTTCCTATATTCCGGTGTGCATTGCACTCCTCTATACATGCATGAGACTGTAGTTTGGGAATGAAACATGATGTCACATCCACAGCAGTAGCACAGACCACATTTTTTCATGTTCTCATTCGAAATTGATAATTTCAAATGTGGAATGCCAGAATTTACAATGCAGCATAATTAGTAGCAGCAAAACTCAATTGTGCTCAGATCCTACTTGTGACAGCATCAAAATGTTTAACTTTTACATTTCTCAAGGCAGCAATTCAAACAATCTGAGTGATTTAAGATTTGTGCAGCCACAAAGAATGGGAGGAAATATTGAAGGGAATACCTGATCAGCTGCCATTCCACTTTAACAATTTACCTGTCAGAGGTTGCTATCATTTTGTGCATTAAATCTGGGTTGCAGGGCAAGTTCCATTTGCCATGTGTAGTCAGAATCATACTGGCATATTTATAAGCCAAAGACTGTTGAGTAGACCCTTTACCATCCTGGGACATTTCTGAATAATTTCCCAGTATGGACCAGTCTTGGTAGGCTGCCTGGGTGTCCCAGAACCACTTGCATAGTGCTGCTGCTGCCGCCGCCGCCACTGCTGCTTCTATGATCTCCAGTGGGCATGGCTGATCAGTGGAGGCTGGTGTCCATTGAGACTGATAGGGCAGTAGGCAGGGAGTGGTGGTGGAACCAGAGCAAATGACAGATTCAACTAATTCTGGTTTTGCCACTATCCTCTTCTCTGCCAAATTAGACTGGCTAACAGCCAGTACCACCAAACCCTGGATTTGTTGTAAGTAAGGACGTAGGCAGTTGGGCAGTGGCATTGCTTCCACTCACCCTAATGGACAAGCCTGCACTCTACATGATTGTTGCTTCCTGCCATTGCCAAATGCATTTTCCTGCAGCACACAGATGCTGAGCTGTACCCTGAGAGGAGATGGTAGAGCCCACAGCTCAGCAGCATTTGCAAATGGAAGATACCTAGCTGCATCTTCTCTGCTGTGGGGACACTGGTCTTGGTTGTCTGATTACAGCCCAAAGCCAGCCACCATAGCAGTTCAGGGAGTGGCTCAGACCTGGAGCTGGCACTACATTTACCAATTTTTGCAAGGAATTTCCCCCACTAAGGTACATTTTTGTATGCTATTTTCACTAAAATAGGAGTTTTCATATGGGACAGTTTTTATCCCCCTAATGCATTTTTTGTAAGGTTAGAGATAGGGAATGTGATTCAGTTTACATATAAACTAATTCACACTCTGGAAAATAATATGCAAACTGAAACACAACCATCCTTCAATATTTGCATTTCTCCAGGTTTTGAAACTGACGTGTTCAGAAATGTATATACTCAAGTAAAATGTGCTTTGAAAATAACATACAAAAATGTATTGGGGGGGATGCTTTGCTGAAATTTGTATATTCACACTATTGCATACAAGAATTCATACTACGGATTTTTTGCACTAAAATGCTGATGACTTTTAATGAGGTTTTTTTTTTAAAAAAACTATAGCAATCTGATGTGGAAATGTAGGAAAAATGGGAGGAGCTGAAATCGATAGATTCATTCAACCCTAGTTTACTCAGGAAATGTTAAATGTTAGCAATGTTCCTCTTGCTGCTTCTCTTTGGCAACGCACCTCCTCTTGACTGGAATATATTACCAAAGAAATTCTTTCCTTAATATATTTTAATTGTCTTGTTGCCTGGCAAAATTAATTAAGATCTGTTCCTGGTGCTCTAAATGGTGACAAGAGAATGCCGTTCCTCCGTTGAGAAAAGCTGAATCTAGAAACAGCTGTTCAACATGTTCAAACTTCCTTCAAAATCTAGGATTCTACGTGCATGTTCCACACAAATCTACAGGCTGTGGGAAAGCCTTAGCTGTTTTGCCTATGAATATCTTGTTTTGACTGCCCCACAGTGGTTCATCCAAATATGAATGGAAGGTTGTTTTGTCATTCCCTTCCTGCTCTCTTCTTCCTCTCCCCCCCCCCCCCCGCCACCTGTATTATGATTTCTGGTTCAGCAGCTGTATGAGAAATAGGAGAGAAGCTGAGGAATCTCCTTCTGTTTCCATCCAGTCTGCCAGGCTAATGATCTACAGTTATAAGCAAATGCAGCTGTAATCCAAGATCACATTTTCTTTTTTGAGCCGTTATTAAAGGGATAATATATTTCTTTTTTTCAATGTGCATGCTAGGTTTCCCACTTCTAAGCGGTATTTTAGGTCTCATGAAATAGTGCAGGGCATGAATAAATAGGAGGCTGACTTGCAGATCAGACAATTCATCAAGTCCCTGTAGCACACACATATTCTGTATGCTGTTTCATGAGTGGTACATGTTCTGGGAGCGTTAATGCCCATTCCTATTTGTAATCACTTCTTGCTGCAGCTGCACTGACTGTGTTCTATCTTTATTTCAGTAGCAGAAGTGGCAAGTATAGAACTGAACAAAGCACAAACATGGCCCAAAGGATAACACATAGGCCAACAAGTGTCCTATCTATGGCCTCTATCGGCGCTATACATTTAAAGAAGTATCAAACCACTTTGCACAGTCACCGCTTCCCTCAAACAATCATGGGGACGGTATTATGTTAAGGCTACTGAATGTTGTTAAGAGACCCATATTTCCCTTAAAGGTAAAGGTAAAGGGACCCCTGACCATTAAGTCCAGTTGTGGCTGACTCTGGGGTGGCGGTGCTCATCTCGCTTTATTGGCCAAGGGAGCCGGCGTACAGCTTCCGGGTCATGTGGCCAGCATGACTAAGCCGTTTCTGACGAACCAGAGCAGCGCACGGAAATGCCATTTACCTTCCCGCCAAAGTGGTACCTATTTATCTACTTGCACTTTGATGTGCTTTCGAACTGCTGGGTTGGCAGGAGCAGGGACCGAGCAACAGGAGCTCACCCTGTTGCAGTGATTCGAATCGCCGACCTTCTGGTCAGCAAGTCCTAGGCGCTGTGGTTTAACCCACAGTGCCACCCGCGTCCTTACAGACATACAATTCTGAATCTCTTTTTCCAGGGAACTCTGAAAACTAGTTCTGTGGAGGGAATAGGGGGTCCCTTAACAACACTCGGCACCCTTAACAATTCTGATGAATCTTTGGGGGCAGCTGGCACTGTTCAAAATGGAATGATACTGCTTTGAAAATACATTGCAGATGGGGCCTATTATTTAGCTGTTCTCCCCTTGAGAGCTTTTACTAACTTTGTCAAGTTTTGTTTTGTTTTTAATGTGGACCGAATGGGCTCTGTTTCCCATGGTGGGGTGATACAGTGGTACCTCGCAAGACGAATGCCTCGCAAGACGGAAAACCCGCAAGACGAAAGGGTTTTTTGTTTTTTGAGCTGCTTCGCAAGACGATTTTCCCTATGGGCTTGCTTCGCAAGATGGAAACATCTTGCAAGTTTGTTTCCTTTTTCTTAACACCGTTAATACAGTTGCGACTTGACTTCGAGGAGCAACTCATAGCATGCGGTGTGGTAGCCTTTTTTGAGGTTTTTGAAGACTTTGGTGATTTTTGAAGCTTTTCCAAAACTTTTCCGACACCGTGCTTCACAAGACGAAAAAAATCGCAAGACGACAAAACTCGCGGAACGAATTAATTTCGTCTTGCGAGGCACCACTGTATCTCTTTCCCTATGTCTCTAGCAAACAATAGACCTGAATCCAAAGTAGCCTTCATTTCTGACCCTTCCTTGTGTGTCAGACAGACTTTCATCTCTCTTATTAAAAAAGGGTACCTGACATATTTATTTATTTATTGTTTTACATCACATATTTACATGATGGTTAATACCGAAAAAAGTGGTTTGCAAGAAATAACAAATAATATATACACTAACGAGAACAATAAAATATCATCCCAAAAAAATAAAAATAAAATTGTAGCACCAATAGCAGCCAGTAGGGCAGCATAGGCAGGGCATGTTGCTCACTTGGCTTCTCTCACTTTGCATGACTGCCAGTTGCTGGGAGGGGTGAGGCAGTGGGAAGCTTGAAACAGTGGCAGGAACTGGATTGGCTCTGCTGCTCCCACACCATGGTGAGCTTCCTGCAGCCTTACTGCAGAGAGCCAATGTGGTGTAGTGGTTAAGAGCAGTTGTCACGTAATCTGGTGAACCCAAGGCAGATACCACAGCATTACAATAATAATTTTTAAAAATCACAAGTTCAGAAGAACAATTGAATAAATAATAAAGACAATCAAATAATTTCAAGCAGCAGCAGCAAGCAGCAGTTGCAACTCTGGTACATTCAGCAGTTTAAAAGCTTTGGAGCAAGCCACATTGAATGTCATGAGGCTTACTACTGAGTAAATATGTTTAAGATCAGGCTTAATAGTACTAACACAGGGATGAGGAAACTGTGGTCCTCTGGATAATGTTGGACTGCATCTCTCATTATTCCTGATAACTGGCCATATTGGATGGGGCTTGTGTGGGTTGGAGTTTAGTGTTATCTAGACACTCACAGGTTCCTTGTCCCTGTCCTAGTGACTAGTAGCTGCCATTTCCCACAAGAAATTTCCTAAGAATAATATGAGATCATCATGTAGCATTTTTCTGAGAGGTCTTCTGCAGCAAAACCTTAGGATGACTTCCCTCAAAGAATCATAAAAAAGGGACACGCAAATCATTGCCTGTGAGTGAGGGGATAAAACGTGGTAAGTGCTTCTGCAGTGAACTTCTGAGAGCCAGTGTGGTGTAGTGGTTAAGAGCAGTAGTCTTGCAATCTGGGGAACCGGGTTCGTGTCTCCGCTCCTCCACATGCAGCTGCTGGGTGACCTTGGGCCAGTCACACTTCTTTGAAGTCTCTCAGCCTCACTCACCTCACAGAGTGTTTGTTGTGGGGGAGGAAGGGAAAGGAGAATGTTAGCCGCTTTGAGACTCCCCCCTCACTTTTAGATTCCCAGCGCTGCATGTCACTGCTGCACCGCACCACCACCTTGCCTGCACCACTACTGCATAACATTTGGAAACATCTAAAGAATCAGGAGTCCCTTCCTTCTTCATCATCTGCTTTGCCAAGGCATGTCCAGAATGACAAATGCAGTGCTCACTCTGCTAACACACCCAGCTTCTGCTTTAATCTCAGCTCCCGTGTCCCAAACAACTTCCCTACTACGTAAACACAAATAATGCAGTACCCATTGCTCATCAGCTGTCTCTCACACATCCTCCAGTGCACTCAAACACACCATTTGCCCAATTGTTCCAATCATAATCATCAAACCACTACCACTCGATCTATTCTACTCTACAAAAATCTATCTTGTTAAGTGTGTGTGTGTGTGTGTGTGTGTGTGTGTGTGTGTGTAAGCATAGGCATGTGAGAGTTTGCATGTGGAATGGCTACACTCATTATTGAAGTGCAGCTGGGCAAAGGTAAATGTGGCAAGGAAGAAAGGAAGGAAGGAGTCTATCTCTCCCCCCCCCTTCTTTTAATGTGAAACTTTGCTCTGGGCAAGGCAGGTGCTTCATGATATCTACAAGGACAAGACAACAAACGCCCTGTATGCATGTCTGCTGGAAATAGGACAAACTGGTTGACCCCCAAGCTGAATTCTCAGAGGAAGGTTATTCCTCTGGCCAAAAAGGGATGAGTGCAGGTCCATAGCAAGCATATTGGTCAACCCAGTGCTTTTTTCTAAAAAAATATATATGTTTAGGGGTACTCTCATTTTGACTCAAGAAAAATAAATACAGTAAATGGACAAAAGTACAAAGATTCACAAAATGTTTAGGGGTATGCGTACCCCCCAGAAAAAAAAGCACTGGGTCAACCTATATACGTACATATGTGTGCATGCCGTCTTCGCTTCTCTTCAGATGCCTAGGAGGCCCAGATGTGAGAAAATTGGGGGGGGGGGTAGGAGAGAATACAAAAACCATAGAATCCTTTCATGCAGTATCCATGTAGTATGTGTTTTTGTGAAATATATATGAACAGGCAGGGAGAGTAGCTTTGGAGCTGGGAAACTGTGGGCAACAGAGAGTAAAGGGTGGGGTGAATTTTGCATTCCTAATACGAACCAGACTTTTTGGCTCCAGGTCTTAAATACTCAATGCCACCTTAGGGTGACCTTTCAGCCCCTCTGTCTACTCTGTGCAATTGCCCACTTCCATTTTTTCCCCTCTGAGCATAATTCCCACTGCTGTCCAATGAGAAATGACAGATGAGTGAGCGGGCAACAGCAGCTGATGACTGCTGTTCTGTTTACTCCTGTTGCTTGCTGTTGTTCTCCCTCTGTGCCAGCAGCAAGGGGTGAATAGGTGGCAGTGGCTAGAGAATCAGCAACTGGGCTAGAGGGCTCTGGTAGTCAATAGTCTGTGTTCCTCCCATCACATGGCTGCAGTGTGAACTTTGGCAGATGCCCTAGGATGCAGACCCCTGATGCTAACCCTGCAATAGGGATGGATGAATCTGGAATTTCAGCTGCCCCCAGTTTCTCATTTTTTCCGTATCAGTTTGCTTAAAAAAAAAAAAAAAAAAAAGCCCTTGTGAAAATTCAGCAGCATCTTAGTGCAAATTTCTCCCAGTATACACATCTTGGTACACAATGTTGCCTCATATACATGTTTATGAGAAGCCTTTTCGTATGCTGATTTCACTAATGTATGCCTTTTCGTATGCTGATTTCACACTTGATACTGGTATGTGTATTTTCATAGATATTATTTGACTGGAGAAGAGCATTGCAAAATTCAGGGAAGTGCAGATGTCAAGAAATGGCTGTGCTTCTGTTCAGGTATTGTTTTGGAAAGAGAAAATTAGGAAAGCTCACCTATAAATGCAAACTGAATCAAATTTCTATTCAATCCCTATTGTGCAAGTACAAAAAGAAAAAAGAAAGAAAGAAAGAAAGAAAGAAAGAAAGAAAGAAAGAAAGAAAGAAAGAAAGAAAGAAAGAAGTTAAGCTCTCTGTGGTCTCTCCCTCTGCTTCCAGCCAAATCTATTTCATTTGTGTTGTGGTTGAAGTTGAGGAAGGATGCCAGACAAATGCATCTGGAGTATGGAGGGGAGGAGAAACTCTTTCTTAATATCTGGCTGCTTTCAGGCACTGAAACAGGGCAAATGCTGCAAACAAAAAATATCAAGCCACTTTTCTTTCTGACCTTGACAATGCTGCAGCATGCAATGTATCCAGCCCTGTGTCATGTTAGATGTTTCATAAGAGTAAAAAGATTGGTGCACTTACCCACTGTTCCACATGTCATTCACCTCTTCTTTGCAAGTTCAACTTGTCAGCCTACTGGTGATCAGTGATGCTTCCGTTCAAGGAACTGAAAATCCTTCATTGTGAGGACCTGCAGGTGCCTTTTGTTCAATATTTTCCTACTGTGGCTCCAGAATATGTGCAGGATTTATTTATTTTACTAGACAGATTGCAAAATATTAAGTTAACATGAAAAGAAGCTGCAGGACCGTAGATACATATACATTTGAAGGCACAGTTTGTCCAGAAACTAGCCCATCAGTACACCTCATGACTGGGTCAACCTTCATGTCAATGTGTGAGGAACATGAGAGCTATGTCTCTCTGTTGAGATTGGCCTGGGATGGCAAGGAGGAATATGAGGAGGAATAGAAGGTAGAATGGGAGGAGTCTGGAACAGATGTACCGTGTGAGAGATTTATGCAGACAACTGTACTTAATTGCCAGGAGGTAAGGGGTTAAGGACCACAGAGTTCTTAATTGCTAGAGAAGACTCAGATTGGTCATGACCTCTCACTTTCAAATAGAAAGGAAATTAAGGTTGTCTCCTGTTCTTCTCTTCTCTTCTCTTCTCTTCTCACCATGTAACTGAGCAGACATCTTAGGCTTGGACTCCAGATGCAGTCTGTTTGCTGGAGACCATTTTCCATATTTTGTAGCATTGAGCAATACATGAGTGAGACCTCTGATTTCTATAAATAAATCATTTAAACTTGTTGTGGTCTATCAGTGGCGTAGCGTGGGGGGTGCAGGGGGGGCCAGCCGCACCGGGCGCAACATCTGGGGTTAGGGCAAATCCACAGGTTAGGGGGCGCAAATCCATGGGTTAGGGGGCGCAAATCCACGGGTTAGGGGGCGCAAATTACTTGCCTTGCCCCGGGTGCTGACAACCCACGCTACGCCACTGTGGTCTATTCACTCCAAGAGAGGTAGAGCACAATTGTCAGTGCTTAGTACTGGGACATTTAAAGGTCTAACAACCCATGTATCCCACACGTTGCAAACTCTGCACATATATTTTAGTTTTAAACTCTGCTGAGGACTCTTTTGGTTAGAAACTGAGTCAAGCCCCACACTTTTCTTTTAATTCAGGCATATATGGGACTTCAGGATTAACTGGTATTCCCCAGTTATTTCCCCCCATCCTGTCTGGCTCCAGTGTGGACACAGGACTTGTAGCTCTCTTCCCTCCTTGGCCTGGGGTGGCTGAGCAGGATTTGTGGGGGAGATCCAAAGCACTGCCTCAGAAAAAGGGGCCAGATGCTCTCACCTAGAGGCAGTGCCTGCTTGTTGTCTGTGAGTCCTAGAAGACCTGTTCCCTGCCTTGCTAGCCATTTTTCACCTGGCCTGGGAAGGCAGGGCCTGGACTGACTTCAGCTACAAAAGTTGAGGCTGCTGAAAAGACTCTTGGGCTGGGGTGCTGTTTCGGGAGTTTTGTTTAAGGGCATTGTTACTGTTGTTCATTTTTTATATTGTTATTTTATATATTATTATTTATGTTCAATTTAGCTGTGCATTTTTTCATGTTTTATTTATTGTTCATTACTACTTTTGTTATTACGTTTTTTTTCATGCAAGCTGCCTTGAGCATGGTTTGAAATATGGGAAAGTGGCATACAAATAAAATTATGTACATACATTATGTATGTATGTATGTATGTATGTATGTAGTTGCTCATGTTCGTGGGAGTAAGAGCAGAGCCCAGCTCATCTTTAAAGCTAGGGAACTGGGCATGGCAAACTTGTTAAAATAACTCCTCAGGTCTCATGCACTCTTGAACTTCTTGTACATGGCCTTGAACTTGTCTACCTAGGCTATTGTTCCTAGGCCCGGCCTGGCCACCAACCCTTCATTATGTGAGAGCTCTGGGACCTAATATAATAATATTATTTATTTATTTATTTATTTATTTATTTATTTATTTATACCCCGCCCTCCCTGGCCAGGGCCAGACTTGAATGGCTCTTTTCATGCTGCTGAATCTGTACCATTGCTCTGTTTGGTAAGTATCCTTTTTCTTAATTACAAGAGCAACTTTTGCTGTGTTTGGGGATGGGGTCCAGGACAGTGTGCAAAAGATTACTTCCCCCACCAATATTTCAGTACCAGGACTAACCAATATGATGCTATCCAGATATTCTATGTTCCCCAATCATACTAGGATGGGGCTGATGGGATTTGGAGTCCAACAACATTTGGAAGGCACTGCTTTGGCCGCCTCTAATCTAGGGACATCTTTATATGGTAGCCTCTAGTTGCTCAACACAGGTATATGTCCATGATGACTTGTGATATAAGGTATGAAGAAAGTTCAAATAGCCAAAAATTAGCACCTAAGTTTCTTCTAAAAGTGGGTCACACAGGGGGAGACAGAGAGAGTGGAACTTGGGAAGCAGCAGCCAGACACAAGGGAAGAAGGTGGTGAAGACTCGAGGAGGATTTTTCAACTGTTTTCTTGTGTAACATAAATTAAAAATGTGGAGTGATGTGAACAAGGCTATAAGTACATTGTGAGGGTTCCAAGTGACATAATAAACCACTTAAGCTCTGTTCTCTGGTTCATTACAATGTCAGGAAAATCCCTTGATGTGAGAGTCTTTGTAATTCATAGCAACCTGCAATCCCCTCTCGTTTTGTGGTTCATAGATGAGGTTGGCTGCTAGGAGCCTTGGAATCAACATCAGGGGTAGGGGGTCCTTGGGCCCCAGGGGCCAAATATCCCTCTTTCTCTCTATCTGCCCAGGTCTCTCTATCTGGCCCCAGGCTATGCCCCCTCCCCTTATCCAGGCCACATTCATCACCTGTTCTGTTCCCATCTTTCTTGGTTATTTTTGGCTAGAATGCATCCATTCCAGAAAGGAAGAGGTATTATCACAGCTCTGAGGCCCCCTGCTGGAACTTAGTTCCCTATACTCATTCCAACAGTTCATCTAGCTCAGTAACACCCATGCTGCTTGGCAGCAGTTCTCCCAACCTGCCAGATTTCTAGTTTGCCTACAGCAGGGATGGGGATCATATGGCAAACCAAGCTGTTGTTGGACTCTAACTCCCATCATCCCTGACCATTAGCTATGCTGGCTACAGCTGATGGAAGTTGGAGTCCTAGAACACTGGTGGGTCACAGGTTCTATATTCCTAAACTGCAACTCAGCATCACAAGAGTGAGAGAGAAGCATGCACAGCCTCAGTCACATTAAATCTGCAGCACATCCAAATATGCATTCCTTTGTCCTCTACTAGAATTTTGTTTTGTTTTGTTTGTTTTAGAACTGCTCTTTTTAAAATGCAGCTGTCTGGACTGTCTGCTAGATACATAAACCAGCTCACAGCCATCATGAAAAGCGGATATATACCAGATCGCTCATAACAGGACTTTTGAACTCTGTAATGTATCCACAATGGGGTATGTAATAGCCTGAGATAATGGGTCCTTCGGCTGGAAAAAAATGTTTTCCAATGGTATTTATCTACTCAGATTTATCAGCAATAAAATGTCACACTCCTGGGCTGCTTTGTTTCAAAGTTGATTCTGAAAAGGCATCCACTTAAAGCAGTTCCATATGTAAGATTATATGTGTATGAAATACATACCTAAGCTGTCAATTCCACTCACTCTTTCACAAAGGAATGTTCATGTGTGAGAAAAGGAGCCTTGCAAGCTTTTGGGAATCAGTTTTAGACCTTAGAAAGGATAGCGCAAGCCACTCAGCTGAACCATTTAGCAAAGGATGGAGAAATCTGCTCCTCCAGGTGCTGTTGAACTACAACTCCCCACATTCTGAACCATTCATCATTGTCTGGGACTGATAGGAGTGGAGCTTAGTAGCATCTGGAAGGCTGCAGGTTCCCCTATATGTAGTTTAGCTGTTTTATCAGTGTTTTAGGTGCCCTCCCCCTTCACAAAGACCTTGCATTGTTTTTGCTTGCTGAAACCATTGGAAGTTATTACCAGGTCAGGCTAGGGTCAAGATGTATGTCTGAAGAATATGAGAAGTGACACTTGCTGAAATATTCACACATCATAGCAGATTTGTTAGAGGCATTATACTTCTTATAATACACATTATAATGTAGGGTAAACGAAGCATGTGAAAGGGGATAATGGGAACAATAGTACCAGATTTTGCTTTCCACCACCATTTCCATCACCCTCCAATATGTGAATGGTGACTGTGAGCAGTGGGAGCCTGTATACTCATGGAGCTTCACACACATTTTAGAACTCTGCTTCTCTCCATGTTCATTTGGGAAAGTGCTCAGAAAGGGAAAGGGAATAAGAAACTACAATAAAGAGGAGGAGCAAGAGATACAAGAGATTTGGCTCCCTATTGGAGTGTACTAGCCCTGACAATTGCAAATCCCCCTTTTCCCCTCTATGTTTGCATTGCAGAAAGAATATTGCAGATGTTCTGTTCATTAGTGAGTTAAACCAGGAAAGATAAACATTTTTCAGTCTGAGGGTTGTGTTCCCCTGTGCACAAACTTTTCAGAGCCACATGCTAGGAATCGGTGGAGCTGGGGTGTGTGTGTGAGGAAGTGGATGGAAATAACTTTGTTTGGTAGGCTAGTTCCTATACACACTCACACACCACTCTCTATTCTTCATCAAGACTAGCAAGGGGCATTATCAGAGTTCAATGACAAATTCCAACCAGGCAAAAATACCTGGGATGTGAAGCAGGGCCAGTGAGGGGTACAGTCCAATAGAGAGGCACAGAGGGGCACATGTGGCCCCAGGCCTCATTTTTGCAGCCTCTGAATGAAAAACAAACATCCTTCTGAAACCAGTCAACCCTCCGGTCTGGTTGTAAGGAAACAATGAAAGAACGTGGGAATGTTCTCTGCATCACTTCAAACCTACTTAGTTGCCATGCTAGTACAAAGGGATGCATTTTGGTATTGCTTGCCTGCAGGACCATTTCCCACTGCTGGTACTTCAGCTTTCAGTCACCTGCTAATGTACAAACAGTTAGCAAGATTCAAGTAGCACAGGGCAAGCCATGTTCCATTGCCTCTTAATCTCCATGGATATATTCTCCCCTGAAAAACCCACACCCTCCTTGTTTCATTTTCCTGCGTTGTTGTTTCTCCTCCGATGTATTTGAACCTACACAGGGAAAGACTTGCAAATAATTTGGGGAAGACAATGGTGAAATAAACAACACTAAATTCCTTCTTCATCTGAGTGCTGATTTCTCCATATATTCTTAATAGCCTGGTCCCAGGTGCTGGACACAGCAACTCTACTGCCCAGACTTTCCAGGAACAGTTTAGTGAAAAGATGTGGCTGAGGAGACATGGAAGTGAAATGGCACAGAGTTGGTAGCTAGAGAAAGGTTTTTCTCACTCCTTTATAACACTAGAACTGAATGAAGCTGAATGTTGGAATATTCAGGAAAGATAAAAGAAAGCACTTCTTCATGCAGTGTAAAGCTAAACTGTGGAATTTGTTGTCTCAGGAGGCAGTGAAGGCCACTGACTTAAATGGTTTTAAAAGAGGATAAAGCCTCCAGAGGATTGGACTATCAATGGCTACTAGCAATTATGGCTACTAGCAATTATGGCTATGTTCTACCTCTGGTGTTGCTGGGAATTGAGAGGAAGATTCAGAAATATGAGAAGTAGGAAAGAAGGTGCGGGGAGAAAGAGCTTAAAGAGATGACAGAATTTAGCACAGTGACACAACACAGGCTTTGCATTGCAATAGATTCCAGGTTCAATTTCTGAAAAGTACGAACTTGTCAGGGAAGACCTCTGCCTGGAGAAGCAGATCCTAGACTAGGAGGTCAAATTTAATACAGTTTCCAGAGTTCATATGACGTCAGTAGTCTTCTGATGGGGGGAGGCAGGTGAGGGTAGGGGATCTGCAAGGCATATAGAAGATCCTAGGTTCCATTCCTGACATATCTAGTTAGGGCTGGGAGATAACTCAGCCTTAAACCCTGGAGAACTATTGCCAGCTTACGTAGGCAGTACTGAGCTATGTAGATGGACCAATTGTAGATGGACTCAGTATAAAGCAGCAACCTATGTTTCTCGGTCTGAGACCACATTATAAGTGCACAGCACAGTTACAAATTGACACTCCAAGTTCAAAGGCTAGTCATCTAACGGATAGACTATCCTCTTATGTAGGTCAATAATGAACAGCTTGGAAGGGAGTTATCCATTTTCCCCACCCAGAAAATTTAGAAAGAAAACACTTCTTCTTTTTTGTCCAACATGCAGCTTTGCTTCTCGTTGACTAATATTGGCTGCAACTCCCCCTAGTGAGGCTGCTGTGAACATGACAGCCATTTCTAGGAATTGGCTAAGCAACAGCAACAGCCCTATTCTTAGTTACACCTCTCTATTAAAATATCAATAGCCAGAATGCAGTTTCCAACCATTCTGCAGAAGTGTGACAATAAATCATATTCATCTAGGCAATAGGATCAAGAAAAGCAAAAATGTGACTTTGGGGGATGGGATGAGAGTAATTTCCCGCAGAAGAAATTCCAATTACTGTGATTATTTTCTTTTGACTGCTATTTGATGGAAAGTCATAAAAAATCTTGGAGAAATACATTTACTTGGAGTTCACAAGGAACAAGTCATTATGGGTAACCAGACAGAGAGATCTTAAAATGGCCCTGGTTTCTTCTAAGTTTGCAGCACTGTGGGGAAATCAGAATTAAGGTATTTGGCAAAACTTCCTCAAGTGTATGCTGTGTAAGCAGGTGGTTGATAAATTATCATCAGAGCAGCACACACACACACACACACACACACACACACACACACACATGTTTGGAGTGAGGTGGTGAGGTCCCATCCACCAGCCCTGCTGAGACAACTGTCATGCAACTCCTCTCTTGCCAGCACCACTTCCATCAACAGTCATTCTGCCTGACCAGAGCAAAGGAAGAAGTGAGACAGTGAGGCCCCTTCCATTGGCTTGGCTAGGACTTCCATGCAGCTCCTCTCATATCCATGCAGCTTCCATCAATGGTCATTAGATGTGTCCATTATGCTGCATTTTAACAGTTTGAACAACTTCGTATCTGAGTGTGCACATTTTCCTCAGCCATCACCATTCCTTCTTTGAATTTTGGACCATGCCTCTTACCGTACAAACCATTACTATAAAATGTAAATCATCTTGAGGACTTTGGGGAAAGATCAGTATGAGTAAACAGGCAAATAAAGGGCACATAAATAAATGTCTGATTTGTACTACACACACACCCAGATTTGCACCAACTTCTTCTATATGTTGCACCAAGAAAAATTCTGCAGTCCAAAATTATTATTCAAATGAAACATATCTGCATATTTACTTGTCTGTGGAGCATATGCATATATTTTTCTTCTGGCTACACATGAGAAGGGGGTAAAGATCTATCCAAACTATGAGAACCATCCTCTGATTATTGCCAATATTGCTTAGCTCTCCTCTGGTGTCTGAGATTGCAGCAGGCACTGTGGATGCAGTTTCAAGCTTGACTGCACAGTGACACAAGGGCTAGAAAGTTGTGGGTTGTTGTTGTTTTTAAAAAAAGAAAACTGAGGTGTGTAGGATGCTGAGTTCTGCACTGAAGATCAAATGTCACACTTCTGTGGAGAAACTAAATAAGCAGAGAGAAAACAACATCCCAGTGTACAGTACCATCCTTTCTCTGCTTATGCTATAAAAAAGTAATTTGGGGATTCTGTGTGAAAACCCAAATTAACCCAGCAAGGCTTGAGAAGGCGGTGGGGGGACTATCTACAAATCACTGAATCGCCAAAAGACAATAGAAAGGGCATACTCAGACGAAAGGTCTACTTACATTGTCTTCCACAGGGGCTAACTAGATGTGTCTAGAAAATAGGGCTTGAACAGAAGAATGCAAGAAGAGCCCTGTTGGATCAGGCCAATAGCCAATGTAGTGTAGCAGCCTGTTCTCACAGAGGCCAACCAGATGCCTATGGGAAGCCTGGAAGTAGGATCAAAGTACAACATTAGTACTCTCCAAACTTACAGTTCCCAGCAAGTTGTATTCAGAGGCATACCATCTCCAACAGTGGAGGGAAAACATAGCCTTTATGGGCTCAAAAGCAGCACTCTGTTCTGTTGCACACGGTGGCATTCTACCTGTGGAGTATGATTTGCTGTTTGTCTGTTTATTAGAAGAGTTTGGATTTGATATCCCGCCTTTCACTACCTTTAAGGAGTCTCAAAGCGGCTAACATTCTCCTTTCACTTCCTCCCCCACAACAAACACTCTGTGAGGTGAGTGGGGCTGAGAGACTTCAAAGAAGTGTGACTGGCCCAAGGTCACCCAGCAGCTGCATGTGGAGGAGCGGAGACGCGAACCCGGTTCCCCAGATTAGGAGTCTACAGCTCTTAACCACTATACCACACTGGCTCTCAAGCATCATATTAAAATCATTTAAGTGCCACCTTTAAACCAGAAATTGCCAATGCAGTGTAAAGCATCATAGCTCAAGACGATGCACTAAAACAAATTAATCCCCACTCTAGTTTATGTACATAAAAATCTGTTGTCCCTTAAGGATCAGTACAAACTAGTATGACGTATCCAAGACCTGGGAAGGTCTTGGTGAAACAGGCTTGTTTTTACTAGCTGAAAAAACATAAGTACCATTGGCACCTGCCATATATACAGGGAGTGGCCACTCCACAAGGTGGGTGCCACCACAGAGAAAGCCCAAGTTGCTGCAGTGGCTGCTCCATTAGGGTGACTGGGGCACTGCCCCACCAACCTCACTCTGCTCTCAGCCAGCCCCTCTCTTGACACTATGCATAAACTGTTACCATGGTGTCTGGTGCCCCTTGTGAGGTTGAGTGGAAAGCATGGAGGCAATGGGTTGCTAGAGCCTATGACAGGCACAGCCAACTAATTCTAGTTTCACCTCCATCCTCTTCCATAATGAGTTCTGCAGTGGTTCTCTATCTCAGAACCTGGGACCTTCTGCATGCAAAGCAGGTGCTCTACCAATGAACTACAGTCGTTCCTTGTAAGTAAGAAAGCAGGTAGGTGGGGGCAACTGAGGTAAGAGTTCTTACTGGAACTGCCTCCATCTGAATTCCTATCATGTCCCCACCCCACCCTGCAAACTAAATCTCCAGGCACTTTAGCTTCAGCTCTCTCGGTGAACACCAGAAGCAGGATAATGGCATAGCCAGGGGCTCCTCAGATCCAGGACCTTTTCTAAGCCAAATGTCTGGTTATGAAAATCCTTATGTATCCTTATGGTTATGTATGCCTTAAATCTTCAACAACAAATGCTTGTTTGTTTCCTTGTCAGCACATTATTAAAACATTTTGGGGGGAAAGAGGAATATGGCCATTGCAGGATAATGTCTTGCACCTGAAGACAAAGGGGGAAATGCCAGGCTAGATTTAAGCAGGAAGCCAAACAAAAATTAACAGCAAGTTGATTCATGGCATCTCAAGGGTGATATTTTCTACACCACTTAAACGTTTTGTGGGTTGGTGTCTGCAAGCGTTTCCTTGAAATATTAAAAGGGGACTATTTGTGGGGGGTGGGGTAAAAAGAATCACCCAATGAACAAATTCAATCAATTTTATCAACAACAAAAAAGATTATGTTTAGTTGACAAAATAGATTTTCTCACACATTAATTTCATGACTGAACCTCGAGTTGGTAAACCATAATGGCCAAGAAGGTCAATAAACTGCAAACCAGAGGGGGAAACGAGGGTTCTGTTGCCTTGCTATGAACTCGCTCTGTCACTAAGCCAATGCCTGAAAATGGAATATAAGTGACGAAGTATAACAAAGTGAAGCACATTAAGGGTCCATTCACACATCATTTTTGAGATCATGTGCAAAAAAAAGGATATTAGCTTTTTCAGCCCAAATACCATATTCCCTGCTGAGCAACTTTCTGGGGGCTACAAGCCAATAGTTGGCGGGGCCAGAAGCAAAAGTGGGCAGAACAAAAAATGCAAGTTTTACCGTTGTGTGGCAGGCTACTTTTACACACACACACACACACACACACACACACACAACCCTTTGTATTCTGCATTCAGGCAACTAGCAGGCAGTGTCAGAGTTCAATGAAATTCAAACCAGGTAAAAAACAACACACACACTCAAAGACAGTGCAAAGCAGAGCTTGTGAGACCTGGGGAGAGGGGGTGTGGCGGAGGAGAAGGAGGAGGCTAGGGAGAGCCACAAGAGCCAGATAGAGAGGGTTAGAGGACTGCATTTGGCAAACCAGAGGCTCCCCACCCCGGCTTTAAACTGCAACGTGCATGTAAAATATAATCTTTCCCCCCTTTTTTCTTTTTACAGTGCATGCACATTAAAAGGTCAGGTTTCTCAACAATAACATGGAAGTCTGATTCTTTCCCGATCTATACTTCCTCATGCATTGTATAAAAAGTGGGAAATAATTCACTATTGGTGCTCTTTCAATATCAACATTTTTCCCATTTGAACTCGGGCTTCTCCTCCTTCTTCTTCTTCACCTGAGTTAAACTATTTAATCCATGAATCATATGTAAGTGCTTTCTTGAAGGAATTTTAAGTTCAGATTTCTCAGAACGGAAAGTCACGACATGTTCTTGATAGTAGTAACCTCAGGGATTTAACCAAGGTGATGAGCAAACGACTCTCCCTTTCAAAAATGATATTGCCTTGAAAATTCTATGAATTTTCCTCCTGTATCAAATAAAAATTGCTCTCTGTCCCCAGAAGGAACAAATAGTTCTGACTATTTGTCCATCTAACCTCGTGTTGCCTGTTCTGACTGGTACTCCCTGTCTCAGGCAGAGATGTAATAGAGAGCAGAAGTGGCCCATGGCCATTGGAACCAGCAGGGCAGAAGGCAAGGAGACCAACAATAGGTGTAACCACAGCCTGTAACAGGCAGAATCAGCTTATCCTAGCTTTGTTCTCATCCTCCTACCTACTGTGGGACACACTGAGCTAAAATGTGAGGAAGCTGATAGTGCCACCAGCAAGTAAGAAGACAGTGAAGTGTAGCTGGGTGAGGTCAGACTGAGGGTGGTGGGGCAGTGCCTCATTTGTCCTAATGGACTGGCCTCCACTGGGGTATAAACGGGGAAGTGCAGCTCTGAGACATTTTAATTCAGGGGTCAACAAACTTTCAGCAGGGGGCCGGTCCACTGTCCCTACACCTTGTGGGGGGCTGGATTATATTTTTTTGGGGGGAAATGAACGAATTCCTATGCCCCACAAATAACCCAGAGATGCATTTTAAATAAAAGCACACATTCTACTCATGTAAAAACGCCAGGCAGGCCCCACAAGTCACCCAGAGATGCATTTTAAATAAAACGACACATTCTACTCATGTAAAAACACGCTGATTCCTGGACCGTCCACAGGCCGGATTTAGAAGGTGATTGGGCCGGATCTGGCCTCTGGGCCTTAGTTTGCCTATCCATGTTTTAATTCATGCTTGCAGTTTAAATGGTAGCCCTTCTTTGCAAGATTGCTTGCATTTCTTTTCATTAAACACTAAACATTGCATTTCAGCTGATTGGACATGATTTGTTAAAGCTCAATGTGTGTTGCAAGTTGGACCTATACAGTAAGCAGTAAAAACCATGCTTACTATCAGGAAATTAGGCATAGGCCTGCACTCACTCTCATCCCAATGAACTGGGAATTATGGGTATAGCTGTGGAATGTGCTGAAGGGCTGAATTTGACGCTTGCAATTGTTCTCCTGTACTTCAGAACTGGATACTACACCACTGTTCTCAGACAGAGGACCAACCACTAATGCAAGCAGGACATGAGGGTGGTAGCCATTTATCCTTGATTCTTTATCCTCCTAGCACTTGATATTCATGGAACTTTGTACATGGAGGCTATATTTTGATGCCATGGATGCCTTGTTCCATGTATATGTATCATCGTTTTTAACAACCACCTTGGCATCACCAGTTTTCTTGCAGTCACATTCATAACTTAGTGTACATTCCAAACTGCCTGACAAGGTTTAAAGGAGCAGCAGGGAGACCACCTCATCCACAGCCCTGCTATGTATTCCAGCTGAGGTGGAAACAAACCGCTGCACCAGCCTGGTACCTACTTGCAGGTACCAAGCTACCATCACATAGTGGCAGTGGGGCAAGCAAGGCATCCGATGGATCATGGACCAACAGCCCCTCTCTCTTCTTCCTCCCTTCTCACCCTGTGTTGTGGTTTTCTGCTTGGACTTACTCCAATCTCCATCTTCTGCAGGGAGAACAGGCAGCTCAGTACTAGTGGAGAGGACATCTCTCCTAATCAAAACTCCCCCCCCCCATGGGTGGGTGGCTGTCAGATTGCACCTTTAATTATTTGAGACTGGATTTCTTTTGAACTTCCAGAACCTGCTGCCCACCAATTCACTGGCTAGTCTCAAGTTCACATTTTATCAGAGATGAAGAACAGACTCCTTCTTTTCATTTCCTTGGCACAATTGATGATTACCTGCATTTCTGTCAAGTCCCATGACTTAGTCATATTCTCTTCCTACGAATGTACACTTGCCCTCCCAAATGAGTGTGCGTAAGAAAGCAAAAGCCCACCATTATAAACAGCTGCCTTTTGCTTCAGAGAAATGGGAACACTTCAGCAACCTTTTGTCAATGGGCTTCTTCAAATCAGTGTCTCATTAGGATGCTGCATCAAAGTAATCAAAGATTCTGGGCACATTCATCGGCTGGAGAGTCAGCTTCCCCCCTCCTCGCTTCCTCTCCACTGCATTTCAACAAAGCAGCTAAGATTACTCTACTTGGCTGAGATGGTATGGATGACTTCCTGGCTTTACCAAACGCCATTGTGCTTGTCAAGAAAATCACTTGTATCTTGCTTCCATCACAAAGGAGGGCAGAGCCACTTTATTCGTTCTACATATCTAGTGGGGAAAGGAAGGAAAAAAGAAAAACCAAACACCTCAAGTCATAATACAAATTCACCGCAGGGATTCTATGAGCAGCTGGCGATGTTGTGGCAGGTAGAACGACTGGGAAAGAAGACTGAACGTCCTGTTCACACCTTTTTGATTTATTCTGCCTCAGGAGAGAAGAAGACTAGTAAAGGCCGCAACGCTGCCAGGACCTTAGTTAAGCACAGGCTGGAAGGTTTAGCAAAACAGGATGCAATAAGTGTATCTTCAACCTGTCATTTTGTTTGTATTCCAACTGGAGAATTCTTTGAAAAATCGCTACCATCTCTGAATAGCATCCTCTGCATCATGATTTCAAAGAAGAGCAGTAGAGCAGCGGTTCTCCTACTGTGTGCTGGGAAATACCACAACAGAAAGACCGGGATGCCATAGAATAATAGAGTTAGAAGGCACCTCAAAAGTTGTCTAGCCCAAACCCTTGCCAATATAGGAAATCTATTACTAAAACTTCCCTGATAGGTGGCCATTTAAAAAATGAACTAACTCCAAATAGAGAATCCAGTACCTTACTAGTATCGATGACAGAAATATTTTTATTCAGTTAAAGGTGAACCAACTAATGCACACTTTCCAAAGCAATACCAGAACCAAAATGCAGAGATTCTTTGAAATGTTCACCTATCCAAATTTTGTAATGCAGTTATCCAGTGGGGAAAAAGTGGGGGGGGAATGCTTATACTGGGGTAAAGTAAATGCATATACCCACTGGTGGAGGAACAGGGGTGCGCCATGCCCTGGGGATGAGCGCCACACCCCCGGGATGCCACCAGCCATGCCCCCACCTGCTCTCCTCCCCCCACTGGAGCTTGAAGCTCCACCACTGCATATACCAGGGAGGAAGCATAAAAGGTGCACTAGGGAAAATTGTTCTGCAAAGACATTCACATTAGATAAAATTGCATTAAAAATATGTGTATATTAGATGAAATACATACTAAATTGTTAATGAATTTTCATGAGGCCTTTAAAAAAGAAAATCACGAGCTGGTGCATAGATGTAAAGGACTGAATTCAAGATTAGAACCTGAGTGAAACTGAAATTGACAGATTCATCCATCCCTACTTACTTGGCAGTCTATTACACTGTCAAACAGATTATACCTTCAGGAAGTTCTTTTTTGACTAGAAAAGGGAATCAAACATCAGCAAAGATAAAATCAATATGAACATCAGCAAAATATGAACATCAGCAAAGGCAAAAGATAAAGCAGAAATCTACCCATCTTGAAACCAAGTTTACAAACAAACTCAAGCATTATTAAGGCCACTTTCATTAAACATAATGAAAAATAAGCTATGGTTTTCAAACTGATTGGAAAAGCAGCGAACAAAATATTATATGTAACACTGAAGAAAGCCTTGAAGTTGGAAATATTCACAACATTGCAAAACCATGATTTATGTCTGATATCCGCCCATTTTTCTTGATAGATTCAATAAAGGGGCTCCAGTATGTTACAGATTTGTCATGTCACTCTCTCTTCTTTGTTTTTTTGTTTTTACTTTAAAACGAATATAATGAGTCAATCTAGAAGCTGTGACAAACCCCCTCATTTTATCTCCCCATTCTTTAACAGAGACCTAGCGGACGCAGAGTTGTGCCTCCAGCCATAATAATAAGTGAGTTAAGCAGCTGTGCAATGAGAGAGTATGTACCACCATCAACCTATTTATTTATTTATTTATTTATTTATTTATTGCTAGCATCTAGTCAAATCACAAGGAGGGCACTGCAAAGGCATTGTGTGGCAGGAGCTGAATCCCTCTGAGAATCCCCCCCCCCCAGAAACTTCTACCACAAAGGCTGAGAATGCCAGTGTGGTTTATGAGCAGAGTCAAATAAGCAGTTGGGTAGAATTCAATGAGAGGCCTACTCAGAGCAAATACATTAAAGTGAATGAATATTATTAAGTTAGAGCTATTGATTTTAATAGCCTACCCTGAGTAAAAGACCAGCAGCAACAACAAAATTATTATTATTTTGATACTTTAGAAGCAGGAAACTTGCCAGGGAAGCAGTTGGACCTTTGGGTGACAAGGGAGTAAAAGGGGTGCTAAAGGAGGGAAAAGATGAAGAGAAGACGAGTGAATTCTTTGCATCTGTATTAACTGTGGATGGTGTAAGGCAGATCCCTGTTCCATAACTTTCTCAGGAGAGGAGTTGGAGGAAGTGAGGGAAAAGAGAAAGTTATTGGCCCCTTTACGCGAAGAAAGCTAAGAAAACACTTGAGTCCATGTGGGATCCACACAATAGTTCTTAAAGAATTCACATTGGATCTTGCCCCTAAGATCAGCTTCTATGCCTAAGGACTTGAAAGTGGCCAATGATAGCTAGATGAAAGATAGATTAGATAGATAGATGATAGATAGATAGATAGATAGATAGATAGATGATAGATTAGATAGATAGATAGATAGATAGATAGATAGATAGATAGATAGATAGATAGATGATAGATAGATGATAGATAGATAGATAAAATTAAAGGTGGATCTGGGAAGTAACAGGATGGTTAGCTTGGAACAATGGTGGAAAATGTTTTTGAACATAGAACTATCAAGTATACGAAAGAACTTCCAGAAGCAAAACCTCAGCATGGCTCCCTCAAGGGCATGTCCTGTCTCCATAACCTTTTAGAGTACATTGAGAGTGTCAATAAGTCTATTGATAGGGATGATCCAGTAGACATTTTCTACATAGTCTTTCAAAAAGCTTTTGATGAAGTCCTTCACAAAGACTCCTGAATAAGCTTAGCAGTCATGGGATAAGAGAACAGGTCCTCTTATGTATAGTTACTGGTTAAAGAACAGGAGGCCGAGAGTAGGAATAAATGGACAGTTCTCACAATAGAAAGATGTAAGAAGTGTGGTCCCCAAAGGATTAGAACTGGACCTGTACTTTTAACTTGTTCATGAGTGACCTAGGGTTACAGGTGAACAGTGGGATGACCAAGTTGGCTGATGACACAAAATGGTTCACAGTAGTAACGGCTCAGAAAGGGATTGGAAGGAGCTCCAAATAGGTCTATCCGATCAGAGTGAACAGGAATTAAAATGCCAAATGCAATTCAGTGTAAGCAAACTTAAAATGGTGCAAACTGAGGCAAACGTTCCTAATTTAACATTTAAATTCATGAAGTCTGAAATGCAGTGACTGACCAGGAAAGATATATTGGAATCATGGTGGAGAGCATGCTGAAGATGCCAACTCAGTCTCTGGCAGCTGTTTTTTAAAAAGTGAATTCCATGTTAAGAATCATTAGGAAAGGGCTTGAAAATAAAACTGCCAATAAGACAATGTGGTTATGCAAATCTATAGTGCAACAGCATGTGGAATACTGTGTTTGGTTCTGATTGTCACACCTCAAAAAAGTATAGTGTAGAGCTGGAAACAGTTCAGAAAATGGCAAGACAAATGATAAATGGACAGTAATAATTACCCTAAAAACTAAGGTCACAACACTTGCTATTTTGTTTTATAGTTTAGAAGAAAAGTGAGTAAGGGGAAAATGCAATAAAGATGTATATTTTGTATGGGGTAGAAAAGTGGATATATTTTTTCTATGTAGTTCTCCAGTCATGTAAGGTAAAGGATCCCTGGACAGTTATGTCTGGTCAAACTTGGCTATGTAGTGCGGCACTCATCTCACTTCACGCTGAGGGAGCCGTCATCTCTCTGCAGACAGCTTTCCAGGCCATGTGGCCAGCAGGACTAAACTGCTACTGGTGCATGGAGGACTGTGATGAATGCCAGAGCACACAGAAACACCATTTACCTTCCCAACACAGCTATTTATCTACTTGCATTGGTGTGCTTTCAAACAGCTAGGTTGGCAAGAGCTGGGACAGAGCAACGGGAGCTCACCCCATCACATGAATTCGAACCGCCGTACTTCCAGTGAGCAAGCCCAAGAGACTCAGTGGTTTGGACCGCACACCACCTGCTCCCACTTCCAGTCATGTAATCGGTACAAAAAATCATTCAGTTATGGAATGCCACTCCCATCATCAACTGGAGGTGAATTTGCCACATTCCCAACTCCCCTTGGAAGAAGACTCAAAATGCTCTGGAGTGGAATTAGGAAAGGGCTAAGTAGGTCATTGGGCCAATCAGGAAGGGGAAGAAGCCAGGTTTTATAAGCTGGCTCCACCCCAAACACTCCACTATTCTCTTTCCAGTGCCCTTCCTGGGCACTGGTTTGGGCTGCTGGTTGCTTGTTTGGGGGCCGAGTAGGAATTTTTGGGGTGCTCCTGTTTGGCCATAGGCTCCTGTTTTTCTTGCCTACTCAATACTGCTGAGAGTCCTGTTCTTGGAGTGGTATTTTTATTGGTTTAATAGGCTTTCAGTCTGAGCAGGAAAGAAAGGAAAATTTATTGGGGTAAATACCCGAGGCATTATTGGGCTAAGGGCGCTCTTTGCCTCTCTATGCCACCTTGGCCATTTGTCATTGGGGGGGGGGGTGCCCTTTAGGCTTGGGAGGTGCACTGGGATGAAGGCTGACCTGATGGTGCCATGGTGCACTTGTCAAGTTCATATATACTCAAGGTTCTCATAGCAAAGAAAAAAAATTCCTTCCAGCCCTTTGCTGCAGGACCACAAATGGAGCCTGCAAACGTGTCCAGGAGTGGGAAACTTCCCTGCCCAAGCTATATTTTGATTTGTCTAATGTTTGTGTTTATTTGGTGGTTTGCAAATCCTGTATGTTATATTGGAATGATCTTCTTCGCCACAGCTACAGTTTCTTGCATCTTCTTTAAGAAGAAGAAGAGTTTGGATTTGATATCCCGCTTTGTTACTACCCTAAGGAGTCTCAAAGAGGCTGACATTCTCCTTTCCCTTCCTCCCCCACAACAAACACTCTGTGAGGTGAGTGGGGCTGAGAGACTTCAGAGAAGTGTGACTGGCCCAAGGTCACCCAGCAGCTGCATGTGGAGGAGCGGAGATGCAAACCCGGTTCCCCAGATTACGAGTCTACCGCTCTTAACCACTACACCACACTGGCTCTTTGTGTGTGGACAAAACTGCTTCGCCAAATTGCTTGCATATCAGGCAAAACTGCATATAAACTTTTGTATATACAGTGGTGCCTCACAAGACGAAATTAATTCGTTCTGCGAGTTTTGTCGTCTTGCGATTTTTTCCGTCTTGCGAAGCACGGTGTCGGGAAAGTTTTGGAAAAGCTTCAAAAATCACCAAAGTCTTTAAAAACCTCAAAAAAGGCTACCACACCGCGTTCTATGAGTTGCTCCTCGAAGTCAAGTCGCAACTGTATTAATGGTGTTAAGAAAAAGGAAACAAACTTGCAAGACGTTTCCGTCTTGCGAAGCAAGCCCATAGGGAAAATCGTCTTGCGAAGCAGCTCAAAAAACCAAAAACCCTTTCGTCTAGCGAGTTTTTTGTCTTGCGAGGCATTCGTCTTGCGAGATACCACTGTACAGATAAATTCACGATAAAATGCTGATGAATTTTAACAAGGACATTAAAATCAATAATCTACAAGCTGGAGGTGGAAATAGGGAGAACCAAAGATTGGGAAAACGAGAAACTGAGAGAAACAGAAGTTCACAGATTGGCCCATCCCTTGGCCCACCTTACTTTACTGCCTTCTATAGCTTTTGAATAGCTTTCCCCCACATGGATCTTATACCAAAATTGAGCCAGACATGGAGAAAATAGGGACAGTTCTCACTTCAGGTGGAATAATGTCAGCGTAATTCTTTTGTTTTAGGGCACAAAATCTATTTTTCATGTGGGGAGTTCCCCAGGTACTGCAGTGCTGCAAGATCTTTTATAAGACTACATAATGCAACTTCATGAGCTTAGCCCCAAGGTACAGTGTTATATTATCCTCGACCAGCTACAACTGTCAAGAAAGGGGCATAAACATCTCATGGCAATGCAAAAGGCACCTGGAAGCCACACTGGTCCTATTATTTACTAGACAACGATGACCATGGCATAATGTCTTCCATTGCTCAAAAAGCTGGTGGAGGCTGTATATTTGTGACCTTCAAAAACTGCCTATTAATAAGGTCAACCTATTCTGCACTTCTAAGATGCTTGCTGGAAGATAATTTGACTCTTTCGTTGGTATTGCTGAACCAAAGGAGGGTTTATGAATGTACATAATGGGAAACTTTGAGATTTGCCACATTCTCCTGAAGAATCCTACAAATTGTAAGGATCTTGGATGCCATCCAGTCCAAAACCTTGATCAGTTCAGGAAACCTGCATCCCCAACGTTTAAGCTTCTGCTTAGACATGGGAGAGCTTGTCACTTTCCAAGGCACTGTGTCCCACTGTCGCAGGAAAGTAGGCATCTGCCTAATACTGAGTCATCCCACCCAGGGAGAGCTGTGGGCAGGATAACTGCACTACAGGGCATTGGACTAGTTGACCCTCAGGGGTCCTTTCCAGTTCTAAGATGGTACAGAATACACTGAAGCCATTATGATCTGGACAATATATTTTTAGCATTCAGTGGATAGCCAGGCTGTGATGACCTCAGACTGTACCATGTGAAAGTACATTTGAAAAGGATATTAACCAGATGGGAAATGATGCATGAAAGTTGTGTGGAATGGAATTCATTTCATCAAAAAGAAACATTCAGATCACTCCTATCTTTAGGTGATACAGTGTCCTGTAATTCCTATGCTTACCGGTATATGGTGGTGGGTTTTTTTTTGGGGGGGGGCAATCTTTTTTACTTCATTGGCAGGTATTGTAACAATATAAAATATAAACAAATGAATACAGTTCTGCCAGAAGAGTACAATAGGGCCCCCAGTTATTTTGCACATATAGCCCTGCTGGATCAGGCCAGAGGACCATTTAGTCCAGCATCCTGTTCTCAGAGTGGCCAACCAGGTGCCTGCAGGAGACCCACAAGCAGGACCCAAACACAAGAGAACTCTCCCCTCCCTCATTTTTCAGCAAGTGGCATTCAGAAGCATTACTGCCTCTAACCATAGAAACTCATAATATTCATAATGAATATTAAAAGCATTCATTGTGAAAAATATAAAGCATGCTACAAAAGGATGTCTATTGGAGGAGTACACCAATGTAACTGGGAATTCACTTAAGCAAATTTCATGATTACTGATTAGTATGGTGAATATGGAAATTTGTTAGACTGTAGATTTACTTGCCATTACCAATGACACATATTATTTGTGTTGGAGGTAATTTAAAACCACCATACAGCAATAAGCAGTGAGTTATTTAGTGCTGGGGGTCATCATGTCATGTGATAATTCTAGTCTTTAAGGGTGTACGACTGAATGGTCAGGCACTGGGCTCACATATTTAAATATTTAAATTGCACACATTTTGAGGCAAGCACACAATGACCCAGAATGTAAGTCCCACACAAATCGGGGGTTGCCTATAAAAATAAATCCTGCATTTAGATGCAATGGGTACCTACTCAAGGTAGACCCATTGAAGTTGCTGGAGATGACTAAGGGATTATCCACATCTATCTTCTGCCCTGTGTCCAAGTGTTTTTGTTTGTTGGTTTGCCCCGAGCTTCCCCATGAAAACTCACTCTTTAAAGCTGAATTGGAACAAGCATCCATTCAGGTTTTCCAAAGATCAATGTTTTTCTCCAATTGAGCTTTAAAGAATGGGTTTCGGTGGGGAAAGCTCCAAAGCAAAAAACAGGGTGCTCAGACACAGAGCTTTAAATCGTGGGTGTGCCTGGAAAAAGTGTGGATTAGCCCTAATTTAGGTTCATTAATTTCAGCATATCCGCTCTAACTGAGTACATTTGTACCTCAGGTTAAGAACTTAATTCGTTCTGGAGGTCTGTTCTTAACCTGAAACTGTTCTTAACCTGAGGCACCACTTTAGCTAGTGGGGCCTCCCGCTGCCACCGCGCTGCTGTGGCGCAATTTCTGTTCTTATCCTGAAGCAAAGTTCTTAACCCGAGCTACTATTTCTGGGTTAGCGGAATCTGTAACCTGAAGCGTCTGTGACTTGAAGCATCTGCAACCCGTGGTACCACTGTATAACAACCCATTGCTGTTATAGCCTTCCTGATTAATGGAGGAAGAAAGTAGGAGCTATGAGCCTAAGTGCACCAACACAAAGCTCATGCATAGTTTTGTTTATTAAGTCAAAGTTTGGGACTTATTGTTAAATGCAAACATAATCATTCAAACAATAGCTAAACATTCTGGTTTCATTGTTCTCAATCCAATAGGCCCAAATGCTAGTTTAGATCAGGGGTGGGGAATCTGCACTCCTCCAGATGTTGCCGAACTCCAACTTTCAGCACCCCTAGCCAACATTCTTAATGGTAAGGAATGACGGGAGTTGCAGTTGAATAACACCTGAAGGTTTCTAATCCCTGCTTGAGATCTTAACTTTGTGGAGCTGCCTGCAAAACCCCATGGCCTGTTGTGCCCTGATGAATCCATTTAAATCACTGAAAAAGGAGACTGTTGGGGCTATTATTTCTCCAATCAGTGAATTCTGGTGGTGACCAACTGATGAATTCCCCACTTGTTGAAAAACCCTATTGTATTCCAGGCCCTGCTGCAGAACAGTAATCAAGGAAATGAAAGACATTCTAAGGAGAAGATTTTAAATGAATCTCCCTGTAATTGCTGGGTACTGACATAATCTTAAACTAAAATAGCAGGTAACAGAATCCTTTCCGATTGAAAATACCTTTTAAAGGAAGAATGAAATGCATAGGATACCTACAACAAACTGTGCCTTGTTAGTGTGCATTAGCCTGAAATTTATAGCTTCCCTGTAAAAGCTAATTTAATGTTACAATAAAGGTATTGTTTGTTTGAGCATTTTTGCATGTCTAGACTGCTCTTGGGGCTCTATTTTTCCCCCTACCTAAGCTGTGCCATAAAGCATAGCAGGGAGACAATATATTTCCGACTTCTCATGGATTGCTATTATTTTACAAGTCATTAACCCCCAGAGATCTTTAAAACATTCAGAGAGCAGCATGGTGTGGAACATACAAAGTTTAAAAAGTTAATTTCAGTGCATGATTTGAGTGCCCTTTCATTGTGCCATTGAGGGCCTTTTCAGCGAAGATAGGCAGAAAAACTGAACATGGCTGGGGGCTGCATTCTGCCTTGGTTGAGTGACTTCAAAGGTGCTTGACCCCTCACTTGCAGTGTTGTATTTCTATTGATTTTTTATTATTTCTTTCCTCCCCCCCCTTTTTTTTTTTACTGTTGTCTACAGACTGGGGAATAACTGATGCTTGCACTTTCTACCACTAATTAAGATTAGCTTTTGAATTCATAATACAAATGCACTGTAGAGCATTTGTCCATTTGTTGGCTCAAAAACACACCAAAGCTTCTCAAAAGCCCCGGCTCACCTAATACTCAATGGAAAGAGATGACTTTACACCAAGATTGGCCTGGTTTACAGGTCATGCTAAGCTGAACCATGGCTTAGCTTGAACATGCAGTGTACTGGAGAAGAGACTCTAGCTGCTTTGCTTCTCTCCTGTTGTTTTGCTGCTGTGCTATGTTGAGTTCAGCCATGGCTTGGCTTGACACAGAGGTAGCCAATGTAGTGCCCTCCGGTGGTTATGGACTACAACTCTCATCTGCCCCAGCCACCACGGCCAATTGCTAGGGATTATGGGAATTGTAGGCCACACATTATTCCCCTCCACTAAGGTGGAAGCGGTCTTCAGCTGCACAAAAATTACAGGAGACACATGAATGCACACTCTCATTTTGACTGTTCAAATATGTGCTACTGCCTTCAAATGATCTTTTAGGAAATTATAAATCACCAATGAGACATTTTCATAAATACTACTATTAAGATACTACTGTACAATAATCATTTTGAATGTGTATGGATTGTTTCATTGTAGCCCCTGCCTTGGCCTTAGAGGCTAATTGAGAGCCCATGAGACCTCTAAGTTCTGTTCCTTGTTGACTTTGCTCTCTGTGTGTACAAAGGGAACAGGAACAAAGCATCTATCTTATGCCTTGTTACATTTTCTTAAAAGGCTGCAAATGTATGCGCTCCCGTTTACTTACTTTATTTAGAAAAATAATAACAACATACTTTCAATAAGAAATTCCCAAGGCAGATACCACAGCATTACAATAATAATTTTAAAAAATCACAAGTTCAGAAGAACAATTGAATAAATAATAAAGACAATCAAATAATTTCAAGCAGCAGCAGCAAGCAGCAGTTGCAACTCTGGTACATTCAGCAGTTTAAAAGCTTTGGAGCAAGCCACATTGAATGTCATGAGGCTTACTACTGAGTAAATATGATTAAGATCAGGCTTAATAGTACTAACACAGGGATGAGGAAACTGTGGTCCTCTGGATAATGTTGGACTGCATCTCCCATTATTCCTGATAACTGGCCATATTGGATGGGGCTTGTGTGGGTTGGAGTTTAGCATTATCTAGACACTCACAGGGATGCGGGTGGCGCTGTGGGTAAAACCTCAGTGCCTAGGACTTGCCGATCTCATGGTCGGCGGTTCGAATCCCCGCGGCGGGGTGAGCTCCCATCGTTTGGTCCCAGCTCCTGCCCACCTAGCAGTTCGAAAGCACCCTTAAGTGCAAGTAGATAAATAGGTACCGCTTTATAGCGGGAAGGTAAACGGCGTTTCCATGTGGTGCTCTGGTGCCAGTTCACCAGAGCAGCTTCGTCACGCTGGCCACGTGACCCGGAAGTGTCTGTGGACAGCGCTGGCTCCCGGCCTCTAGAGTGAGATGAGCGCACAACCCTAGAGTCTGGCAAGACTGGCCCATACGGGCAGGGGTACCTTTACCTTTACCCAGACACTCACAAGTTCCTTGTCCTAGTGGCTAGTAGCTGCCATTTCCCACAAGAAATTTCCTAAGAATGAGATCATAATGTAGCCTTTTTCTGAGAGGTCTTCTGCAGCAAAACCTTAAGAGAATGTAGATGACTTCCCTCAAAGAATCATAAAAAGGACACCCAAATCATTGCCTGTGAGTGAGGAGGCAAAACATGGTAAGTACTTCTGCAGTGAACTTCTTTCCAGTAACTACCTTCTCAGAAGACAGCACCTCCTCACTGCACTGAGAAACATTTATTAAGTAGATCTTAGCTAGTTGGCAAGGGTGATGACTTTTGACAGGCAATCTGTGTGCCTAGATAGTGACAGAAATCAGCTTCCCCAGGTAATGGAATGCTTTGCAATGGAATTGCTGTGCAATTAAGGTGTGTGGGCCTCTATGCTTCCAATGTGGGATATGTCTATGCTTGACTAATGGACATCATGTCTGGATGGAAGGAGCAGCACATCAGGGATAGAGCTAGCAGCATGCCCCTATCCTCTGGAATTCTACAAATACCTCTTTATGCATGTTACTTGTGAAGCAGGCTCTTGAGAGTTTCAATTCCATACCATCACCACCACCACCATCATCAAATTAACTAGAGGACAAGCAGAATACAATGCAATGATGGAATGAAATCCCACAAAGCTGCTATGGCCCAGTGGCTCTCCAGATGCTGCTGGAATGCAACTTCCAACAGCTCTGACCATTGGCCATGCTGGCTTGGGATGATGGGAGCTAGAGTCAAAAAACATCTGTAGGGAGACACTTTTTCCACTCATGCCCTTTAATAAAAATAATCAATATTTTCAGGTCTGTTTCATCATGCAGGGCTTTTTTTCAGGGGGAACTCACAGGAACTCAGCTCCAGCACCTCTCAGGTGGGCACCCCTGAATGAGGGAGGTGTTCATGGTGAGTTCTGGCACCCCTTTTCATATAAAATTAGCACTGGTTTCATGCTATATCAGTTGTAATTTCATGCTATATCAGTTGTAATTTTCATATTGGGCTGGTTCAGATGCAACACTAAACTATGGTTTAGCATTGCATAAAAGAGCCTTGGGTTCACCTGCTCTCCCCACCTGTTCTCGCCTGTGGCATGGATGAAAGGAATGACAGGAAGCATCCCCTTCTGCTTTGAAACTTACCAGCATTCCCCATTAATCCGCCCGCTCTGCGCAGAGGTGGGACAATGTCCCACGTTATCGTGGGGGTCCGGGCCGCATCATGGTCCACAGTTGACCAATCCCACTGCCCAGGGGTTGTGGCTGGGACCTTTTAACCAGCTGTGTGGGCCAGCTGGCTTCCTTCTGGTTTGGTTCTTTGATCTCCTGCCCTCCTGCCCTTTTGTCAGGTTTTTGACACTGGCCTTTGACCATGGTTGGTCGCCGTTGAGGGGCTTGGTAGGAATTTTTCCACTTGGCAAATTGGCATTGGTCATTTGTTTTTCGCCTACCTCGTAGCAATCATCACAGCTTTTGTAATGTTTGGCGGTTAGGCATTGGTTGATCTTACGTTGGGGGAGGTGAGGTGTGGCCATCACCTGCCCCTCCAATATTAAGGGTATTCCGTTAAAGGAATCCGGGTGTGTGGATCTTGTCCGAAGCCCGGGGAGGGGCTAGGGCCATTCCATGACCCCATCGGGAACCCTAGGGTGAGCTCGAGTTGATTTGCATTGATGGAGCTCCCCCTATTGTTGGTTGACCCTTACAGGACACCCTGCATGACGGGCAGGAGGCAGATATAGTCAGGTCAATTCCAGTGCCTAAGCCAATACCGCTCACATTCTGTAACAAATAAAGTTGTGGCCTAAATTTGCCCAATAACCATTAACCTAGTATCTGTGTCCTTGTGTCTTGTTCATCAACGAGGGGTGGCCTCAGGGTCTTGACATGCAATATCTGAACTCAGAGCAACTCTGGCTAGTTTAAACAGTGGTTAGTGAGCAAGTCAGAATCATAAACTATTATTTGCTTTAGCTTGCTGAACTAACCGTATTTCCCTTGAGGGTCAAACTGTATTTTAATTGGACTACGTAAGGTAGCTAGGGAGCGGAGCTTTTCTTTCTTTAATTCAGGAATCAGAGTGGGAAGGATTTGCATCCAAACCTCTGTGTTTGGAGTTTTAACCCTTCTCTCACCAGACACAATCCTGAGGAAGATTTTTTCCCCAGCACCACATTGTCTGCCCCCAGTGCCACATATAACCTTGGGGTGGGGTGAGGGAAAAATATTCCGTTCACCTCCCCTCTCTGGGCATTGTAGTCCCAATGTAAATTGAGAAGCCAAGCAGCTGTAACTAAAAGTGTCATGTTCCTATCTATGCATTTCACTTAATGTGTAGCTTGATTCAAAGTCTGTACATAAAGGGGAATTCTGATGAGTTTAGATGGGGAAGCATACAATTTCTCCCTCAGAGCTTTGCTATAGGAGAAAGAGGAGGGGTGCAGGTTTGAGGCTTGTTTATGTAACACTAAACCACAGTTTATTGTTACACCAAAAAAGGACCTTTGTTTTGCTTTCTCTTATTTAGGCACCTTTGTACTGTGTTTGGTACAGTGGCAGAAAAGCAATTTAGAAATTTAAAAACAAATAAAATTTGGCTCAGGGGTATCATTGTTGATAAACATAACCAACAATTTGGGGCAACAATGCTTGCTGATGTACTGGAGCATAATGCATTTGTTTAAGTGGACAGTGAAGGAGAAAAAAAAACTAAAAGTGATGTCTTTGACTATTCATTTTCTTAGCTTTTATAGAGCTTCATTACTGTAAAGAAAGTGAAAGGTAATTACATTGTCATCAGCCAGCTAACTCATTTGCTTCATGAAGCAATGTTTACAGTTGTTTGTATGTGTGTTCCTCCCCCCTCCCCTCCCACCAATATAATTAAAATCCAGCTTTTGGTCCTTGTTGAAATTTATTCTCCGAGTTCTTGATTAAAACACAGGTATATTTTTAGAGATCTAGGGCTATGACAGAACTCTCCTCACAACTTGCAGAGTGAAACAGAGCCCCCATCTGCCCTGGGTACAATTTAAAACAGTGTCATAGCACTTAAATCAGCCCTGGTTTTTCCCAAAAAATCATGGGAATTGTAGTTTGTTAAGAATGCAGCTACAAAAGGATGGAGTGTGCTTAAGACTGCAGCTTAGGACTCACATCTTTGCTGTGAGTCCTGGAAGACCTGCTCCCTGTCTTGCAGGCCTTTTCCACCTGGCCTAGGAAAGTGGGGCCTTTGCTGACTCCAGCTACAAAAGCTGAGGTGACTGAACACTCTTGGGGTGTAATATTTCTTACTATGTTTTGTTGCTGCTATTATTGTCCTAAATGTTTTTAACATTTTAAATCGTTTTAACTGCTTTTTAACACAGTCATTTTGGGGATAAAATCACTTGCATCTACCAGGATCTTGACTCCGATGAATCTCATGGGGTGGCCAGAGCACTGTCTAGTCCTGTTGTGCTGGATGAGTTTCAGTTGGTAAGGCTCGAGGATGTGGACAAGGTGCTTGAATTGGCCATGGTGACCACTTGCACTCCAGACCCTTGTCCATCTTGGCTGATAACAACCAGCAGCAAGGGGGACAGCTGGCTCACCGGGGCTTTCTTATTAGTAAATTAATTATTATTATTAGTTGTATTTATTTATTAAATTTCTGTCCCAACTTTACTCCCAAAGGAGCCCAGTGTGGTAAACAACAAGAAGAAAAAATACAATTAAAATGAATAAAATCATCTTTCAAATAAACAAAACAAAACATGAATAACATCTGAAAGAATACCATCATAGTTAATCATTTTAAGGTGGCTACAAACAGTATATGTCAGCAATCATATGCCTAGGTGAACAGGAATGTTCAATTTGAATGTTAATAATAGGAGAGGCAGAGACACCTAATCTTCACATATGGGGAACCACCATTGAAAAGGCCCTGCCATAGGTGAGTGCCAACTGGGAAACATTCAGGGGCATCACCACCACCAACAGGCCCTAAATGTGTTTAGGATTGCTATTTTCATTTTCCTAACAAAAAGGCAAGTTGAGATCAGTTCAGAAATACCCTGCGAAATCCAAGTACAGTACTGTGACTGATGTAAATTGATTACAAGTGTACCCTAAATAAAATATTAGTAAGCGGGAAGTAGGCATGCAGCACTGAGTGATTTGGTGTCTGAACCAGCTGCCTCAGAATGCTTTTCAGTCTTCCTGTCTCACTCTGTAAGCACAAACTGGAAGGCAACAATGATATTTTGCTGGTATTTTGCAGCACAGACACTATAATCCACCTCTACTACAAGATGAATGAGTGGGGGGTTTATCTTCGAATCCTAAAAGGAAAACTACTATAAGCAGGCTTTCTCTGCCTTCCAAGACCTGAATATATTTCATTCCCTGGTTATGATTTGTATCCTTCTCTTCTCTTTTTCTTTTTTTTAAAAATCTCCTCCGGGTAGCAAAGTTCAGGAAAAGTGATTGCTAAAGCATGTATTAGTTATTTTGTTTAGCAAGCTTCATACACTCCACGCAGATCACAAATCTCAACAAACAACCCAGATTTTTAAAATGGAAGTGGCAGATCTTTTCTTTTTTAAAAAATGAAATTAAATCCATAGGATTCTCTGGGGAGGGGAAGGTATTGATTTTGTTTGTTACTATGGGATTTTTGTGTTGTTTTTATATTGTAAACCACCCTGTGATGGGTGGTATAGAAATTTAATAAATAATAATAATTACTAGGGTTTGTTTATTGTTCTTGGAGGGCACTAGGCATATGGCACTTCATGGAGAAGGAACTGTCTTCTGATACTGCAGAGAACATGGTCAGGTAAAAAATAATACTGGAGAGGGTTGCTAGGACAGGTTGCTGTGGTTTAAAAGTGACATGAAAATTTCAGCATGTGTTGCTTGCTATGGAAGTTCCATCAGCTGAAATTCCTTCTTCTACACAACTATTAAAAGGTGAAAGAAATATGTCCTCTTTTGCACCTGGCCGCCAAATTAGGCTTTAAAAAAACCAGCATGTATTATATACAGTGGTTCCACAATATATTCTGCCAACAAATCACCACCTAAAGTCCATATTTTGCAGAAGGGACTCAAATCCCTATACAAAATGCAGTGTTGTGCAATTAAAGTGGATTAAAGTGCATACAAATCAGAACAAATATTCAGTGAAGACTGGGCATAGTCAAACCTACATATAAGCTTTGTGCAAGCAAATCTGAATGAATATTCAATAAGCAGGCCGTCTGGAAGGGACCTGAATAGATCCTCTCCTCTTAGGCATAGATCCTTCTTTTCCATTCATTCCCTTCCATCTGCTCACCTGCCCACCCGCCATGCTCATGAGAATAGCATAAATCTGGAGTCTTCTTTTTGAGAGTTTCAAAATGCATGGCAGTCTTCAATGAATAGAAGGCCTCTTGTTTCACACTAGTGGTGGCTGATGAACATTTGCTTATTAAATTTGTGTAGTGCCCTTCCCCCGTGGATCCCAGGGTGGCTCACAACATAAAAATACAATATAAAAACACAAAATACATAATAAAAGTAAGAACAATCCCCCACCCTAATTTCCATCTTCCCCATACCTCCCACAAACACATTTAAAACGGGTACAATATGTTAATCAGCCAAAGGAACTTTTTTTTTTGCCTAGTGCCTAAATATGTGTAATGGAGGCGCCAGACAAGCCTCCCTGGGGAGACTATTCCACAGATGGGGAGCCAATGCAGAAAAGATCTCTTGTGGGGAAGGCTCACTAGTTGGAGAGAAAGCAAGAAGACCAACAGAAGGTGGAGCCAGAGCCAATGGCAGGCAAAGCTTAAATGGTTGCAGATAAGGATGCGGAGCAGGTTGGGATTGGCTGAGATTCCCCATTTTCCTTAATGGGCTGGCCCCTCTACTTCATGCAGTTGCCAAACCCTCACTTGATGTGCAGTAACTCTGCCAGTTTCATAGCACTTGAGGAGCTCTTGAGTGAGATGGATTTCCTCTCCAGGGTTTTGGTTGCAGAGTTTAGAAAAGCCCTGCACAATCTGTTGCCCTACAGATGTTTTGGACTGTGATTCCCATAAGCCCCAATCAGCATGGCCATGATTAGGAATGGAGTTGCAGTCTGAAACATCTGGATGAAAGAGTTCAGGGAAGGCTTGGTTAGGTTGTCATCAGGGCTGGCCCAAGACAATTTGCTGCATTGTCCCTGGCAAGTCAAGGTACATAGTACCCCAGGATGCAGCCAAGTCCTTTTGATGTCTGGGTCAGAAAATGCCACAAAGTCCTCTCCCCCTCCCTGGCACTAGAAAGACAATAACCATCACTCACCTAACTTAACAGTTTGCTGCCTTTGCATCAATCAGTTGCTTGAGGCAAAGCTGTCACTCTGCCTAACAGTCGGGCTAGCCTCCACTGGCAAGACTAGGAATATCACTGAGTCATTAAACTCACTGGGTGACTGTAGGTCAGTCTCTAATGCCCCTCCCCTTCTCTTTCCATTAGTATCTCACAAAGATGTTGTGCAGAGGAAGCTGACTTATACTGAGTCAGACCACTGGTCCAGCTGGCTCAGTACACACTGACTGGCAGCAGCTTTTCAGGGATTCAGGCAGGAGAAAATTCCCAGCTCTACCTGCCTATGGGCCTATGCAAAGACAATGTTCTGCCAACCAAGCTAAAATTTGGGCAGGGCTGCCCCAATGCATTTTGGCAGTGGTGGAGTGTTCCTTGCTGGTGCCTGGGGTAGGTGGGCACCAGGCAGTGGCGTAGCGTGGGGGGTGCAGGGGGGGGGCCGGCTGCACCGGGCGCAACATCTGGGGTTAGGGCAAATCCACAGGTTAGGGGGCGCAAATCCACGGGTTAGGGGGCCAAATTACTTGCCTTGCCCCGGGTGCTGACAACCCACGCTACGCCACTGGCACCAGGGAGTGCACAGCACACTGTGGTGGAAGGACATGCCTGGAGCAACCCCTGCCCACTGGAGCTGTGAGCCCATGCTGCACTGCCTGCCTGGTTGTGCAGTGGGGAGCCCAGCCAGTCAACACGGCCCTGCTTTGAGGGGTGCACTCACGGTGCCCTGTGAGTCCAGTGCTGCTTTGCGAGACTTGCAAATGTGGTGCAGGGCTGGGAGGGTGCATGCCTGTTGCGACCCCCCCCCCCCAAAAAAAAACCTGTCCCCAGGGCTAAGGCCCCCCAGCTCCACCCATGCGTCACCTCTGCATTCTGGCACCTGAGGCAAACCACAAAATGACACCTCCCCACTAGGGAGTGAGTGAATATTTACATCAGGAACAAGGGCGGGGGAAAGATCTACACTGGGAACAAGGGTGGGAGAAAACTAGCAGTGCCTCCTATTTGCCAAGAGGCTGCTGTAGAGGCAGCATGGGGAGTGCTGCCAAGGATGTGGCCGATTCAGCCTCCAAGGAGGACATCGCAGCCATTGCTGCCGCTGCAGTAGCAGCTGTAGCAGCAGACAATGCATTCCTGCTGCCCCTATGGATCCTGCCACCCAAGGCAATTGCGTCACCTTGCCTCGTGGATGGGTGGTGGAGAGAATGAGCTGCCCTTCCTTGAGGTCCCTGGAGAAAGACTGGAATCAAACAGAATTCAAATAAACATAGCAGGTGGTACCCAGTGATAGTCAGGCCCAGAGTCTTCTGGGATGGACCATTTGTGAGGAGCAGAGCACCTGCTAAGACAGCAGCCTAGGAGCCACCACCATGCCCCATTCATGCACTTGCACTTGGAAGTTCATCCATTCATCCATTTGCACTTGGAAGCTCCTGGGTTCAGTCCTCAGCAGGTCTCCAAGTAGGATTGGGGCTGCTGAATACTGAGCCAGACGGACCAGTCTCAGTATGAGCTAGCTCCCTATATAGAGAGCAGAATCGCTTACTTCCATTTACTTAAATGGGACTACTCTGAATAAGTTGGGTATCACCCAAAGGGGAAGGAAAAAGATAAAAGGAAATGGATTTTTAGATTAATCATCTGTTACTTCTCTAAGACGAACGCCGAAGAACGATCCCAGCTCGGTCAGATCCTCGAGTTATTAGCCCCCTGCCTTCTTGTATTTATTAAAGGTGACTTATTGTTTTTGGGAGAAACGAGCGTCTTTCTGCCTCGCCTGATTTTTCCATGAGCTGAAAGCAGCAGCTTACAGAACCCTTAAGACCACGGGAGGAAAGCGGTAGGGGGGGGGGGAATCTTTTTTTAAACCCCCCCTCCTTCTCTTCCCCCGCCTCCCTCATTTGCATTTCCCCCTCCATTCCCCGCCTCCTTTGCAGTGATGTCAGCCCCGGCGAGGACTTGCTGGCAGTGGTTGGGAAAGCGGAGTTCAGACGGCAGCAGCCGGAGCGCGGAGCGGATGCGGCCAGTGCGTGGAGCAGCAGCAGCAGCAGCAGCAGCAGCAACACGAATCGCGAGCCCCCGGGCGGGAGCGCGCCCGGAGTCTCCGGCTCGCCTTCGGGGGGAGTCCTGCGTAGACCGAGACAGCTCTTGGGGCAGACTGGCCACCTGAGCCCCGGGGAAGAGACTTTCCCTCTCCTGGGAGGGGGGAGACGGGATACCGTCTCGCCCTTAGCCGCCTCTTGTTCCGACCCCCTACATCACCAGCACCGCCGCCCCCAGCCGACCTCTCAGAGGGGCTCGGCACTCGAAAAGAAGGACGTTGTAAACCATCCCGGTGATTGCATAAAGCTGGAGGATTTCTTCCTTCCAAGTTGCAACGAATCTCTTCGTGCAAGTTGTTTTTTTCAGAAAAAAAAAAGAAACCCAAACCAAGCCAGCCAGCAGCTTGCCAGACTTGGCCCCATCCTCTTCTTTCCAGCGTTCCTTTGGGTAGTTGAGAAGCCGGTGGGTACGCGGACTTCACTTGCCTTCCCCGGTCTCTCACTTGCCCTACAGCAGCAAGCGTGTTTGAATAACTCTCAAGTTAGGATCTCTTCGTTTTGTCTCTGTCTCTTGTCTCTCCTCACGCTGTGGAAGAAGGGCACCCCCCTCCCAGCCACCCCCACCAGTCTCACTACTTCGTTTTTGATCTTACTGTTTTTCGTCCTAGACGATCTCCTCCGTACCCGTACCCATGTAATAATTCATTCCAAGATTCTGAGCAGAACAAGGATTTTCCTTTTCTTTACCCACCTCATGGTGCGCTTTGGGTCTGACTTGAAGGCAACGGAAAGGAACGGCATGGCTGAGGAGCAGCTTTAGACGGAGATTCTCTTGCTCACACAAGGAATTCAAGGTAAGGCAGAGAAAGTGGGTGGTGCGTCTCGAGGAGAGCTGGGGAGAGACTTCGTCTAGGGAGAGCGCTGGCGGTCTACAAGCAAGCGCCTTCTCTCTATCTAGATTCTCCTTTCGCTTCCTTATCCTTCCACACGCTGTAGATCTTTGCAATCTAGGTATGCAGCGCTGGTACACCCGTGGCTTAGATTTTGCAGGGGGTGGTGGTGGAAGAGAGAGAGCCAAACTGTGTAGCTTCTGGGAGGAGGGGAACCCCCCTTCCGCAAACTGATATGTGATGTGATCCCTCCCGATCGCTGAAGATCGCACGGTCTTTCTCCCTCCCTTTTGCAATGCAAAGCCCATCGCGAGCAGTTCAGCTTTTGAGTGTCAGGGTGCAGAGTACTTAGTGAAGGGGGGGAGGGTCAGAGATGTGAACGGGGGAGGAAAAACATATGGAGTTTTTTATTGATGCAGTTTTAATCCTGTAATGGAGACTGCATTAGACGGGGGATTGCATTAAAAAAAACCTGCTCTGTGTGTGTGACACACACACACACACACACACACACAGAGAGAGAGAGAGAGAGAGAGAGAGTCAGACAGACAGAGAGTAAGGGAAAGTAAAAAAACAACAACACTCCACCGACCAGCGATGTGCTGGATTGTAAATGAAGTTCCCTGATTGAAGGATTTCCTTGAACTCTGGTGATCAGCTTAAAGTTACTGTGCATTTGGCACATTAGAATAAGATGTAGCACAGATCAGTGTTTGGGTGGGTTGGCAAATATACTGGTGATTTCCTTGAGTCCTTGAATGAGCGGGAGAAGAAATTTAACATTTCATATCTCTAATAGCTAGTTCCAGCTCCGCAAGGACCTGGAGAGGAAAGACTTAGGGGGCACTAAGCTAAGCACGGCTTTCTCTTTCCTTAGCAGTATTGGGAGAAAGTGAGTAAGATAGGAATCAGATTATGGCTCCCTCCCCCTTCCTAGGTAGAAATTGGTCACAGTGTGGATCTTTAAAACCTGCTGGCTGCAGATGGAAATGTTGCAGTTTGGCTGCAGAACGGAGGGTCTCTCTTTTCCTGCATGCAAGCTTAGCATAGTAATAACTTGTAAGAAGTAGCTCTGAGGTCTGAGATGAGGAGCAGGGGAGGAGGCATTAGCTTCTGTATGATCATGTGTGGGGAGGGGGGAGGGGGCGTGGACCATGAGAATACAGCATTGCCTTAAAATAGCTTGAGTGCAAGCATTTTGTTAAGAAGGCAAAAAATAAAGAGCCTGTTGCCTTACGCAAAGCCTGTGACTTCCACCCTGATCTGATGTTTTTAAATAAAATAAAAAGCAGAGAATATTGATAATGCAGGAGTGTTGGCCCATCAAAAATGGAAGGTGCCCTCAGAGCATCTCTTAGGGTCTCTGAGCATGATGCGATGGTGAAGGCAATAATATTTGAACTTCCCACTGTTGTAAATATGAAAATGCAGAAGATCCATGCAGAACTCTTGCTGCAAATGAGCCAAGGTTATAAACGAATGAAAGCATGCAAGTAAATATTGGGCTGAAATAAGAGCAATGAATTGTTTAAAGTGGGGCTGGGAGAAGTATTGAGGCAAGAAGTTACTTCCTCTGCCCAGTGAACTCTTACAAAAGGAATGATTTCCTCCATAAGTAACACCACAGATTTAAAAATCTAATTAGAACCTCGTGGAGTTTTTATTTTATTATCTTACAATGTTTCCCAGATTGGTAATGGAAAATGACAGATGAGTGACTTCTTCTGTCAATGGAATTGGTGTGCAAGCTTGCAAGTTAAACAGAGTTCTTTATTGTGCAGAAAGTGTCCAGCAGAAACCTCTCCTGTAGCATTGCCAACAGCTCTAGGATGGGGCTAAGTCTCTCTCTCTCTCTCTCTCTCTCTCTCTCTCTCTCTCACACACACACACACACACACAGAGAGAGAGAGAGAGAGAGAGACTGACTTCCGTAAATATATTCAAATAAAGCTTTATTGGCTTGTCAGAAATGGTTTGTTTTCACATCTGAAATGTGAAAGGGAACTCGGGGTATGCCTTCATACTTGAATGCTTCCAAAACTGTGAATTTTGCATAAGATAAAGGTGAAAGCGAGAGAGGGAGGCATGAGTTTACATTATGCAGTACAGCACAGAAAAACCCCACTAAGCAAAAACTAAAAACAACCCCCCACGTTTTTTTCATTATATATATTGTGTGTGTGTATCTGTGTAGAAAAATTGGCATGTGGGTGTCAATTGCAAAGACGGGATCAGAATATCAATGACTTAAACCCTGGAGACGCAAGGGGTTAGCTTGATAAGCAAAAGGCAAGCTCTTTTGAAGAGTGAGCTGGCAGAGAGAGGTCTTTAAATTTCCAGGCATGTTCTACTTCAGCTGTGTCTGTAGTCAAATCTGAAAATAAAACTGAACATTACTTAAGTCAATGATTCTTGGGATATATATATATATATATATATATGGATGGTATGGCAGAATCAACTCTCTCTCATGGGTAGCAAGTAACGAGATGCTGCTGTTATTGCAAGATGTGTGAACGTTTTCTATTTAAATCCTCCTTCTGTCAAATTAAACAGTTAAGGTGCATATCTGTTGCTTTATTTCTTCCCTCAAGGTGGTTACCCATACAGATAACTGTTTGCATTTTAATTCTCCCACCCCATAAAGAAGTATTATTGCTTCATGGCTGTATAGCTCTTCCTTCTTTTCTTTTAAACATGACCATAGTTGCAGGATAATTTATATTCAGCATAGGACTGTCTGCTTGGTACAATTGGTTTTATACATCACAGCTCCTCAAAAAGGAAGATCAAAGATTTGGACCTGTAACACATTTGTATTCTGCATGGGCCTAGGCAACATTCTGTCGGTCTCTCACATAGTTAAGATTGTGTCCATCTCCTTCCGTTCTTTTTAGCACTCATTTGCTTAGTGGTTTATTATTTACCCATCCAAATTGTGCTTTGAGCTGTAACCAGAGCCTACTGATGCAGCCTGCATTATTTGTACACATTGCAGGCTGCTAAAGTCTGTTTCTGATGGTGATCATCAGAAAGTGGTGAGGGTCTAAGGGCTGGAAGAACCTGACCTTTTTATATATTAAGAAAAAACAAAGCTTCTGGTTTCTTTGTGTTCTAGATGACTGCTTGATTCATGTTATGGGCTTGGTGAAGCTTTTCCTGGGACAGATGAGCATCACTGTTGGAAGGAAGGAAAGTGTTGGGTTGGTTTTGGTTCACTCTGGGAACTGTAGGTGGTTTAACTTCTGATAGTGCACTTCAGTCTAAGTTACGGTTGATATCAAAACAGAATGAAGGTACATTGTAGTATAAGGTAACGGAGTTTTAGGAATTGGAAGCAGCAAAATATAAACCTGCATAGTTCAGTACTGGCATATAGTACGTGAATCTTGATTTGGAATGCTATAGAATGTGTTTCACCATTCCATTCCTTTGTTCACAAAGATATAGTTAAGGCAGCACATAAAATTAGTGAGGCTACCTAAATGGTGTGTTGGCTTTATGCAGAACGTTGTTTTCTCCAGTGAATTCAAAGGGTAGAGAATGTACTATGAGGACGTAGGCAAGCTTTTCTCTCTTCTGGTCTTGCATTCTCTTTGTTTTTGTAGCCTCAGACTGGTTGACCTCATATGTCTATGATTTGGTTCTAGGCATAATTATTCTCAACTTAAGTCAACCTCATTGTATTTTGTGGGGGTTACTCCACAGTGAGTGCAATCTGAGAGCACTGCCTTGATGCGCTAAGAATGATAGCGAGTGATTTGCTCTGCAAGGTTATTGGGAAGAAGGAACACATAGACTTATGCATTCTACAAGTCCTAGCGAAATGTTGAGCAACGGGAAAACAATGAATTCCCCATTCCATATGTTTTACTTTCTGCCCATAAGTGCCATTCCATAGCACTGTTGGAGCTCTGTACACATCATGTACATGGAAAGTTCATGTGAAATGTTCTGTGGGAATTTTGCACATGACTTGAATTTTGAGCCATTGGGTTGCTTGCTGTTTGCCCTTGGCTTAAGCTTGATGGGATGAGCACATCCCTTGGTAGATGCTTGTCTGCTTCTAAGTAGTTCAGAGGCGGTGGTGTGTGAGCTACCTAGAAGTAGGGTCGTACAAGTCATAAGAGTCAGTTCTGTTATCTGTGTCCAAAAACTGGCACTATGTTCCTCTGAGCTTAATACTACTCTGAGTCTACAGAAAATAAGAGGATGACGAAATCCCTGGTTTTGCAATTCTGAAAACACTTGCCCTTGATAGGACACATGTCCTTGGGAAGAAGGTGGTTCTCTGTGTTTAATGTTGACCTGCTCTCTCAGAACTCCAACATCCTCTAGCTCATTTGAAAGTCTCATTGATGTTGAGTTAGCAGGGTCAGGATTCTAGCCCTGGAGGTTCTTCCTACCTTGAAGCAAATGTGGTGCAGAAGCACCATGCTGTCTGCAGCCTCATCTTGCTTGGGAGCAAGTCCTGGTGATGTCACTGGTCTATATCCCTGAGCAATTGTGTAGAGTGCTGCGCTGCAGCCATTTTGTTGCCTACAGTGGCCAAGTGTGTGAAACTGAACTTTAACACAGGCTTCTCCTGAAGGCTGATGCTCTAGGCAGAAATAAGTGCTTAGACATAGGAATGAAGGGATGAAATAAGGAGCAGGGAAAAAAAAATGTAAATTGGAAGGGTGCATTCCATTATCCTACGGGGTTTGCAAAGGGACTTTCTGCATTTCATTATTCCAAATAGTTTGAAAGTCAATCTCTTTCAATTATTGTCTGAGTTTAGTAGAGTGACTTGACAGAAATTGTATAACATGCTATTACCTTTCTCTGCTTGCAAAATCCCTGTTAGCAGATTTTAAACTTCACTTCTAACTCTTTTGTGTTGTGGATGGAATAAAAGTGGCCTCTGTAGAATATCGATTTATCACCAGCAGCAGATATGTTACTTATTTTAAAACCTTATTTCCCTCATTTGTTTTTTTTTATAAAAAAACCCAAACCCAACACTTTATAGCACTGATCCACAACCCTTGCTCTTTGCAAGTGCAGATAAAGAAAAGGCGTATCAGATACATTTATGTTTCAGTGGGTGAATGGCATTTGGAAAGCACATAACTAGATATTTCAATAGAACCAGATCTTTTAAAAAAAAAGCTGTTTGGGGTCTTATTTCAAGGCCTCCTGCCAAGTCATCCCAAATTGCCCCCAATTATATAAACCTTTCAGAATCTTCTGCATTGCATTACTTGGGAATGGGTTATGGCTTGCTGATAGATCCTGTGATTTGTATGCAGAAGAACTGAGAGTCATACCCAGAATCTCCAGGTAGGACTAGAAAAGACTCTTTTGAAGCACTGGACAGCCATTTCCAGTCAGTGTAGACAGTTCTGGGCTAGATGGATCAATGTGCTGACCCAACATAAGATAGCTTCCTACGTCTCTGAAAGCACGATCCCAAACTCAGTGAACTGCCTCAGACATCCTTTCGATTGTTCATTCATGATTTGTGCTTGTGATAGTACAGTATTGTGGTGATTACATGCAATCTCATTTTCAACACTGTTTGCAGCACCGAAGATTTGGGGTGGACATAGTGATTTGTTTCCACAAACAAACCATGCATATCCTATAACTTGCCGCTGTAATCCTGCAACTTTTTATTTCACAAATTTTCTGGTTTATTTGTGTGTTTTGTGTAGGTTGTTTTCCTTTTTTGCTTTTTGTTTGCCCTGCTGTTGTGAAACCGCAGTGCAAGAGTGATGTGGGGGAAGAATCACAGAACAACGAATGATGTGTGCATGGTCCAGTATAATCCACCACTAATGCCCTACTTTTGCACCAATTACATGTTGGAGAAGGCACCCCCAAAACCCACCAGACTGAAGGGGACCTTTGGGGCAATTTCAAAGGCCTTACTGGGCATTCTGGATACGTTTTTGAATACATCATAGATAAGGGTGTGTACAACTTGAACAAGGCATAATATGTTGCCTTGTAACTGTATTTGGTTGAGTTTCCTTAAATGTCTGGCCTGAAGAAGATCTTGGTTTTGCTTCAGGTAAAATTATTGTGACAGCTACGTAACTGTGGTTTTGCTTTATAAGTATTGCAAGCTTCAGCTCGCGTTTATTCTGAGACGGTATGCTCTAGTTAGTGCTGGAAGCTGGACTCGAGTGAGCAAAGGCTGCACAATTTAGCTCTCCTTACAGCAAGCTACATGGAGCCTTTTGCTAAAGAGGGTTGGGTGTGGGTGTGTGACTTTTTAATTAAGGCCTAGCTTCCACACCACTCATTTATTTATAAATCTTTTTTAATGCAATGTGCAGTTATCTCTGTGGAATTTAATTTCAATTGAAGGTGTCACAGAAGGAGGAACAGGAAGCAAGAGCAGAATTTTACTCTGTCGTTGATAAGATAGTGAGCAAAATGGAGGTTTAAGATATGGAAAGCAGGAGCCTCACTTAGCCTGGTTGACTTGGCAAAGGGTGGTCTGTAGGTACCTGCAGTTCACAATCTCTGTCCATACAACCCCCTTCTTCTTTATCCTACTTCCATCCTTGACTGGTCCACTACACCAGCAGTAAAGGCAAGGCCAGAAGAGAACCAGTGTGGTGTACTAAGAAAGCAAATATCTGAGTAACAAGTGTGGGTCTGTTTATTTTCATGTATGTGACAAAATGTATACTGTTTAATAAATATACTTATTACACAACTGTTCTCTCTCTCTTTGTGTGTTTGTGTTTGTGTGTTTTAAAAAAACCTTTTGCTTTCTGGCCGCAATTTTCATGTGCATCCTAATCAGCTTCTGACAGTTTTGAACAAATATCGCTATTGCAGGGCATCAAGTGGTATAATTCTAACTGTTTCAGAATTTCAGATTGCTATGCAGAAATGCATACTGCAGTTTTTCCTCTACCCTCGGTGGTTCTGAGTTCTTTTGGAGGGGAAATTTTATATTTCTACTACTAGCAGCATCTCTCAAAATCAGGCAGTACTTCTCTAAGCAAAGGATGGCTTCATTTTATTTATTGAAATAAGTTCAAGGGAAAAGTTTGAGGTGCTGGTATAGAGCCATATACATCTTGGAACCAATATACCTGAAAGATCGGCCCTTATATACCTGAACAATCCTGCAGGTGAGAGCTTCCTGCATATACCATCTTATCAGGAGGTCTATTCTGCACATTGTTGGACCAGGACTTTAACTGTTGTGGCACCTATCATTTGAAATTCCCTCTCATCAAATATAGTAGTCTCTTGGGTTTTTTGGTAGCATGATAATAATAATAATAATAATAATAATAATAATAATAATAATAATAATAATTTATTTGTACCCTGCCCATCTGGCTGGGTTTCCCCAGTCACTCTGGGTGGCTTTCAACAAAGATTAAAATACATTAAAATGTCACACATTAAAAAAAAACTTGCCTAAACAGACCTTCCTTTCCCAACAAGCCTTTTGAGTAGAATGCTTTCCCAGTCTGCCTCTATATTGGGACTGTTTTTAGATACTTTGTCATTTGTTTGTTTGCCACCCTGCGCTTCTTTGGGAGGAAGAGTCGTGTTATAAATTTGATAATGAAATAACACAGCAAGGTGGCATACAACTTACAAGATCACAGTAAGGATAATTAAATTATCTCTGTATCACAGAGAACTTGCCACGAGAACTTGTAGTAATGGACTCAAGATGCTCTATATGATCAGGCTGGTCAATGTAATTCGCTGGCTTGCAAATGGCATGCATTGGTTCCCTTTGCACTAGCTTAATGTGTGCTTTAAATTACTCTTTTGGATCCCAGGATGAGCAGGGCTGACCCTCATTTTATTTAGAGTATGATGAGATACTTCCATGAGTCATTGTGTGCTTCTTGCTGCTCATGGTACATCAAAATGCTTTGGGCTTTGGTGCCCCATGCTGGAAACCTTTAAGGTTTCTAGTTTACAAGCCACAGTCAGACAGTGGTGGAAGTCGTTAAGCAAGGGGTGGGTGATGCATACCAGCAAACCTGCAGATAGAGCTGTATTGGTACCCACATTTGTATGCAGTTGGGTCACTTGCAATGCTCTGCTGTGATGATGTACAAAACTGTTGTTCTCGCTTTTGTTTTATTTACTGTTCAGCACACTGGCCTAGAGTCTGCCAGGTTGCAACTCAGAGATGCCTCCTGTTTCTCTAACAACGAAGAGCTTTGTGGTTCCTAAGAAGCTCCGCAATTGTCACCTGGCTCCACAAACCAGGAGGCTCTTGAAAAATTCCTCTGGGAATTGAATAGCTCTCACTGTGAGTCCTAAAGGCATTTTGCTTAAAGGCATTTTGTATGTTTTGCTGCAAACGTTTATGACAACAGACTAATAGGGCTTACTTCCTAACAAAAAACCCCCATTTGAATGGTTTCTTAATGTTGATGCAGTATACATCTCCATGCCCCAAGTCCTATCACTCCCTCTCCCTTCTGCTGTGGCAAATAGAGCTCACCCACAAAAACACAAAATGCACCTGTATGGAAGGACTTCAGTTTCTTAACCACTTTCTGGGTACCATAAACCCACAGCTTGTGCCCACTTCACTTATTCAATCACAACCTTGTACTCCCTCTCTCCTTTTATTTATTTCCCCTTCACCCATGCACTGAGAGGGTTTTCCTCATTTACCTGGCTTTGGGAAGCTCTGGGAGGCATTCTTCCCAAAGCCCAGTGCTGCCAGAGCCCTCCCACTTCCTTCCCAATGCCCCGCACCTCACCCACCTTTAGGAAGCGGGCGGGGAGGGCTCTGGGATGCTGTTGGAGCCCAAGTGGATCCTTCCTGAAGCCCAGTGTAAGGACCCTCACACCTCCTTCCCAAAGCTGGACACTTTGCTTACCCAGCTTTGGGAATGTGGTGGTAGGGATTTGGGACCATGCCACAGTCCTCATGCATCCCTGGGGCAGCCATATTGTGACTCCTTCCCAAAGCCTTGCACCTTACTTAAACTCACAACAAAACCAAAAACCACCTGTATGGAAAATAAGCCCACAACGTAGGCACATTTTACTTAATGCAATCACAAACTTAGACAGATGGAGGGGAGAATGAATGAATGAATGAATGAACGAACAGAGAGCTGGTGAAACTCAGCGCTCTCTGTTTACCCCCCACACCCCCAGCAGGTTTTCCTTGCTTACCTGGCATCAGGCTTTGGGAAGGTGACAGGAAGGCTCTGGGACGCTGTCCCTCCCAAATTCAATAGCACTTCCCTCCCAAATCCAGCACTCCTTCCCAAAGCCTGGCGCCAGGACACTGCCAGAACCCTCCTATCTCCTTCCCAAAGCCTGCTGTCAGAGATCTTTTTTTCCTTCACATAGTGGGGAACCTCACTTACCTGCCTTTGGAAAGGCTGCTGGGATGGTGTAGGAACCCAAACACTTCCTCAAAGCCACACCTCATTCCCAAAGCACCTCATTCCCAAAGCCCTGCATTGGGCCAGGGAGTCCGAGCATCCTTCCTGTACTTTGCAATGTGGAGACCCCAAGGTCTGCCAGTGCTTTGAAATCCAGCACCTTGTTTACCTGCCTTTAGGAAGGTGGTGCCCAAACACCTAGATGCTGCCAGACCCAAAGCCCAGCACCTCACCTACCCGGCTTTGAGAAGGCTGCGGAAGCATTCTAGGATGGTGGAGCATAAATACGTCCTTCCCAAATCCTGGCATCTCATTTCCCCAGCCTTGCACCTGCTTCCCAAAGCCTCACATCTTGCTTGCTTAGCTTTGGGAAAGTGCCATCACCTCATTCAGAGGCTTTGCACCTCTTTTCCAAACATTTGCCTGACATTTCCCTTTCCCAGTTTTGGAAAGACAGTGCTTCCTTTGCAAAGCCAGGGCTTCCTTTCCAAAACCCTGAGCCCTTGCACCTCCTTCCCAAAGCTTGGCACCTCTCTGATGCAGCAGCCTCAGCCCTCACACCTCATTTCCAGAGCCCAGTGCCCAGGACAATGTCAGAGCCCTTATACCTTTTCTTTATGAGGCTGCCGCAAGGCGGCAGAAGGGCTCTGGAAAGCTGCTAGAGCCAGCGCCAGGACACTAGAGCCCTCAAATCTTTACATCTCTTTTCCAAAGCCTGCCATCTCACTTACCCGCTTTGGAAAAGCAGCAACTTCGGCTTCGGGCGGCTCGCTTCCCTGACTTTGGGAAGGCAGCAGGACGGCTCTGGAATGTTGCTGGATTCAAAGCACTGGCAGACCTGGGGGGCTCAAATTTCAGTAGTACCCTATGCAGGGCCAAAATTCAGTGCCCCCCTGCTTCCCAGTCTATTGCACTGCCAAGCCCTAGTGGCTCTTTTACAAAGCCTGGCACTTCACTCCCCTGGTTTGGGAAGGTGGTGTGAGAGTGAGATTTTGCCAGAGCCTTTGCATCTCCTTCCCGAAACAAAGCACCACTGGGTCCTGGCCAGAGCCCTGGCAGTTTCTTCCCAAAGTTCCATGTCTCACCAGATTTGGGGTTGGGGAGGGATAAAACTTTCTCCAATGCTTCTGAGTTGGAATAAATTAAGATACACTTTAGTTTATATTTTTTGTTTAAATTGTGGAGATGTGCAAAAGGTAGAATGGGGAGGAGAATGAAAGCAGAACTTTCTTGCATGTACTGAAATGTCATCTTATGACTTATGGTTCTCACTTGAAATTTCAATTTATTATGCTGCAGTCTATTGAAAACAATTTGGGACTTCCATTCTACTTTTACCTTGATGCAGAGTTTTCTCTCTGTCTCTTCCATCCACTGCAAGTATATATAAATGCATGCCTGATAAGCTAGAGATGTGAAGACTGAAAGGGGGGGAAAGGAGCAGTGCATTTAATGGAGTAATTGCTTTTACTCTGTCAGTCATTTAAGTGACTCCAGGAATATTTATTTGGCGGTTGGTTTTAAGTGAGGTTGCTTTATAAGGAAGTACAGCAATAGCGTTAATATAATGAAACCATTTCCTTAAAGACTGCAGGACTCCTTTCTCTTCCCTGCCTCCATTTTTCTTCTGCTTTGGCAACCTTGGATCTCTTAGATTTCTCTTTTTAGAGTGTCTTTGTAAGGTCAGAATCCTCATTTTATTTTTGGCTGGTGGAAATTTTTTTGAGGTGCTTTCCTTTAGATCTGGCCCTCATTAAAAAAAAATGATTAGAATACAAACGTACTTATGTTAAAACATATGAAGAAATTGATAGTCCCCCCCACCCGCTGTAAATAGATGAGATGGGGAAAGGAAGGAAGAATGAAATGTAAAAGGAGAAATAGCTGGCTGTATGGTTCATGTCAGTCATTGTTCTGATTTAGCATTGATTCGGTTGCTGCTTGGCTGGGACTCAGCAGCCTGGAACTGCTGTGGTGAGGTGACTATATCAACTGTTCTCTCTGACTGGTCCTACTGGAATACAAAGCTTCCTGGGGAAACTGAGGTCCTTTCCAGGTGTCCTTTATATTGTGCATTCATGATTATTAGTGCTATGCTGATATCAGAGAGGCTATGCATGATTCTGCTTTCGATACTCTTTGCGTCTGTAAAACGTTGTGAGGTGCACATAATTGCTTCATTTTCTATCAGTGCATGTCTTTGGCTTCCTGATGAAATCCTGCAGCTCTTCCTTCCACAAGAGTTCTTGTTCTTGTATTGGTCCCATTTCTGTTTTGTTATAGTGCAAATATGTCCCTCCCAGATGGTAATAAAGCGCTGACACTGGGGAAGCACTACAGACTCAACAAGAAATCAGAATGATGTGTGGATTACCCAGTGCATCACTAATGCACAATTATCACATCAATGACATATTGTAGAACACACTCACCCCCCCAAAAAAAAGAACAACAACCTGCCAACATGGAAGGACCTTCTGTTTCTTAAATGCTTTCTGTATATGCTAAACCCACAACTTGCGCTCACTTTACGTTACACAATCACAACTTTATCAGGTGGGAGGGAGGGAAACAAATAAATAAATAAATAAATAAAGGGAGGGCTAGTGAAACTCAGTGCTCTCCATTTCTTTATTTCCCCACCTGTACACCAAGCAGGTTTTCCTCATTTACTGGGCTTTGGGAAGTCAGCGGGCTCCTCACTTTTACCTAGATTTGGGAAGGTGGCCGGAGGGCTCTGGCAGCATTCAGGATGCTAGGACACTGCCAGCAGGGGCAGTTTTAGGGTACTGAGACATGTTAGGCTGCAGGGGGCTCTGCAACAATGATGCAGAATGGAGATGTGGGGGGGGGATGCCAAGCCTTCCTGCCTACTTCTCAAAGGTGCTGGCTTTGTTTACCTGGATTTAGGAAGGTAGTGGGAGGGCTCTGGGCCCAAGCACCTCCTTCCCAAAGCTGGGATGCTGCTGGCTTTGGGAAGACAGCATGAGGGCTCTGGCAGCATGAGGGCTCCTAGAGCCCTACCACCACCTTCCTAAAGCTTGGTAAGCATGGTGTGCCTCCTTCCATACTGACCTCAAGGTAGAAGGTGGGGGGGCTCTGTCCCCCCTCAAATTCCTGTAAGGAGGTGCAGTCTCATTTACCAGAGTCTGGAAACGCCCCCAAAACCTTCCTAGACCCCCGTAAGCAGCCCTCCACCTCACACAGGGGGAGGCAGTTCCAGGGTTCCTGACTTTGTGTGACTTTGCCTTTGTGCTCAGACCCTCAGAACTGAACCCTGGCATAAGTCACAGGCCCAATGTATGCCCATTGATGATGGTCTTCTTCACTTTGTGTCTGCTCTGTGGCCTGGCCCTCAAAACACAGAGGGCTGCAGCTCAATTCTAGAGCACATGGAATCATGGAATCGTAGAATTATAGAGCTGAAAGGACCCACCAAGGTCTTCTAGTCCAACCCCCCCCCCCCCCCCGCAATGCAGGAAATTTTCACCCTGGGGTTAAGGGCCTCATGCTCTATCAGCTGAGCTATCATCATACCTTGCATGTATGAGACCCAGGCTTAGCTTCTGACATTTCTTTCTGACATTTCCAGTTAACACAATTATTATGCAGTGCCCCCCCTCCCTCCCCCCAAATTATAAAAAAAAATCCTGCCCAAGGTTCTGGAGAGCCACTGCCAGTTAGAATAGACAGACTATCTGTTAGTCAGTATTGGGTGAGATAGACTTCGTATGAGGCAGTGTCATGCGTTCATTCATGTATCTTTTCTCTGTGGATTCCTTGTGTTTCGCCCGTCTCATATTCTCAGGAGGCTTTGTAAACTGGGAGATGATTGAACTAATTTTAGGCTCTTCCCTTCATCTTTTCAGTCCTCATATGGTTTCTTGCCTGAACTAATTTCCATTTCATGTAAGTTTCATATATGCTCTTTCATAGGCCTATTGCATTCTCGGGTGTGTGTATGTGTGTGTGTGTGTGTGTATGTGTGAGAGAAAGAGAGCGAGCGAGCATTTTTTTTAACTGAATGAAAAAATAAATGGTACACATCTTTCAAACACTTTGTATGTGTATAAGAATTTGTGTGTGCATTTTTAAAAACCTAAATTGCACTGCAACATAGGGGTAGATGTGCATCATTCAAGAAGTGACACACAATCCTTTGAATTACAATCCTCATTCTGATTCCAGACTGGAGAGTTAGGTTAGTTTGTTTCAAAATACTGTCTGAGAGAAAGTCTTCTTTTGTCCTTAGCAAAAACATACGGTAATAAGAAAGCAACACATTGCTTCTCTAAGTAAAAACTGAAATACTGAATTGGACAAGCATGCCCTCTGAAGCTTCTAGGAATTTGAATGCAGGTTTCTTAGCCTTGCATTCAGTATGTTTCTGAGCACAATTCAAAGTGTTGGTGCTGACCTTTAAAGCCCTAAACGGCATTGGCTCATTATACCTGAAGGAGCGTCTCCACCCCCATTGTTAGGCCCGGACACTGAGGTCCAGCTCCAAGGGCCTTCTGGCGGTTCACTCACTGTGAGAAGTGAGGTTACAGGGGACCAGGCAGAGGGCCTTCTCAGTAGTGGCGCCCACCCTGTGGAACGCCCTCCCTTCAGATGTCAAGGAAATAAGCAACTATCCCACTTTCAGAGGACATCTGAAGGCAGCTCTGTTTAGGGAAGTTTTTAGTGTTAAATGCTGTATTGTGTTTCTAATCTTCGATTGGGAGCCTCCCAGAGTGGCTGGGGAAACCCAGCCAGATGGGCAGGGTAAATTACATTATTATATTATTGTGTTTAATTTAGGGGAAAGTGCTGATGCTATCACAGCATCACTTTATTTGTACACCGTTTTTCCATAGTTAAAACACCATGCTAAAGGCAGCTTACAACATAAAAAGATTTACATAATTGCAAACATAACAAAAGTAGTCATAAGCAATAAATAAAACACATCAAAGAGTACACAACCAAATGTACACAACAATTTCCACATACAGTGGTACCTCGGGTTAAGTACTTAATTCGTTCCGGAGGTCCGTTCTTACCCTGAAACTGTTCTTAACCTGAAGCACCACTTTAGCTAATGGGCCTCCTGCTGCCGCCACGCCACTGGAGCATGATTTCTGTTCTCATCCTGAAGCAAAGTTCATAACCTGAAGCACTATTTCTGGGTTAGCGGAGTGTGTAACCTGAAGCGTATGTAACCTGAGGTACCACTGTAAATCATAGGATCTAAAATTAAAGGTGCAAATAATAATAATATCAGCATCAGCAACAACCCCCCCCTAAACTATATTCCAGCCCAAGAACCTGTTTGATTAGATTTCAGTAACTCTTTTCTTATTATCTTACTATCTTATTTACAAACTTCTTTATACACTGCCTTTTAGAATACCCAAAAGAACTTGCAGTGTCATGAAAACACAATACATGCAAGCAGTCTTAAACAAATGGTGGTGGCAGCATTAACAATCATTACACATAGGTCAATTAAATAATTAAAAAGTCCAGTATAAAATGACAACAAAGCTATGCATTCTAAATTAGTTCCCTAGTAGTAAATGATCTGATCTATTATTGTTTTAAATGTTGTGGGCTTTTCTTTTCTTTTGCAAAATTATTTTAAATATGCAGTTAGTTTACCCCTCCTTAGTTTCTCCTCCCTCCTACAATGAAATATGTTAACCCCACCTTTCAGTGATAAAAACACGAACATACCTGAGTGCTGTAGATGAAGTGAGGGATCCGTGCAGCCAGGGAGAGAAAGAACTTCATTCAGGATCAAAGACAGGGTTAGGATTGGGAGGCTGACGAGCTGAGGTGCATCTAGGGAACCAAAGGGCAGGTGTGGCAGAGGAAAGATGTAGCACAGGAGTGGGATACAGGAGAGCTTTGTGCTGTTGATGGAGTGGGGCAGCAATGCATATTCACTCAAAAAAGCCAGGCAGAACTTTTGGCTGCATGTGTCTCGCTTGTACGCAATTGTTGCAGCTTGTCCTGAGCTTGCAAGTTAAGCCTGGGAAGCATCAAAATAAATGCACAACCCTGTGAACAGTTTCCCATCTGTACATTTATCTTAATTTGTTCTTCCAGTGAGCTTGGAAGAAGAAGAAAGCATCAACAGCAACTTGCAGCCCTTTTTTTCCAGCCATCCCCATTCTGCCATTTCTAATTTCTCTGGCTCGCTGGATTTCTTGTTTGTCAAGATTCCCTTTGAGTTGGGCAAGGAATTCCTCACACTTTGGCCAAGAGATACCACCTGGCAACAGTTAATTAGAGGCAGACTTCTGTTCTTGTGGTGACTCTGTTTTGTATATTGATGAAGGCTTTTGTGAAAAGCAAGAGGACTCAAAGACCTGCATCATGCCAGTTCTAAATAGATTAGCAGTTATGCACCCCTCCCCGCCACACTGCCACACCCCTGTATGATGGCCTGTAAAATGTACATGGCAGTGTCTCCAAGCTGATGCTTCTGCAAGGCTGCTCCTATTCTGCTCCCAGTTTGGGTTGTATTATACAGTGGTACCTCGGGTTAAGAACTTAATTCGTTCTGGAGGTCTGTTCTTAACCTGAAGCACCAGTTTAGCTAATGGGGCCTCCTGCTGCTTCCGCGCCACCGGAGCATGATTTCTGTTCTCTTCCTGAAGCAAAGTTCTTAACCCGAGGTTCTATTTCTGAGTTAGCGGAGTCTGTAACCTGAAGCGTCTGTAACCTGAAGTGTCTGTAACCCGAGGTACCACTGTACTGGTTATCAAATGCTGCCTGCCTTGTTGTCGTTTGTTTTTAATGAAGCATGTGCCAAATTGTTTTTTGTCCCATTCCCATAACACCAGACTCCGGGGTTTTTTTCTGGAAGCATGAATGAAATCACTCCTGAAATTAGTGTCCATACATTCAAAAACCGATATCCTAATGTTATCTAGGTGAACTTTACATGTAGTGTTGTTGATTGATAGAAGTACTGTTTTATATAACCCCCCCCCCCCGAATGGACAAGTTATATGCTGCCATTTGCACAAATCACCGGGTTGTTTACAGTGAAATCAGACAATATATAGCAAATCTCTAAAAATGCCCATTGGAAAATGTGTGTCTTAACCAGCCACTTACAAGAGTTGGGACCAACTGCCCCTCAATTTGGAGGGAATTCATTAAGATGTGGCCATGTGATTTTATTGGTAACCATTACTTGCAAATTTGAGGGGAACTGGGATAGAAAAAAGCTAAAAAAGCAAGGTTTGTTGAATTGGCTTTTCTAGTGGACACCTTCCATTTCACAAACTGTGATTCTATTAAAGTACCATATCTATATTTGAAAGGTTTGCGTGGTTAAATTTCTGCAGAAAATTTAAATGTGTAATTCCGAGACATTCTTTTGTTTTTTGTTTTTTTATGTATTTATATCCATCTATCTGAAACATACAATCACAACAAAAGCAGCACAGAACTAGCCTTTTCATTAAAAGCAGTCAGTTCCCAAAAAGCCTGTTGAAAGAAGAAAGTCTTTACCTGCTGGCAGAAGTACAACAAGGAGGGAGCCAGTCTAGCTTTTCCAGGGAGGGAGTTCCAGAGTCTGGGAGCAACCACCGAGAAGGCCTTCTCCCATATGCCTACCAAGGGTGGCAGGACCAGGAGAAGGTCCTTCCCCAGAGATCCCCAAACCAAAGCAGGTTCATATGAGGGAATATGGGCATTCAGATAGCTTGGACCCAAGCCAAATAGGGCTTCATAGCTCATAACCAGCACTATGAATTATGTCTGAAAACAGACTGGCAACCAGTGAATGTTCCCTGTAACTAGCTCTCTGGTCAACAATCTGGCTGCAGCTCTTTTCAAAGGCAGTCCCATGTAGAGCAGAAATAAATAAATAAAAATAACCGCAGACAACTCTCAAGTACACAATAGACAGCCTTCCCACCAGCTGAAGTTGTCATGTAGTGTTCAGGAAAGATGAAGACCAAGGAAGGTTGCAGAGTCCAGACCACTGGGGAGATGAGTTGTAAAAGGATAGAAAGGTCACTTGCAAACACCATTTGGCCACCTTGAAAATAAAGTAAGCATAGCAAAAACACTGCACCCGACACATGAGAATTTTACAGAAAGTCTGTCTCCTCTTTGATAAACCTTCAAAAGCAGTTTATTTTCTCATTAACTGATGGAGAATGGGGGCAGCAAGGAGGAAAGGTATAAGAAACTTTCAGCACAGTACTAATTCTAAAAAATTTCAGCCTCTCTGGAAACTGGCAAATGTATCCCAAATCAGCTATGATTCTGTTGGATCGGTTTCTCATCAAGGGAGTTTTCAGTGTTCTCATGCTGCTACAGCGATTCTCCTGCAACTTGCAATATCATGCTGCTTTCAAAAGCATGTGCATACACAAATGTGATTTCACACTGTGAATGCTGCAGAACTCGTGCTGCAGTGTGGCTTGAGCGAGATGTGCTTTGCACACGGACACAGTTGCTATGTTTGGTGTTCTTTGTGCATCCTGAGTTGCACAGGAACATGGAGGAATGCTGAGCCTCCAGCATTACAAATCTCATGCTGTCATAAGACCATAATACTTATTTATATGTATTTGTATTACATTGATAAAGCAATCCTTCAGCGACAGAAGCTTCTACAGCAGCGTGCGGAAGAAACAGCAGTAGAATAAGCAGGATGAATAGGATGCACAAATATCCATTCATTTGCCTCAAAGGGATCTAGCTTTCATGCACCCACCCTCCATGCATCTTTTCAGTTAATCTCAACATATATGTTCATAAAACATCTTAAAAATAGCAGACATCACTCCAGAATGCAGGATCCCTAGTAGCCTGAATAGGTGTTTTTTAAAAAAACAAAACTGCTATGAACTTTCTCAGAAGGGTTTTTGGGTAATTTTCTTCTTCTGTTTCCTCCATCTCTCAAACAGTTGGAGAATTCTGCCTCCCCTGGAGAATATTCAGTGAAATGTCTCCCTCGATTTTGCTGCCTGCAGAGTGGATAATTTCCAGAGGCCATTTCTGCTTAGCCCTTGTAAGGTTCAAAAGGGTCTTTAAGACTCTAAAATGCCTGGGGAAATGAAAAAAGTATTTTGGGCTGAAATGACAGTAAGGGCCATGCAAGCTTCCAGTTCAAAAGATGGGGGTGCCCCTAAGTGAATGCACTCTCGCCCCCCCCCCCGCCGCCGCCATATTGCAGGTATGCCTAGGCTATGGACCCCAACATATTGCAGGAAATCTGCTCCTTGATGTGAGATAAACACCAATGAATTTCTCTGAGGACTTGTAAAGTGGAACTAAGAAATTGGATTCTTTTGGTCAGTTGCAGTGTAGGACTCTGATTGAAGCTCTTGGTATAGGAGATGCGGGACAAAGGAATTTATTGTGAATTTTAAAGCAAATTGGAGTGATTTGGAAGTCCCAGACTTGACATGCACAGAGGAGGATATCTATAGATTGAAAGACACAATTCTCTAACTTCTGTTGTGCAGTTTCTGTTGGGGATAAAATGCATGCAAAAATGTGTTTTGGGGATATGCACTGAAAAACACACAATTTATACACAAAATTACACACAATTTTAAAATGTGTATAATTTAAATGCAAATTTTTGTGCATTTTAAAAACAGAAAATAAAATAAAATCTGCAAACCTGGGAGTGGAACAGATCTATGACTAAGTGTGTTTAAAAGTGATGTAGAATAGAAGCAGTCTGATAAATCCAATCCAGTGATATGGGTTTCTGGGAAACTTCCAGAAAATGTTCTTATGCAAATTAGGGTCATTTGCATCAGAAGTGTTTTTAGTTTGCACTGGAAAATTTTCTGATGCCCTAGAGTGATCTCATTTAGCATGTTTACTAAATACAAGTTTAAAAAACCAAACCAGCCAGAAAATTTGAAACTGCCAAGTTTGCCTAACATTTATTTGCAGTTGGCACCCATTCATTGTTACTAATGAACTTATGAAATAAAGGGGGGAAATTTAGTGGGAAAAATAAACTGCTGATAATTTTTCTGCCCCACATAATTGTAGCTAACTCTGTTAGACGTCTTAATTTCAACAGGATTATTGGCTTCAAATATTTGCACACAAACATATGCATGTGAGCTTCAAATTTTATGTTGTGAGAAATACACTGTATATGTACAAAAGAGGAAATTTTCTGGAATACCCACCTGAGGAAGATATGGGTGTCACCAATATTATTCCTTCTTGGTGCCAGGTTAAAATTTTTAAATTTGCTCAGGTAGCCAAAATTGCCATATTCTTAATTGCTTGTCATTCCCCTCTATTCCATTTGTATTGTCTTAATGATTTAGGATATTGAATACTGCAGATTTTAAGCCTTTTTGTATGCCATCCTGAAAAACATTTTTGGATACAGCTGCAGTATATAAATAGACCTAGGTCGTACCTCCACACCCTAAAATATCACTTGATTTTAGGACATGGTAATCTGGCCTCAGATGTGAAATGGGCCCAGTAATGCAAACAAGGAAGCATAGATTTCTCTTCCTTACTTCCTTGGCTGTTTCCACAGCATTTTTAGCTGTATGTCCCTATTTGCATGTAGCTGCTCTTTTGGGACATGGGTGGCGCTGTGGTCTAAACCACCAAGCCTCTTGGGCTTGCTGATTGGAAGGTTGGCGGTTCAATTCCCAGTGATGGGGCAAACTCCCATTGCTCTGACCCAGCTCCTGCTAACCTAGCAGTTCAAAAGCACACCAGTGGAAGTAGATGAATAGGTACTGCTGTGGTGGTAAGTTAAATGGCTTTTCTGTGTGCTCTGGTTTCCATCACAGTGTCCCGTTGTGCCAGAAGTGGTTTAGTCATGCTGGCCACATGACCCAGAAAGCTGTCTATGGACAAACACCGGCTCCCTTGGCCTGAAAGCGAGATGAGCACCTATAGTCCCCTTTGTCTGGACTCAACCATCCAGGGATCCTTTACCCCCCCCCCCTAACCTTTAGCTGCTCTTCACATTTGGAAGGTATATGAGCATTCTGCACTTGGCTACAACAAATACCCTGAAAGTTAGTCCACCAGCACACTGATGGGAACATGGAACTGCTGCAGCCTTCACGATCTACTCACGGTGAGCTCTCCAAAAGGCATCCATAACGTCATTTGCAGGAGATGAGTCGCCTGTTGGTTAGACTTGAATTTGTTCTGGGAGTTCATGGGCTCTTTTTGTGTCTCCAGTTTCCTCCTTTCACTCAGGGCAGGGGTAGGGGGACTGAGACCTGAGGAACTAATATGGCCATCCAGGCCTCTTCATCTGGCCCTCAGAACCATCTCCCGGCCACACCCTTCATTAGCCCTGCTTTGCCCCCACATGCTTTTGCTGGGCTGCAAGGTTTCTTTGAACTTTGATAACGGTTCTTGCTTATCTGGATGGAGAATAGGAATGGGGGTGTGAGGGAGCGTAGAAACTGGCCTACTGCAAGAAGGTGGAATTTGCATGTGCTGATGCATCCACTTATGGCACTGACTGCAGACACCACTGGCACATGACCCTCAGCAAGTTGCCTATTATTTATTACTTGTATCCTGCCCATCTGACTGAATTGCCCCAGTCACTCTGGGCAACTTCCAAGAGAATATAAAAACCCCCACAACAAATCATCAGATATTAAAAGCTTCCTAATATAGGGTTGACTTCATATGTCTACAGAAGGCTGTATAATTGGTTATTTCCTTCTGATGGAAGAGTGTTCCATAGGATGGGTGTCACTACTGAGAAGGCCTACTGCCTGGTTTCCTGTAACTTCACAGTGAGGAAACTGCCAGAAGGTCCTTGGAGCTCGATCTCAGTGTCTAGGCTGAATGCTGGGAGTGGAGACACTCCTTCAGATATACAAGGCCGAAGCTGCTTAGGGCTTTAAAGGTCAACACTAACACATTGAATTGTGCTCAGAAATGTACTGTGCTTGGAAATATAGGTAAAGGTAAAGGTACCCCTGCCCGTACGGGCCAGTCTGGACAGACTCTGGGGTTGTGTGCCCATCTCACTTAAGAGGCCAGGGGCCAGCGCTGTCCGGAGACACTTCTGGGTCACGTGGCCAGCGTGACATCGCTGCTCTGGCGAGCCAGAGCCGCACACGGAAACGCCGTTTACCTTCCCGCCAGTAAGCGGTCCCTATTTATCTACTTGCACCCGGGGGTGCTTTCGAACTGCTAGGTTGGCAGGCGCTGGGACCGAGCAACGGGAGCGCACCCCGCTGCAGGGATTCGAACCGCCGACTATGCGATCGGCAAGCCCTAGGTGCTGAGGCTTTTACCCACAGCGCCACCCGCGTCCCTGTATATTTCCGCGCTTGGAAATATACTGGGAGCTAATTTAGGTCTTTTAGGACCAGTGCAATCCTTTGGTTGAAAAAGTTTTCCCAACCCTGATTTACGAATGGCATTACTAAAGAGTATTTAGCTGGAGGCTCTTGTTTGGATATGCCCTTACTTCCACATCCTTTGTGTGCATTTTTGTCTTGGCATGAACACAGCTTCCAGGATTTATTGTATTGCAAACTTTTTTGAAAGAAATCTTGAAAGAAATAATTGAAAAAGGGTTTTAGAGTAAGTGATTTAGACGAGGCTGGCAGGTGGTGCTGTATGGTTGCTGCAGGATTAACAAAGTTCTGAAAATGCTGTCACTCCAGAGTATTGGATCTCTTGTCTTGATTTAGTCATTGTCAGGCAAAAAAGTCCTCACCTTTTTTCAAGCAAAATTGTGGAAGCCATTAACAGGATGGCAGTATCAAACTGAAGCAGCTGGACCTGTTTTCTGATCAGCTTCGAAATCTCCCACAATTCAAAGCAACTGGCTGGAGTTTTCTGTCATTTCGTTTGTATGTTATTTCCAGCAGTTATAGGTATATAATGATATATTTTGGTTTAAAAGAAAAAAATCAGAAGGGAAGCTGTAAGATCTAGCTAAATCTCAAAGCGGTTGTAGTGGGAACTGATGAAAGAGAATTTTAGAGGTGTTGCAACTCCTAAAATATACATCTTACATTCCAGTCTTGGAAGCTGTTGTGCTGAAGTAGCAGCTTATGATATCTGGCATTAAGAGTTTGGTGCACATGCATGCTCATTTGAGCACAGTCTTGGGATGTGCCTCAGTTGGGATGGGGGGGGGGTTCCCATCATTTCAGTGAGCTGATGTGCACAGGCTTATGCAACTAGGTGTGTTGGCTGGGCCATGTTATTGCCTTTTGTGACATCCCAGCATCTCCGCTGGGGAGAAAGGATGGACCTAGATACTGACTGAAATCATGGGAACAAATAGGGCTTTTCTTTTGTGAAGCAAAATAGAGCCTGCTGGCAGTTAAGGTCAAAGATTGGTGAGACTTCCGGGGCTCCTGCTGAAGATATGGCACCCTTGTGTTGTGTTGCCACTCATACCTGTAACATTTAGGCAGACTGACCTTGGTCATGGTAGCATACTGTGCATTTGCCCCCAATACCTCTTCATGTAGCTAAAAACCTCAACCCAAGTTTGCTAATTTCTTCTTCCCTTCTAATCCATTTTTCCTTTTACGTCATGCCTTTTTAGATTGTAAGCCTGAGGGTCTGTCCCTCCCTCTCTCTCCTTCTCTGTCCTACAAGCCACTTAGGGAACCTTTCTGAATGAAGAGCTGGGTTTGTTGTTGTTGTTTTTTTTAAAAAAAGTCAGTTATCAAGCATTGTCTACAAAGCCACCCTCACTCTCTTTCTCTCTGATGTTGGGTAAACTGATGTGGGAGTTCTGTATTCATAGATCCGTGCATTCATCATTTAAAAACAAAGTGTGTCTTTCACTTCAGGAAGGCTGTCTTTACTCCATCTGCAGATTTAATTGATAAATTGACAAAAACATGTACAATTAAAGACTTTTAAAATTGGCTGATAGCCTTCCTTGGCATTTCCCTGAATTGAACGTATGTGCTGTGTGTGTGTGACGGGGGGGGGGGGGGGGGAGAGAGCTGGATCTCTCTCCCTCTCTTTCTCTCTTTCTGTCTCTCTCTGCCCACAACTTCAGACATCTCATGCCTTTGGCTTCCAAAATATTGCAAATGCTTCTGTGGCCGTGTGTGTGTGTGTGTTCCAGTGAAATCTCTCAGAAGCTTTGTTTACGAACAAGTGAAGTGTAAGTTTGCGATCAGACTACTTAACAATAGTCAAGGTGATGACATGTTGAAGGTTCTTTATTGCTGTTTATATTGTATGTGCCTGGAAGCTGATTGACAGGCACATTATAGAAATGGGAGGAAATAATTTGTTTCTGGATTTTCACAAGGTATTTGACATGGCATTTCCCTGAGATAGCAGGGGCTTATTTTTTTATATTCAAATGCAAAGCTGTTGGGGAGAACTGTACCTGTATGTTGCGTAGGATTGCCAAATCAAAAGGTACTCTGTATGTTTCTACCAGGAGGAGGGTGTTAATGGTGGTGGTGTTCCTTTTATAAAGGATGTGAGCCAGTTCTACTCTTTGTAGAACAGTTTTTCAATCAGTGAAGATTTTCCTCCTTTGCCAGACTTTTTGAGAACCAAGAGTCTAGTGATGTGAGGTGAGAATATTCTCCGGAGAATATTCTCGAGAATGATAATATTCTCGAGAAAATTTAATTTTCTCCACAAACTGTAAATTCTAATGTAAGAACCAGTTTAACAACCCACATTTTAAAAAATCTAGTAAATAATAAGTCAAACTGTGATATTGCCAGTGTAAGTAATGAATACTGGTATTTTTAAAATCCATTTACATTACTCGGCATTGTGTCATTCACCGTTGGCAGTTCTGAAATGTGAGCTACAGAGAACTTTTTTTTGTTTTGTTTTAAAAACGCTATTCATTTAATTTGGTGAACATTTCAATTCTTATGTATTTCAACTATATGTAATAGCCTTTTTTTCTATTTTGGTGTGACCTTATTCTTAGCAATTCTACGCCCTTGGCCATACAGTGTGGCTAGTCCTTTTCATCACTTCTCAGAAGGATCTAATAAGAATCAGGAGAGTAGGAAATGCTTTCTTATTAGCACGTACTGTAGTTCAACCCATTTTATGTAAAACCCCTTTGTCGGGAGGGGACTAGTCTTGTTACAAGCTAATTCCTAGATTTACCACAAAATGGACTGAACTTTCTTTATCACTTTTTTTGGGGGGAGGGGGGAGGGTGGTCGTGGTGATGGAGGAGGAGAGGTGCCCATTTTCTACAGGTGACATTCTGTTCTGCACCAGTTTTTCCTCCCTCCTTTCTCCCCCGTCTGCTTTCAATCCTAACCAAACTGGGAAGCCCAAGACCACTTAGAAATGCTACTGCAGGTTAGACGCTTGGTTTGAATTGTTTTACCCACAGGGAAATCGCAAAACTCTTAATTTCCCTTGGAACAACTTCATTATTAGAAGGCATTACCAGAATATCATTTGTTGTCAGAGAAGCAATCCCTGTTTAGGTTTTTAATGAATCTCTTGAGAGACTCGGTAGACGTAAAGGTGGAAACTATTGTAAATATTCTGTGGAGGTAACCATTAAGAGAATAAAAAGAAGATGGGACCATGATTTATCTTCAAGGAAAGGGAAATGATGCTCGAAGGTATTTAGAAATGAAGGCAATGCTCTTTCATCATTTTAAATCTTGCATTTTGGGATACCTTCAGAAAGGTTAAAGGAAACCTATTTAGTCTCTCTTTTTTCCTTCAGCAGCGTCTATTTTTTTTGGGGGGGGGGCAGTGGCCATGTCACAGTTATCCATAGTTAACTCATAATTCATGGTGATTGCACAGAAGCAGCCATTTTGCCTGAGTGGGAGCAAGAAACCACAATCCCTGGCTTTGTGTTACATCTCAACCAGGGATTATGTTTTGTTCCAGACCAACCATGAGCTGGAAACCAGGAATAAGCATTGGAGTTACATTGTAGTTTGTTTTGAAGGAAACAAACCATGATCCTTAGTGTGGTTAACACTAAACCAGAGATTGTGGCTTGTTGCTACTGCTTGCACTAGGGGAGGAGTGAAGTGAGACCCATCTGCATGTTCATGTTATAGCAATATACAGTGGTACCTCAGGTTACATTCGCTTCAGGTTACCTACGCTTCAGGTTACAGACTCCGCTAACCCAGAAATATTACCTCGGGTTAAGAACTTTGCTTCAGGATGAGAACAGAAAGCATGCGCCGGCAGCGTGGCAGTGGCAGCAGGAGGCCCCATTAGCTAAAGTGGTGCTGCAGGTTAAGAACAGTTTCAGGTTAAGAACGGACCTCCAGAACGAATTAAGTACTTAACCCGAGGTACCACTGTAATCCATTTAAAGCAGGGTGTCTACTGAACCCAGTTTCCAGTCGAGTAGAAGGTGTGAGGAAACAAAGCGACATTTTCTTTCAACATTTTCAACTTTGGCAAACTTTACTTTGTGATGTGAAAGGTTTTGCAAAATAAGTAAAAAATGACCAAATGAAATTTCTGTGGAGGAAATGCCTAAATCCTGGGAAACACATTCTCTCTCTCTCTTTTACTTTAATACTTCAGAAAGCTAGCTTCCCACACCCTTTTCTTAAATGAGAAAGTAGCAACAATTACTACTTACTTACTTACAAAACCACTTTTTGGAAGAGCAGCTGTAGTTTCAGTTCTTAGTTAAACATGATCTCTGGTTAGTATATGACATGGCTCAGATTGTTTCCAACATTTCCCTTCACAGTGATTAAGCAGGGGACGTGGATTCTCAAGGCTGGCTTCTCGTTCCTTAAACACAGTTAAGAGAGGGCTAATTTTATGTGTGCTGTGTTCTAGGTCATAACTACTTAAAAAGTCTCTGTAGATTCAGGATCACCTCTGTGGATACAGTGGAAAAGTTTAAGTTTCTTTGTGTTAACTTTTTGTTGTGAGCCCCACCCCTGAATATCAAACAGTAGGAAGATGGATGTAAATTATTTTAAATAAATGTGTCCTAACTCTTGAGTTTAGAAAACCACCATTGAAAAGGAGGAGATGGATTGTTGTGCATGAACAAGAAGTTATATCAAATGACTAGGGATTGGTGAATATGTCAATTTTTGCTTCTCTTTTCCAGTCTTAAATTCAGTTATTCACATTTCCACATTGGTTTGCACTTAAAAAAAACAACAACTGTCATGAAAATCCATCTGTGTTTCAGGATGAAATTCTCCCAATATATACATTTTTGAAAAGCAGTTTCCCCATATATTTTATCCCTTGGTATGCATTTTCCACTAATGTCTGCATTTATATGCACACTTTGCAGTACATTTTTGTGCCTATCACCTGGCTTGAGAACTACAGTACAGAATTCAGAGCAGCATATTTTGAAGGACAGCTGCTCACCTATCATTTTGGAATTTAAGTATTCTTGCCTTTGGAGGCGGACTTATTCAAATATCTTCACCCATTTCAAAAACTGACCAGTGTGGTGCCTTCCAGATTTTTTGGATAACAGCTGTGATCGGTCTCAGCCAGCATGAGCAGTTGCTGGAGGTGATGGGAGCTATGGAGCAAGAAATTTTGAGGACGCCATGCTGGCAACTGCTGGCATAAAAAGGTTCCTCCCCTTTTAAAGAGATATTCACATTACCAGTCCTTCCTCACTAATGACAAACTGGTTGTAGACTCCATGAAATTGTAGCAGCACTTTCAGTTCTCAGTTGAGCAAGCGCCACACATAAATTGGGCAGGGTGGAATAAAGTCTGGGATCAGGGCAGAGTGGCTCCCATCCTCCCCTTTGTTTTGTATTTTGTTCCTGTCCCACATTTTGCAGCATTAAGCAGTAACTGAAGGACCACTGTTAACTCTTTCTATCAGTGTGAACTGAAGAGGAAGCATAGCAAGTTAGCAATTTATTAAACCAATGTAGCTCTCATCTTTGGAGAAGAAATAGCCCTAGAGCAAAGCCTAGCAAATTGTGTGTGTGTGTGTTATAACCAACTTAACAAATACTTTATTTTTAGCTATTTCCCCCCTTCTAGTCTTCTTCATGCTTTCTCCCCACCCACCCCCACCCTGCATAGCACAAAAAGTCTTTCTTTCTTTCTTTTTGTGAATGATTGTATTTGCTCTGTTTTGTTGGCATCGTTATTTAATGGAGCACACAAATATGCTGTAAACTTTGATAGCGACAAAATGTGATCTGTGTTTTAGCTGTTTCTGGGATGAAATATAGCTTCATGGTTTCTCATCCATAGGGTTTTCTAATAAATTGCTCTCCCTCTCTGCACACCCATACTACTGCCAATACTACTAATAATAGTACAGTTGTACCTTGGTTGTTGAACGCCTTGGTACTCGGACGTTTTGGCTCCCAAATGCCACAAACCCAGAAGTGAGTGTTCTGGTTTGTGGACGTTCCCAATGGGGCTTCCGTGGCTTCCGATTGGCTTTCAGAGCTTCCTGAAGCCAATCAGAAGCCGTGCTTTGCTTTCCGAACATTTTGGAAGTTGAACAGACTTCTGGAATTAATTCTGCTCGACTTTTGAGGTACGACTGTAATAAGCAATGTGAATACTGTGATGCTTTTCTGCAGAAAACATTGTATCCATGATGAGGAGTCATGGAGCAGATGGAACAACCCAGAGTTACTTTTACCCTCACAATGATGTGTAAGCCTGCTATCAACAACTCAGAACTAATTGTGAATGAAAGCATCTTCCCCAAGTTTACCACCCCATTTATAGAGTGCAGTTTATGGAGGCAGCCAACCTATGGAAAGTTCATGAGAGAATGGTCATTATGGTTAGAAAGCAGAATGGATGACAGTGGTTTTCTTTTTTACTTTTAAGTATGTTTTGAAGCCACTACCAATTCATGGCCTCATGAATGTATAATAATTTTCAGCAGTGTTCAACTTGCATAGAACACTTTCAGTTTTTTGCTTGGTGCTCCTGAAGAACAGACATGGCTAACCTGTAGCCCTCTAGATATTCCTGGACTACAATTCCCATCATCACCTGGCCATTGGCCATACTGGCTGATGGGAGCTGCAGTCCAACAGTAGCTGGAAGGCCAAAGGTTTCCCCATTTCTGCTATCTAGAATGGGAGAACTTCCCAGGTGTCCAATGTAGAAGTTAGTATTGAAGAAAACAGTTGTGAAAATTTATGTTTCCCTGCATCAATTGAAGCTTCACTGTGGAAGTGGTTTCCATCCTGGGATTTTGTGCAGCTTGCCAGATTGTAAAAGTTTGTACCATGTGCAAGACCTCCCACACCACACACTTTTAGAGATGCCTTCAAATACTCTAACCCGAATTGCTGGGTAATTGGCCTGTAGACATATGTTCTCTAGTTTGGCTATAGGTCAGACTTACAGAGTTCATCCTTCCCCCGTCCAGGTCATCTTGCGAGAAGCTTAATTTTTTATTCTATGTGCATGCAAAGTACTTTAGAAATGTTGGCTTCTTCTCTCTTGTGTCACGAGAGCTTGCAAGTTTTTAGGAAGAAAGCCAGCAACTACGCTGAGAGCTTGGCAGCTACAGCCAAATGTTAACCGTAACAACTTGCAAGTAGCTGCTTGCTGCCATGATCTAAAGACCCTGCTGCTTGGTGAAAATGATGGGGCTCTAATAAGATACAGCTGTCATGCTCTCCCCTCCCCCACAGTTCTTTTCATTTTTAAAAACAAAAAAAAAAATCATTTTCCTGGTGACACTTAAACTCTGTGACAAAGATTGAAAAGTTGGACAAGCTTTCTTAAGCCTTGTTATAATGCTTACTCTCATCTTAATGAATAGTAAATGGACCGGTTTCTATCACCCTGTCATAAGCATATCCAGCAAGTATTCATTTTATTTAAGAGAGTGAAAACTGTATGGGAGAAGAACTTGAAAGCTGGTTTCTCGAAGAAGTGTATTTGCATTATATCTGATGTTGCATGTATAGTGGGCTCACAGGAAGATGCTTCGTGTCACACCATTTGTCAATCTTGCTTTGTCTGGCAGTGGTTCTCTGGCATCTCAGGTGGAGATGATTCCCATCACCCATTACTTTTAGCTAGAGTTGTTGGATATCAAACCTTCTTCATGAAAAGCTCTACCACTGAGCTTTTTCCTTCTGAAGGTGAGAAGTGGCACCTGCCTCAGCAGCAGAGCATGCTTTCCTGGTGCCCGGGATTTGTGTGTGTGCACATGTGCTGCGAGGGATGGAGTCCCGAGGGCGTATGGCAAACACAGCCCACCATGCATCAGCCCAGCCCTTGCTGCTGAAGCCACACAGGCCCCAAGCCTCTTTTCAAGGCTGGGATCTGATCAGATGGAGGGGGTGGAGAAGGACCCTTTCTGAATGCTGCTGCCATTTAGTACAGGAGGCCTACAACTTATGTGGTGATTATGTTCAGGGAATTGTGCTAAAGCCAGAATCCCATTGGGTTCAATTGCCAAAGTCATTTTCCCCAGAATCCTGCTCTCTATTAATTTTTTAATTTGAATTAAATGTGCTCAAATTGTAGGCTTACTAGTATAGACTATTGGTTGGTGTGTACAATGCTTTGCAAAATGGAAGGGTAGGAGCAGAGAATCTCCCTGCCTTGGATATTGCAAGAATGCCTATATTGAAATGGATGCTGATGCCCTTGTAGCAAAGGGTCAGAATGGGCAAAGGAGAGCCCGATAATTTAGTTTAAATAGGCAATGCCTTGGCAGGAAGCTGCAGCAAAGTCTCTCAAGGCAACCTCCCGAAATGAAGGAAGTGCCAGTAGCAAATTTGGAGGGGAACCAAAGGCAGCAGGAGATCTCAGCAGAGCGCTGTTTGTTTTAAACACCATGATAATCAATCTGAACTTGGAACTGCCTGTAGCATTGTTGCTGCAGAAAGTCTCTTGTAAAATGTGTGCCTAAGCTACACACTCTTGCCACACACACACACACACACACACACACACACAGTCTTGTTTTTGTAGCCCTGTTGGAGTTGTTAACTGCCCTAATATTTTCCTCTAAAGGTAAAGGATGTAGTCACTCGACCTAAGCAACAAAATAGACCTCCATCCTCTAGGCTAATGTCAAGATGAGTGTTGAGTTTTAAACCAGCAGTCCTGCTGGCTACTCCATTTTTAAAGGTCTTTGTGTGAAAACGGGCCTCTTTCCCTCCCACCTCTCAGTTTTGAAGACAAAAAGAACCTCGGAGCACTTTTGGTGTGCAGCCTTTTGTTTCAGCCATTGTGAGCAAACGTTCCCATTTTATACTCTCCGTAGGAGAAATAACAGTTTTGCGCACTCTTTCCTTGATAAATCTGACAGACCTTGAGGCCTTATCCTTGGCCAGTGTAGACCTGTATGAAAAATCCCTTCACTTCTGTGTCTTGTCTTTCCCCCATTGAACTATGGAGAGTTAAGACACCTTGGGTCTGTCACTGAAATCAAAGAAATGTTCTCCTCTCCACTTCTCACTTATACTTCGGGTGGAGGAGAGATTTCTAACTGTTGTCTGTTCCTCTTTTACTGCCATGTAGTGCACTGCCAGTCATTATCCAGACAAACCTGTTGTGGCTGTCGGAGCCAGTGTGGTGTACTGGTTGGAGTCCAAGGTTCAAATGTACACTCAGCCATGAAACTCAATGGGTGACCTTGTATCTCACTGTATCTCAGCTTAACCAAACTTGCAGGGTTGTTGTGAATATAAAAATAGGGAGCGACAGAACCCTGTGTGCCACTTTGAAGCTCCCTGGGGGAAAGCTGGTATATGATTAAAATGATTATGTTGTCGTCGTTTCCTCCTTGTATTTGAGTTTGCTTCTATGTCTCCCTCTCAAACTGTGTGTACATAACTTGGGCATTCTGGGTTTCCCCCCTCTCCTGGGTCCTGCATCAGCTGCATACTGAGGCTCTTGACTTAAACTAGGGGCAGAAGCCTTTTTCAGCGGTATATTTCTCCAATAGCAACATTTGGTGGCCCACATACCAGTGGTGGCCATGGCCAGAAGGAATGGATGTAGGGTTGCCACTTTTTGGCAGGCAAAATAAAGGACAGGTTGGGTTAAATATGGGGCAGGTTGGCGGGAGGATTGGGGGCTAAAAATTAATTTACCTGGTGCAGAGATTGCTTCAACCCAATCCATTGCAATGGCAACATGGGGTTTACAGTGGTTTAAAAGCATTGCCACGTTAGAAACAAAATTATTATTTTGCCCTGCATGAATCTCATTTTCCAAAATAGGTATCATAAAAACAATCAGAGCAAGAGTTTGAGCCTACTCGCCACCACCATTGCAAGCAAGGTGTTTTCAAGGCAAGTGCCCTCATGTTTTGGTTCCTCTGCTGCATTCCAGATACTAATGTGGGTTATGCTTCAGTTGAGCAAAGTTCTGTGGCTCTAGTCACAGCTCTTATATCCCCTTATAAGTTCCTCTAGCCACTAAACGACGGAGTTATGGACATGTGCATATGGATAGCCCATGTGTAGGTTTCTTTGCTTTTGTATTAAATGCTTGGACTTCTAGAGTTCTAATCTTGTGAGAGTATAGAGAATTCAAAGAGGAACTACATGTCTGACTGAGCTATGGTGAACCTGGTTATTGCTATGAAATTTTGTTGGCAACTAACGACTGCTGTCACTGGCAGTACTTTGACTCAGTACCATCTTCCCCATCTGCCATATTTCTCCTCTGAACTGAGCTTGCAAACTGACAGCTCATACCAGTCAGAGGGAAGTGACACAAAACAGATGTCTCCCATACCATGTCCACCAACCCCTCCACACAGAAACCAGGACAATACTTGCACACATGCCACACAAATGAAAATAATTGTGGGTCCATTCCAGATCTTTCACAAAAGTCCTATTTTTGTGGTAGAAGGAGAAGCAGAGGTTTTTAAAGCTCATTATCCCAGAATAGCAGCTGAGTAATGATATCATGTGGAATTATGCCCAAAAAATCCATTTAAAAAAGCAACTATACCCCTGTAAATGGGAAGTGTGGAAAGGCACTCAGTGTTGTGCATTGCTTACTTAATTGCACACAATTGTATGCCTCTGACTGGTGTTCCTTCCCCCTTTCTCATTACAATCTTCACAAATCTTCTGGCAGTTTAGAACACTTACCAGCATATGTACTGCATTTTATATGAGATCAGGAAAAGCCATATCATTTTGAGTATCCTTTCTGTTGAGTGACTGTTGATTAAAAACAAAACAAAAACAAAGCAGGATGCAGATCAGTGACTGGATCCCATGATATCTGAAGACAAATATGGTGTGTCTTAAATTAGATTTGAGAGAACAGATTTCTTCTCTTGGTTAAATTTCAGCCATGACAGCCTAGGCCCGGGAAAAGGTGGAAGTTGGCCTAAATTCACTTTGGCTTAGCTCAGCCTGAATTAAACTTGTCGCACTCCAGTCAGGGTTAGGGGACCAGACTGACTGCAATTTGTGTGTGAAATTGTGTCAATGTGAAGTAATGCATGTTTGTCATGGTTCAGTGTGCTGTGTAAGGGAATGACTTCCATTTGCTCTCCTCATATTCATGGAAGAGCAAGGCTGTAAAAACTCATTTTTTTTAAACTATGCATTGCTGAGTGAAATAGGGTCTCCCCCCCCTTCTCGAATCCTATATTTGGGGTATATATACAGTGAGTAAGCTGTGAACAATTTGAGAAGGCTCTGACCCAGTAATTCTTCCTGATGTTGTATCACCGATACACCCTGGAGAGGATTCCCATTTGAGAAAGAGAAGGGAAGAGGAAAATCTCTGACCTTGTGGGAGCCATCCTCAGATTTATCTGTTAATGTTCATTACCTTTAATAATTTGTTTTCAGTTCTACAACTGTTTATGGAATACAATTGATTTGATGGCAGAGGGCTGGATTTGTTAAAGTGGTAACCATAGTAACATGTTACATTTTATTAGCACAAAAATCCGATGCACAGATGTATTCTTTTCTTTATCCTTTGATAGGCATATCTATCCATCTAGCTGTGCTGTATCTGGTTTTGATAGGTAGGTGATAAATCTTAGAGATACTTCTCGGGAATCCACATATGATTTCCCCATTTTTATGGCCCAGTTTGGTGATCTGTGCACTCCCAGTTGCATATCTGGGACACTTGTGTCCTTGCAGTGTTCTGCATGCATGGGCATTCAATGGGGCTCTTGGAGGTGGTAAGGGATACCCTCTGCTGCAAGAAACTAATGCATCAGGTGTATCACTGGCTTACCATTTGCCTGTCTTCTCCAGTCTCTTTAAAAAAGAAAAGGAACATCTCTTGACTGCATTACACTTCATTGAGTAGTCATATCTTCCAAGTGTATTTTATTGTTTCATGTTGGGTGCCAGCTGGGGTGCGCTATGTTTCCTGGTTAATCTGTTTAAAATTTATAAAATTAATAATGCTTCTAGTGCTCTTGTCATTCTGTTACGATCGTACAGTGATACATTGTGTGCATTCCATACCAAGTAGGAATTTTAATTTAGAGCAGAAGCCCGTTTAGCAAAATAATAAATTCACAGATACATACAAACACACACACACACACACACACACACACAAACCAAACCCTGCAAAATGTGGTCAGGCGTCCTATTCAAGCTCCAGTGATGGAGAAGCTTCAGAATAGGTGGTGCAGCCTGAGCAGATGGGCCTTGAAAGAGGGGGGGGCAGGGAGCTTTGTGGGATGCTTCAGTGCTTCTTAAATGATGGGACTGGAGGAATTGAGGGAAGAGCTGTAGCTGGGACATGAACTCAACAGAACTCTCTCCCCACACCTTTGTGGAAAGAGAAGATCTTAGGGTGGAGGACACCCTTGCTGGTTTTGGTAGACCTTTGTAAATGCCCATTTCTACCACTCCCAGGAAGGAGGAAGTAAGGAGCTGCAAGAGGAGAGAGGACAGAGGGTGCTGAAAGAGCTGTGAGTGGAGAAGGGCACCTTTCCCATCCATTGGACCCCCTGGGAAACTCAACAAACCTGCTGTTCCTGAAACTGGGAGTGGAGAGTGCAGCTGAATGGGACACAGCTGTGGGCACCCAGAGGAAGTACCATCCACCTTGGGCCTGCCCATAAAAGGCAATTCTAGAGTGAGATGTCCACTGTTTCCAGGAACTCTTCTCGTTGTGAGCCGTTTGTGGGTGAGCTGAGAGGATCTGGTGGGGGAAAAATCTGTTTGCAATCTCTCAACCCATAAAATTTCAGGAGTGTTGCATTGTCATTCTATGTGACAAAATTTGGGGAGGTATTGAGACATATATGTTCCTTTCTGCCATTTAAAACGTAGTGCAGCATGGAGATATATTGATAAAAAAGCCACTGTTCCATAATGCAACAGGTAAAGTTAAAGGTACCCCTGACCGTTAGGTCCAGTTGCGGACGACTCTGGGGTTGCGGCGCTCATCTCGCTTTATTGGCCGAGGGAGCCAGTGTACAGCTTCCGGGTCATGTGACCAGCATGACTAAGCCGCTTCTGGTGAACCAGAGCAGCGTACAGAAACACCGTTTACCTTCCCGCCGGAGTGGTACCTATTTATCTACTTGTACTTTGACGTGCTTTCGAACTGCTAGGTGGGCAGGAGCAGGGACTGAACAATGGGAGCTCATTCTGTTGTGGGGATTCAAACCGCTGACCTTCTGATCAGCAAGCCCTAGGCTCTGTGGTTTAGACCACAGCACCCCCTGCGTCCCTATGCAACAGGTACTGTAGTGCAATAGAAACAGCAGAATCTGGTTTAGAAGCACTAGCATTAGAACAAGGAAACCTAACATATTAGATCCCCGTATCTGAATGTACCCTCAGTATAAGACAGCTGTCCATGTTCCTAACATTGTGGTTCTCTTATTAACAGCTCTCTGAGAGGCAGCTTCCAGAGTTGGGAGGAATTTTCTCCTTCCAAGGCCCCTCTTACCCCCTGCTCTCTCCAGCACCCTATTTTCCTTGTTAATTGCTTTGCTATCACTGGCAGCATATTGCTGTTATCGAGGCCTCAGTGTCTGGCTCTCACTCCCTCTGTCTTGCAGTGAGGAAGGTCCAGGGATCCTTCAGAGCAAGGCATTCTGGGGGAGCTGTTCCAGAAGATTGCACGCTCTCTCTCTCTCTCTAACAAAAAAATAAAAAAAAGTTACAAAATGTTCCAGAGTTCTTTTTAAATTAAAAAATGTAAGTTGAAATCAGTTTAAATTCTGTGTAGCCACAAACTGCCACAGTTTCTAACAATATAAAAATAACAGATGGACAAATGTATGTAAAAGGCTTTACCATATTCCATACTTGAGATTATAGCGGACCAGTTACATGAGAATGTTTGGCAACTCTTGAGTCACTTGGAAATCCATTCAATATCAATACTTAGTTACATGCTTACATTTAAATGTATCGCTGAATGCTTAAATCAAGTTTGATTTTAACTCACTCTGGGCTGCCACTAATGTGTTTGTGTTTGTGTGTGTGTGTGTGTGTGTGTGTGAGAGAGAGAGAGAGAGAGAGATATGCATATATGTACACACATGGAATGATTGGACAGCAAACTTTGGCTGGCGTTGATGGGAGCTATAGTCCAAAGATCTTGAGAACATCAGGCTGAGGAAGGCTGGAGTGTAGTATAGGATCTGTTGCTCTGGTGGTACCCATTTAGCAGCTTGTGAGGATTTCCCCCACACTTCAGATCTATTGTGTGCTATTTGGGGTGGGTAAGAATAGCTTCTCAGCCAACTTACAAAATGGCACGGGGAAGAAACAGGTGCTCACATCACAGCATGAAATTTTTATTTTTTTAAAAAGAAGAAGCAATGAGTCATTTGCTGTTAGCTGCTCCAAGCTGGCATGCTACTCCCTTAATGATGGTAGTGACGCTGCACTATGAGGTGAGATGAACAGTATGAGGGTGTGCCAGAAAGGAACGTTTTGCAGAGGTTTCTATGTTAGAAGTACTAGAATGAATTGGCAGTTGATGATGAGATAGGATTGAGTGAAGTTGAGAAAATGTTCTGTTCTGTTCTGTTCCGGGGGTCAAGATCAAAAGAGACACTGGGGCTCAAACAAATCCTTCAGAATTTTCGGCTGTGAGCAGCTGGTTTCATGCTATGTTGCAAATAAGAGAAGCTCCTTAGTTTCAAAAGGAATTTGCCGTATGTTGGAGTGCAGGGGCGCCGACTTATAAAAAATATTGGGGGGGCCCATACCGACTTATAAAAATATTGGGGGGGCCCAAGACCTCCAAACCGCTGCTGCTGGGGGAACGAAAGGGGCGAGCCCCGGGCTGCCCCGACCTTAAGTGAACCTGTGAGGGCCCGCCCTTTGCGGCAGCCGATTGGCTGCTGCCGTGGGCGGTGAATATTAATGAGCTAGGGGGAATCCCCACTTCTCGCGGGGCTGACGCCAGCCCCGTGAGATTGTTGATGGGTCGAGAGCCCGCAACCCCACCCCCTCTCTAGATCGGGAGTGGCTTTGTTTTAACTCATTACTGAATGTATTTTAAAAGGTAACTATCGTCAAACAAGGAAAATAAAAAATACCAACATAATTTTGTGATTTTACAAAGCATAATATAACTAATAATTTTCTTAAATTATTGGGGGGGCAGAGCCCCCCCAAACGAATTTTTGAGGGGGCTCGGGCCCCCTCAGGCCCCATGGAGTCGGCGCCTATGTTGGAGTGTTGGCTGTTTCATTGTGTGTGTGTGTGTGTGTGTGTGTGTGTGTCTGTGTGTGAAATAGCTGGCAAGTGACCTGGGTACAGTGGTACCTCAGGTTAAGTACTTAATTCGTTCCGGAGGTCCGTACTTAACCTGAAACTGTTCTTAACCTGAAGCACCACTTTAGCTAATGGGGCCTCCTGCTGCTGCCGCGCCGTTGGAGCACGATTTCTGTTCTCACCCTGAAGCAAAGTTCTTAACCTGAAGCACTATTTCTGGGTTAGCGGAGTCTGTAACCTGAAGCGTATGTAACCTGAGGTACCGCTGTACTGGCTTCCACCTCTTCTGACAGTCCCCTGTCTTCGTCTTGGAGGTGAAACCATAGCAGCATATCTAAAGCCCGTCCTGTAGAGAACTAACCAGATATAGAAGTGATGGCTCTCATTGAATGCCCTGCAGGTGGCAGCTGTTGGTTCTGTGGGACTGGCATGAAGCAACTTGGCCATTTCCAATTTTGCCTTGTGGGACAGCTAAGGAAGTAGAGCACTTTGTGATATCGTCATATTTGACCACATTGAATCTCTAAAATGTACTTTCTAATTTCTGTTGTAATGGTGTTATTTAATACAATGCAAAACCATACCAGTAAATATCAATTCCATTTACTTTACAAGAGATTCATTGGCAGCCTTTGCAGTTCAGTTTCTAAGTGGAATCCTCCTGTTCCCTCGACAACACAAGAAAGGATGTGTTAACCCCAGCTTACAAATCTTGTAGAGCCAGTGGAGTGTAATGGTTAAAGGTTGGACTATGACCTGGGAGACAAGGGTTCAAAGCTTTATTCAGCCATGAAGCTCACTGGGTGGCCTTGGGCTAGTCACTTCTTCTCAGCCTAACCCACCTCACAGGGTTGTTGTGGGGATTAAATAAGGGAGGGAGAACCATGCACAGCATCTTGGGTTCATTGGAGAAAAGGTGAGAAATAAGTTCAAGAAATAAATAGATTTAACAGCTCACCCACAAATTCTAGGCACAGGTCCATGATTTGTAGGCACAGGTCTGAGTGGTTTGTTTGTTTTGCCCTGCTGCATTCCCTGGAAAAAACATGATTGGCGTTTGTTCCAGTTCAGCAGGTTTTTCTCGGAAAGTGGCGGGACCAAAAACCCTGCTCAGACCCATATCTAGAAATTGTGGCACAAATGGAAATGTGGATGAGCCCTAAAGAACCTAAGTAGGGTAAGAATAAAATATATGGAATGCTCTAAATAGTATAGGAAAGTGAAGTGTATCTTTAATCCATTGTAAGAATATTAAAATGTAATACAAATAGACTGTTGTATTTAGCCTGATCAGCATCCTAATATCTCCAACAGACAACAACCACAAAAATTTATTAAAGAACAGATGTGTTTTGGCCCAATGGGTTACCTTTGGTGGTGGTGGTGGTTATTAATATTATTTTTCAAGAGAAATATAAGCATGAATATAAACAGTATGAAAACAATTGGCTTTTCCCCTCCCAACCCCTCCTCCAGAACAGATAAATGCATCAAATTTTCCCATAAACCTATATACATACTTGGTGGGTGTCAGTCAGAGCATGTGGTCTCTTAGTTGGTTTCAGATAAAGCAGTCTTTACATTTTCTTCCCATTGAGTGGTGTGAAGATGACCAAGTCATTTCCATTTTTTATTTTTTTATTTTTTTGCTCTGAGCAATTGTGCCACTACAAGAAGAAAAGGGATAAGTTCCTTGTGCAATAACTTGAGCTGAATTTCTTTTTTAAAAATTAATAATTTTTTAATAGATTACAACAACCTGGTTAGTAATTTTGCTTATTTCTGTAGGTTGATCTCTTTAAATAATGTGGTGGGCTAGCCTGTAATGGACACAGTACAAGACATTCCTTGCAAAGCTTTAAATCTTAATAGTGGAGAATAAAAAGACTCATCACTCGTATAACTTCTAAGAAGTGGTACTAATCATGATGGTGCACAACCCTTGCATCTGATATGCATTTAAGGAGAGGTAACAACTTATCTCATCATCTGTTTGTTTGTATGCCCGTTACCCGCAAAATTGTGCCCAGGGTGGCTCATAAAATTTCAAATGAACTTTAAGTATATTAAGAAACATTTAGAAATTCACTTGAAAAGTCTTGTTTCCAAGCTGTTGAATTTTAGTTACTCTGATAAAATCTTCTTTGCTTCCCTTTATACTCCATTTGTTGTGAAAACCAACATAGCTGTGAATATTTTCCTCTAGACCAGGCAATTTCTAACTGATGCTAGAATCCCTATCCCTCCAGCCAACCTGATGATCTTGCTGAGAAATAATGAACCATGCTGGGCCCCCTGATGACCTGAATCACCCTGAGCACCCAATAGCAAAGCCTCAAATAAAATGCTCTAGTGTGAGCCTAGACTTGCAGAGGAGGAGGATGTAGGAAATACTTTTCAGCGGCGTAGGATGAATTGCTCTCATTCCGTATGGCTCTTTGGCCAGAGAGGTACAAATACCCCAGACTGAAGCAGAACAGGAGAGGCAGTAGAGTGAAAAGCCCACAATATTGTTGCAAGAGAACAGCCCTTCCTGGTTCTCTGCTATCAAACAAGCTGCTGCTGCTGCACGTTTATGATTGCCAAAGGCAACATGTCTAAAGCAAGAACTTTTTGAAACTAAAGTGGGTTTGGATGGGAGATCACAGGGATGCATGGCACCTTGAATTCTTTGCAGCATAAGAAGCTTTATTTAATTGATTGATTTATATACCACCCTATACCTGGAGGTCTAAGGGCAGTTCACATACCAAGTCAGACTATTTGTCTGTGTTGCCTGATGCAATAGTTATGGTGTTGTTTTTTTGTGGGGGAGAGTTTGGTTCAGTTTGCATATTAATGCATATTAATACAATTTCTGTTTCTGTTTCTGAACAGTTTCTGAACTAATACATGAACCAAAACACAGCCATCTTTTGAAAGTCACACTGCTCTGAATTTTGCAATGCAGGTTGCCATTCTTGTGTAGGAAAATGTATATACTAGGGGAATGGGTGCATGCAAATGCATATATTAGAGTAAATAACATACAAAATACATTTTATTAGTGGTGATTGCTTACAAAAATGTGTACACCAAGAAGAATGTGAAGCTTGAGTGACCTACAGGTGAATTTGTGAACTGCTTCAAATCCTGAATATTGAAGTTAGTCCCCACTCAAGAAGCTTTCACAATACCAAGTCTGAAACACTCTGGGCTAAGCTACACGTTGCCATAAGCTCATAGCATGCAGCTATGTTTTCTTTAAAAAATAATAATGCAGGGGGAACCAGAGTTACAACATTACTACTCCCACTACTGTCCAGCCAGCTTCCTTTCTCCCACTTCCTCCCTTCTGCTACCCCACCCACCCATGAGGTAGGTGCCTCAGGTGGTATGTGGCAGCAGGGTGGAGTTGCATTGCCTGTGAAATGGGACTCACTGCCCCTGGCCTGCAGACTGGCCTTCTATCCCCCTTTTTGCAGCCCCAGTGCATGTAGGCTGGTTTGGGGAGTCTACAAGTTCAGCAGGACGTAATCCTGATGAAAATCCCTCTTAGAGAGTCTGGGGTCCTGATGCTAACCAGCACCAGTGCATCTCCCAACTCCTCCTCTTCCATGTAGCTGTCTCTCTCCCGCTTCCTCCTTGTTCTCATTTAATCCCATGAAGTTAATTAGGCTTGTAGTGGCAACTGCTTCCAGGTCAGCCAGGGATCTTTCATGGCTGAGTGGGAGATTGAAACCAGATTTCCTTGGTCCTACTTCAACACTCTAACCCAGACTTTCTCATCCTTGGGTTCCCAGATGTTGTTTGACTGCCATTCCCATCATCCCTGACTGCTGCCCCTGCTGGGTGTGGATGATGGGAGTTGTAGTCCAACAACATCTGGGGACCCAAGGCTGAGAAAGCCTTCTGTAACTGCTACAACACACTGGTCTGACTTTATCCTGGGGCAGACTGACTTTGCTTGGGGTTCAGGTCCCTTGTTAACCAAAGTGGAAGATGCTCTTCAGAGGATACTTTCTTAGTGATATGGACAAGAAACCATATTGGAGGTGTTCTACAATTTCATTCACTCACTATAAATGTGTGATTTTGGCCCATGTCTAACCTCTCTCCAGTGCGGCAGAATAGCTGTGTGTTTCCTTGTTCTTTTGGTTTTTACAGCTTGCTTTTAAATATGTGCTCAGTCTTACTTTGCTGCTGTTGCATGTGTTTTTCATTCCTATTAATAAAGAATAATAGCAATATTGTTGCTCTTCTTTTTGCTAGGTGTGCTAACAGAGTGTGTGGTTATTTTTTTTTTTTAAGGAGGACATTGTTACTGGAATAATGCATTTGGGATGCAGCTCATTACATTGTTAACACCATGATTGTGTACGTGGCCTGCACTATGATTTATAGCTGGTCTAGGGCTTCTGGGGATAAAGTAATTATGGTATAGATGCAGTGACAACATATGGACAAGACTAGAATGCTTAAATGCCTGTCTCTTGTGGGTAGCTTTTTCTCCATACTATCACGTTCAGCAAATATTTTGGAATATAGTATCATGTGAATGTTACCAATCTGATGAGAGTAATCCTTCTTTTATGAACTTTTGAAGTCCCCTCCCGCAATTATTTGAGTTATTTGTTAACCATGCAAAATCTTTCTTTGGGAATTAATAAATACATTTTGCTTATCTGCACACCTCCCCCCCCCCCCACATCTTTGTCAACTTGTCTTTCTGACAGCAAATAATATGCTGGTTGATCCATTGATTGATCCATTACTATTTGCTTAAAAATAAATAAATAAACAGCTCCCCATAGCAACCTGTCACTTTGTTCTTTATCCCTTTGTAAATTCTGAAATGGAAGCTGGGTATACAACATTTGTGTGTTTTATTCTGGTGCGTGTGGAGTGGGTGCACAGAGCACAGTGGAAAAGCAAAGGAATCCATAGTGTGATGCTTAAGGAGTTCCCTGTTGTGTTGACTGCTGCATCAAGCATATGTTCTGTTCTGTGTTGTGTCTTGTGCTATCTCTCTGCCAGCAATTTGGGACAGTTTGGATGATAGGCCCGTGGTTTATTGTGAAGGGTATAATGTACAGCAAGCTTCAGGCTCATGTTATCCTCCCTGCTCCTCTGTTGTGGGTGTGAGAAGTTTGAAAGCTTTCAACTTCCATTTTCTTAATAGCTGCTGGCTGTTTCATTCCAAATATAACTGTTGTCAATCTCCAGTTTTTGTTGGACTTCAATTCCTGTCCGCACCGGTCAGCATGGCTAATCGCAGAGAATCGTAGAATCATAGAATTCGATTCAGCTTGCACTTAAAGGCAAACCTTCCTCGTTTGCATTTTCCAAAACAATATGTGAACTGAAACATAGCCATTGTTTGAAATTCACACGTCTCTTAACTTTGCAGTGCTGTTCTCCAGCCGAGTAATGTATACAAAAATGCATAGGATAGGGAAAAATATGCATATAAATGCACATATTAGTGAAAATAACATACAAAAATGCATTGCATTAGAGAAATTTCCTGCAAAATTGTGTATGTTGGGCAAAATGTGCACTAAAATGCTGATAGACATATATCTGATTATTTCGAAAAACAGCAAACTGATGCAGAAATGTGGAAAACTGAATTTAAGATTGGAAAAATGTGAAACTGAAATGGACACATCTACCCACCCAGTGGTCATGGATGATGGATGTTGTGGTCCAGCAACATCTGAAGGACCATATATTCCTCAACCCTGACCTTAAGCATAACCTCTTGATTCTGACAATTGTAAGAATTATAATTAGTGGCCTTGGGATGTGTGAGTGGATCTCAAAAATGCAGAAATGACAAAGTTTATCTTCCAAAATGCTTACATTGTAACTGCAAATTTTCTTGTATACATTCTGTAATGTATGCTGCAACTTAGCTCATGTTCTCAGGCATGTTTAAGCTTCCAAAGCAGGCATTAGGTTTCATGTTATAAAACATTAAAAGGTGAAAGGTAAATTTGGGAGTGAGGACTTTTGCCACCTCAGACTTGCTAGGTAAAGTGAACACTGGGTTGCATACTTTGCTTTGTGGATATAATAATAATAATAATAATAATAATTTTTTATTTATACCCCACCCTCCCCAGCCAAGGCCGGGCTCAGAGCGGCTTACAAGCAATAATAAAAACAAGAAGAATGATTACAACTTAAAAACAAAAATAAAATACAACATTAAAATAATGGAACATTAAAATATTAAAATGTAGCCTCATTGCAGGAGGAGAAGGAATAGAAAAAAGAAAGAGAGGGAGGGAGGGAATCAAATTGGCTCCAAGCCAAAGGCCAGGCGGAACAACTCTGTCTTACAGGCCCTGCTGAAAGAAATCAGATCCTGCAGGGCCCTGGTCTCATGAGGCAGAGCGTTCCACCAGGCGGGAGCCAGAGTTGAAAAGGCCCTGGCTCTGGTTGAAGCCAATCTAACTTCCTTAGGGCCTGGGACCACTAGGGTGTTGTTATTTATGGACCTTGAGGCTCTCCGTGGGGCATACCAGGAGAGGCGGTCCCGTAGGTACGAGGGCCCTAGGCTTATGTGACTCTTCAAGCAATTAGCACTTTAGGCACCATTCTTGTAAATGATTTGACCTATTGTATGTCCTATTAAAGTGTGTAGAATTCACTCAAGCACAGTTGCATGTTTTAAGTGCTTAAACAAGCAGTTACAGGACTAAAACTCTGTCTGAAAATCAGGAGCTTATCCACAGGTTAAGACTAGGGAGTCATGTTTCGGATTAGGTTTTGTTATTCTGCGATAACTTGCTTGGTTGCTGCTATTCTATTATAGACTGCTATTCTGGGGTTGGATTCAGATTGAGCAATTAAAGTTTATTTGGAGGTCTTGTGCAATGTAGTCACTTTTTAGGGATGCACAGATGTGGGGATTGTTGTGTTATAATGGTAGCACTTTTGTCCCAGTTTCTAACATTCCTTTTACACTGTATTCCTTGCTGCATTGTGGAACTACAGTGGTACCTCGGGTTACATACACTTCAGGTTACATACGATTCAGGTTACAGACTCCGCTAACCCAGAAATAGTGCTTCAGGATGAGAACAGAAATCATGCTCCGATGGCATGGCGGCAGCAGGAGGCCCCATTAGCTAAAATGGTGCTTCAGGTTAAGAACAGTTTCAGGTTTAGTACGGACCTCTGGAATGAATTAAGTACTTAACCTGAGGTACCACTGTATGGCTTTTTTGGGGTGAAAAAGAGAGGACAGATGAAAATTAAAAGTCAAAAAGCGAAACTATAAAGTAGGCATGTAGGAAGAATAGTTGCACCTGAGTTAAAATAACAAACTCCAAGGAAAGACTATCATGTTTATCAGATTTTTTCAGTTATAGATTTGCCCGGCTTGTCAAGAGGGTGGTCTTGAAAATGACGGTTCGGCTGTTTATATAATAAAGGAATGCAAAATCATATAAAAAGTTTCTGGAGGTTCTAGTTCTCATCCAAATCTCTCATTATGTGTGATTTTCTTAATTTCTATATTCCAGAGTCATCAATATCAAGTGTCCAGTGAAAGATTTGGGGCTGTTTACCATTGAGTAGCAATTCCTATTCATCCTGCAAAGATCATATATAGGACCAATTCTTTTGACAATACATTTACATTGGTATCATCAAAAATATATAGTAACATTAATTTTGGGCAGCAAACAATATTTAGAAATATTTATCATTTCTGTCAAAATTACATTTAAAAAAAAATCTTACACCAACTGACATTCCCACTGTAAATGAAAATATGTAACAAGCTTATTGCAACCCCACCAATTAGGTGATATAGAAGAAAACATGTTTGACATTTGCAAAGGAGTGCAATACCATCTGTGTAATAATTTTAAGGAGTTTTAGAAAGAAAACTGGAAATAGATTTTAAGGGTTGTGATTTCCAACTTTTATTCCAATCCTTGGGAAGAATTTGTGTGCCAGTATCTAGTTTCTATAAGTTACATTAAGCAATACATAGTACAATTTAGAGACTAATCCCTTTTCCTCTACACATTATGCTAAATACATTTTCAAATTTTGTTAAGGATCTTGGAGCTTATAAAATGTTATTTTATAATAAAACTATGTAGTTGCTTAAAATGAATCCAGTTTGTGTCGAGAATTGACAAAGTTATTTTTATTTGGTTAATAAATAAAGGCTGATTATTTGTATAGAAATTTCATAAAGCGTATTATAATTCTTTGGAATCCCAGTGTTCAAATTGCTTATCTCTCCCATGTTGGAAAAAATCTTGGTGATGTGATATTGGGATTAATGGAAAAATAATAGGTTGCCAGGTTTTTCCATATCTGATTAGTACAAATAGTAAATAGATTTGTTATTGAGTTCAGTAATTTGGTTTAATATTCTTAAATAGATGAGCTTGTAAGAAGGGGTTTGGAAAGTGTGCCCAGTCTACTCAGTGTTTATTCAGTTCCCTTTTGATTATATATAATAACTATCTCCGTTGAAATTCAGAGTAGTAGAAATATGAATTTGGTATACCACATCCACTGGATTGAGCTCTGCAGAATGGAACTGTGGGTTTTGATTGACATACCAACATGTTGCACTAAATTTCATTCATACCAGTGGGCATGGTGTGACACAACAGAGGACATCACTGGACGTGTTGCAGCCCTTTATGCACATTCATTCTTCTGTTCTCCCATGATTCACACATGAAAGCAGTGGAAAAGAAACATATACTGGAATGTCAGCCCAAATTTCCTCACATGAGTGGCAGTGAAAACCACAGGGAAATTACGGTGCAAAACTCCTACGATTTTCTGGGTTAACAGGGTTGCGCATGGATTTCTTTCTGGAACCAATTGATGTGGAAATGAGCACTAAACTTCCACTAGGTTTGCAGAAGTAGCTTTTATGTTGTGTGAAGGAAACACTAGGATAATATAATGCAGTGCAGCCTGAATGCAACCATATAAACATCTAGCTTCTCCCAACAAACTGGCTCTGTCCTATGCTATTTATAGGTGGATTTTAAAGGAGTACAGTTCATGTTACGTTTGCTTCAGGTTGCATCCCATGGCGACCCGGAAGTACCGGAAAGGGTTACTTCCGGGTTTCGCCGCTCGTGCATGCGCAGACGCGCAAAATGACGTCATGTGCATATGCAGAAGCAGCGAATCGCAACCCGCGTGTGCGCAGATGTGGATTGCGTTCTTTTCAGGTTGCGAACAGGCCTCCGGAACAGATCCCGTTTGCAACCTGAGGTACCACTGTATGCTTTAAAAAGCACTTTTTTGAGAGAGAGAGAGAGAGAGAGGAGGTTGTTCAAGAGCTCCTTCCTCCCTCCTCTCCTCTTTTAAGTTACTTCGAGGAATTCTTGTCTGGCCACATGGTTTTTTTTTTTTTTTTTTAAAGGCTTATAAAATATTTCCTGAAAGTGAGTGTGCAATTTAACATGCAGTCCCGTCCTGGTGAATTATATGGGGGGAAATATGGTGGACTATGCCCTGTTTGATACTGTTAATTATGCAGTTTAATCCACAGGTTAATCCAATCCATGCATGGGTCCAAATGGAAAAGATCGGGAAGTTTCTCTCCAAAATGTGGAGCAAACTGGAATCTTACTCACTTCCGCCAAAGTTCAGATCTTTTTCAATAAGGAAAACAATGGAAAAACTGACCTGGAAAGTGTGGGATAAGGCCTGAGGCAACATCTTCTAAACTCCCAACAAACCAAGCAGAATGAATGCCCGAAAAAGTAGCTGTTGTTGTTATCTTACCTCCCTTCAAGCAAATCAGGATACACACACACAGACACACACACAGTGTATTGCCTACACAGCTTTGTTTCCAAAGTTGTTGTTTATTTTAACAGAAAGCTGGCACATGTGTGGGCACACACAGCTGGATTGGCCCTATCCCATCTGACAGGGAATTTTAATAGCCTCCACCAAAGTTGTCCTGATTGGAATCCTACCCTCCCACCCCATTCTTTTGATTTACAATGGGAGGAAGATTTCCACTGGTGCCACTAAAACTCCATAAAATAGTTGCATTAGTTGCAGTTCATTCCCATATTCATTCCCAGAGTGGTTTAACAATCCATCCCTCTTCACAGGGAATTCTGAGAATTATAGCTGTGTGAGGGAAATAGGTCTCTCCTAGCAACTCTCAGCATCCTTAACAAACTACAGCTCCCAATATGAATTTGGGGAAGTCATGAATATTCAAAGTGTTGCCACATCACTTTAAATGTATGGTATAGATATGTTCCGAAAAAGCACATACTTGGGTTATGATGGGAGGGGAGATGTTAACCGCCACCCCTACTTTATTATCCCAGTTTGTCTCCTCCCACACTGCTGACCCCAGCTCTTGTTATTTGCTAAAAGAAAGAAAGAAAGAAAGAAAGAAAGAAAGAAAGAAAGAAGCTACTATGCAATGCAAGCAATATGACAAATGTTGCATCTAGTTAGATCCTTTAGGTACTTTCCACAGGAAAACAGCAAAGAACCCGTATTAGGTGCTTAATACTTTATTTCCCCAGCATGTATTTTATACGCTATGCATTTAAATGTCAGGAAAGATGCATAGTACTTCAGTAAGTTTTATCCAAGCTTACAGAGGACAAGGTAAAGTGGGAATGGATGGGACGTAAAGTAAACCACTAAGCCTCAGATATGCCCTGCTGTACAGTGGTATAAGCATCTTGACCTCTTTAGGAACTACAATAAAAAGACCAGAATTAAGTTTGCACAGTTCTTGCTGTTACACTCCTATCTTTCAAAAACCAGGAAATTAAAGACTGAATTGAGTTGCTCAGACCTGGATGCAGTCTTTTCTCTATCTGTGTGCTCTAGTAGTTGTCATACTTCTGATTCTAAACAGAAGCTAGCTTAAGCTTACCCCCTTACCCTCCCCACAACACACGCACCAGGTAAAATGAATGGCTTTCGTGATGCGCTATTGGAAAACATCTTGTGATGTGTAATACTGTATTTGTCTGTAGTAGGTTGGCTTTATACTTTGCAGAATTTGTCTTACATATCCATAGTGTGTCCACAGTTTATCAAGCTGCCTAAGTAAAATGTGACTTCCATTTTGCAGGCAGCGGGGTAAGGGAGCTTAATTTTGGACTCCTTGCAGGAGATCCAGAGATTAAGCACCGTACTTTAGATAGGAGCAAATAAAGTTTGTAGAATTGGCCACAACGAATTGTGGCCAATTTATGTAATGCAGTTTCCAGTAAAGGTATGTTACCAGCTTATGAACTACAGTTGTGAAAGCCCTTTTATGCATAACTTTGCTTGAGCTTTTAATGAATGGCAAACTGAGGAGTTTTTTTAAAAAAACAACAACAACCATGGGGTGCTTTTTAGGTTGTTTGTATCTGGTGTCTTTTATTGTGTGATGCTGATTTTCTTCTTATCACCAATCTGCTCTTGTATCTCCTCCTTTGCTGTCCATTGGGAAGATAATTTCCCCAAACATCCCCCCCAAAGGAAACATACCAACATATGTGAATCTGTTACCAATTATACAACTTTATTTTTATTTTTTACAGACAGTAAAGCAGCAATAAAATACAAGTGAAACAGTGGTTCCCAAATTGTGGTTTGCGGACCCCAGGGGGTCTACGTAACCTGTCCAGGGGGTGCATATAACAAAAACTACCATAGAGATTTCAGAATTCTCAGAAGAAAGGGATCCATGCCCTGGTTTTTGAAAAACAGGGGGTCTGCAGTACTTAGCTAATTGAGTGCCACTGAAGTAAAGGAATGTTAAAAAGGGGCAAGTAAAATATTATTTAAAACAACATAGTTTCCACATATCTTCAAAACCTGCCTAACGAAATTCATTTTTGTCTGCTGGCAAAGGTCATTTGGGATGCAACTACTCAGGCCTTCCCTTCCTGAAATGGTGAAGCCCTTCAGAAAAATTCCCTAAAGTTGGAATGTTCCCATCTTCTCTAACACACTCCAATTCTATTCCTGACTTCCTGGTTCAAACAATAGCTTGGCATTGTGTCTTAATTGGTAACTATGGTTCGCTGTCCAAACCAGGAGTATGTCTAAACCAACCCAACATTTACAACACCCCTCTACTGGCGTATATCTTCACACAGAAGTTAGCGTTCTACTCTGCAAGCAGCAGACGCCGATGGTTCTGTGGTCTAAACCACAGAGCCTAGGGCTTGCTGATCAGAAGGTCGGCAGTTTGAATCCCCGCGACAGGGTGAGCTCCCGTTGTTTGGACCCAGCTCTTGCCAACCTAGCAGTTCTAAAGCACATCAAAGTGCAAGTAGATAAATAGGTACCGGTCCGGCGGGAAGGTAAACGACGTTTCCATGAGCTGCTCTGGTTCGCCAGAAGCGGCTTAGTCATGCTGGCCACATGACCCGGAAGCTGTCTGCAGACAAAAGCCGGCTCCCTCGGCCTATAGAGCGAGATGAACGCGCAACCCCAGAGTCGTCCGCAACTGGACCAAAGGTCAGGGGTACCTTTACCTTTTTGACTGCAGGCAGCAATGCCTTTTCTGAGCAAACCCTTATAGAACTAATTAAAAACTCTTCATCAAAACTGCTTCTTGCATTAATAATTGGGATTAGCTTTTTCTTTTCTTTTCTTTTTTTAAGTGGGCATTTAAAGCTTGATGTTAGTGTGGGCAGCTCCATTAAGACAAGTGTGTTTCATGTGATTTACAGAGACTGGGAATGACCATGTCTATGCATGCTGTAAAACTGATTCTAAACAAAGCTTTGTTTTCCTCTTGGGAGATCTCCTTGGTTGAAAACGCTGTTTGAAGCTAACTCAGAAATAAAAGCTGAATATGATGGCATGAGTTAGTTGCATCTTTGGGAAATCAGATTCTTAAGTTTGATTCATGATTCACCTTCTGAGTAATGTTAGTGTAGCATATGCTGTGTTTTTCCTTCTCTGTAAGAGATGCAACTTTATTAAAATTTGCATAAAAGGTGAATGCAAAAAAGGATGTTGCAAACAGCTGAAAAATGAATACTGTTTGCTAAATAAATGGTTGTAATCAATTAAACATTCAGATGAGTATTTTCCCCTTTCTTTACTTGTTTGCAGATTACACTTCAAATGGATGAATTGCCTGTTAGCTTAGATGTAACAATTAGCTTGGGTACCATTTTCGTTGCATTAGGTTATGAAATGAAATAGATTGAGACTTAAATGCTATATTGCTATTTTCAAACCACTCATTATTGTTGAAAAAGGGTGTTTTCCTGCTAAAGTCAGAAATGCAGCCTTTTTTATTTTGCAGTGGAAGGCTTCCCAAAGGACTTGGGCAGAATGTAAAGGGAGCTTAACCCTTATGGCAGCCTGTAGACTTGAGCTAGAGTGATGGTGGTGTCTAGCCCATGGTGATTCACTATTTGAGACTGAGTGTGTATTTGGGTTCAGATCTCCTTGATCAAAAAACAAACAAACATAGCATTCAGTACAGCCCAGCTCAGTTGGTTATAGTGTGGCGCTGATAATGCCAAGGTTGCAGGTTTGATCCCCGTATGGGACAGCTGCATATTCCTGCATTGCAGGGGTTGGATTAGATGATCCTCAGGGTCCCTTCCGACTCTACAATTCTATGATTTTTGTGATTCTAGGTTAAGGAACACAACCAGGAAGTATGACATGTCCTAGCTTACAGGCAGGTAATGTGGTACCTTGCTTACGTTGGACTTTGAATCCCATCAACTTCATCCATCATGGTCAATCGTTAGAGATGTCAGGAGCTTGACTCAGACAGCATCTGGAGGGCACCACATTGACTATCCCTGTCCTAGGTCAAAACATGTGTGGTTGCATGATTAAAGGCTGAAGTACTTATGTAAAACATTCCCTTCCTCAGAACCTGGCAGTGGAATAGCAGGCTGGTGTTTATCTTCTGGTATGGAAAATAAAGTTATAGTTAGGCCAGTTCCTCTGTTCACATTGCTTTTAATGCTTTAAATAACTGCTGCCACATAATGTCAACTCTTGTCTTCCATAGTTTGAACCTCACTGATAGCTGGTTTTTGAAATTATTTTTGCATGGGAAACCAGAGAAAAAAGTTATTTGTACAGAAGTATTCACTTTTGTGAGGACCCAACTGCTGCATGCTGAGATAATCCTTTGGGAGGGGGGGTGCACACTAACTCAGTGACACTCAGACTTCAAATTCATAAATATGAAAACGTTCTTGTACTCCCTTCCCTCATTATAATATCGGCACTAAAATCCAACAAAATGTCACTTCATTGGGTCCATCCTTGTGTCTCATACTGTCCGGCAACACAGAGTTAAGTGAAAGTGAAATACCCTTCCTGAAATATTTGTGGTGCGAAAACCAAAGCAGAGTTGTAGCCTCTGTTAGATTAGATTAAATACTTATACTTCTCCATTAAAATAACATGCAAAGTATATTACAATACACATAAACAACAACACAAAGTAAAATGAAGCATTTTTAAAAAATAAAAACTGAAATTACCTATTCTATCTAATAATACCAAACACAGTACAGTGCAACCTCATGTTACGGACGGGATCCGTTCCGGAGGCCCATCCATAACACAAAACTGCCTCAAGCTGAAGCGCCGTGTCTGTGCATGCGCACGGTGCAATTTAGCGCTTCTGCGCATGCGCGAGCGGCGAAACCCAGAAGTAACCCATTCCAGTACTTCCGGGTTACCGAAGGATGCAACACGAAAACATGTAACCTGAAGTGGACGCAACATGAGGTATGACTGTAATATATCCCAGGTGCTGTTCCCAGTAAAGGAGAGTCACCAGGATTCTGTCCCAGATCTCCCCAAAAGGCCACCCGAAAGTGCTGTCTTCTGTCATGCATTCCCCTGAAGAAAGCCACTCCCCATATACTCCAGGTACCAGCCTTTCAAGTCTGTGATCTCCCTCAAGCCGCTCCAGCCACTGCCCAGCCTGACAGCCAATCTGTGTCCTCTCCATTTCACTCTCTAGCAATGCGTCTCCCAGAACAACTTGCTCTTGGCTAAGAGCCATAGGCAAGGGCCCCTGCCATGCACAAGCCTTGGACAGTACTACTCTGTTCAGTTTTGCACTGCAATGAAAGTTTACCCCACCTGTAGTCCCTTCTCTCTTTTCCAAGATGGCAAAACAGCATGCATTGCCATCATCCTGCAACTTGTAAAATAAATAAATAAATAACCAGATGTAGGAGACTTGGAGGCAAGCTCCCTTCTTCTTGAGTCCCTCCTTCTATCGTATGGGTCTCTGACATCTTCCCCCAATAAATGGTATACAGTGGTACCTCTGGTTAAGAACTTAATTCATTCCGGAGGTCCGTTCTTAACATGAAACTGTTCTTAACCTGAGGTATCACTTTAGCTAATGGGGCGTCCTGCCGCTGCCGCACAATTTCTGTTCTCATCCTGAAGCAAAGTTCTTAACCCGAGGTACTATTTCTGGGTTAGCAGCGTCTGTAACCTGAAGCGTCTGTAACCTGAAGCGCCTGTAACCCAAGGTACTACTGTAGTGCTAGCACTTACATTAGTTGTGTAAACCAAGTTACTACTAGCCTTCATTTTTCTTTTTAATTTTTTACTAGGCTGCTAAGAGGCTAATGCTCTGTGGGCAGGCCTTCTTGGTGAGCTCTGTGCGTGAAGGCCGGAGCGGTGCTGCATGGGCAGGCCTTTGCAGCTCCCCAAGAGAGGACACCCCAAGAGAGGACACATTCCTGGATCCAATCAGAAGCCTGGGTGCCTTCTTTAAATTTATGATGGCCCAGTAAAAGCGGGACAGTTGGGCCATATGTCATTCATTGGGACTTTTCTCTCTACTGGGCAGCCTTCAATCAGTTGCTTAGCTGCCCTTCCATTTGATTCTCATAATCCACACTGTGTGTGTTGAAATAAGCACATTCCCCAAGGCTTGTTGGCGATTATGTACATTGAGTGGGAAATGTCCATGAGAAGGGATTATGTGCACTGAGAGCCAGTGTGGTGTGAGAGCCAGTGTGGTGTAGTGGTTAAGAGCGGTAGACTCGTAATCTGTGGAACCGGGTTCGCTTCCCCGCTCCTCCACATGCAGCTGCTGGGTGACCTTGGACTAGTCACACTTCTCTGAAGTCTCCCAGCCCCACTCACCTCACAGAGTGTTTGTTGTGGGGGAGGAAGGGAAAGGAGAATGTTAGCTGCTTTGAGACTTCTTCGGGTAGTGATAAAAAGGGATATCAAATCCAAACTCCTCCTCCTCCTCCTCCTCCTCCTCCTCCTCCTCCTCCTCCTCTTCTTCTTTTTAGTTTTCCATGAGGCCTGGTGAGTGTGCACAATGGCTGTATTTAATGCACATTAATTGTTCAATGTACAGTGGTACCTCGGGTTACAGATGCTTCAGGTTACAGACTCCGCTAACCCATAAATAGTATCTCGGGTTAAGAACTTTGCTTACGGATGAGAACAGAAATTGTGTGGTAGCAGCGCAAGGCCCCATTAGCTTAAGTGGTGCTTCAGGTTAAGAACAGTTTCAGGTTAAGAACAGACCTCCAGAATGAATTAAGTTCTTAACCTGAGGTACCACTGTACATTCTCCCTAACATTTGCCTTCTGCCAATAACGTTGGAAGGGGACTGAGGGTTGAGTTTCCCTTCAGATCTACAACCTGCACAGAAACCAAATGGACTCCTCTAGCTCAGCCTTCCTCAAACTTGGCCCTCCAGATGTTTTGAGACTACAATTTCCATCATCCATGACCACTGGTCCTGCTAGCTAGGGATCATGGGAGTTGTAGGCCAAAAGCATCTGGAGGGCTGAGTTTGAGGAAGCCTGCTCTAGCTCATTCACTCACCTATAGGAAATCCCTATGTCACCAATGGTTACCAGCCACTCAAGTGCTTAAACCTAGAGTTACTGTGAATCTAATGATACTTGTGGTGGATTTCTTTCAACAAAAACTAGATTGCCCATCTCCATGCTTTCCATGTTCGGGGTGTGTGAGTATCTGGCTTTATTTCAAATAAGGGAGGGGGTAATGGACTAGGAGTTTCTTTTTCCAGATTTCACATAATTAGTAAACCCTTCGAAATACTCATTATAAATAGATCAAAGCATTTCAGCTCTTTGTTACAAAGGCAGTAATCTTAGTTCTAACTTGAACTGCTACCTCCCCCCCACAAGCCCTGCTGTTTTGCCACTTTGTGTTCCCTTAAATTATTAACATTGAAAATACTAAATTATTCAGCATGCTAAAAAATCTCAAGAAACTTCATTTCCAGGGGAAAAGAAGGACTTTCACACTATTGAAAAGCTACCCTTAACTTAACAAATTTTCTTTCAGCTGCAGTTCAGGACTCTTTCCATACACCGGGGTACCGCTTGGCCACTGGTCCTTTACCCAATGAATGGCAGTTGCTGAGTCTGGATAATAGTGATAATAGCGATACAGCCTCTAATTTGTTGGGGACCACAAGAGGCAAAAGCCTAGCCTTCATGCCCTGCTTCTGGGCTTCCCAGAGGCATGTGGTTGACCACTGTGAGAAATGAGATGCAAGGGTAGATGAGCATTTGGTATGATCTGACAGGGTTCACAGCAGGGCTCATTTTATGTTCCGTTCCCTTCTAGAGTGATTCAGTTCCCCTACACACACACACACACACACACACACCACCCCCACCAACACACAAAGTTTAGTAAAGGGGGGTGGGCTGGATGGACAAATCTCTCAATTTCAGTTCCTCATCCTCCCAATCTGTGTTTCACTTCTCTGTTGTTTAAGCAGCAAGTTGAAATCAAGAAAATTTGCCAGCACTTTAATGCATAGTTCTTCTATAGATATTTTTACAGAGTTTTGACAAATACACACATTTTTATGTGCATTTCCCCCTAATACATGCAGCTTTACACATATTGCTTGTTTGGAAAACTGCATTACTTAATTCAGAGAAGTGCACATTTTGAAGGCATGTGTGTATATATATATATATATATATATATATATATATATATATACACACACACACATACACAAAATATAGTATAATATCTCATCCATATGTAGAAGGCAGACTGGAATCTACAGGCCTATCCCTGATTGATTGGATCCCTTGGTGACAAGAAAGAGGAATACTTTTAAAACAGGAGGTTTATTCAGAAGAGCCTTTAAGACCCTCTGCAGGAACTGAACCTCAAGGCCTAAGGAACTGCCCAGGTCATATGACTCAGGGCAAGACCTTAACATTAAGGGAGTGTCAATAAATTAAAAACTCTTTATTACAAGACTGAAAACCACATGAAAAAGCCAATACCTGTCTCTGATTGCCAGCTTCATCTTGCAGGAGAAGGTAGACTCAGCTTCATGCCAAGCTGAAACCTTTTCAGACATTCATTAGTTGACTCCATGGAGGTGCCATGTGGATGCATGAACCAGTCCCTCCACTCCTAATCTTTCCATGTTGAGTAAGAAGTACCATGCCTAGCTCTCTGGCCTGGAGCAGGCAGAGCCCACTGAATCCAATGTTGAGGATTTCCTTGTTGATGAAAAATTCCTGGAACTGTCGGAAGAGTAGGTGGAGAGGTCCCCAGTCCTTGAGAGTGCTAATACCAGATTTTTTGGATCCAAGCCAATGATCAATGGCATTGTATGCCTTCAGGGGCTTAGAGTTGCTGGTCTACTCATGAGTAAGCATTCCCTGCTATTCATTCATTGTCAGCAGCTGTGGTTAGGGTGTGGTTGAGGAGGTCAGAGTATGGAAGATTTCCCTCCTGTGTATTCTTGGTGGAAATAAACTATGTATGTAGGTATATTATTATTATTATTATTATTATTATTATTATTATTATTATTATTATTATTTTATTTAAGCAAGCAAGCTGTGGAAATGTATGTTTGTTAGTTTTTTAAGTGGGCTGGTAGACTAATATACATGCTTCAGATTTAAATGCAGTGCACAAAGCATGTTGGCTTGGTGATTCCCCCACCCCCAGGAGGCATAGCTCATCCTTTCATTTTGCCACAGCTTTGCTTCAGGTGATGGATGGGGTCAATTTTAGCCACAGTGAAAACCAATATCTCTGGTCAGCAACTTGTTTTTCAAGGGCTGTTTTGAGCAGAGAAGTGAGGATGGGTGGCACAATCCCTCCCCAAAGTGACCTGTGCACATTATTATTATTATAGTATGTTGCAGTTAGGGCTCCCACAACTCTTTTTTCACTTCAGTTTTGTTTACACGGCTAGGCATTGCTCCTCAATGAGCCTTTTGAAATAACAATAACAGTAACTTGTCTTACAGAAGACTAGCAGTAAAAGTCCCTGGTGAGCTTCTCATGAGAAAAATCTCAGCAAGGATTGGTGCCACCACCAAAAGAGCCCACTCCTAGCCACTAGGCTACCTGTTGCATTTAGAACAGAGTTTAATTAATTAACCTAAACACATGTATGGGTGTGTGTGTCTAACTATGACAAGGGTCAGAGACTGACTACTAAACTTTTGTAGACTTCAGACCTCACCAGTTTTACTCTATTTTGTCAATCTGATCTAGAGAACTCATGGTTCTTCCCCCCCCCCCCCATTGGCAATAGCTTGATTGTTCTATGCAGGCTGGATTGACATTTGAACTTTTTCTGATTCTGAGTTCAATACCTACTACGTGGCACCACGAGTCCTTTAAGACAGTCTCAATCCCTGTCACAGTGGCCCTTTGCTCCCAGCTGCTGTGACTTCTGTTTATGCAATTTCAGGAAAACCTGACCCCTGTATCTAGCTTGCTGCGCCTTGTAAAGCCTCTCTTGATTATATGACAGGAGACATATTTGGCTCCTCATATTTATTGCTGTTTAAAATGGAATGTGTGCAATATGTAAGGCCTACTACCTGCTAATGATACCAAGTAGCACAAGTTCAGAAGCCTTGGTTGGAAACAGTGTTTTCTTCTTCACATCTTCTCATATTCGTCTATCTATCATCTGTCTATCTCCACTGTGTTAAGTTCTCTTCGTTATGGCAGCTGCCCACCCCTCAAAAGAGAGGATGTTTAAGTAACTAAATGTCTTCTGATATGAGTAGATTCTGAATTGTCATTTCACCCTATGCTATTGCCTTGAGTTGTTCTGCTGTGCATTCTAGGACAGATGTAGGGCACCTTTTTTTCAGCTTGGGGGTGATGGGTGCATGAGCAAAGCAAGAGGTGAAAGTGAGCAGAGTGTCTCCCCACATGGTAATCTGCATTCCAAGCACACAAATTCCAAAGATTTCTACACACCTGTACACTGCCCAAACATTTTTTTTCATCCAGGCAAGAAACGTAATCACAGTTCAAGGACACATTCAGCTAGGCAAATACTACTGAAGAGAGAGAGCTGTGCAGGTGAGAAACGTTGCCTGGGCAAAGTCCTCAGGATCAGATAGCAAGGCTTGGAGGGTTACATTCAGACACTATGGCTGAGATGACCCAACCCTGCTGAGATGTAGTAAAGGGACTTGAAACCCCAGGCAGATCTCTCTTTCTGCTTCTTTGTTTATCCTGTAAGTGGTGTTGTCTACTAATTTGCCAGGATAATTTAAGGTAGGTTTTAGCCCAATAGCAAGGTGGGGGTGCATAAACACACTTTAGCCTGCCTTATCTAGTGACCCCTTGGAGTGCCAGGTCAAGGAGAAGGGGTAACAGCTTTTTGAAGGAACCAAGTGTACATACCAGGGATGTTACAGTGTTCACAATGGAATGCCACCTGTAGTTCACTGGGAGAGGATTTGGTGTCTTGGAACAGCTCTTGGCTGCTGCCAGACTTTGTAAATATGCTTTACTACAATTGTTCCATATTTCCACTACAGGAGGAAGGGGGAGTTTCTTCCCTCTAATACTATGTTATCTCCACTGTTGCCTATTTATATTGTGTTGCTAAGTGAAACATAGCAACGTGTATTTTGTGAAGTGCACACATTACATTTTACTCTTCTTTTTTAAAAAGAGCTACAGGTTGTTTAACATCTAACTGGTTTCTTTCTGTTTTAACTACAATTCTTGGTTTACAAAGGGATTTATTGCATGTTTCGATATAGGGAAGAAAATGTGTCTGGTGCAGACTTGATGGCATCCTCTGTGTTTTGTGAGTGTAGGAAAACAACTTGGAAAGCAAGTGTAGGCATTGTGTTATCCATATGTTGGAATGCTGAAGGGAATAGAGCAACTCCCCTCTGGGTCTTCCTCATTTGGAGAAAAGGCTAGGAAGAGGAGGAATTGGGTTGTATCCAGTGTTAGCTCTACCTAGAGTAGGCCCATTGGAATTAATCAACATAGCTAACTTAGGTCTGTTAATTTCAGTGGGTCTACTCTTTGAGTACCCATAGTAGAACTGTGTAAAAGAATACAAGATGTGGAGAAAGTAGGTAGTCTCGTAACGATAGAACTTCGGAACAGCAAAATGATCCAGAATATTGAAATATTTAGGGCAGAAAAAACTTCACATGGTGCATAGTTAAACTATGGGATTCACTCCTACAAGCGTAGGCTCTAAAAGAGGATTAGACAAATCCATGGAGGATAAGGCTACATTCTACCTCTACCACTGGAGGCAGTATACCTCTGACAATCAGTTGCCTCGGTATCACAAGGTGCTGGGGAGTGCTCACTGGTGTTATGCACACTGATATAATGCACACTGGTGCAGGCATAGGTGCAAACTCCCTGGGGCCCTGAGCACCCACACAATTCCCCATGAAGGAGCCAGGCACCCGCAAATTTCAGTGCCAGGGCCATGCACAATGCATGGCACCCACAGTCCTAGGAAACCCATGGTTGCAGGGCCAAGCTGGCACTCCTGCTTGCAGGCTTTCCAGAGGCATCTGACTGGCTACTGTGAGAACAGGATGGTGAAATGGATGGGCCTTTGGTCTGATCTAGCAGGGCTTTTATTACGTTTTTCTGATTTGCTGTGCCTTCTTCAGAATAAAGGAGTGTTCCCTGGCATCTATGGATAGGGCTTGGAAGGATCCCTTGTCAAAAACCATGGGGAGCTGCCAGTGAGCGTGGAGTAATGCAGAACTAGATGGACCAAAAGTCTGATTCTGTATAAGGGAAATTCCCATGCCATATTGGCATTGTTTAAAATGGTAAAAGCACAAATAACTGGTTAAATGCCATTCCTGTTTTATTTATATCATAATATTTTGGAAACCGCTTGATTTGTAAAACAACCACCACCTCAAAGCAGTATCCAAAAAGATAAGACAATCAAATGAAAAAAGAATCTTGTGTTTTGACAGTGAACATATTGTACTCTGCTCTTTCTCTCTCTAAAAATCATGCTGTTTTGTTTGTGGGCTTGTGATTTTGTTATAGGAATTAGGATTTGCTTTCCATCTCACGATCCTCATGTTTTTGCATCATACAGTGTAACAGATGAATGCAACATAGCCAGATGTGTACTTTACCTAAAGGCAGATGGAGGAAGGTAACTGATCAGATTGTTTGATATTTTTCTTTTCCTTAGCATAAGCAAAGGTTAAGGCAAAGCTGACTGCTACTTATAGTAAGAGTCAGTTCATAGAAAGTGTCATTGATTAGCATATCTGACTTTTTTAATAATGCAGAAAGCATCACAGGCATGTTCATTTGATGGTAATATGATGATACTGTGAAAATTGGACAAAACTTTTTATTATTATTTACCTGACAGAGATGCAGCTATCATTAGGTTGCTGGGTTGTCTGCTTTCTATATCTCCTCCATCATCTCTCTAGCTCTAGATTAGAGAAATGAAACTAATACGTACCACCACATTAATCTAGAAAAGATTTATACCTGCTCCTTATCCTTGTGCATCAAATATTCCATCTGTGTGCAAAGATCTGCATATGGTTCAACAAGCTTAGGTCCCTCTAGGGCATGATCAAGGCTTTTCAGAATAATGGCTTTAAGGGCTCACAGCAGTATTTCCAATTATGCATTTCATCCCATTGCTCAATGAGGAAGTCGTATAATGCAAGTAAATCTCACACTTCCTGCTTTTTAAGCAATTGTACAAGGCCATCACAGTTCTGAAACCTCCCTATCCAAGGACTTGCACCTTGGAGCGTACATTCAGTCTTGTGTTGTTGAGGCTGACAACTGCAACAAGGCTATTTAAAACAGAACAAAACAAATTCTTTATTGGTTCTTAAACAAATACAAGAACTATTAAACACTTATCCAGCAGCACATCTAATGGTGCGTGTGCTGTTTCTTGACTTTAGACATAAAGTTACACATCCAATGTTCAAACATAGTGCTTAATATAACCTCTCCTCTGAGAAGATAAGAATGGTTGGTATAGCAAAGTCTTTATTTTGGTCATTAACATAGTTAACGATTTGAATGGCTTTTTTTCATGTTCATGCTGATGTTTCTCACTTTGCTGTCCCAGAAACACTCAGTGGTGTCCTTGTCTCCATTAGATTGCAGTGTAAGCTTATGGATAGCTTAGTATTCCTGATCCTGGTCTGTACTGAGAGGGCCAGGTAGAGGATGGATGTCTTTACCTTTGTTCCAAAGAAGAAGAAGAAGAGTTTGGATTTGATATCCCATTTTATCACCACCCGAAGGAGTCTCAAAGCGGCTAACATTCTCCTTTCCCTTCCTCCCCCACAACAAACACTCTCTGAGGTGAGTGAGGCTGAGAGACTTCAAGAAGTGTGACTAGCCCAAGGTCACCCAGCAGCTGCATGTGGAGGAGCAGAGACGCGAACACGGTTCCCCAGATTACGAGATTACCGCTCTTAACCACTACACCACACTGGCTCTAGAAATGGATTAGACAAGCTTCCTTGGGAGATGGAGTTCTGTATAGTGGCTTAGAGCACAAATTGTGAGCCAGGAATAATTTAGATGTTGCCTCCTCATGAACTCACTGATAAGCCACCATTGTGTCTGCTGCCACTCTTCATCTGTGTTGCGTGGCAAGACCCTCAAGCCATTTACCCATTAGAGTAAATAAATTCACACAGACACGGATATTTTGTTTAAGGTTTCTGGACAAAAATTTGGTTACACCTTTATTGATTAAAGGAATGAGAGCGGTATTGGCTTAGGCATTGGCAAGACTATATCTGACTCCTGTCCCCTTTGCAGGAAGTCTGTAAGGGTAAACCACCCAAAGGGAAATTGCTTTCGGGGAACCCGCCTGCATCTCCCCTGGTGTTCCCGGAGGCCTGGCATGGCCCTCACCCTTCAAGTGGACTTCGGACAGGAACCAGGCCCTGGTTTCCTTTAACGGAATACCCTTGGAACTGGAGGGGCAGGCGATGGCCGACCTCCCCTCCCCCATTCACCATAAGCCCAATGCCTAACCGCCAAACCTTACAAAGTTGTGGCCCTTGCTAAGAGGTAGGCAAAAACCAAGTGGCCTGTGCCAATTTGCCAATTGGAAAAAAATCCTACCTGGCCCCCAGCTCAAGCCGGGCAACCAACCAAAGCCCAAAGCAAAGCCAAAGGATCTAAATTAAAGGGAGAGAGGGTGGGTGGGTGTTTGGCTACACAAAGCAGGAGCCAAGCACACATTGCGCTGCCACTTTTATACTTTTTCCCACTAATACCCTTTGACATGATTGGGCAATAGCCCTGGGTGATTGTGGTGCCACCCTGGCATGAGGGCGATAGCTCCACCCACGCCAGGGTGGGCGGAACCAGGTTGAGAGCCTGTCTGCAACCAGGACCATCTATTAAGATGATCCCATTTATGGGAATGCTAGTGTTGACAAACCTTACAAGGTTGTTTTGATCTTTTCTGCCTTTCCTAGCCTAGCATCCTCCAGCTGTTTCCAAACTTTCCCAGACTGCTGTCATCCATATCTTTTGGATCAGAGCTTCCAACATTCCAGACCAATGACCACCCTAGCTAGTTCTGATGGGATTTGGAGTTCAACAACTTCTGGAGGGCACTAAGTTGGAGAAAGACTGGAATATCAAGGAATGAAGTATTTTGCATGCTTGAAAAATGTCCTGCATGCATATTTATGCAGTGTGGCTGAGTGGATGATTTCTAAAGCTCGTCACTAGATCTGAAAATGTGCAGTTATGCCATAGTCAGGAGGTGGAAGTGCTCTACAACAAAGAAGCATTGTAATGTCTTCTCTAACTGAAAGTGCAAAACATGGTTCTTGAGTTGCGCTCTGTGATGGTGGGTGAGGTGAGATCAGCAAATAGCTGCTTGTGCTGGAGGGAACATGTTAAACATTTAAGGGTCGCATCTGTTACAAGATTTCAGTAACTCAGCAAATATGTCCAGTGATCAATTATTTAATTAGCATAGTTCTATAACTAGACATATTTCAGCAAAATCAATAAACCAGCCATTGTGTGTGCTAATTAAATGCAGATCATTACAGCCACAATTGTTGAGGAAAACTACATGACTGGTGGATGGGATGAGTTGGTTAAAGGGTGAGGTCATTTCCAGTTCATAGTAAGCAGCAGGTCAGAGTTAGTGGATATGAATGGAGAGGGATGGTCTTTGGGGGTGGGTGATTTTCATGTGGGTTTATTTTTTTGGAGATTTCAGTGCCTAGAAAAAGAGAAAACCATTCCTGCTGTTTCAGCTGCTGTTAAGCAATAATCTTGGTCTGTACAGAGTATTTAAAAGGGGTCAGACCCTTTACTTGGAATGAAAAGGAGGAAAAACTGCTGAGGGTTTTTAATTCTGGTTGCCAGGCCTCTAACCAGAAATTAAGTGTATGTGTGAATTTGAATCACTGATGACATTCACCCCATACATTTAAAACACAATGACACAATTTTCAACAGTCATGTCTTCCCCTAAAGGTTTCTGGAAAGTGTGGTTTGTTTAGGGTGTTGAGAGTTGTGAGGAGACTCCTATTTCCCTTAGCCCCAAACTATAGTTCCCAGAGTGCCATGGGAAGTGGAACTACTCTGAATGGTGTAGCTCTTTGAGGGGAATAGGGGCTGGCTAAAAACTCTAAGCACCCTTAACAAGACACAGCTCCCAAAATTCCTTGGAGGAGTCCATGGCTGTTTAATTTGGTGTTTAATGCAGTGCTATGAATGTGAAGAATATCATTGCACCAGCTGGCCACTGCTATCTCATCCTCAGTGTGCCATGGCCCAGTGCATAGGTATGGGACACAATTTGATTCGGTGAGCATACCTAATTCATATCTTCCTGAAATAATACACAAAGGGGAACAGAGTCATCCTTTAAAATTCACACTTCTCTGAATTTTGCAGTGCTCTTCTACAGCTAAGCAACGTGTACAAAAATGTATACATTAGAATGGAAAGACACAGTAAAAATGACATATAAAAATGCATTCTATTACGGAAATTGCCTTGTAAAAAACGTGTTTTAACAGAAATTCACACTAAAATGCTAATGAATTTTTATGGGGACCTTTTCGAAAGCTCAAAATAAGTGGACAAATTAATTTAAAAAGGCCCAGTGCTCCTCAGGTCACAAATGGCTCTTTTTCTTCAAGTAATTCTCCAATGGATAGACAAGTTTTTAGATACGTTTAAACAACAAATAATTGGGAAATGGTCAGGTGTTTGTTTGTTTTTTAATGCCATATTCTAGTCATATTGGTCCTTTTAGTTTATATGGTCAGAATGTCTTAACCCAGGGGTAGATAATGTAGTGCTTCCAGATGTTGCAGAACTGCAATCCCCATCATCCTGAACATTGAACATGTCTGGGCGGTTGAGGTCCAGAACTTCTGGAGGCTGCCATGTTGGCTACCCATCTTCACCCATCTCCCACTGCCCCTTAAGAACAAAACAAGAGCCTTGTTGGTTAGACGAGTCGTCCATGTAGCCAAGCATCCTGTCATCACAGTGGCCAACCAGATGTTTTTGGCCAACCAGTTACCTGTCCCTATTTTAACTCCTGCTTTTGTTTATTTATTTTTGTCTGCATTTGCATTTGTAGTGTTAAAATAAACCCTGCAATTAAAAATCTTCACTTAATATTTTTTTAAAAAAATGCTGTAATTGGATATTACAAAGCACATTTGTATCTCGTTGAAGCATCAGTAATGAATAAAAATGGAATTAAAATGTTAACAAGCCTGCAAAAACAGCATATTAACTATAGTATTTAAATTCATAATACTAATGGTCATAATAGTTGTAACGTCTTCCTCCCCCCCTCCCTTGATGTTAAGAGTAGGAATCTTAACTAAAACAAGACACAAGTTCTCTGGCATGAAACAAAGCCTTGGTCTGCATATTGACATACAGTGGTACCTCGGGTTACATACACTTCAGGTTACATACGCTTCAGGTTACACACTCCGCTAACCCAGAAATAGTGCTTCAGGTTAAGAACTTTGCTTCAGGATAAGAACAGAAATTGGGTTCCGGCAGCGCGGCAGCAGCAGGAGGCCCCATTAGCTAAAGTGGTGCTTCAGGTTAAGAACAGTTTCAGGTTAAGAACGGACCTCCAGAACGAATTAAGTACTTAACCCGAGGTACCACTGTACATATCTATATAATCCCTTAAGGCAGTGGTAGCTGTTGTAGTGTTCTCAATATGTTGTTGGGACTGCAACTCATATCAACCATAACTTGACACTTGGTATCACAGATTTTACTTTTAAAATTAATTTATGTAGATGGTGACTTACAGCCTACTCTTACATATTTCTACTCAGAAGTTCACCATGTTGAATTCAGTGGTGCTTACTCCCAGGTAACTGGGTATAGAACCACAACATTAAGGCTTTTTCATTGCAGGGCTATAACTCGAACAGATAAAGAGCCACCTGCAACCTAAAATGCATGGTTATTCCAATTTACATTGAACTTTGAACCAATCTGTTTCTGCACTCATTATAAGCTATTTGTGTATTGTTTTGGAGTTTTCCTGTTGTTGGATAGCATACCCCTAGAGTGGGACTACTTTGATGTCTATATTGTGCTGCATTTACTTTTCCTTATGTTATGTGTAGCTGAGAGACACTGTATGGAATCTTTCTTCCTGGAAGTTGTTTTGGTGGAAAAAATGACAAAGCATCTGTTGGATATGCTGCATGTGCTTTGGGACAGGAGGCTGGAACAGATTATCCACCAAGAGCACAGAGCCTATATTACTGGTAGAATCATAGGTCACGTTTCTTTTCATTTTCGTGGCTTAACACTGAAATACAGGCAACCCCTGATTTGCATGTGGGTTGCGTTCCTGGGCACTGCACAAGTTGGTGGAGAGTGCATAACACACCCACACCCAGGTCACACCCCATTCTGCCCTCTTCTGCTCCGTGTTCTGCCCTCTTCTGGGTCCAAAAGGGCCTGTGCATCGACGGTCATGCATCACTTGGAAACATGCAAAATGTTCGCCACCTGAATATGAAGAGAATAAATAGGTGAATATTTTCAAAGTGAATACTTTTCTCCATCCACACTGGTCGAGAAAGTAATCCATGTATATTTGGATGAACATGTGTTACACTAAAGGAGGGGTGGGGAATACCTGAATGAGTGTCTCTACTCCCATTGTTCTGCCCAGACACTGATGTCCAGCTCTGAGGGCCTTCTGGCGGATCCCTCCCTGCGAGAAGTGAGGTTGAAGGGAACCAGGCAGAGGACCTTCTTGGTAGTGGCGCCCGCCCTGTGGAACACCCTCCAATCAGATGTCAAGGAAATAAACAAGTACCTGACTTTTAGAAGACATCTGAAGGCAGCCCTCTTTAGGGAAGTTTTTAATGTTTGATGTTTTATTATGTTTTTAATGCCCTGTTGGAAGCTGCCCAGAGTGGCTGGGGAGGCCTGGCCAGATGGGCAGGGTATAAGTAATAAATAGTTGTTGTTGCTGTTATTCCCAGCCCACATGTACCTCACTGCCCGTGCTCTGCCCTTTGAAGTGCTGTTGCCTGGCTGGAATGTGTCCTTGACCCATGATGATGCCTCTTGCATGCCTGGATGGAGAAGGCAGTGGAGGTGGGTGGGTGGGAAATAGAAACCTCTGAGCTTTCTGTAGATGGACTTGGTCCCAAAAGGTACCACTTTGGACTGTATACTTGAATGCCACTCACCCATATAAAATCTTGCTGTACATAAGCTTGAACTCCATGGCATGCATTTTAGCACTATGTGCTCCATGTTCAGTGGGTCTTTTGCACATCTCCAAATGGTAGGGTTAAGCAAAAGCTGAACCTTCTTGATTCTTGTAAAAAAACAGTGCAGTAGTAAATCTCTTCCATGTCCATGGTTTTGCAAATTTTATATAATATTGAACTCGCCAGAGAATATGCTGCATTTGAAAAAAAGATGGGTTGGTAGTGGCGGGCCGGGGGAAATGAAGAAAAAGGATCTGGCTACTACCCTGTCTTTAATCTTTATTATTTTCCTAGGCATCACTGGAGGAGGAAATAATGTTAATTTGGGACATCTCATCTATATCTTACAAAGGGGCGACAATTTTATATAATGAGCCATAATGGTGACAAAGCACCCTTTCTAATCTTGTGGGCAAACACTGTGTCATTCCCCCCTCCCCCAATTACCTGTCTCTTTATTGAGTATAGCAAGAGATGTAGGATGTATAACAAAACACAGGATAGAAAGCTTGAATTCTTTCTTATTTGTCTCCTATTGCATTTGCCTGACCCCATAGAAGCAGAAATTGGGACCAGCACTAGAGTGAATTAGAGCTTAAGAAGAGACCCATTGCACCAGGCCAAAGTCACGTCTAATTTAGCATTCTGTTCTCACAGTGGCCAAGCAGATGTCTATGGGAAGCCCATAAACAGGGTCTGAGTGCAATGTCCTGGCATTCAGAGATGGATTGCCTCTGACTCTTGTATTGAGGTGTGTGTGTGTGTGTGCGCGCACACACAGAGATAGTGTTCAGTGACAGAGAAAAATGAAAAAAAGAAAAAGAATTGAGAGATTAAAGTTCATGACTTTTTGAGGAGTGTCTTATCCTTTTACTATATCCAGTGGCATAAAAAACAACAACCACTATCCTTTTATATGTAGTGGGAAGAATTCCTTCACGTTAAATAGGCCTGTTAATCTGATATAAAATAGGCTAACTCAACCTTAAAAAAACAAACTAACAACAAGCAGTGTGCACATATGCTGGTGCCCATGTCAGTTTGAACAGTTCCTTCCCAAAGGTAGTGTGCAAACTCATGTACTTTCAGTAATTATCTCATTCTGTTGCAGTCTCCCTGAAGTCTTTGTAATTGCTCCTCTTGCTTTAAAAAATAATAATGAACACCTGCAGTTTTAAAAATACCTGTCACTGAAGTAGTTAGGCCCACTGGGAGTGTCCTGTTTTAGAAGCTTAGTGAGTTGTTTCATAAGAAGCTTCTCTTTGTTTCATGATGCATATATCAAATAAGTTTTGTTATTCTTGGGCATATTGGATTATGAAGTTTGGAGGGGGGGGCAAAACATATTGCATTGGTTTGATCGGTTTCTCACCTTTTCTGAACAAAGCTTTAAAAGTTGCATTTTTGCTTCACAGCAACCCTTCAAGGTAGGCCTGGGAGTGTTAGTGACTTGCTTAGAACTGCCTTGAGAGCAAATTCTGTTTACATGGTAAGAGGGTTGTTGTGTATTTTCACTAGTATTAGTTGCATTTTTAAAGAAAAGGAGTACAATAGAAGGATGTGTTTCTAAATGCACAATATATGCGTACTAGGGAATCTTACCTAATCATGTCCCAGATGTATGACCTATGTGTTCCACCTAGTGCCCTCTTATGACACTGCAAGAAGATTTTGGGTGCTCTTTTTGTATCATATACTGCACTTTTTTCTGTCTCTCTTTGAGAAGACAGAAAAATTCTGACCAAGAAATTGGGGGCGGGGTATATGAAACAATGCATAGTGGCCAGAGAATGTACATAATGATTGAAGAATGTACAACATTTGGTCATATATTCATATTCCTCCGTGTCTCTTGTAGTTTATGCATACTTCCCTCTTTGTGGAACCCCCCCCCCCATTCTCCATGAAGGTCGGTAGATATGCACAATGGCCAGCTGTTAATGCACATTAACCTCTCAGCTTACATTCTGCTTATTGAGAGAGGGAGAGAGAATGAATGTGTTGTTTATAATGCTGTATTATATGGGACTATTAGGCCTAATCTTTACCTAAGAAGATTAACTGCAGTAACTTTGGGTTGTGCTTTTGGAGGAACGTTTTCACATACTGGGTGTGCATACATGCTGACCAGATTCATTTATGTTTCTGTGCAGCTAATACAGTCCTTGACTTACTACTGTATTTGGCTTTGCATGATGAGATGTTAACTTCAAATATTGTAGACCAATGCATGTGAAATAAAAAGTTTTCTCACTATTTGTATGTACCTGATCCAGGACTGGCTGGCTGGCTGTGAATGAAGGTGATGGTGTGTTGTTGTTTGTCTTGTTGTTGTTTTGAAATTCATATATTTCTTGGGGAAGCATGCATTCTGGCTGGTTTCTTGGATAATTGAAGTGTATTGGTTTACAACTCAACCAAGCCTCTGTATAATCTATAAGAGCCTGCATCCCTTAAGAAAAGGAAGGAAGGAGACCTCCAAGTACACAGGACACATACCTCTTTTTCTTCAACCAAGCCCCAAATGGTTTTTGTGCAATTGTTGCCTTGTTGCTTCTTTTTTCTTTTCTTTTCTTTTTGCAACCCACAGGACTGTGCTGCAGTTTGCAGAATTAGGTCCTGCTTAGTTAAGCGGAAGCTTTGTCTTTGTGTCTCACTCTGTACACATACAAGTATGATAGGAAGCAAGTTCACTTCCTTGGAGACACAGGCTAATCCTTTGCACACTTGTTTAATTCCCATTGGAACAGGGTGGGACAAGCAAACATGACGGGGGAAAAATCTATAAGTGTATAGAATCTTCAAAGCGCAAGGCCTTGTTTATTTAAAAGATTTTTAAAGTAAAGGTTCCTAGTTTGCTAAGCAAAAGTGTATTTCTCCAGGAGATTGAAAGTAAATAAATGTCTGTTATCTTTGGTAGTGTGTGTGTGTGTGTGTGTGGCAGAAGGCAGAACTGAATGCATTTAGGGCCTGCGGGCATATTTGCAAACAGTAGAAACTTATGCTCATCATGCCCAAAAGGTCACTGCTGCCTCTACTCTTGGCTATAATAGAACACTTTTTTCAAGCTTAATTTCAGTGGATTTGACCCTGTGGGCTCCAGAGAAAGCCTCTTTAGGTGTATGGGCACCCTTTGGTGCCACATTGGCAATCACTGGCATTATGAACTATTCTGTTAGAATACATGGTGACATCTTCTGAGCTTACTTACTATTCTCTGGGTCTAGTAGAAAGCCAGTGGTAATAAACAATTCTGTGACTTACTCAGATTCAAGGTTCTCAGATTCTTGAAGAGTCCTGAGAGCCCGCACAGACTTAAAAACAAACTAGTTTTCCAACCAGGCTGCACCTCTGAGTCAGCAAGCCTCCTGGGTCACAGCTGTTTCTTTTAAAAGGGCAGTGTACCACATGTTTAATTGATAATGCATACAGTACACATGGGCGGGACGTGGGTGGCGCTGTGGGTAAAAGCCTCAGTGCCTAGGGCTTGCCGATCGAAAGGTCGGCGGTTCGAATCCCCGCGGCGGGGTGCGCTCCCGCTGCTCGGTCCCAGCGCCTGCCAACCTAGCAGTTCAAAAGCACCCCTGGGTGCAAGTAGTTAAATAGGGACCGCTTACCAGCGGGACGGTAAATGGCGTTCCATGTGCTGCGCTGGCTCGCCAGATGCAGCTTGTCACGCTGGCCACGTGACCTGGAAGTGTCTGCGGACAGCACTGGCCCCCGGCCTCTTGAGTGAGATGGGCGCACAACCCCAGAGTCTGTCAAGACTGGCCCGTACGGGCAGGGGTACCTTTACCTTTACAGTACACATACTAGGAAGAATTAATTCCGTATCCATAACTCCATGGATGCATAATGCATAATACACTTAAACATATTTGTTCCTACTTCTGAAATCTGTTCTTTCTTAATGTATCTGTTCTAATAATTCATGCTAAATTATCAATATGCTAATGGTTTTATATTCAAAATTGGAGGGGAAATATTCATAACTACTTTGTACAGACTTGGGTGTGTATGGTACTCTGGAATTGGACATCCAAACAAGTCCTTGTACTTACTCTAAAATTTTTGGTTCACTTATAACACTGGCATATATGTTATTGTGATGTACCCAGGACCACAACTGAGCCAAAGATCCAAAATGCCTATGCCAGCTTTTGGGGGGGGGAGGGGGGAGACGGACTACAAACAGCATTTTTATGTATTAATAAATAATAATAATCTCTTTCAACTTCAACTTGGATAACTATGGACTCTTATAGTGTCTTTCGATGTTAAAGCAAAACACTCTGCACAAAGATTAGCTAATAAATTAAACCAGTCTCCAGTGTGTTCAAGCTGGCAAAGGTCTCTCAGAGTTATAGTCAGCCTAGGGGAACCTAGAAAGGCTACAGCTGTGGGTCTTTCCTGTTATTTTTAACATCAATATCAACCCTCTATACTTTTGCATGGGAAGTGCAAGTTGTAGCTCTGTTGCATCAGGTCCAGCTCACTGTTGCATTGGAAATTTTTGAACCCTCTGCATTGTCGTTGTCAGCTGGAACTCCCCTCCCCCCAAAAAAAAGATGATGATGATGATGAGCTTTGGAAGAGCTGAATATGCTTTTATCACTTTTTTAATCCTCAAAATAAGGTGACATTTTTAATACTGTAAAGTATAAGGTTAGCTGCTCCATTCAGATGAAATATCTGAACCTATTTCCACTTCCATAGATTGATAGGACACAGCAGTACTTCGTAGTGTGTAGATTTACTTTAAGGATGTTGGGATAAGTTCCCATACTCTTTAATAGCATTCTATTTGTATTTCTTAAAAGAATTAAGAAAAGAATTAAGCGAAGTTCATTTAAAAAAAACAAAAACCCAACAACTACAAGACCCTAAATGCAGTATCGTCCTGACTTATTTCAAATATTGTCCTTTGAACCATGTGCACATATGTATGTGTGTGTGTGTGTGTGTACGTATCGGGAACCTTGTGAGGATGAACTTGGGCATCATGAGGGAAGCATGTAGCTATTGTGCAGGTGTCAGATCCTGCTTGGATGTCTGAGATTTCCTTGATTCTGTGCAGTTGGCTCAATTGCAAAAGTACTGCCCTGTCATTGTTTTTTGCAAGTCTGCAATAATATCTTTGTGTTTGTGATTTTAAATGTAAGTTGACTGGAGACCTTTTAGTTAACAAATTACTAAGAAATCTATAAACAGCAGCAGCAGCAGCAACAACAACAACAACAGATATTCAGTTTTTCACCATTGGTATTTTATTGCATCCTTCATATGGATGGTTACAATTCACCAATCATAATTGTAACAAGCAGCTATGGTCTCATTTTGGGAGTCTTCCCTCTATCAGTTGTCTTAAAAGTGGTGTTCTGCTATTTTGGGGAACAGAAGGGGAGGGTGCTATTCCAGAGTGAGAGCAACAGGTTGGTAAGAAGTAAGAACAGTTAGCTTTTAAATGTCTCTCAATGCAGAGTGGCCCGTGGGAGATGCAAGAATGGGATTATTTCTAATGGGTGTGGGTAGCCTTTTGAGGGATAGAAGTTTTTTTGCATGGTTTGAAAAGCTAACAAAGGGAGCTGTAATGTGTTGAAATTGCTAGGGCTAGGTTTTTTATTCTATTGTCTGGAAGCTTTTTTCCATGGGAAATATCTTACAGCTCTTTGAAAACTGAGCAATTATGCCTTGTGTCGTCTTTATCCTTTTGATACACAAAGGCACATCTTGCAGCCTCTATGAGTTGGGAAGTAGGCTGAGATGTTCCTTTCAGAAAGGTGATTTTCTTTTGCTGGTGGGTTAGAAGTAACACTACCAGGTACTGTACTGGAGAGTCTATCCCACTCGCTCCAGACAAAGCGATTAAAAGTAATAAATCCAAGCCATAATGTTCAACTGTTGACTATTACAATTGCTTAAAGATAGGAAAATAGTTTTTATTCCATCAGGACCTTCTGTTTTAGTTCCTTGTAGGAACAGATTGATCAACCACCAGCCACTGGAATAATTTCGTTCCATTGTTATGAATTGGATCTGGGTAGTAACCACATTCCCAATGTCCCTATGCAGTGGCACAAGAGATCCTTAATGACCCTTGTTCAAACAAAAATCAGAACCAGGGATAGCCCTTAAGATATTGACTGAGGCTGATGGCAGTTGGGAGTCCATCAACATCAAGAACGTACCACATTGGCTGAACTATGGTTCAGATGATTGGAAGTAAATTGCAGTCAAACTATGAGCCATGTATTCTCCCATCTCTCCTTGAATGACAACAAGAAAAGTGAAAAGATCTGCTTTCCACTGCATTCCAGTCAGAGTTCCAAATTGCGCTGGAAATCTTAGAACTGTGGTTGTTCTAAGGTAAATATGGGCAACCTGAGGCCAATTGGATCCCTCACCCTAATGTTATGTGGTTCCTTCCCCAATTTTCAAAATTGGTTTGCAAATGTCCACTCTTGCCAGAGGTTTGAACAGTTCTGTCCCTTCTTCAGCAGCTCACTCACTGGACGAGAAGGAAAAGGGAGAGAGAGAAGAGGTGATATCAGAAAGAGAAAGAACAATGGAACAGGTGTTTGTACAAAGAGCTTCATCCATGCCAACAGTTGGCATGCAGCCATAGAAACAAAAGAAAAAGCCTCAGACGGAGGCAGCCCACTAGTCAACCCAGCTCTGTATCATCTACACAGACTGGCCAGTGGCTCTCCAGACAGGGGACATCTCAAGCCTTATTTGGAGATGCTGGGGATTGAACCTTGGGCCTTCTGCATGCAGAGCAGATGCTCTACCACTGATCTATGGCCCTGAGTAAACAATGTGGCACTTGACAGGGAGAAAAAGAGATTACACAGCTAATCAAATATAACATGAGGGGATGATGGTGTTAGCTAATATCTTCTCATTTGAGTGTGGTGCAAATGTGGGTCCAGAATTCTTGACTAATCAGGAAAGACCCATGCAGTTGGTTTATTCTCTCAGTGCTTGTTCTGTCTTAATTTTTGGTACTTTGTCTCATTTGTCTGGCTCATAATGTTGGATTGAGTGACAAGTTCAGTGTGGAGTTGCAGGGAGGGAACCATGCACTGAGCCCAGCTATGAGGCTTCTTCATCCTTTCGTTCTCAGAAGTAACCTTTCCACTGGTTTTTCCAAGCAAGTTGCAGGGTGGAAGGCCAGCTGCGAAAGAAAGAAAGGTCCCTGTGATCAATCTTGCCCATGTGATCGCTTTGCTCCTGTTGCCCTTTCTCACCTGCCATTTGTATGAGATCACACCAGGATGAAGTAACCTTTACATGGGGGTCCTGTGATAAAATGGATAATGTGTTCAAGCTGGTATAGAATGCCCTCTCAGATTTGAATCTCAATGGGTAATCTTAGGTTAGACTGGAGAGTGAGTGATTCATCTCACAAGATGGATGTGTGGATACAGTGTGGTGTAGTGGTTAAAGTGCTTGACTAGGACCTGGGAGACCCAGGTTCAAATCACTATGGTACCTTGGTACCTCGGTTTACGAACTTAATCCGTTCCGGAGGTCCATTCCAAAACCAAAGCATTCTTAAACCATGGTGCGTGCTTTCTCTAATGAGGCCTTCTGCTGCCAGTGTTTGGCTTCTGTTCATCTTCTGGGGCAAAGTTCGCTAGCTGTAACACCTACTTCCAGTTTTGTGGAGTTTGTTGTCCAAAGTGTTTGTTAACAGGGTTGTTCGTAGACTGAGATACCACTGTACACCCATGAAACTCACTGGGTGACCTTGGGCTTGTCACAGTCTCTCAGCCTATCCTTCACAGAGTTGTTGTGAGGATAAAAATGGAGAGGAAGAGAACCATGTATGCTATCTTGTGCTCCTTTGAGGAAAGATATGCAGGATATAAATGTAATAGTTAGTAAGTAAGTAAGTAAGTAAGTAAGTAAATACAGTAGGATAGTTACTATCCCAAACTCTTTGGAAATGGAATTTATTGAATTCTAAACATACTTACAAGCTCCAGAGCTCCAGATTTGCCTCTGCACCATTTCATTTACTCCAGTGCATAGCTACCTGTTGTACACAGCTACCTATTGTATTACAAGTTGCTAGCTATTTCAGATGCTGTTTCCATTATTAGTTTTATAAAGTGAGCAGTGACATGGGCCTAGTAATCGCAGAGGGGGTATACTGTGTCTGTGAGGCTGCAGGGCATGGTTGAATGCTCCATTTAAATGAAATCCCTCATATAGAAAACTAGTGTGCCAGTGAGGATGCAACCAGACCTCCCTCAGCTTTTAATGAAACATCAGGTTTGTTCACACATAAGATGGGTGCAAGCTGACTCTACACATGAAAGTGTGCACACTTGTTAATTTGTGCAGGCCAGCTACTGTGTACACCAGGCATAGACAAACTTGCCCTCCAGATGTTTTGGGACTACAACATCCCAGGACCAGTGGTTAGGGATGATGGGAATTGTAATCTCAAAGCATCTGGAGGGCTGAGTTTGACTATGCCTGGTGTACACAGTCTGTGTACATTCACTGAACCATTTAAGTATACATGCAGACAGGTTGTACACTCATTGAATGTAATGTGTGAACAGCCCTACCATGACCTTTGGTTGAGTGGATGTCATGCCTTCTTTTGAAATGCATGTACCGGTACATTGCTCTTCTGTGCTGCAGTTTTATTTTTCGCTTGGAGATTTTTAATGTTATCTATCTATCATCTATCTTTCTATATCTATTGTCTATCTATTTATCATCTATCTATCTATCTATCTATCTATCTATCTATCATCTATCTAATTTTGACATTTTTGTGATCCCTGGGTGACAGGTGGTCTAGAAATGTTATGTGCATGTGTGTACTCATGCACACACGTATATACAGCTCTTTATTGTTTACATTACATTCCTTACTTGACCAAATGCCACCATGTTCACATGCCCCTGTAGCATCAGCAAATATTATTTAGTCGCCTAGCTGACATGGTAACAAAATAATGAGGGAAACATTTCAGAGGGGTAAAATATATATTATAATAGCCTGCTAGACTAGCAGTGCAGAATACGCACTATTTATTCTCCAGTGTTATTTTTATGCTCATTTGATTTAATGTCAAATTAAATGTAACCAAGGGCATTGGCAGAATACTTTGAACAAGGGAAAGAGAGAGAGAAAGTGAGTGCCATTCATTATCCCCAGGCTGTGGAATTGAACAATTAGTACTCAGATTCCATAACAGTGATGTGAAAGCTTTATTATTATTATTTTTGTAAACAAAATAATCTAAAGGCATTAATTTTGTTGACTTTACCGTTGTATTTAAGTTGTCGTTTATTATTTGCTGAGTGCTCTTGTCATTCTTTACACAATGAAAGCAAGAAAGTAGGATCACAGTGGCTCCCTACAGGCGTTTGGAATTGGGAGGGGTATTAGAAAGACTGGATTATTTTCGTTCCCTTTGTGTGTTTAGCTATAGAAATTGCAAGTTGTTCGTGTAACCAGTGAACCCATGAATGCCAGAATATAACCCTCAACCCAGCTCCTAATCAGCTGCACCAGCATCAATACAGCTTGGCACACTGAAATGAAAACTGGTAGGTCTCTGCTAAGCACTTACTTGCTGTTGCTGCAAGTCTTTGAATCAAGCTTTAATATTCTAAGATGATTCTAATAATCCAGGGCAGAAGCTTTTTAATGACCTTAATGACCTGCTGTTGAGCTCGACCACATTTCAGGAACCCTCCCCCTGGGAACAAAACAAATCATTACACATTGGATTTGTTTTCCCAGTGGCCATTTTGCCACGTCCACAAACCTCCTAAAAATCTTGCATTTTATTTTATTTTTTTAAAAAAATCTTGACTCAACTGCCTTGCTTAGAAAGCAATTATAGCATAAGTGTGTGTCTCCACTCTGTACAGCTACAGTAAGAGAACATTAAAGGCCAATTTAGAATTATATCAGGAAGTTGCCTATATGTTGCTTAAGCCTGTGAGTACATTCCTGTAGCTATTTTATTATATACAGACATAGGGTAAAACATAGGATACTTCAGTTTATTATGTTATTTCACTTCAATACTTTCTCAGTTGTTGCACAACTGTTGCCGTTTAATACTTTGGTTCTTAACTTAATACTTTGGTTCTTAACAAGGTTCCTGTCAGTTATGCACCCCTTAGACAGCCCCACTCCTGGGGTACTCCAGGGTTCACTGGTTTGGGAGTCTTCTCTTTCTAGAAGAATCTCTTCCCTCCTGACTGGAATGAGACCTGAGTAGACTGTCTCTTTACAGCTTCTACTTCTCCTGTCTCAGCCTCAGCCTCCCAGGTAATTCCTGGCCTAATTACTCTTACAGGACACCACACACTGTCCTTCACACTCAGCTCAGAGTCTCTTTTTTTTCTCTCTCTTTCTTTCTTTCTTTCTTTCTTTCTTTCTTTCTTTCTTTCTTTCTTTCTTTCTTAAAAAAGGTAAAGGGACCCTGACCATTACGTCCAGTCGTGACCAACTCTTGGGTTGCGGCGCTCATCTTGCTTTATTGGCCAAGGGAGCCGGCGTACAGCTTCCGGGTCATGTGGCCAGCATGACTAAGCTGCTTCTGGTGAACCAGAGCAGCGCACGGAAACGCCATTTACCTTCCTGCTGGAGCGGTACCTATTTATCTACTTGCACTTTGACGTGCTTTCGCACTGCTAGGTTGGCAGGAGCAGGGACCAAGCAATGAGAGCTCACCCCGTCATGGGGATTCGAACCGCCAACCTTCTGATCGGCAAGTCCTAGGCTCTGTGGTTTAACCCACAGCACCACCCGTGTCCCCTCTTTCTCTTTCTTTCTTTCTTTCTTTCTTTCTTTCTTTCTTTCTTTCTTTCTTTCTCATGGGAGCCAAATGCAGGCATCCAGGCCTCTCTTCCTATGGCCCTGGACACCATCCCTGCCTGTGCTCTCTTTCCCTGGACTATTTCTCCCAAAGGCCCCACTATCTTCTCTCCTTGTGTGCTTTTGCCTGAATTTAATGTTTCCTTAAACTGTGCTTCTTGCTTGCCTGGATTAGGGAGTTGTGGGTGGGTGTAGCAACCTGACCCTGGTGTTGTTCAATGTAAACTACCATACAAAGGTAGAGAAGCATGTACAGTGGTACCTTGGTTTATGAACTTATCCATTCCGGAAGTCCGTTCTGAAACCGAAACCCTTCTTAAACTGAGGCGTGCTTTCCCTAATGAGGCTTCCCGGTGCCCTTCCACCATTCAGATTCCATTCTTAGACTGAGGTAAAGTTTGCAAACCGGGACACTACTTCCTGTTTTGTGGAGTTCGTAAACCGAATCGTTCATAAACAGGGCTGATCTCAAACCGAGGTACTACTGTATCATGCTGACCCCACCCACTTTTTGCCTCTTGCCCCTTCCCTGCCTGACATCCAACCCATGGAAAGCTGAGAGATACAAACAGCTGAGCTAAATGAACAGCTTATTATAAGAAGCGCTGGAGCTTGTCTTTCTTCTGTTCCCCTGGGAGGTTGCCTATGAGGGAATGTTGCCCTAAACAAAGTGGTCTGCCCTCACCAGCCCCTTGCACGAGACAAGCATTGAATTGCAAAAAATAAAGAAGGGAATAACAGCAAACATCCTATTTAAAACATGAAGCAATGCAACCAAAGAGTTAAATGTGATAAGTGTAAATACTTCAACATATTGACTACTATTGCTTTATAGCAACTCCCACCCACCCCCACAACCCCACTTTCTCTGTTTAAAGAAATCACAAATATCTTCAACACTAAGAACTGCAAGGAAAATGTTTAGAGGAAATGACTCCCTTTTCCTTTGGGCTTGATGTTTGAATTGTCCTTTGATGAAAGTACAAGTCTCCTCCTCCTCCTCCTCCTCCTCCTCCTCTTCTTCTTCTTCTTCTTCTTCTTCTTCTTCTTCTTCTTCTTCTTCTTTGCTCTCTTGTGCTCTAAATGGTGAACTTACAGGTTTTCTTTTAACATTCAAAGAGCACTTTATTCCATTTTCCTAACATTCCCTTAGCTGATGATTTCTGTTTTATGTGACCCCCCCCCCTCAATGTAAGAGCCCTTTCTGGAAATCTGTTGGAACCTAGTGGATGTTTAGTGCTTGTTTCCTTGTTAATTGCTTTGAGGGGTGGGGGGAACAGTTTGCAGCCCTGTGAACCTGGAAAAATAGTTCCAGTTTTGTGCTGTTTTCAGGGTTCGTGACGTATGATGAAATTTGGAGTGGCATAGCTCCTGCATGGGTGAATCATGAGGGAACAGAAGCACTTGTGTGCATAAAGGATGGTGACAGGTCCAATGATGTCCTTTGTTGTGCCACACCACACCCATTGGCATGAATGAAATTTAGCATGATGTGGTGGTATATCAATCTAAAGCCACAGTTATAACCAATAAAACTAATGCACTAATCCTCATGTCTGGGTGTACTCTATTCCTTAAAGGCCTTCTCAGCCCTGCTGGAACAACACCACTCTTCCTTGGCCTGACTGGACCACTGGAATCTTAGCAGCATAGGAAGCTGTCTTGTATTCGATCAGACCATTGGAGCAGCTAGGTCAGTACTGTCTGCACAGACTGTCAGCAGCAACATTCCCAGTCCTGGTGAAACATGCTAGGGATTGAGTTTGGGACCTTCTGTCTGTAAGTCAGATGTCCAACCACCGAGATACAGTTATATGGCGCAACCACACTGGGAATAATGTGCAGTGCTCTGGTTGCTGAACCTCAAAGATGTTTTAGAAAGGAAAACAGTTCACAACAGGAGGAGCAAAATTATGAATGGAATAGAGCAAACTCCCATATAATGGAAAAGTATAAACATTTGGGTTTTTGTTACAGATATGCATGTTGCTCAGTATCTTTACATTCTTATTTTGCATCTATGTATTGGCAAGGGATTATATTTCCCAGGTTTTGTTTTTTTAACAGCTGGAGAACCACTACAAAATATGATGGTAGGCTTTCTTTTTTTGTCTTTTTTGCTTATGGCAGTTCTCTTCTGCAATGCACTCCCAACAATTCAATTGTGAATTTTTTATTTATAGATAGATAGATAGATAGATAGATATAGATATAGATATAGATATAGATATAGATATAGATATAGATATAGATGATATAGATATATAGATATAGATATAGATGATATAGATATAGTTATAGATATAAAAGTAAAGGCACCCCAGACCATTTGGTCCAGTTGTGACCGACTCTGGGTTGCGGCACTCATCTCGCTTTACTGGCCGAGGGAGCCGGTGTACAGCTTCCGGGTCATGTGGCCAGCATGACTAAGCCGCTTCTGGCAAACCAGAGCAGCGCATGGAAACGCCGTTTACCTTCCCGCTGGAGCGTTACCTATTTATCTACTTGCACTTTGACGTGCTTTCGCACTGCTTGGTTGGCAGGAGCAGGGACCGAGCAATGGGAGCTCACCCCGTCACAGGGATTCGAACCGCTGACCTTCTGATCAGCAAGCCCTAGGCTCTGTGGTTTAACTCACAGCGCCATCTGCGAACCATATATATATATATATACACACACACATACATATATAATCTTGTTCCATTGGTTTTTATATTGGTAAACTACTTAGAAGCCTATTTTGGCATTAAGTGCTACATAAATAACAATGACCATAAAAACAACAGTAATTATATGGGGCCACAATTGAATTCTGAACTCTCATTTAGAGTACATAATCTCTTTGCATGCATGAGATTCCTCCTCTTAGGTTCTGTTCCTGTTTCCATTTTATTGAAATTATTCTGCTCCACATCCATAGTGTATTCATTCTCTTGGCGAGAGAATATTTCAAATATTTCAAAGCTCCAGAAATTACAAGGCTTGAAGGAATTGTGGGGTAAATGAGGTAGGACTCCTTGTGGAAGGGAAGTGGCCCTGCCACTATGGTTTGCCAACAAGCATTAGAAACTGGATTTGCAATTTTGAGGCCATGTTTTGTAATAATTCAGGCTCTTGTTCTTAGCTTGAGGAGGGAAGAAAGAATAAAAAATGTGAAGTACAGGAAATTGCATGAGTATAAGGCAGTTTGGGAGACAATGAAAATCCCATTTCAGAAGAGATTTCGTCTCCCATGGTTACTTTAACAAATGGACTACACCGGTTTGCAGTTTTGTTAATGGTATTTTTCTTATTTCTGTTAAGGCAAGTTATCCCCCCCCCTTTTTTTTTTAAAAAAAGGCAGCTTCTGGAGGTGGTCAACGAAAGCAATCATTGCTATGGCCTCAAATCCTCTGGATAATCAGCAACAGGATTCACAGCTTGCTCGCTTCATCTTGGCAGGAGATGTGTCCCAGGAACCTTTGGATCAACATGTAGGACCAGCTCCTTGCTTAGAACCAACTCCCTCCAGAGTTCATGACCCAGAGCTGGAAGGTATTGCAGATCTGCAAGCTGAAATTCAACAGATTACACTAGAACTTCAAACTCTGTTTGTGGCAAAAGATAGAGGAAACATCCTTTCTTCCTACCACCTGACACATAAATGCCAGGTTCTGACCATGATGAACAGCCACCTAGAGGAAGTTCTGAAAAGGACAATTTATCTTAGGCAGGGGATACGGTTGGTCTGTGCGACACACAAAAATTCAGTTGATGAGGACTTCCACAAATATTCAGACAAATTTTTGGTGTTGGCAGCAGGTTTCACTGAGAAATTAGAAAGCTATCTAAGTCTTATTCCTCAAAACTGTCCAAGTAACATGAAGAGTGCACTAGGCAAAATTAAATAATTGATGATGAAGGGAGAAGAGCTGTCAGGAAAAATTCAGGAATTGAGAAAGGATGTTGAACTCCCAGAAGAATAACTGTGCAATACTTCATCGCTAATCCTAGGGATTATTTAGCAATTTTGTGGGTTCTAGTAGGTGGTCAGAAACTATAAATGAAGACCACAGTGCTCTGATCATTGATAATTATTATTTATCTATTTAATAAAATATATATTAATTTCAGCAGCAATACGTAAGCTGCATGGCTGTGTTTTATTTATTTTACTATAGATTAGAAACAACAGCTATAGGTGGTTAACAACACTGGTCCTACTCGGAATAGATCCACTGAAATTAATGGATATTAATCAGTTAAGTCCCTCAATTTCAATGGGTCCCTCAATTTCAATGGGTCCACCCTGAGTAAAACTTTGCTTAATGCCACCCTTTGTTTTTTATGCAGTGGGACAACTTTCTTAAACCATATAATCCTCCACTGCTCTGCTGCTGCTAATAATACCTTCAAAAAGTCTGTTTGCATGTTTTGTTCTGAATTCCAGGAGTGATTTAACAACCAGTCCCTCTTCCCAAGGAACTCTAGGAAATGCAGCTCTGTGTGGAGAAGAGGGGTCTCCTAAGAACTCTGTTAAGGGTGGTGAGAGTTGTTAGGAAGACTCCTCTCTTCTCCACACAGAGATACAGTTCCGCAGATTCTCTGGGACTATTAAAAGTCGTATAATATTGCTTTAAGTGTGTGATGCAGATGTGCTTACCAAGTATAGGTAAACATTCCTCATTGTTATAGATACCCCACTTTATTTTCAGCCCAGTGCAGACTGCAGGGTTTCAAGGGGCAACCAAATTATGGCTGCACTTTGTGAAGCATGGCAAGAGGAGTGTTGTACCATAAGGAGGATTTACAAGGGAGGATAGCTGAACTACACGCAGACTTAAGGGCATCTTTGCATTTAATCTCCATGCATTTAATAGCGTTCACGGAAGGTGATAATTGTATATGCTGCCAACAAGGCAGGATAGGGTTAAATTCCCCTCTTGCCCAACTTACTTCATTCCCAGTAATGATCATTCTCCCCAGTGGCTGCTCTTTGTTTTATTTTATTTTTTGGAAGAAGCTTGCATGTTAAATGCAAAGGCACATTGAATATCACATCTGGTGTATCTCTCTGGGTAGACATGTTCAGATGCTTTTTCACAAGGTACGATTTGCAATAAACCTGCTTTGTAGCTATGTGTAGGGCCTTCAACAATTTTCTCCTCATCAGAGAGAGAGAGAGAGAGAGAGAGAGAGAGAGAGAGAGAGAGAGAGAAGAGGAGGAGGGGGGAGGGAACCAATCAAGAGTCCCCCCCTCTCATTCCTCAAAGCAAAACACACATTTGAAAACTGTTTTTTTTTTAAAAAAAAAAATCATTAAGCTGTATAGACAATTCCAGGGTAAGTAAATGGCAAAACATTTTGTGCTCCTAACTGAAGGGTCCCGCGGGGGCTGTGCGACTGTTAAATTGTTCTGTTTGACTATTTCCACACTCTGCAAAGTTTTCGTTGGAGGAAATAGATGGCATGTGTGACATTTTACTTTCCGGAAAAAGGCTCAAAGGGAAGAACGTAAAAGGAGGAGGGGGTTTCTATCAGAGAACTCTTGAAACGCTCTCCTTCTGAACACCTGGGGAGTGCCACCCCTCCCCATTCATTAGTTTAAAATTCTTTTAGTATATATACACTGCATTTTCCCTACAGCGGGACTTAAGGCAGTTTGCAAAAATAAAAATACTGATAAAATACAGAAAGCTTAAAAGATAATAGTTAAAAGGGAATTAAATTATAATAGAATAAAAACAATATAAAAACGATTCTGTTAAAGCACAAATAGTGTGGTACTGTTTTTACTGTGAAAAGCCATTTCCATAAAAAGCAATCAGTTCTCAAAAGCCTGTCAAAGTAAAACAGTCTTCCCCTGCTGGCAGAAGGACAAGGAGCCTCTCTAAGGGAAATTCCAAAATCTTGGAGCAGCCACCAAGAAGACCCTGTCCTGTGCCCTCACCAAATGTTCCTTTGAGAGTTATGTGAGTGAGAAAGGGGCCTCCCCAGAAGATCTCAGAGCCCAGGCAGGTTCATATTGGAGAATATAGTCGTTCAGATAGCCTAGATCTAAGCCTCTTAGGCCTCATAGCCAACACTTTGAATTGTGCCTTGAAACAGACTAGTAACTAGTCTGTTGTAGCAGTTTTGAGCACTTTTCAAATGAAGCTCCACATAGAGCCAGTTGCAACCAAGGTGTGTATTGCTGTTGGCAGATCAGACATCTCTAGGAATGGGGACAACTGGCACACTAGCTTTAACCCTCGGCACTGCAGAAACCTGGGTATCCAGGCTCAGAACTGAATCCAGGAGCATATGCTCTGTGTTCAGGGGGAGGGTTACCCCATCCAGTTTCAATTTGTTCACCCTTGTCTAGTCCATTACTGATGTCAGACACTGGTTTAGAACAAAGACAGCTTCCTTGGATTTAAGTGGAAAGGACTAATAGAGCTGGCTGTCATCAGCACACTGGTGACACCAAACCCCAAAACTCTGAGCAACTCCTCCAAGCAGTTTCATGTAAATGTTAAATAGCATGAGGGACAGAGCGGAGCCCTGGATGAGCCCACAGGCCAATGATCAAGGTGTTGAACAGGAGTCCCCCAGCACTACCAGGAAGGAATGGAGATGCTATTAAAACTGTGCCTCCCAAGTCCCATTCCAGCAAGGGCCCCCAGAAGGATACTATAGTTGATGGTATCAGAAATTGTTGAAAGGTCCAGCAGAACCACCAGGGACACATTCCCACTGTACAATTCCTCCTAACATATGTCATCCAAAGGTGACTCTGTCCCATAACCAGGCCTAAAATCAAATGGAAATGCATCTAGATAATCTTTCTCTTCCAGGAACCTCTGGAACTGAGATGCTACCACATGCTCCAGTACTTTGCCCGGCAATGGGAAATTGGAAACTGGCCAAAATTTATCCAGGGAGGGCTTTTTCAGTTGAGATATTATGACTGCTTGTTTTAGGTATGCTGTATTCCTGCCTTGCTTTTTCCCTTTACCACTTGGTCTGTCCCCTACTGGCCTTTTTAATGAGTTAGGAAGGGCAAGAAACTAGCACATGTGGTAGCTCTCACATTTTCAAGGATGCTGTCCACATTCTCAGGCTGCACAAATTGAAAAGTATCAATTATCATTGAAGAAGCAGGGACCAAAGTTATATCCACTAGACCAGTGTCAACTGTAACATCCAAGTTGGAACAGATCTGAGTGATTTTGCCAGCAAAGTACTGAGCAAATTGTTCACAGCGGGCCATCGAGTGGTCTAAAATCTCCTCACGTGGGTAAGGTTGTAAAAGGAACAGCTCTGCTGGATGCAATAGAAGCAGAGAAAAATAGCTTTTTCACTGCTTGCGCTGCCACAGAGTAGGTCTTCAAGTAGACTCCAGCTTGTATTCGGTTGGACGTCTTCCAAGTTTTCCATCAATTTTGATCTGGTCACCATCTCATTTATTTCATCACCACCAGTTCCCTAGAAAACCAGGGGGCTGGCTTGGCTGCATTCTGTGAGAGGAGATGCCCAGGAGTGATTGTGTCCACTGTCCTGGTCATTTCTGTAGTCCAGAGATCCACTAGGACGTCAGTAGAATCACCTGCTGAAGCAACATGAAACTCTCCAAGAGCAGTCAGAAAATCATCTGGATCCATCAGCCTCCTGGAGTATACTGTTTTATACAGCTGCCCACCCCTGCAGAAGCTCTGTGTTCCAGGAAATCTAAACCCCACCACCTGAGCTTGACAATGGAACTGTAGAAAGTTCACCCACTCTTTAAGATCACCAATCCAGTCCAGAAAACTTAAGTCCAGAGCCCTGTTTTCTTAAGGAACAGCCAGATGAGGGGAGAAAAGGCCCACCCATTTGCCCTATGGCACAGAGCAACTTTATGGTTATGCTAATCATGGTGCTTAAGTGTCCAGCTGTGAGGCCATTGTCTTACAGTTGCCCAGACAAAAAGACTTATTTGACAAGCTTGCTGTCATATCTTCTGCTCTCACAGATACAGGAACTCAATAATTGGGACTCAGGGCATCATGCAGGCTGATTCCCCAAGCTTACAACAGTATAGTGTAAATAGACAGCTGTGCAAGCCTTTGGGAAGCAAAGATGCAAGAGGGCTTCAGAGGTGGGAGGGAAGGAAAGAGGGACAGAGACCACTGTTGCTCGCGGCACCCCTGACCATCATTCAAGGCACCCCAGGGTGCCACTGCACACTGGCTGAAAACCACTGGTCAGTAATGTTTCTAGTTGTTGTTCATCAACATACGGAAAGCCCAATATTTCCCACTCCTCCTTTAAAGCCTTGGTATTCAGGTACCTCCTATTGGTCTCTTTTCAAACCAGTCGTCCTAAGATAATTGTTTGGGGCTCGTTGAAGCTCAGTGGTAGTCTTTTCAGTAGGGACTTCTTGCCTTTCGAAACCCCTTCCCAGGGAATCTTGCCTGGTGCCTATATTGATGAAAACCCCACCTCCCACTCTAGCTCTTTAGTAACCTGCAGCTTTTTGAACCTCTGCAACACTGAGGCCAAGTTACTGCATCTGTTTTAGTCACAATTCATCATACAATAAATCTCATGTAAATTTCATTTCTTGTACATCTTAGTTACATGCTATGTTTTCTTTCTTTCATTCATTCACTGCCCTGAGGACATTTCCCTTTCTTTTGCTGAAGGTGTGAGATACAAATTTAGTAAATAAATAGCATAGCATAAATTTTAAATAATATAATAATACGAACAGTAATCCTGCAGGAGGCAGCATCTGGCGTGCCCTGAATAACATGGTAAACTAGAAGGCAAGAGGATTAGTTGCGGAATGATAGAATTAAGCCTGTGTAGTGCTTGCATCTTCTTTGTGGCTGAGTCTACGTAAGGCATTGTAAAGTTGAGCCCTTAATTCACCATCTCACGGAAACAAGAACAAGGGCAGGAAATGGCACATGCTGTGTGTTCTCATTTTGCAATGGCCTTAAGACGACTTGAGCAAGAAACCAATATTAAAATACATTTCCCCTCCCTAACAGTATTACAACTGTAATCTCGCAATCCTATTTTAAGGGGAAACATTTGCCATTTGTGTACGTTGGAAGGCAAAGCTGTGTTCAGCTTAGGCTCAACAATTGTCCTTCATCCTTCATTTCCACCCTCACCACCCCTGGCTTGCCTGTGCTGTGCTTTTCAGTCTTGCATCTCCTTTTGACAACCTGTTTCACAAATATATTAATGTAATTGAACCGATCCTGCAAAGGTACACAGAAGGATGTATGTCATTTATTCTAGCAGATTCTGGAAATAGATGTTGTAATTTAAAGGAGTCAATCTCTCTCTCTCTCTCTCTCTCTCTCTCTCTCTCTCTCTCTCTCTCTCTCTGATGTACCAGGCAAACTTCTTAAAGTTGTGATTAGAAGTCTGGAAATTGAAATCTAACATGCGAATGCTAAGACTCAGTCCCCAGAGAACAAATACCTTATCCTTTTCCTTGCTGTGAATAATAGCAAGAGAGAGAGATGGGGGGGGGGGGGAGAGACAGAGAGAAAGAAAGAGAAACAAAGACAAAAAGAGAATGAACCAACTTTATGCGACTGAGCTGGAATTACAAATATCAAAATGAATTTATTATTGCTTTCCATTTTGAATGACTTTGAGCAAACTTCCCTTCTACCTGCTGGACCAAAATTATATTTGTTTTAAAAATCCACACCAACTCAAAGCAACTCAAAATATGGGTGGGAGAGATCTGCCAGCATGCAGTTTTACTATAATTATAAAACAGTCCTGTCCCCCCACTTGTCTTCCCTTGTTTAGAATTGCTTCTGATATTTCTTTTATATCTACATTTTATTTGTTTATATGTCTTTCATAATTACAGTGCACTATGCATTTGCTAGAAAATGTGCCAGGGTTTTAAAGGAATAATTGGAGAAGGGCTGTAGCTCAGAGAACATGCCTTGCATGCAGAAGGTTCCAGGTTCAATCCCCAGCATCTCCAGGTAGGGAACATATTGAGGCTTATCTGAAACCCTGGAGAGCTGCTGTTGAGCAGTGCACACAATACAGAGCTAGCTGGATCAGTGTTCTGATTCATTATAAGGCAGTTTCCAGTATTCTTTTAATGAAATGATAAGTATACATTGGTAAAGCAAAATGAAGGACATCACCCCCTTTTTTTATATGAAAGGCAAGAGAACATGTTAATGGAGGGATGTAGGAGGCAGAAGAATAGCAGAGTGATGGACTAGGCCAAGATAAATTAATAATCTTCAGCAGATTAAACAAAATACCAGTTCACATGCATATCCCACTGGGCAGAAGCCATCCCCATTAGGTTCTTCTAACATGATGAATGATCCTGTGAAAGCTGTGATTTACATATTAGTTTTGGAACCCATGTGATAAGCAAGCAAGAGTTGGGACTCCTTACCAAATAAATTTTGCTCCATCGCTTGCACCAGTATCCCAGTAAGGCTGTGATGTTCTCCTTGAACAACACAGTCTGGGTATACTATCCCTTGTTGTGTTTTTTTCTGGTGCCAAGCTGCACTGCTCCATTACTTTAATTGCTATTGGTAAGTGCTGTTTTTAACACCGATCTGTGCCATTTTGCTGCATTATGGACTTTTTTAATGGGCTGTAGTTTTTCCATCTAAGTAAATTGAAGTAGACATCTTATCAGCAGGGAGTGCTTCACCTTTTCTTCCATGCTTTTTGTCCTCATTCTGTGCAACTGATGTTCAAGCACGGGGCACAGCTATTTCATTGCTAGCTTGTTTGCCCTCTATTTTCTGAGTGCTACTGTTTTATCAGGGAAGTTAATGCAGCATGTGATTATGAAGTAGGTAACCGTCATAGTATATCTGAAATATTTCCACTCAACTACTTTTTGCCAGATGTTGAAACATGGAAATATGGTGGTGTGTGTGCTTGTGCTGCAAAATGAAATATAGCTATACTGTTAATATATCATTGTTTTTTAAATAGACAAATACTGTATGTGCATACACTTAATAGCAAAGCCCAATAGTTTAACTAAGTATGTCTGTATTGTAGTTCCATATATCATAAAATCATAATATGCAAGCATACAATTGTCTAATACAATCACAATATTGTACTATCATACAAACATAAAATTATATCATACAATCCTAATATCATACAATCATGATATATATCATACAATCATAATACCATAAACAATTGTAATATCATACAGTCATCACACAATCACATACACTCATAACACATTATCATAATATGATATATCACAATCATATCGTACAACCATCCATTCATATCATGCAAACATTCCATATCATACACTCACACACTCACATCATATATCAGATAATCATATCATATCCCGGATTCAAGTTACAAGAAAGGATATTCTGATTAAACATCAGGAAGAACTTTCTGACAGTAAGAGCTGTTTTACAGTTGAAGAGACTGTGTTAGAAGGTGGTTGACTCTCCTTCCTTGGAGGTTTTTAAGCATAGCTAGGATGGCCATCTGTCATGGATGTTTTAGTTGAGAGTCCTGCATTGCAGGGGGTTGGACTAGATGACCCTTAGGGTCACTTCCAACTCTACAATTCTACGATTGTTTGATTTTACAGCTATTGTGGCTCCAAATTCCTTTTAAGATAATGCAGATAGGATTACAGGTTCAATTCCAACATAGGGCTGTTCATATAAAAAACCATCAACCCAGAACTTTGTATTTGGCACAGGATTCAGGATGCTGAGCATTTGGGATTTTGATCCAGGATTAGAAGGAGTGTTCTTATCCAAATGATCATAAAGATAATCAAGAAAATAAGTTGAATATCTGATCCAAACAAAAGGTTTATGCTTCTTATATGGAATTTGCCTGCAATTGGACTTTCCCCCAGTCCTGTGGGAAAACTTGAGGGAAGGCCACCCCATAGCTCTCTCCCTTGTTAATGCTGCAAACCAGACTTACATTGTGTGTGTGTGTGTGTGCGCGCGCGCGCAAGACATTACAAGACATTATTGGGGTGATCCAATTCAGTAACAGCTGCTTGTTACCTGCAAGATCAGATTAGGTTTATGGCCTTTGCAAGTGTTTCGTTTGTGTTAAATTCAGTGAAGTTCTTCACTTTCCTGTCTCGGAGGCAGGTGGTGTTTTCTTCCTAAGTGCAACATTTCTTGATTATTGATGGATACCAAAAGTGACAGAGTGGAACTGATTCAGGGGGGAAATAGCCTTTAATTAAGAGAAGTTGGTAAATATTTGAGAAGGCATGCAACTTGGCTTCTGAGCTTTTGAGTATCTGATTCTGTGCTGGCGTAGACAGCCTTGCCTCTCTCCCCCCCCCCCCCTTTTGACTGCTATTTGAAATCATCAGAAGAGTTGTGTCCGCTTCCCCTTTTCTTGAAAGTATTCTTACTCAACCTAACTAGCAAGTTCCTTGAATAAAACATGATGCTTGAGATGATAAACAATGAAGTCCACTATTTGCAGGCAAAACATTTATTGAATCTCCCCCACCCTTTGCCACGGCAAGCAGGCCAACAAAACCTGTACCTAATAATCTTGCTGTTGCTGTCCATGGTATACAGTTGATAACTAGCTGTGGCTAACAATCAGCATTGAAGAAAAGAATTCCCATAGCTTTTTTATTTTATTTTTGCTTGAAATTGTATGTGTCAACAGCTTGGCTTACAAGGGGTGGAAAAAAAAAGTTGTGCTGTTGGCTCATGTTCATCAAAAGCTCAAGCACATTCAGTCTGTGTTTGACTGACACAGATTGCACGCCAGAGGTGTACTTGCTCGTACCATGTGGGCTTTTGCGCTGTGGAATGATGCACAGGTTTGACACATTGATGTGAACATAACTCTGTGCCCAGATTCTAGTTTGGATCAAAAATGGTGTTGGAAATAATTATCCCCTGTAAGAGAGACCGTCTCCATAGGTCTGACATGATCTATGGAGGTCACCAGTCTACAATTATTAAACAGCAGTTAACAAAAGAAAGGGACAATGGTTCCTGTTGCAGCAGAAACCACTGCCTATTCCATTGCTTCTGATGAGACACACCGTTGAAAAGTATCTCCAAAGTTGGATTTCATGTAAAACACATTAGGAAAAGACCCTATCCCAGTGTTAGACAGGGGTAGATCTACTATAAAACTAATGAAGCTTAAGCTTCAGAGACCCTAATCCCAAGAGGGCCCAAAATAGCTTTAGTCCACATTGCATAATATTCTTGAGTTTAGAAGACCTAATTTGAGTTGCATGACTCTAATTAATTAATTTTTTGCTGTATATATTTCAACAATCCCAAAGTTTGAGAGTCGGTAGCACAGATGTCGTAAAGGTGTGCTGGTTACGAAGGGGCTCCCAAAGCAGTTCAAGCTTCAGGCCCCTCAAAATGTAGGACCACTACTGGTGGTAGAGCATCTACTTTGCATTCAGAAGGTCTTAGGTTAAATCCCAGACATCTCCATTTACAGCTAGGAAAGACCCCTGTCTTAAACCCTCAAAAGTCACTGGCAGTCAATGTAAACAGTACTGACCTAGGTGGACCAGTAGTGTAGCTTTCTGTGTTCCTGGAATAATTATCATATAAAGCATTCATACTATGCTCCCAATCTCCCTCCTTTTAATGCCACAATCATGTGGAATATGATGGGCATGGACCTAGTTTTAGCAAAAGAACAATGCACATGAGGGATGCTGCTGCTGCACTTTTCTGCTACTTGCTAGCCTGCAATCTTGCCTAACTCCCTCTACTCAAAAGAAAATCCCAATAGGGCTTGCTTCTAGTATTACAGTCCAGCTGAAGGAAACAATTAAACATTAGAGAACAGATGGTTGGGAAGTATTGTATGATGAGGGATGGTTCAGCAAGTCAAACCCTTTCCAATCATTTCCAGCTTGGCTTTTCCACCTCCTGGTTTTTTGTTTTTGTTTTTTATGTGATTGGGGTAGACCCACAATTAACACACTGCTACAGTCACCTATTGGTTGGCCCTGAAACGTGGTGTCATTTTCATATTGTGCAAAATGCTGAGATTATGTCTGGAACCAAATCCATTCTAAAAACTTGCATGCTACCATGGCCCTCTACAATATTCAGGTCCTTCTAGGGCAGAGCAGATGTAGGCATTGTACTGCAAGTTTTGAAAGTTAAGTTTCTACACAGCCAGCACAATATATCTGTGGATGTATTTAGACTAACATGAAATTGGCCGATAACCACTACTTATGTGAGTTTAAAGGGGCATTAGATAAAGTCATGGAGGATAAGGCTAATAATGACTGCTAGTCATGATAGTCTGTGAAACCTCTGAATTAAGGCATATGTCACTGGATACCAATGGTTAAGAGATGCACCTACTTGTGGGAGGCACTTATTCCCTTCATGTTCTGCTTAAATGGTTTGGTCACTTTGTGGACACTACACTACATGGATCATTGATTTCATGTAGCAGGGCTGTTTGAATTCCTTACATCCCAAGGCATTTACCGCCAATTTTGTTAACTGTTTTCTTGTTGCTAGACAACTCTTTTTTTCTTCCTCCTCCTTGTGTAACTGTTGCCATAGTACCCCCCCCCCCACCTTCATCCAAGAACAAATGACAGGCAGACCCACACAGCTGTGTCTATGTGAAATGGTTGTTTCCCCCAAGCATTTTGTATTTTTCTTTTCTGAAGTAGGACCCTGTTCCATTTAGTTTACTTGTTGTTGTTTAGTCGTTTAGACATGTCCGACTCTTTGTGACCCCATGGACCAGAGCACGCCAGGCACTCCTGTCTTCCACTGCCTCCCAGTTTGGTCAAACTCATGTTAGTAGCTTCAAGAACACTGTCCAACATCTTGTCCTCTGTCGTCCCCTTCTCCTTGTGCCCTCCATCTTTCCCAACACCAGGGTCTTTTCCAGGGAGTCTTCTCTTTTCATGAGGTGGCCAAAGTATTGGAGCCTCAGCTTCAGGATCTGTCCTTCCAGTGAGCACTCAGGGCTGAATTCCTTCAGAATGGATAGGTTTGATCTTCTTGCAGTCCATGGGACTCTCAAGAGTCTCCTCCAGCACCATAATTCAAAAACATTTAGTTTATTAAGGCATTATAATTAACATGTTGTCACTGTTGAAACCTGTGAGTGCTCTGCTTGCAGAGGGTTCAGCTGTGGGGTGTGGATAATTTTTAGTTCCGAATCACACCTGCTTTAGAAGCTCCCTTGTGGCAGACCACTGAACAGGACCACCCTCTTTCAAACTGCAAAGCAAATAGGGATCTAACAAAAGATTGCTCTTTGGTCAATACATGTGATAGATGAGGGTCAGAAAAGTCCCATGCTTTAGATCAACAGAGCTCATGGAAGGTCATATTTGTATTGATTCAAAAATGTACGTTCAAGATTAGGAGCACAAATGTGAATGACCTGGTCCAAATATTTCCTTGTCTAGCAAAACTCCTTTTTCTTTCTGGGAAGGAGGGTGGGGGGCATTTTTTAAAAAAGACATAACTATGTACAAGTTTCTTTTGCCCATGTTCTAACACTATCTGCAATGCCTCATTATGTAAATAAGTATGAATTGCATTGATAATTTGCAAGTGAAAGTGCAGAGAAGGAAGGATGCAAAAGGGAAGATTAACAAGCCGCTGCAAATACTCCTCTGGGAAGCCTTTCTGAAAATACAGAATGCTTCAAAGGAAACTGAATTCATGAGTGACCTGCTGAGGTTTGCTACTCAGTTGAAGTCCCTTGCTTTCCTGTTGTTCCCTTGGCATACATAAGCTTTGCTAATTTGGATGGGCGCTTGCAGGAGGACACATTAAAGCACCCACACATACCATGAACTGTTAACTAAAGTTGGCACCTTCTATTTAATGAGTTCTACTGCAAGAGGGATGCGGGTGGTGCTGTGGGTAAAAGCCTCAGCGCCTAGGGCTTGCCGATCGAAAGGTCGGCGGTTCGAATCCCCGCGGCAGGGTGCGCTCCTGTTGCTCGGTCCCAGCGCCTGCCAACCTAGCAGTTCGAAAGCACCCCCGGGTGCAAGTAGATAAATAGGGAGCGCTTACTGGCGGGAAGGTAAACGGCGCTTCCGTGTGCTGCGCTGGCTCGCCAGATGCAGCTTTGTCACGCTGGCCACGTGACCAGGAAGTGTCTCCAGACAGCGCTGGCCCTCGGCCTCTTGAGTGAGATGGGCGCACAACCCTAGAGTCTGTCCAGACTGGCCCGTATGGGCAGGGGAACCTTTACCTTTTTTTACTGCAAGTAGGAGGTGTGGCTTAGGATGAGCCACACTGGCAGTGACACAAACCCTGAACTTGCAAAGTGTAGAACATAGAGAGCATGCCCTATATCAAGTTAACTACTTACCCCTGCTTTTAATGGGGGGCGGGGGTTATTCCTTTTTATTTAAAACCATCTTTCTATTTTAAAATACCCTGATAAAGTCAAACATACTTAAAAGGTTTGAAACAATGGGTTGTGTCCAATATGAGTCCTACTCAGGCCTACTGGAATTTATGAACCTAAGTTATCTCCTTTAATTTCCATGCATCTACTCTGAGAAGTGCTCATGTTAGATGCAGCCTGATTAAATCTAAAGATACTAATTAAAATATGAAAATACATCTAGGCAGCAGAGCAGATAGAGTAACATCAACAGCTAAATGACAGCATAGCAATATTGTAGTTAAACATTTTAAGAAGTCTGGATTTTTTAAAAACAGAAAAAGTTTTTGCACAGTGCTTAAAATCTGTTATGCCAAATCTACCTGCAGAGGGTGTTTAATCTGGTTGAGATTAAGCAGGCAAGTTCATTTTGATGAATATGCTTCTTGAGAGTTCACATGTTTGCGGGGCAGGTATTGTTGTCTGAATACAGGCAAATAAATATTGAGGCAGGTAAGGGGAGAGGTACAGGGGTCATTTTAAAAAAAAGATTCTGAGGATCTCTCCTTTTAGGACTCCAAATCAGTATGTCAGCTGCTCAATTCTTCATTTCCATACCAACACTCTTGACAATTTAATATATCAGCATCCTACAGTTTTCTCTTCTGCTGACAAGCCACCAGCACTGTGGTCTTGCGGTTTATCGTTACTAGAAATGCTCTCTGGGATTATACTTTTATATTACTGTGCTGCTTTTCTGTGGTTCATCATTTAAATTAGGTAGCAGAAGTTTGATGATGGTGCATGAGTTTTGCATCCTAGTGATTTTCCCTGAGAGTTTGCAAAGCTTATTTATTTTTTTACATGATCTTATTTCACATTTAATAATATCCCTTTTAAAACTGAGTGGATGAGACAAAGCATTCTCTCTCTCTCTCTCTCTCTCTCTCTCTCTCTCTCTCTCTCTCTCGTGTGTGTGTGTGTGTGTGTGTGTGTGAGAGAGAGAGAGAGAGAGAGAGAGAGAGAGAGAGATTGATTATTAACCAAGTAAAGCAATAGGCTCCTAAAATCCATTCTATTCATGTTTCAAAAAAGAAAATAGAGGTCCTTTGTCTTGGAAGCTTTCTTTCTTTCTTCTCTCATGTACTGGATGGTGGCCCCAATGTTGCCAATGTATTCCATATCTTCTTAATCTGAGTTTCAAATGACTGTTGTTGTTTTCTATTTCTGTGGGGTATAAACTCTACCCTGGTAGTTACAAGGAGACTTGTATAGTGGTACCTCGGGTTACAGACGCTTCAGGTTACAAATGCTTCAGGTTACAGACTCCGCTAACCCAGAAATAGTACCTCGGGTTAAGAACTTTGCTTCAGGATGAGAACAGAAAGCGTGTGGTGGCAGTGCAGTGGCAGTGGGAGGCCCCATTAGCTAAAGTGGGACCTCAGGTTAAGAACAGTTTCAGGTTAAGAACAGACCTCCAGAATGAATTAAGTTCTTAACCTGAGATACCACTGTATTCAGACAGAAATATTATCCCTACGGAAACACCCAGGAGTTCTAGTAATAAATTGTGATTGGAGGTATCTTGAATTTGTTGAAGTTCTGGATGACCACTGAACCATAATCTGTGAGGCACATTCATCTAGGTGGATGGAAATGTATGGAGGCCTGTAGTAGATAGTGCAAATCTAGATAGAACAATGGCCTTACTCAATACAATATACTCAATATAAAATATGGATGTCAAACCTATTACTGAAGGTGTGATTTTAAATGACGTTGACCAACCCTGAATACCACTTGCTGGAAGCCACAGGAAGGAAGTGTGCTCTTATGTTTGGGCTCTGCTTGCTGGTTTCCCACAGGCTTCTAGGTGGACACTGTGAGAACAGGGACTGGCCATGGGTTTAGTTGAAGGTAGCCATCATGGACAAAACTTGGCCATGTGTTTTGATCTTGAATCTCTGATTTATAGGGAGTTTTCCCCTTCCCATCCCTGGCCCAGCTAATACTGCCGAAACAAAAGCAGGTAACTAGTTTCAGAAGGTGTGTGTGTGTGTGTACACATATACACACATACCTGCACTGTGTATAGTGTATATTATATAGCTAGACGGGGAAAATAGCACAGTACACATTCCGATATGAATGCTGCCAGTACAGTTTTGTCATTTAAACACATATTGCTAGAACACTTAAATGGCTGTTAACTTTAGTTTGATATTTTAAACTCATTCCCATTTTAGATGAATAATATTTCCCCCCCCCCCAAAAAAAAAGAATCTATATGGCCTATTCTCTGTTGTGTAATGCTACATGAAAATGTATGTTGGGAAGTAAAAAAGAATGCTGATGAGACAGAGTAGCACAAATGGAGCATTAGGTTGTAGTGCATGTGACGAGCCTTTAAATATTATTCCTCTAGGAAATGTTTTGGGTCATGATTTCTTGGTTTTTTATTATTATTCTACACAATTTGTCCTATGCAATTTCTTCCAAAACAGAGATTAAAGGTGACTGCTCAAAGCAAGCTGTTGCCAAAGACTAGGTAACCAATTTAAAAGGCCATGCCAAGGAAGTTGAGGTATTTCTCCTCTCCATCCCTGTATGGAATTTGGATGTATTGAAGTCAGGAAGGTAGATGCATTGAGCAAAATTCCATTTGCTTATGCATATGAGCTATTTTGCTTACATTTCCACACCTGCAGATTCTTACTAAAGCTGATCCCTGAATTTGTCACGTTATATTGGGCAGCGCTCTCTCTCTCTCTCTCTCTCTCTCTCTCTCTCTCTCTCTCTCTCTCTCTGTGTGTGTGTGTGTTGGCATGAATAATTGTCTGTAGAAAGTCAAACTATTGGCCTACTTAGCTCAGCATTGACTATGTTGATTGGCCGCTGCTCTCAGCCCTACCTGGTGATGTCATAGAATCTTAGAGTTGGAAGGGACTCAAGGGTCATCTAGTTCAACCCCCTGCAATGCAGGAATCTCAGCTAAAGCATCCATGACAGGTGGCAATCCAACCACTGTTTTAAAACATCCAAGGAAGGAGAGCCCATCACCTCTTGTGGGAGTCTGTTCCACTGTCAAACATCTCTTACTGTCAGAAAGTTTTTTTTCTAAATGTTTAGTCAGAATCTCCTTCCTTGCAACTTGGAGCCATTGGTTTGAGTCCTACCCTCCAGAGCAGGAGAAAACAAGCATGCTCCCTCCTCCATGTGACAGCCCTTAAGATATTTGAAGATGGCTATCTTATCTCCTCTCAGTTGCCTCTTTTCCAGGCTAAACATACTCAGCTCCTTCAAGTGCTCCTCATAAGGCTTAGTTTCCAGACCCTTGATCATCTTGGTTGCCCTCCTCAGCACACATTCCAGCTTGTCAACATCCTTCTTAAACTGTGGTGCCCAGAATTGGACACAGTAATCCAGGAGTGGTCTGACCAAGGCAGAATAGAGTGGTGCTATTACTTCTCTTGATCTGGACACTATACTTCTGTTGATGCAGCCTAGAATATCATTAGCTTTTTTTGCTGCTGCATCACACTGTTGATTCATGTTAAGCTTGTGGTCCATCAAGACTCCTAGATCCTTTTCACATGTACTGCTAATAAGCCAGGTGTCCACCATCCTATATTTGTGCATCTGGTTCTTCCTGCCTAAGGGCAGAGCCTTACATTGATCCTTTTTGAAATTCATTTTGTTAGCTTGCACCCAATTCTTCAATCTGTTAAGGTAATTTTGAATTCTGAGTCTTCTGTGGCATTAGCTACCCCTTCCAGTTTGGTGTCATCTGCACATTTGATGAGCATTCCCTCAATTCCTTAATCCAAGGCACTTAAAAAGACGATGAGCAACAACAGACCCAGGACAGAACCCTGTGCCACCTCACTTGTCACTTTCCCCCAGAAACCATTAATGAGTACTTTTGGGGTTCAGTCAGTCAACCAGCTACAAATCCACCTAACAGGTATCTTGTTCAACCCACATTTTACCAACTTCCTTATGAGACTATTATGGGGGACTTTGTCAACAGCCTTACTGAAATCAAGATACACTATATCCACAGCATTTCCCTGATCCACCAAGTTTGTAATTTCATTTCAAAAACAAACAAACCCCAGATTGGTCTGCCATGACTTATTTTTGAGAAACCCATGCTGGGTCCAAGTAATCACAGCATCCTTTTCTAAATGCTCACAGACCAAGTGTTGAATTAGCTGTTCTAGGACCTTCCCTAGTATGGATGTCAACCTCACCCGTTGGTAGTTACCTGGGCCTCCCCCCCCCTTTTGAAGAGGGGGACAACATTTGCCCACCTCCAGTCTGTAGGGACCTCACCTGTACTCCAAGAATTCTCAAAGATAATAAACAAATTACATCTGCAAGCTCCTTTAGTACTCTTGGATGCAGCTCATCAGGCCCTGGATATTTGAATTTATTTAAAGTAGCTACGTAGGTGTCCCTTACTACCTCTTTTCCTATCTTGGGCTGCAGCTCCCTCCTTACATCATTTATTCTGTTATCACCAGGTTGGGCATCACTTTCCTTTTGGGGAAAGTAGCTGTTGAGTAGTTCCGCGTTTTCTCTGTCACCCAACAGCATTTCTCCATCTTTCCCATGCAGAGAACTTACCACTTGCTTGTTCTTCCTCTTACTTTGGACATAGCCAAAGAAACCTTTTTATTTTTAACCTCTATTATTATTATTATTATTATTATTATTATTATTATTATTATATTTAAAAATAATTATAATTTTAAAAATTAGGTTGTTGTTGTTGTTGTTAACGTCTCTTGATATTATTTTTAACCTGTCAGGATTGAACCTTCTGCGTATAACACCCCCTCCTCTGCATCTTTTGTTAGACACTGGGGGAAGCTAGGTCAATTCATTGCCCTTTCTAAACTAGTCTGCTGTCACTTATTTTTGTTCAGTGTGCTTTTCATTATTATTAAGTGGACAAACCTCATTCACCTTCCAAGATAGATATATTTTTTGGGATTTAATTCCTCACATCAGATTTGGGGCATCAGAATTTTGAAATATGACTCAAAATGTGTGTGTGGGAGGGGGAGTATTTTAGGATAAACATATATCTAGAAATGCATGCATTGAGATAAAATACATGTTTAAATAAAAAGTTTGTACATACTTTGTGCTTCTTGCTTCATAACTATTGCTGTTTTCATCTTATGATTAATAGATTAATCAACTAAGAAATCATTGGTAAATTGATACTACAGTGCTACCTCAGGTTAAGAACTTAATCCGTTCTGGAGGTCCGTTCTTAACCTGAAACTTTTCTTAACCTGAGCTACCACTTTAGCTAATGGGGCCCCCCACTGCTGCTGTGCCGCCACCACGCGATTTCTGTTCTCATCTTGAAGCAAAGTTCTTAACCTGAGATACTATTTCTGGGTTAGCAGAGTCTGTAACCTGAAGCGTCTGTAACCCGAGTTACCACTGTACTATAAAATAGCTTTAAAATAAATAAAACAACAAAACAAAACCGTTGTAAGACATCAGAGATCCAAAATGCAGTGTCTGGAAAAGCAATAGCAACCTGCTAACTTAAATATTTTTTTTTCAATTAAAACACCCACATGTGGAGTAAATGTTTGTGACAAAAGAATGGGCTTGGCCTTGAGTGCTTGGCCAAGTGTTCACAATGTCATTCTTAGCTCATTATATCAGATCCTGCAGATAAAGGGATTTAAAGATTAAGAGCCAGTTTAAATAGGGAATCAGCGAGTTATGCCAGCCCGTGCTATGGGGAGCTTGTTGCAGGCCCCGCAACATTGTGTAATCTAACATCCAAAGAAACTGAGAAATACATTTCTTTTGAGATGGGGACATAGCCAGTTTGACATAAAACCACTTGTCATTTGCTATGCCCATTGCAACCTCCTTCTGTTACTTACTAATGTGTTCTATCTGTTCTCGGCTGGGTTCTGCCAGATGGGTGTCACTCTGATCAGCTTTCTATGCCAGCCTGAGTTCTCATATGAGAAAACGGATAGAACTATCTGTGCTTTGGAGAACCCTTGAACAGCTTTGCTTTCTCTCTGGAGCTGGATACAGATTAAAAGAGGGAGTGTGTTTTTGTTTCCTCAAAGAGGAGGCCCAAAAGCACAGGAGCATGTTGGCAGAAGAACAAGGAGAATGGTAGGCAGCTGGTGATTGTTCCTAAATGGACTTGGCTCAGTATACCTGAAGGGGCATCTCCACCCCTGTCATCCAGCCCGGACCTTGAGGTCCAGCTCCAAGGACCTTCTGGTGGTTCCCTCACTGCGAGAAATGAAGCTACAGGGAACCAGGTAGAGGGCCTTCTCAGCATTGGGGGCCCCCCATGGAACGCCCTCCCATCAGATGTCAAGGAGATAAATAACTACAACTTTTAGCAGACATCTGCAGGCAGCCCTTTATAGTGAAGCTTTTAATGTTTGATGTATTATTATGTTACCGCTTTATAGCGGGAAAGTAAACGGTGTTTCCGTGTGCTGCACTGGTGCAGGTTCGCCAGAGCAGCTTCGTCACACTGGCCACATGACCTGGAAGTGTCTGCGGACGGCGCTGGCTCCTGGCCTCTTAAGTGAGATGAGCGCTCAACCCTAGAGTCTGTCAAGACTGGCCGGTACAGGGAGGGGTACATTTTCCTTTACCTTTAAGGCTAGGCATTTCCTTCTTTGGAAGAAGTGGGGATGGTCAAATCTATCAATATTGTTTTCTCATCTCACCCCTACCCTGGTTTTAAACTCAGTTGTCCAAATTCCCACAGCAATTTGCATTTTAAAACAATTTCATAGTCATATTTCCATAAAATTTTAGTATGAATTTCTCCTAATAAGCACAGTTATATGGAATTTTGACTAATAATGCACATTTTTGCAAACAACCTTCTGTAGCATGATGCTTTTTTGTTTTATTTTAAGCAATTTTACGTCCACTTTCCCCCAGTAGATGTATCTGGGTACATAATTGTTTGGTTGAAGCATTGCACCACAGAATTCATAGAAGTGTGGATTCTGAAGTGTGTTTCTGTTTGCATATTGGTTTGAAGTATTTTCTCATTTGTAATTTGAACAAAATCAAATTTCTCCCCTATCTTCATCACTTTGGCTATGGCCAGGAAGCCTCATTGTGCTGCCCGGGATGTGTGGCAGCCAGGACCTCTGACTTACCAGTCAGCATCTTCCCTTGTCCCAAATTAAACTCTGTAATTCAGATCATTGGGGTGCCTCAAAGTGGAAGAAGATGCACTCCAGCAATTCAGAATAAATAGTTTGGAATGACTTGTGTTAACAGCCAAACCACAGACTGCAAAGGAAGGAGGGTGGAGAGTCTTTGTATATGGTGTGCGATGGTATTGCAAATGTGAATGGGGAAAATACTTTCTTTACACACACACACACACACACACACACACACACACACACAACCATGGGAAAGCAGCAAATGGTATGCAAACCGAATGTTGGAAACCTTTTGGGTGAGCACATCCAGATGGAATACTCTGGTGGAATTCCTTGGATGTGTGACTTTAGCTCCTAGTTACAAGGAGATGCTGTGCTACCCTGTAGATGGTCCTCCCTCCCTCTCCCTGAAAACGAAACTTGTGAGGCAGTGGAATTGGCTGGCAATTGGCATGTATTGGCTGGAAGCCTTGCAAATACTAAACAATCTACTTCACTAAGCATTTACAAACAGTAAATGTATATTGATGTTTGCTTGTTTGTTTTTCACTGTGCCAGTGCTCATTGCGAAACAGCCGTTGCCAAATGATATGTTTGAATTTGATGTTCCTTTAAAAAAAACAAAAACAAAAAAAACAGATTAAAACCTCTTATTAGGTTGCTGGCATTTCTTAATCTGTTCTTCTCTTCTCATTTTTATTTCCTAGTTCTTCTTAGTGTTCGGTTGGACAACTCCTTAGCCATTCTGGAGATGGACTTGCTTTCCAGCACCTACCTCTTGGCAGCCTTATTAACCTGTATCGTGTTTCAGTCCGGTGCCCAGGAGAAGAATTATACGGTGCGGGAGGAGTTGCCAGAAAATGTCCTAATTGGCAATTTGCTTAAGGACCTCAACTTGACTCTGGACCCTGATGTGCCCCTTTCGTCACCCCTGCAGTTCAAGCTTGTGTATAAGACTGGGGATGTTCCGCTGGTGCACGTGGAGGAGAATACTGGAGAAATATTCACCACTGCCAACCGCATTGACCGGGAGAAACTCTGCTCTGGCATTTTTAGTGAGAACCGCTGTTTCTATGAGGTGGAAGTTGCTGTCCTGCCCGATGAAGTTTTCCGACTGGTCAAGATCAGGTTCCTGATTGAGGATATAAATGACAATGCCCCTCTTTTTCCATCAACGGTCATCAATATCTCTATCCCTGAGAACACAGCCATCAATTCCCGGTATTCTGTCCCATCTGCTCTTGATCCTGACATTGGAGTCAACGGCATCCAGCACTATGAACTCCTTAAGGTGAATGTTGGTCCTTGTATCTCCCCTGAAAGATTCATCTCCATTATTTCCCCTTGAGTTTCTTAATAATTTCTAGGATCTTGCATTGCATTTAACTATCAGCAAGGGAAGGAACAAGGAAAGATGGGGGTATTGATTGAAAGTGGAAAAGTGAAAATAAAACAGAGGGGTGGGGAGTGGAGTGGAGTGGTGGAAAGATAGTAGAAGATTGAGTAGTAGTAATAATAATAATAATAATAATAATAATAATAATAATAATGGTAATAATGTTTCACATGTAAACATCTTAGCATTTTGGGATCTCCTCTCCCCATATCCCCCTCCTCATTTCTCATGCAATAAGGGATTTTCAAGTTTGCCTGCCTTATATATATGATCTAAACTGGCAGAATGTGATAGACTATATATGCTTGTGGGCTGCACCAAAGAAAGTGTTTTTTATATATGTGTGTGTGAGTATACATACAAATGCATTCTCTCTGAGTCACTCAGGCACAATTCATGTGTTGCCTTGGCAAACCCTCTCTTCTGCATTTAACTACTCACATGAGCAGTCAATTTGTGTGTGAGCCTTTTGCTGTGGGTGCAGGAACCTTAGCTAGGAGAGGGGATGAGAAGAAGAACGACATCTTGCCACCCAACTACCTTTATAGCCATCAGTATATACCTTGAATCCAAAATAAGATGGATTTCCAGACATAACATTTTAACCAATCTTTGGCATCCCATACACTAAATATGTGGGGAAATTCACAACCACTTTGTGTGATGTTTTCCATTTCAGTACTAGTTAGTTTTAGACTGCCTGAGCTGTCAGTCCCATAAGAACTGCACGCTTGGACATTTTTCAAAACTCGCAGCATGCATATATATATATATATATCTGTCAAGGAGAAGCTGGAGGTAGGGATGTACTTAGTGAATGTGACCAGTAGCTCTGGCAGTGAAGCATATGAAAGCAAAGAAGGGAGCCCCGTGGAATAGTGATATGCACTGAAGCAAATTAACATTCTCGGAGAAGCAAAGAGGAAGCCCTCCATCTGACTGGCTCAATCATCCTGCTTTGGTAATGCTTGGGTAGGTTAATAGTAAAGGGAAATGAAAAGTTATTCACACACAGAGAAAAGAGCAACTGTAATGATGCCCATTCTGTAGAAACAAGCAGAGCATTTGACATTACAAATAATTTTGCGTGTGTGTGATGCTGGGGTGTCAGAGGCAGACAGTTCCTCCTTTGTTTCTTGATGTGCAAAATCTCTGGTGCACATTTATTGGTTGCTGAAGACAGGGGTGTGATGAGGGAGGGAAATGGTTTGCCAAAGATAACACCTGTGACTCACCAGGAAGGACTAAATTTTTGGTCTTTCAGATGCTGTTAGACTCTAGCTCCTATCATGACTGGCCTTTTTGGACTGATAGAAGTTGTAGTCTGGATGCATGGTTCATCTCCACCAGGAGCTGTGCATTCAGTATTATGGGCCCAAGTTTTATGCAACTCCATTTCAGTTAAGGTCAAATAGACTCACTCCTTGAATTTCCAGCACTTAGTGAAGTTTATTATTATTATTCCATCATGCATTTTAATTGGTCTGATTTTTATAGTTTTAACCGATTCTTACCCTTTCCATGTTGTATTCCTTGTTCCTCACTTAGAGATGATTGCCATTAAGTAGTAAATAAACAAATAAATTGCAGCGAAAGAAGTGATTTTTAACCTCTGAATCTGCTTGAAAGTGAGATGGACCTTTGGTGGTGCATCACTGCCCTGCCCTTTTCAGCTGGCAGTTGTTCTCAAACATCTCAAGCAGTAGACATTCCTATCACTTGCTGGAACAAATCCATCCTTTCAGTGGATTTGTTGGGGGTTGGATTTGTTATCTTTTGCATGAATAACCTGTGCCCCTCCCCCTTTCCTTTGTTGCTTGTATATACCAGCTTCTATCTCCATTGAACCTTTTGCTTGTGATTGGTGGCAGTCTCGGCTGTTACTGCTTTCTCTAGCTGATGATGAACCTTAATTTCATACAAGCTTAGGAGCTCCAAAGCCAACACGAAGCCCTTCTATTCAGAAAGATTTCTCAGTCATTTCAGTCAAAGGAACAGTGGGCCCTGCTGTGGTCAGTTCCCGATTGCGAACTTCCCATAGGCATTTTGTTGGCCGCTGCAAGAACAGAATGCTCAACTAGACAGGCCTTTGAAATAAATGGAACAGTCTTCACAACACACACCTCCTTTGTGTAAAGTTACACGGCCATGTATTGCAGCCACACAGGGAAATAAGGCAGCAAGGTACAAAGGCTTGACACCACAGATCTGAATAAGGGAACAAAGGTGTGGGATACTATAATCACACGTAACAAACTGGGCAAGTCAGCTCCGCCAAGGGGGAGAGGTAGTGTTGCATCATGCTTTCAGGTAAGTAGGGAGATGATACTGTTTCACTCCACCCTGCCAATAGTGTCCTTATTTTGCAGAGGCATCCCTTATTTAGAGAGGCCATGCCCGTTTCTAATTTGATCCCAGAATATCCCACTTTTCCTTAGGATGTTCCCTATTTTCATCAGAGAAATGTTGGAGGGTATGCCCTGCCAGGGGGGTTGACAGCACTGCAGGCAAGACTTGGGGCTACATTGTTCAATCTTAAAGGTGACTACCCTCACCAAACATTAGCTGTCTACCTGCCAGTGTGGGAAATCTAACAGCAACCCATCCCTCCACTGCGGACACATGCCACCAAGCCAGTGAAGCTTGAGGAACCTCCTCCCCCCAAAAAATAAACTAGCAAACAATGCCAATCAACTGATGGGCCAAAAAAAAAAAAGCATACTGCCCACACCCAAAGGTGACCTGCCAATGCCTGGACTGAATGAAGTGGGATTGGTGGATGCCACCAAACCTCCAGAAGGCTGGCAGAGCTGGAGCTAGCTGCTCTGGCACCTGGAGCGGCACACATGCTGTGCACCTGAGGGTGGGGCTATGGGGGCACAGCGAGCCGCCCATGGCGGGTTGCTTCCTGGGCGGCGGTGGGGGGAGTGAACTGTGCCACTTTGCCAGCAGCCTTCCTCCCTTCTCTCTTCCTTTTGACAGCTCGGGTGAGGCTCCCCCCCCAGGAAGTAGCCTGGGAGCGGGGGGCAATGGTGCGCCCACCGCCCATGACTCCTAAGCCTCCCCTGAGCTGTCAAAACAAAGGGGGAAGGCCGCCGGCAAGGCGGTGCAGCTCCGCCCCCTTCCGCCAACAGCTCAGGGTGGAAGAAGAGTTTGGATTTGATACCCCGCTTTATCACTACCCTAAGGAGTCTCAAAGTGGCTAACATTCTTTCCCTTCCTCCCCCGCAACAAACACTCTGTGAGGTGAGTGGGGCTGAGAGACTTCAGAGTAGTGTGACTTGCCCAAGGTCACCCATCAGCTGCATGTGGAGGAGCGGGGAAGCGAACCCGGTTCACCAGATTACGAGTCCACCACACTTAACTACGGTAGGCTTGGGAGTTGCGGGCAGGACAGCGTAATGTCACCCCCCTCAGTGATGACACCTGGGGCGACCGCCCCCCCCGCCCCCTGAAGGCCAGCAGAAGGTGTGGCAGGGTTAAGTAGCCACACCTCAGCCCTACACAGCATACCTGAGCATGCATGTGGCAAGAGCTAGGTCTCTTTTCCCTAAGTGACTGCATAGACCACCTACTGCTGCAGCAACTTCACTTGAATTGAACTACATTTTATATATATATATATATATATATATATATATATATATATATATATTTGCTTTCGTAGATTTTCGTAGATTATATATATATTCTGCTGACTCTTTGTCTTTGTTTCTTTGCTCTAATCACTAGCTGCGTGCCAGCAGAAAGTAGGAATGGGCTGAAATGATGAAGTTTCTTTTTATAGATCACTTTTCCCTGATACAGTGCTGGTGCTTTAAAGTGTCCCACTGTCTTGGTGACTCAGATGCAGACATGGTAAAAAAGAGAGAGAGAGATTCCTGTTGCCCACTGGACAAGCATAATAAACAGTGTAAAGGGGGTGGGGAGAGACTTCACAGATCATAGCGAATCATTGCTCTTCTGTTGTAAGTTACCATCCCTGAGTATTGCACTTTTTCCATCTGTGTATATCCCACTACCTTCTAGCCACACTGTACACGTGACATAGCTGCTGTGCCCATTTGAAGCTCAACACACTTCACTATAGTTTTTGTGGTGTGTGTTGTCTCATGACCCCGTTTATTTTAGTCTATACCAGTAAAATGCATTTTAGCTGTCAGCTCTTCTGAAAAACATGGTTTGGGGAAAGATGGAAGAGCCACAGGGAAAATACAGGATGAGCATGATTGGATGTGTGGATGCCCTGTTAAAAGTGAGTCAACAAAGCATTGCAGTTCCACACCCATCTCCTAGCCTGGAAGCATCCTTCAATTGCAAAGAAATTACTTAGCAGGGGCAGCGTTAACTGTCCAGAACACTTTCTATTGGGAGAGGTCTTCATGATGACTTGGCGGTGCTCTATGAAGATTGCAAATGTATTTGAAACCGTTTGCATGGATTTTATATATTTCCCTCTCTCTCTTTTTTGGTGATTTACAGTAAATAGGTCATTGCAAATGATTTATTTAAAATGATGCATGCTTTGGCACTGTTGGGTAAAAATCCAATTCATGTGAATGGCCTGTGATGGAGAGAGGGAGGAAGCAGGATTAAAAGAGAGAGGCGGCGGGGCTTGGTTGATATAGGTGGAAGGGGAGCAAAAAGTGCTTTTGCAACTCGACTGCAGGAGGAAATGCTTCCAAGGAGGAAGAGGAGCCATTTAATAAATGAGGAGGCGATGACATTAATGAGGATTCCGAAATAGCTGAGCTTTTAGATTGCTCTTGGGCGGTGGGGGGTGGGGAAATCTGACCTTTATCAAGCAACATAAAATATTTGGCATAGTGATTTCAGAAGTAACAGAGGTTTTGCCAACCTGTGTAGAAGGCAAATAAGTATAGAAATCGCTCATTAAAAGTTGCTTTGGACTGAAGTATAAATTTTGCTGGAGTGTCCAGCTAGGTGTTTGGAAAATAGCCTAAAGATTTGATGTGAATGCATACTGCATCTATATAAAATACACACATACAAACATGCACACATAGCTATTTATCTCTGTGCCTTGTACTGTTTTCTCTGATGCCAAGAAGCTCTCTGATGAGGCAGAAGTGGAGTTAATATACTGTACACCTAGGAGTTTTGCATAACAGGTATATGATAGTGCAATCCTGTACAAGTGTGCTTAGTAGGAAGCCCCATTAAGTGCAACAGGATTTACTCCCATGCAGTGGTATCTGGTGCCCATTGAAACTAGTAGGGCAGAATCCATGGAACTCAACAGTAGGTGGAGTTAGAACCAAGGAAAGGGAGAGCCAGCCAATTCAGCTTTTGCCCTCCTCCTGCCCCACTGCCGCGTTCTACAAGAGCAACACAGGTCATCCAGATTTCCACTTGTCTTGCTTTCCCCCCCAGGAAAATCCAGTCTTTACAGCAAATATCAATAGGGTTTCCCATGGATTCATGTTTGCTCTGATTCAGCGCCAAATAGCAACTTTTCCTGGGGAAAGCAGTGGGGCAAACAAAAAATTGCAGAGAATGCAAAAAAAACCCAAAAAAAACAAAAAAACCTCTTTGCATTCTAGGCATGGGACAAGTGGAAGTGTGAATGAACCCTAAGACAAAGGAGGAAGAATCCACTCTTGGCAGGCAGTGGGACAGACTGGATGAGGGCAGACTGGTTGGTGGGGCAGTGGCACATTTGCATGAATGGACCAGTGTCCACTGCTCCCAGGTATGTGTGTGTGTAGAATTACTGTCTTAGATTCTCTTGGGCAGTGGCTATTTAGACCTGATTAGTGCTTTGAGTGATATATATGCAACAGGTCCACTGGTCTATCGATTAAAAGGAGGTCTGATAGTACTGGTGGTGGTGAGATGAGCTATAAATCAGGAAGTTTCCAGTCTGAATTTCACATTTGCTATGGATTCATTAAGTGGACTTAGGCAAGTTCTCTTTTCTCAGTTCCTGATCTGCAATGTGGGGATAATATTGAACTACTTCACAGGGTTGTTATAGGATAATAAGCTGCTCTGTGTGAAGCTCTAAGTATTATCAGGATGAATATCTCTCTATTAGAAGTGTTAGTGGTTTTTGCTGGTGCTGCAAACCACAAAGGACTGCTTAGTAGAAGCAGCAGATCTTTCATCAATTTGGCCCACGACATCTCCTTACTACCATGCTACAGGTGATCTGATGGTGTATTTTTGTTTTCTTATCTTCTTGTGGCATGGGAGGAAGGGCTTTGTCTATATAAAGGTAAAGGGACCCCTGACCATTAGGTCCAGTTGTGACCGACTCTGGGGTTGCGCGCTCATCTTGCTCTATAGGCCGAGGGAGCTGGCGTTTGCCCGCAGACAGCTTCCGGGTCATGTGGCCAGCATGACTAAGCCGCTTCTGGCGAACCAGAGCAGCACACAGAAACGCCGTTTACCTTCCCGCCGGAGCGGTCCCTATTTATCTACTTGCACTTTGACGTGCTTTCGAACTGCTAGGTTGGCAGGAGCAGGGACCGAGCAACGGGAGCTCACCCCATCACGGGGATTCGAACCGACGACCTTCTGATCGGCAAGTCCTAGGCTCTGTGGTTTAACCCACAGCGCCACCTGCGTCCCTTTTTGTCTATTTAGGGAGGACCTTATCATTGCTTCTATGTGCCTGGGGCAGTAATGTTGCCAGGGCCCCACAATATTGTGGGGCTCAGGAAGAAGCTCCAAATCAATGGCTTTCATGCTACTACTGAAGAGAAAAGAACTGGTTGTGCACGCACTCTGAGATTTGGTATATTTGCCTTCCAAAGGTTGTCTTTTGTTCATGGTCAAAATTTGATGGATTGTCTTTTGGAAGCAGGTTGCTTCGTGGTTCTTACTGGTTCTGTGAAGCAACTTTGTGCTCAGTTCCCTTGCTTGAGCTTTTGGCAACTTACAAGTGGGACCTGCAACACAAGCTTCCTGAGGAGGAAATCGTTTTTAAGCCTGTCAGTCTTTCCCTGCATTGAACCACCATTTGTTTTGATCACTCACTTAGGGCCCAGTTGCTCATCCATTTCTTAAATTAAAAATATCCAACAAATTATATATAAAGTTATATGCAAAGCATAACATACTGCTACATACTTTTAGTAAGTATTAATAGATAACTATTTTAGACAGTTATGTGCATTGTTGTATACATCTGTTTATGTGCTGGTTGCTTTAGGAAACCCAGAGTGCATATGTATATACTATTCTATTGTGTGCATAATAGCACATGCAATGATGCATGTAAAATGTGAAAATAGTTCATATTTTAAGCTGAACCTGTGTGTGTGGGTGTGTGCGCACATGGCAAAATGGCAGTTACAAAAATCTGCTCAACACCAGGAATATCAGAATATTCCACCACTATCCAGGATGCTATATTTCGTTCCCTTCCTCTTTAGTTTTCCATGATTTCCGCCCCTCATACTCAGCCAGAATTCTGTGGCTTGTCATCATAAGCCATTTGAGTGTTCCCTCCCTTTTCCGCCTGAAGATTTGGGTGCTGGTGGTACTTCAGTAAGCTTTAGGGTCCCTCCTATTAATATTGCCTTTGAGTGTGGGGGTGATGACGATTTTCACCACATAAGGCATAAGGATCCACACTTTGAGACTGACTTCACTATTAGCATATAGGATTCGCTCTGCAGATGTGTCTTGCACAGCACCTGCTAACTGCTTGTGACCCAATGTATCCTGGATTTGCTATCTTAGTGCCCCTCCAAGTGTCCTTTTTATTCTGCACTCATGATGATTTGTGCTCATGGTGGTATTGGACTGTTCATACACGTTCCCACTTTCAATGCTGTTTGCACCTGCAGATGTTTTGGGGTGGCATAACGCTTTGCTTCCAATCGATGCAGGTACCATAACGTCCTACTGCAAGTGTTCTGGGTTGTTATCAGTGTTGTAAATATACTATTATTGTGTCAGTGACACAAAAATTCATCCAGAGGGGCCTTTAATGAGCGTGTGAATGGAGAGTTAAAACACACGAGTCCGACTCCTTCCAATTCTAGGTTCTGTGAATTGGATTTGGATTTGGGAACAGAGCATCCCAGACACTTGCTCCCATTTCCTTGCTCCAAGGAACATTCAAAACTTGGTCCAAGATCTACTGAAGTCTAGTGGGCTTTGTATCACACAGTAGTGTAGCAATAGTGCTGATGCAAGTAGTAGTAATACATTATAAATTTGTAGCCAGTACATGCAGATGCCGACTACAGCAGACTTGGTGCCCTTGCCTATATTTAAGAATGAACTTTTCAACTCATTAACATTATCAGTGCTTTATGCTACAGCCAATTCTGCTCTCAGACCTCTCCAAATACTCCGTCAACCTCCTCTCCACTTTTAATAAACTTAACAGTGGTTGCCGATGATTGCTTGAGGCCAATGTCTTGAGATGGCATGCTAATTATGACTGTCTGTGCCTATGTGCCAACCAGCTGGAGAGGGTAAAAAAAATCACACTGACCAGGCATATAGGCATTTTTAAACACTTGCTTCACTTTATTTAAAAGTGGCATAAGCAACATAAATTAAATAAGCAAAAGAGAAGTGAATGTTTTGGATGGAGAACTTGTAGCCTTCCAACCCCAGAAAGCATGGCCAGTGGTCAGGGATGATGGGATTTGTAGTCCAGAAACATCTGGAGGGCTACAGTTTCCCCACTCCTGCTTTACTGCATGCAATCACTGAAAAAGCGCAGTACCTGACTTCTAGCCTGTAATGATCCAAAGTTTGTTGGAAATGTACTGTGCAGGGGGTTGGACTAGATGACCCTTGGGATCCCTTCCAATTCTATATTTCTTTGATTCTATTAGCTACCAGGTGGAAATGCAAAACTGCATTGGTCTTCATCTCTCCCCATGAAGTGAAATCAATTAGCCAAAGAGAAGTAGTTTTAAATTGCTCATTTTGTGTAGCATTCTGCAACCTGCCCTTCTTAGCAGCAGATATTGAATGCCCTTGTGTACAGGTTTGCCTACTTCTTATTAAGTGCAGAGTAAGTTCTGTCCCGACTTTAACCTTTAGCGATATTTTTTTCAGGGCAGACTGCTAAACATAACCAGTTGTTGTTGTTCTGCTTTAATTCAATCAGCAATGTGATTCCCCACAGGAATATGCCGCAGACTCAATATATTCATGGACAGGCATGTCATGCTGTGATATCAATTCCCCACAATGATTATAGCAGCATTTTCCCTTAATTTGAAGGATCTGTGTATCAGATTTATAGCCTCACTTGCAACTTTGTGTAGTGGTTCCATCTCCAAGATTTTTTTTTTTTTGGTGATGCTTTGAGCTATTTTCTAAGTACAGTGCTGGCCTGGAGAGCTAGAAATAAAAGTGGCACTTTGCTTCTAAATAGATTAATTTGATAGCCATATATATATATATATATATATATATATATATATATATATATATATATTATCACACACACACACACACACAAACACACACACACACTGGAAGGGTTTTTTTTTGGCAGGAAGGCACCTTCTACTGTAAATTCTCTAGGGTGAAAAAAACCCCCTCTTAAAGCAGTGAAACTGAAATGGGATTATGTTTTCTTCTCTCTTGCGTGGCGAGTTCCCGCCTCCCCCCCTCAGAAATAAAGATATGAGACACAAGAATTTGAGTTAATGGGTCAAATTAGGCCACAACTTTATTGATTACAGGAATTGAGCGGTATTGGCTTAGGCATTGGTCCTAACAACTAACCGGCTTCAGCCCGGTTGCTTGAAGACCGGTGAGGGTTAACCACCAGTAGGGGGAGTCCTGAGCCACGTCAACTAGGAGCTCCCCCTGGGTTACCACTTGGGGGCGTGCCATGGGCCCACACCTCCATAGGCTTAGGACAAGGCCACAACCCCCGGAATCCTTTAACGGACTACCCTTATGTTTGGGGGAAGGTGATGACGATCCTCCCTAGCTCGGAAGTGGCTTTTCTGCAGAAATGTCCATTGATCCCTCCATCCCTTAAATGGTGTGTGATGTTCGTTCCCACTGAAGGTTGTACACTCTGATAGATAATGCCAGCAGATGGAGGGTTGTTGTGATAATCTACCCAGCTTGATTGCCAACTCAAATGTTGCTGCTCTGTTCATGGGGAACATGTACCCCAAGCCTTCTTTATGGCCTGGACATCCATTCTATAGACTGGGAGAAATGGCATTGCTATTGTCTCCATCTCATGGTAGTTAAAAAACAAATGCCGTGCACAGCTGGTACTTTGAGTGTGGCTCTAGGTTGAGTGTGTGGTTCTAGGTTATGACCAAATGGGTGCTTGACAGTCCAACCACTCTGATTCATACCTGTTTGCTTTCCTGTGTTACTAACACTCACAAAATCTAGGCCTGAAACCACCATTCAGTTCCCAGCCTTTTGAAACAAGGGTGATTGATACAGGATAATAACACCTTAAAGATTAGCAAATTTGTCATGGCACAAGATTATGTGGGCTTCAATGCACTTTATCATATACATAATAGGTTTATAAAAACACAGGAATCTGCCTTATGCCCAGTCAGACCATTGGTTTATCTAGCTCAGTATTGTCCACACTGACTGGCAGCAGCTCACCAGGGTTTCAGGCAGAATTTTCTTCCAGCATTACATGGAACACTTACCTGGGACCTTCTGCATGAAAAGCAGATGCTCTGCCATTATGGCTGTTCACCAGTGTTATATTGAGGTGCACACATTCTGTTCATTTTATTGGTGGTGTACAATAAAACAATTACCACACTGTAAAACAAAAATATGAGGGTTTGTTTGTGTGTAAGCAGTGAGATCAGAGGAAAATGAAACACAGAAACTGCAGTGATAATGACTTAGTTAAGAGCAGCAGTTCACATAGCCCAGGCAACCTGGCATTGGTTTAATCACATGTAGAGTGATTTGAAATCCTCTGTGGCAGGGATTTCCCAGTCCAGGAACAGCTATAGCTGTTGAACTAATCAGTTGTTAGCAAGAGGCACTTTTAGCCACTGAGGAGACCTGAGCCTCCAGTGACAAAAGTGGATCCAAAAGCACCCCAAAACTGTGAACCTGCTCCATCACAGGGAGTGCAACTCCCCTGTGGCCCTTTTATAATGTGCAGTTGACTTGACAGAGTGTCAGACCAACGTTCCGGTTGTCTTCTGAGTTTGTGGCTCCAAGATCGCTTTGCCACTTGCCTCCTAAATTTCTGCCTAATTTTAAGCTTTTAATTATATTTTAGCCAGTAATATTTCTGTTTCCCCATGATTTTTGCATGACTCTGAAGGCACTGTATATAAACATTGTGGAAGGAGATGTGCATCCACTCTGCCCCTACCCAAAACACACACACACACACACACACACACACACACACACCACTACTTGTGAACAACAGAAAAATGTAGATATGAGCCCAGGATTATAGACTGGAGCCAAGCTTGTGGTTAAATCTAACTTTATAACACCTCAGTTACATAAGAAATCACTGTTTATGAGCCGAGCAAGCAACTCTGATTCAAATTGATTGGGCAATGGAAAATAACAACAGTAGAGAGGAGAGAAGGACATACAAAATTAATTTTTATGGCCTAGAGGACATGATTTTTCTTCACCTTATGCCATCCCTGCTCAGAGCTATGTATTGCTGTTAATATCCGAAGCGGGGAGAGAAGAGCGGAGTGGGGGAAGAGAGAGAAAGCACAGACAGGCAAATGTCAGTTGCAAACGCTACCCCTGTGGCAGACGTAACAGCCTAATGGAATAACTCCACTGCGACTCGAAAGTAAATTGAATCCCCTTTACAAGGGGCCTAATGTTTCACTTAGAGAACTGCTGCCACCACACCAGCTTACTGCTTTCTGCCACGTTCAGGGGAGGGGGGAGTGGAAATGGTAGAGTGATAGCTTTATTTAGCCTGAATCAAAGCCGGGGTGCAGAGTGACCGCAGCTCACGTCACTACCTTTGGAAATTCATCTTCACAAGCCCTCTTCTCATGTGCTGGCAATTGGGAGGAGAGGCAGAGAGGACAATAAAGTGGTATACTGGCTCTTTAAGTAGGTCACTGATAGCCTAGGGTGGTTGTTATCAGCGTCCACCTTATGTGGAAAACAAAACCTGTCAATGCGAAGCTCCCTCTACTTGTAAACAGACCTTTATTAATGCTGACAGGACTTGTTGAAAATTATGGAGTTTGACACAAATAGGATTAGGTAACTTCTGACTTCATTATTCTAGGAGTATCAAATGCCTCCGGTAAGTGTACAGTAACCTATTAATACCGCCCCCACCCCCCAAATGTTATGCGCTGTGGGAAATGGCTGTGAATATTTCTTTTCCCTCCCCACCCCCCACAGATCAGGAAGAAGGAGCTGCTTTCCTGAAACTGAATTAAAATGTATGCAGGAATTTCCAAGGAATCCACCTTGTTTAGAGCTGCAAACCAGAATGGACAGATTTGGCATGCTTGCTGATCACCATGTCGTACTGCAGAGAATAGCTTTGGGCAGGGCTGTAGGACAGTGACAGAGCATGTGCTTTGTATACAGAAGGTCCCACGTTCAGCAGGTAGTACAGGAGGCTGGTGAAAGAAATCCTCAAAAAGCTGCCAGTCAGTGCTGACAATATGGAGGTCCAACTTTGTAAAAAAGAGTTTTCCTGGGTTCCTGTGTTTGTTGTGGGGACGGGATATTTTGTTCGAAGAGATTCCACCAGGTTCCACTACTGGGTTGCTGATTGAAGTGAAGGTTTCCAGAGTAGGCTCTACTTTCATCTCTTTAGCTTAGTAGTGAAGTAGTAGAATGTCAGCTTTTCATGCAGAAGGTTTCAGGTTTAACGGAAGAAGGAGCAAGCTTGTTTTCTACTGTTCTAGAGGCTAGGACACGAACCAATGGGTTCAAGATACTAAACACCAGGAAGAAATTTCTGACAGTAAAGGCTGTTCGACAGTGGACTCTCCTTCCTTGGTGGTGATTAGCAGAGATTGGATGGCCATCTGTCCTGGATGTTTTAGCTGAGATTCCTGCATGGCAGAGGGGTTTGGACTAGATGACCCTCGGGGTCCCTTCCAGTTCTGTGATTCTATGCTGTTTACTGGTATCCATGTGGATTCTCTGCACGTTTCAAAATCTGAACACATGCCTCTTTCATAGCCTTGAGTTTCCCTTAACATTCACACTTCTTGGACTCATGAGTTCAAGTTTTGACAGATCTCTTGCACTGTTTAGACATGAATTCTTAAAAGGCCATTATTGGCTATTCCCCAGCTAGCTAGCGGAGTGTGCTGCGAGCGATTGAGCTAGCTCCAGCAAAGGAGCTGGGAGAGTTTCTTACTAGGTCTGAAAAATGACACCTGGAAGACAAATGGGAGCTGTCATAGCTAAGCCTCTGAGGAATGCCTTCCTAGCTCAGTGGCTTTACATAGCTAAATCTCAGAGTGCCGCATCAAAAGGTTCGCACCCTGAAGGTGCTTACAGGGGGTTCTTGCTGCTGTCAGGAGTCATAGCTACTGCTGATCATAAATCCATTTTAAACATCTTTCTCATCTCAAGGCTCTGGAAACTTACAGAGCAACTTCTATGGGCTTTATTGCCACGTGCCCTGTAAACGGCCCACCATGAATGGCTGTCAGCTATGCATAGCTGAAAACGTGGCTGGTTGTGCCGTTTTTAAAATTCCTTTTGAGCACTTTTTAAATCAATATTTTATTAAGAGGATTTCATTTGTAAAAAGATAGAGGGAGGGGGACAAAAAGAAAGAAAAAAGTGAGAATGAAAAAAGAAAAGAAACAATACTGTTATATTACCGTACATTAATATACAAGAATAAGTATATTCTTATTATCCTAATACACATATACTTTTGTGTGTAAACTCATTCCAAATATCATTGTATTTATCCAAAGAAAGTCTGCATCTATAAGCTGTCCGTTCATATGTTGCCAATGTTGTCATGTTGTCAAACCATTGATTAAGGGAAATCGTATCTCTATTCTTCCAATTCATCTGTTTCAGTCTCTTGGCCACCATTAGGGTGTGCAGAATCCATTTTTGTTTTCCTGTTGTCAATTTCCATACAATGTTCAAGAAGAAGCATATTCACCTCTGGAAATCTAAAAATTTTCCATAGTGTCTTTATATAGTCAAGCACATTCTTCCAAAGCTTAGTAAGTGTAAAATATAGTATGTTTCAAAGAAATATTGTATGTTTCAAAGAAACATTGTCCATATTACATCTCCAATAATCTTTTTGAGCGCTTGAAGATTATCAGATGAACACACACAGAGCTTGAATCAACAAAATGTCATTGAAATTACTGGTACCTTTCCCGCTCACCCAACATTGATGTTTATAACCCAAATTACATATGATTGTATTTTAAACTTTTGTCTGATCTAATTTCATTCTCTCTAACATGTTTCTTAATAGTTTCGCTATTCTTGTCCACTTCAAACCCCACTATGGTCTTCAGAAATGGGGAATAACTTTAGAAAAGGTTTTCAGTCTTTAAAAGCTTTTAAATTTGCCATCTCTGCATAGCCTCCAACATTTATCCAATGAAAATAGGAACATCATAAGGGAAAGTGGGAGATTCCAGGATCAAATCAGAAACTGGGATGGCTTCTCTAAATCAGGGATGTCCCTGGAAAATAGGGACACTTGGAGGCTCTGTTTCTGGATATTCCAAGATTTTCATCAACCATTCTTCCTTTGAGAGTGTTTTCTCCTCCTTCCATTTCTGAGTGTTGATAATCCTTGCTGCTGAAGTCACATACATAAATGCAGTTGAGGCTTTCTTTGGGATTTTGCTGTCTAGTCACTTTATTTTTTTTCTTAATTTCATTATATGTCCCACAGGTCTTTGAGAAGACACTGTTTTACACTGGGAAATGTCCTTAGAATACAGTATATAAAAAGGTGTGACAAAATGCTTTTAACAGTTTAAATTCACAGCATTGCCTACATCTGACCTGCCTTCCACCTTCAGACAGTTATCGGCTTGAGGAAACCTGAAAGCTTTATTAAGGAAGTCAGCACAGTGTAGGCATTACCCAGAGTACAGGATACACAATTCATTAGTCTACAGGAGAGCAGGGCAATTGCAAACCAAGGACATTGAATGAGAAAAGCCCATTGGTATTCTCTGTGTTCAGTATAAGAAGATACCTTATGCTGTGTCAGACCACTGTCCCATCTTGCTCAGTATGGTTGGCACTCAGTGGCAGTGGCTCTCCGCTTTCAGACAGCGGCTTTCAGACAGGGAATTTTCCCCAGAGCTACCTGGTGATGTCAGGGATTGAACAAGGGACATTATGCATGCAAAGCAGATGATCTTCCAGCGATCTATAGCCTTTCCCCAATTTACAATCATGCTACATAGATGGTGCTAATAATGTTATTGGATTAGAATCCCCTACCTGAATCTCATGGAACCTTCAGCACTTATGGAAAAGAAATGGTACGTTTGTGATTGTCCCAGCAAACAGACCTGCTGCTTCCTCTGCTGTGCTAAAGTGCCTTGACCTCTCTTGACAGCGCTGGTGGTCTCAGATCTCAAAGGCAATTATAGTATTTGAAAACCATGCTTATTGTTGGTTGGTACCATGGTCCTTTAGGCATCACAGCTGGGCAAAATAAAATAAAATTCCAAACTGTCAGGTTCTGTTATCTTAACATCTCTTCAGGGCCCTGTCTAAGGACTGCAAGATAAAACTTTCCTTCCAGGCATAGAGAATAGAAGGGCTGGAGGCCAGGAGTTGATCAGTGTATCCCTTGACTTCCAAGGCAGTGATTTTCTCACTAGCTGTCAAGGAGAAGTAGTGTCCAGCTTAAGCTTGTCTTCGTGTAGTAGGGATGATAGGCCAAAGCTGGAAGGGACAAAACTGTCGCATGGGATCCTATACTTCATCTGTCTTAACATGAACACAGTCTTTTGCTGATGTCCAGGGAAATCACGTATGCTGGGTGTTACGGATACAGTAATTCTCCCCACGCGTGGTTCCTAAAGGAAAAGAGTTTGCTCATTGAACCGCCTTGTAATTGGCAGTTTTTCAAAATCTGAACTTTTCCTGCATCTTTCTTTTTTAAACCTCCTAAAATTGGATTAAAATGTACGTTTCCTCTGCAGGAAAGGTAAAACAATCAATAACGTGAGCCTTGAGGCCCACACCTATAAATCACTGTGAAAGCCTCAACAGAAAACAAATTGTATGATACGATGGCATGATAGTACTGCGTGTGCACGTGGGCATGGGTTGTTGTGGGGTTTGTTTTTTTGAATAACTGCAACTGTAAATGGAGCGTCAGTCTTGGCAGTTCCTGGAAGAACCACAGGGTAATTCAACACCCAAAGCATTTTCTTAGCCCATTTATTTCATTTGAATCTGCAACTTGCCTCTGACTCCTTGTGTGAGAGACTGAGAGACTCCTTTCAAATGCAGGGGACGAGGGGAGTCCATAGAAATGGTTGTGAGGGAGGGGGCCTGCTTGATCATAAAATGGCAGAAAAAGAATTTCCGAACCCAATAGTAAGAACATAAGAATATATGGATGGATTAGGCCCAGCTATTGCCTATATAAGCCAGCATCCTGTTCTCAAATGGCCAGCCAGATTAATAATAATAATAATAATAATAATAATAATAATAATAATAATAATAATTTATTTGTACCCCACCCATCTGGCTGGGTTTCCCCAGCCACTCTGGGCGGCTTCCAACAAAGATTAAAAATACATTGAAATGTCACACATTAAAAACTTCCCTGAACAAGATGCTTGTGGGAAACCTGCCTACTGGATTTAAGCAGGAGTCCTCTCCACTCCTGTGGTTTCCAGCAACTTGCATTCAGAAGCATTACTGTCTCCTACTGTGGAGACAGAACACAACCATCATGGCTCCTCCATGAATCTTTCTGTTATGTACTGAAGTTCTCACCCTGGGCCAGCAGGGGGATACTGTAGATAGTTATGCAAATGAAGGATCAAAAGTGACATTCAGTGATTGGATAGTTTTAGAAAGTTGCTACAGTAACATTGTACTGGAGCTCTATAAATGCAGGCTGACTGAGCTCTTCAGTTCAGTTCTGTCCTGGCCTGTGAATAAACAAGAGCTGTTCGAAGAATCGCTGTGTCGTCTGATAAGTTCACCCACAACTTAACACTTTCTAATCCTCTTTTAAAGCCATTGGCGACTGTCATTGGCTCCCACAGGAATGAGTTCCATAGTTTAACTATGTACTGAGTTCCTTTTCTGTGTACTGAACCTCCCAATGTTCAGCTTCATTGGATGCCCATGAGTTCTAGTGTAAAAGTGTGCTTTACTCAGAAGTACCCAATAACAATGTGCAAGGCTATATCACACCCTCTGTTAAACCAGTTTCCTTTCTGGTTGTAGTTTTTTCCTATATTCAGAAGCTGGGGTAGGCATAAAAGACCAAATCCATGACTAAAATTTCATATAAGCTTGTCTGAGTACTTACTTGAGTTCATTTTATAAGGCTTTTTTTTCTGAACCCCCGGGTTTCTGATGTAGGAAGTGTGGTGACTTGAAAGAGGGTCTTCTCCATTGTGGCCCTGAAATAGGGAATGTCATATTTAGGAAGGCTCATATTGTGCAGTAATGGATGTTATTTTGGAGCAGGGTAAAAGTGTTTTAGGGACGCGGGTGGCGCTGTGGGTGAAACCTCAGCGCCTAGGGCTTGCCGATCGTATGGTCGGCGGTTCGAATCCCCGTGGCGGGGTGCGCTCCCGTTGCTCGGTCCCAGCGCCTGCCAACCTAGCAGTTCAAAAGCACCCTCGGGTGCAAGTAGATAAATAGGGACCGCTTACTAGCGGGAAGGTAAACGGCGTTTCCGTGTGCTGCGCTGGTGCTGGCTCGCCAGAGCAGCTTCGTCACGCTGGCCACATGACCCGGAAGTGTCTCCGGACAGCGCTGGCCCCTGGCCTCTTAAGTGAGATGGGCGCACAACCCTAGAGTCTGAGAAGACTGGCCCGAAAGGGCAGGGGTACCTTTACCTTTTAAAAATGTTTTATGTACCCATATTTTGCTACATGCCATATGAGCTGATTTTAATCTGACACACACACACACCCCCGCACTCTGGTTTTTATTAACTCACTTAGGCTTCATTGTTCTATTACTTTTATATATATTGTGTTCTAAATTATACTGCTTTTATTACTGTTTTTGAGTTACCCTGGGTGCCTTGTTAAACTGATAGGTGGATAATATATTAGGTTCAGGATTCATTGTGGACATGAGTCCTCACAATGTCTTAGGAGTTCCAGCTTCCATGGATGCACCCTATGGATGCAACCTTTTAAAAAATAGGTATATATACTTTAAAATAGACGGCTCGAGGTAGGGTGGGGACCTAAGTTAGAGCCTCCAACAACTTTCTCTGTAGATCTTGCTACAGTATCTGAAATAGAGCTTTTGGCAGATCTCCCGGCAAAGAAAGTTCAAGAGCTGCCGTGCAGCAGTCAGTACAACAGGTCTCTGGATTTTTCTCAAGACTTAAAGTAGTTTATAAACAAAGCAAAGTAGAAGCTGGAAACCAAGCCTTTTGAGGAACGCTTGAAGGAGCTGTGCATGCTTCGCCAGGAAAAGAGGACTGAGAGGAAATATCATAGCCATCTTCAGATATCTCAAGGACTGTCACGTGGAAGATTGAGTGAGCTTGTTTTCTCTGGCTCTGGACGGCAGGACTTGAACCAATGGCTTCAAGTTACAAGAAAGGAGATTCCGACTAAACATCAGGAAGAACTTTCTGACAGTAAAAGCTGCTTGACAGTGAAATGGTCTCCCTTGGGAGATTGTGGAGTCTCCTTCCTTGGTGGTTTTTAAGCAGAGGTTGGATGGCCACCTGTCATGGATGCTTTAGTTGATATTCTTGCATTGCAGGAATTTGGACTAGTTGACCACTGGGGTCCCTTCCAACTCTTCAATGATTCTCTTATTCTATAATTGGTTTATTTGGAGCAGGGATGCAGAATTTGTGGCACTCCAGATGCTGTTGGATTCCTACTCCCATTGTCCTTAGTTAGTTTGCCACTGGCCAAAGCTCCTGGGAGTTATAGTCCTTCAACACCTGGAGGACCATCCAGCTTCCCCATTCCTAACTTGGACATTAAATAACAATAAGCACAATTAATCATATTACCCTGATGAAATACGGTCCTGCCCATTCAGTAGGGATTGTGAAACCTGCAGGAGACAATCACATTAGATTTGAATTTGGCAATGGACAATACCACCTGGCTCTGCAGCCCCTAAATATAGAAACTTGTTTTATTTTATTTTTACATCGACCTCTTTTCTAGCTCTCTAAACTTTGCATTGCTTCAATGAGTTATAGGTGGTCCCTTCGTCTATAATTGTGGTACTTTACCACAATGAGTTATTGACAGCTTTTCCAACTGGTAACAGCTTTAGTGTGTTGTGCAGCAGTGAGTTATTGAGAGATTTTCCTGATAACTGCTTAACTCCTGGCTTTCTTGCCCAGTTTATCAATGGCCGTTTCATGAATAACTGTCGGACTTTGCTTCTGCCATTGTGGTTATCAGCTGCTCCTTAAAGGGCTAACTGCCTCCAGGGTCTCTGCCCCAAGAGTATTTATGGCTGTTCCGTTGATAACTTCCTGCCTTAGCTTTTCTTTTCTTCTTTTTTTTAAAAAAGAAGATCACAAACACAAGTGACAGAGGGGAGCTTCTATCACTCAGTGAGTGAATAATACTATTGTCCTGCTGCTCTGGATTTCTCTGCCTTGATAGCAGTGGCGTAGCGTGGGTTGTCAGCACCCGGGGCAAGGCAAGTAATTTGTGCCCCCTAACCCGTGGATTTTAGCACTGTGAGTGCGAGCACGCCCCCCCAGATGTTGCGCCCGGTGCGGCCGGGGCCCCCTGCACCCCCACGCTACGCCACTGCTTGATAGCACCATTTCTAACCTATTCTGTACCCACACAGCATTTTCTCTCATTCCTCTCTTGCATATTGAAACAGCATTCAGCTAGTGCATCCAGTCAGTGTAAAGATTTGCACTTGTGCAATGAGACTTTCCTTGCTTCTCCTACCCCTGCATATCCTGTGCACTCCCCAAACCTGCTGCAATGGGTGGATAATAGATTTAGGGGGTGCATGGTGGGGGGACGTTCTGTCATGCAGACAGAAGACCTTTTCTGGATGGAACAAATTATTTAGCACTACTACTTTAGATACAACCCATTGTCATCCCCACCGTCAAGATGTAGTTTGTAAGCCCTTTGAGGCAGAGACTTGTTTGCTGTTGTTTAGGTAAAATTTCATTTTTAAAATATACATGTACTGGGACAAAGTATGTATAAAAGCCACATAACTGTGAAAATAACAAAAATAGGGGGAAATGTTTACATACATGCCTATATTAGTTAATTGTGTGCAAACATGTGTATATGATAAATAGTAACATATCTGCACCAATATATTGGTGAATTTTCATGTCAACTTTTTTTTTTTAAAAAAGGAAGAAGCTCACACTGATGATTTGTGAAGAAGTGAATTTAAGGTGTGTGTGTGTGTGTGAGAGAGAGAGAGAGAGAGAGAGAGAGACTGAGAGACTGATGCAGTGGTACCTCTGGTTAAGAACTTAATTCGTTCTGGAGGTCCATTCTTAACCTGAAACTGTTCTTAACCTGAGGTACCACTTTAGTTAATAGGGCCTCCCGCTGCTGCTGCCACATGATTTCTGTTCTCACCTTGAAGCAAAGTTCTTAACCTGAGGTATTATTCCTGGGTTAGCAGAGTCTGTAACCTGAAGCATCTGTAACCCGAGGTACCACTGTATTGACAAATTTGTCTACCCCTACTCAGTGTTGCTCATGCATGCAAGTTTTTCACAGAACCCACACAACAAAATCCTCATGAAAATGGCACCTCACACTCTCCACAACTGAATTGAATCTGGATATACCATTTCTGTAGCAAATTTAATATAAACACACACACACACACAGCAGCAGCAACAGTAACAGTAAATCTGTTCAGCAGAGGGGGTGGGAATATGGAATGGCATTTTGATGAGTGTGGTACCACTGCAAAGAAACTCATGTATGAGAGCAACCAGACTTTGCGTGTTGTTGGTCCTTGTGCTGTGGCACATTACAGTTTTCTTTCTTCGAACTTCGTCTACCATCTCCCTGTGAAATAGGTTGTCTAAAGTGTTCCTTGTCTGTGATGGACTCCCCAACCAACATGGATGTGATCAGTTGCAAATATACTGCTTCCCTGATAACATCAATCAAACTCTCTTTAGACAGCCTTCATCCATAGTATCTCCACAGCATGGTGACTGCACAGTGACAAATGAGGAGGAGAAGCAGAAGTAAAATATGCACAGGAAAATGGCTTAAAACGCACACAAACACTCACTCCACAGTAGCCTTCATCAATAGTTTTTTTGTGTGAAAAATTACTAATAATGCCTTTTGCAATTGCAACAATCTGAATTTATAATAAATGGAGCATACTGTGCTTCTTATTTTAGGTAAATCTTTCCCAATTTTACTTTTAATGCTGTTTCATTCAAGTATATGCAATAAGCTACAGGATTCCTTGACTCAATCCTGTGATCCACTGCTTCAGTACAAAACTCTGGCTGTGATCAGGCTGTTAAAATATCTAGATCTTGTTTCTCAGGAAATTAGTTGCACCTCTTTCAGTGGGCAAAGAATGCAACTTTGAACATTGACCCAAGAGTCCAGCTGCTGTCTCAGGGATATAAAATTTCACTCTAATTCTTTTGCTTGAATGTGGCAGAATTCTTGTCACCTTGGAAAATCAGAACAATTATTTCAAGCGTTAAGTGGTAAATGGAACTTGGCTAGCCCTCCTGCCAATTTCTGAGTATTTGTTTCATTCTAGGAGATATGTGTGCCTGACTCCAGAAGACTAGCTTATATCTCAGGTGCATGATAAATTTTAGTGGGTAAAGGTTTTGATGCTACTAAATAAAATTGCTGATGTATTAATCAGGTTGAAGATGGGATTTTCTTTTAAAAACACTTTGGCTGACAATCTACATGAGGAAAATGACCATTTCCTTCTCCTCTCCTTTCATTTGAAAGATTCACACACAGCTGAATAGCTTGCTTGAGACATGGGCTGTGATGCTTCTGTGCTGCAGTCAAGAGCAGATTGTGGTCTTATGCCAGGGTGAAGGTTGTTCTTGCAGCTTATGGGGAAACCTGTCAGGGACCGCAGGCTGGTGAAGATGTGGCTCATACCTTTCTACACTGAAGCCACACAAAAGTCAGGAGGCTCCTCTCCATCAGGACAACATCCCAGGCCACACCCCTCAGTGGCTTTGCTTCATATCCCCCTTTAGAGCTTTTGCCTGGCTGCAACATTGAGTTCTGATAATTCTTGCCTGTATGGAAGTTAGGGAGGTGTGTTTGTAGAAACTAACCTGAGGTAAAATGTACTAAGGTAAATTGTACATTCATTTCTCCACCTATCAATGGCCTATGGCCCCTGGAAGGTTGCCCAGAAAAGAATGTGGCCCCCAGGCTTAAAAAGGCTCTCCACTGATGCCCTCCGTTGGCCTTACAAAATAATAATAGATTTTTACTTTCGTCAGACTTTTGTGAATCCTGTAAATTTCCCTCATGCAGGGACAGAGGAACGGGGGTTCGGTGGGGGTGGTCTGACCTGGGTATCACCACTGAGGGGGGTGACAAAATGCCGGGCAGCACCCACCACGGGGCCGGCAGCACGCCCAAGCCACATGTCTCTCCTGGGTGGTGGCTTTGGCACACACAGGCTCCGTGGTGCTCAAACGGTCCACATGCCGCCTCCCCCTCAGCTGTAGGGCGGCTGAGTGGGAGGAGGCAGGCAGACTACTCAGAGGCCCCGTGGAGCATCCTGCCCCAGCTGCCACCCCCACAGGTGGCTGGCCCTGCCCCTGGGCGCAGGGCACACACGCTGCCCCAGGCACGCAATCAGCTTGCTCTGCCGCTGCCTCACACCCTTGTACTTCCTGACAAGTGGGGAAGGAAGTTGTGGTGATGGTGTGTGTGTGTGTGTGTGTGTGTGTGTGTGTGTGTGTATGTATGCAACCATTATATAACCTTGTAATTCAAAAATATTACCAAGCATGGGAAATGAAACCAAAGACAGTACAGCAATGATGATGATTTATTTATATGCCGCCCATCCAGCTGGGTTTCCCCAACCACTTTGGGCAGCTCCCAGCAGATTAGAAACAGAATAAAACATCAAACATTAAAACTTCCCTATACAGTGCTGCCTTCAGCTATCAATTTATATAACCCACTGGTATACAGTGGTACCTCTGGTTACGTACTGATTCGTTCCGGAGGTCCGTTATTAATCTGAAACTGTTCTTAACCTGCAGCACCACTTTAGCTAATGTGGCCTCCCGCTGTTGCCGCGCCACTGCCACACAATTTCTGTTCTCATCCTGAAGCAAAGTTCTTAACCCAAGGTACTATTTCTGGGTTAGCTGAGTCTCTAACCTGAAGCGTATGTAACCTGAAGCTTATGTAACCTGAAGCGTATGTAACCCGAGGTACCACTGTATAGGAATTCTCAGATTCTCCCATCATTCTAAGCATCACACACACACACACACACACACACACACACGTTTCATATAGTTTAATAGAGTTGGTACCAAGGGTCCATGTGTTGGGCACAGCTCTCAGATTTGTAGATCTCTTGTGCAAGATTATTCTGGCAAGGTAAATGGTAAAAGGTAAAGGACCCTTGGACAGTTAAGTCCACTCAAAGGTGACTATGGGGTGTGGCTCTCCTCTCACTTTTTAGGCCAAGGGAACCGGCATTTGGTCACAGACAGCTTTTCGGGTCATGTGACCAGCATGACTAAACCGTTTCTGGTGCAATGGGAACTTGCCCCGGTGCACGGATTCGAACCACTGACCTTCCAATCGGCAAGCCCAAGAGGCTCAGTGGTTTAGACCACAGCGCCACCCGCATCCCTACATTTTATCCTAGTCATGCCTCCTCACTGAGTGGGTAAACACCGTCCCTGCTACCCATTCAATTGCCCTGTCTTCCTCTGGGTCTACTCCACAACACTGCCCCAGAGGGGGAAGCAGAGCAAGAAGAACCTTGCTTTTGTTCTTGTTACTTATCATATGTTTGGAAGCGGCAGGTGAACAGGTGGAGGTATCAAGGAGGAAGAAGATCAATGCCAGAGGACAGAAGTAGGTCTCCTGCTGTGTCGTGGGCAACATCATGTGCCCAAAAGTGCCAACCTCTAATGTCAACTCTGTATTAAAATACAAATGCATCTTCTCCATCTTAGGGAATCCTCTTATGCAAGCTGAAAGGGATTACCAGTCATTGTGATTTGTTTATCATTCTAAAATTGTTTAAACCATTTCCAATCATGTTTGATTTTTGTATGAGTACACATTTACTGGCTAGCACAAATAGCCTAAGTTAATTTATTCAGAATTGCAATTTCCCCTTATTTGAAGTACTGTTCTCTGAGTCCAGCATTTTATTTAGAAATCCAGATCTGCAGAGAGTTGCTTTTTTTTTTTAGGAAAAAGCAGATCTGAGTCCACTCTTCTTCTAGTATCTGTAGTGTCAGAGAAGTCAGCTGTGGGCGAGCTTCTAGTAGTAAAAGCTCATTAGTCAACTCCAGATTTTAATTTATTTATTTAAAAAATTGTTTATTAAGTGGTTCAAGATTAAAGAGTGTGAGAACTGAGAGTTACATGAAAAGAAAATATAGACACTAAATCCTAGATAATTCTTACCTCTAGAGATTGTAAATTAAATTATAGAGGCTTGCATCAAGGAAAGACAGAATCCTTTTTGGTAAGACATGGGACTCATCCTGGAAGAAAATGAGCAAAGGAGTACCAAGGCAAATTCTAGCCACCCAGTTGTGTGGTGGTTCCCACCCCTAACCCCCCAAAGGGATGTGATGTTTGCGTGGAGCATCCAATTAGATATGTACCTGGTACAGCCCAAGATCCTCTCCTAGGCAGGATGATAATATTTATTATAGCTAAGCTTATGTGTGTTGCTGGTTTTCTTTAACTGGATATGCCAGGGATTGAACCAGGATGTTTCGTATATACACCATATTTTCTATCACTGAACTATGCTTCCTGACCAGAGCACAGAGAAAAAATAGAGCGAGAGAAGGGGAGATAAGTGTGTTTGTTTTGTGTCCCACCAGCCTAGTGATGTTAAATTCTCGAGAATAATCTTTTGGAGAGTATTCTCAAGAATATTCTTGATTAATGAGAATATTAGAGAATTTTCATTCAAAATAGGAGAATATTCATTTTAATGCATTGAAAATGATATAGTTTTAATGCATTAAAATGATATAGTTACTTAATATACATGTTTATTCATGGGTAAGCTTGTTCAGATAGCAACCAAAAACTGTACAGATACTTTTATTCAATGGGGCAATGCAGTGAATTCACATTCTTTGATATTTTTTTGCACCAAACTTGAAATTAAGTGGTTAAGCTCCCAAGAATCACAACTCATGATTTGAAGGCAGTCAAGACATACTAAACTACTGAAGATGATTGGCAGTGTGGATGGGATCATGGGAGTGGGAGGAGTCTAGAAAAATCTTATTGGTCAGCAGGTCACCACTGTTGACATATAGAGAAACTTGTTGTTTAGTAAAGGAGCCACAGTGAAAATATATAAGCACAAGCCGCTGTGGGTTAAACCACAGAGCCTAGGACTTGCTGATCAGAAGGTCGGCGGTTCGAATCCCTGTGACGGGGTGAGCTCCCGTTGCTTGGTCCCTGCTCCTGCCAACCTAGCAGTTCAAAAGCACGTCAAAGTGCAAGTAGATAAATAGGAACCACTCTGGCGGGAAGGTAAACGGTGTTTCCATGTGCTGCTCTGGTTTGCCAGAAGTGGCTTAGTCATGCTGGCCACATGACCCGGAAGCTGTCTGCGGACAAACGCCGGCTCCCTCGGCCCATAGAGCGAGATGAGCGCCGCAACCCCAGAGTTGGTCACGACTTGACCTAATGGTCAGGGGTCCCTTTACCTTTACTTGTCATTTGCAAGTATCAAATTAAAAAGTGAAACATGTCTTATAGTTAAAGTTAAACCATTCTAAGGTGATGGCACCAGTAATTGTCATGTTAAGGTTTGGTATAAGGAAGCTCAGTAGTTAAATCATATTTTATTCTTCCATTAGAACATGTACATGTTATAGGACAATTCAAAAAATACAATTGGCATGTTAAGGTTTGATACAAGTAAATTCAGTAATAGACTATCTTGTGCTTCTAATAGCTCTAACACTTAATAACTGTTTTGGTGACTAAAACAGAACTTGATGAACAAAACTATATGCATACATATTTAAAAGAAGCCATTAACACAAGCAATATCACAGCTTGATTTATTATTTACTAGATTTTTTTAATGTGGGTTGTAAAACTGGTTCTTACGTTAGAATTTAGCAGAGAATATTCTCGAGAATATTCTCACCTCACATCACTAGTTCATCCCCATCAGCTATAAGAATGCAGTTTTCTTTTTCTCCACAGCTTTCTTTCCATGCAACATCGGGCTCTGCCCCTAAAAGGCTCCTCACCCTTGTCTCCCATACTAGGGATGTTGGATAATTCTGATGAAAATGGTAGTAGAAATTCCCAGTGTTCACTTGGTTGCTCCATGTATAGAATGGAAGTCCAGCAAATACAATTGGGATTCACTGTTCTTTTCAGTTGCAGATTTGCACTACGTTTTGCTTTTGCTTCTTTCTGCATTGAAATTAGTGGTGTTGAATAACATAACAACTTGATGCATTACATAATTCATGAGGGAAATAGTTGTATCTCAGTGGTGGAGCATCTGCTTTGCATGCAGAAGGTGCCAGGATCAATCCCTCTCATCTCCAGGTAGGACTGAGAAGGTTTCTGAATGAAACCCTGGAGAGCCACAGTTACTGCAGACAATACTAAACTAGCTAGACCAGTGCCCTGACTCAAAATAAGGCAGTTTCATATGTAAAATTGGACTGAGACACAAATAATGTCATTTCTTTTGGAAACCGGCCTGCATCTGAACAAAAACAGTGCTGCATGTGATGCATACATGTTGGAAGAGGAAATAGGTTCATCCCTATCCTAGACCAAACTGCCTTTGTGAGGGCTGAATGAGGGTGGAGGGAGCAAGACTTCTGCTTGTAGAATGCCTCCTTGTAGAAGCAACACTATAATGCTTAGGTTTTCTGAAAGTACCTGAATGGTAGCACGAAGTCTCTTGGGAGGCTACATAGTCATTAGGTACTTGCTTTTGCCTAACACCCTTAAAGAGCTACTCAGCAAAAGCCGTGGACAAGGAAGATTAATCATTATAATGTGCCCAGTGCCACCTAATCCAGGAGGAAATCCAGCCCAAATTTTCTGAACTTTGGTTGGTGTTTGAGAGCAATTCATTAAGAGATTAATTTCTCTACCAGGACTGTTCTTCTGTTTCATAATTGCTATTGATTCAAGGTCTGATCTGAAGCCCACTGAAGTTGAACATAGTCTTTTGGCTTTTTACCAAGGTATTTCAAGCTGTAATTATATTTAGGTGTGATATCCCCCCCCCCCAAGTTTTAGTTTTCTTTTGTTCTAGCTTCCCACAGATTTCAAGAGGATTTTTGGGTTGGGGTAGGAAGCTATACAGAGAGCTTAGCCTTTTTCATTTTAAAGAGAATTCCTTAAAAAAAAAGAAAAAACAATAAAGAAAGAAAGTCTATATATTAATACAACTTTTCTCAAAACTTGCTGTGGCACTTAGTTGGAATCCTTTGGTGGGAGAATGCGACAATCAAGATGGAGGGATTGAGGGCTCCAGGCAATCTGTCTTGTTTGCATTCTTGCAGAACCATAGAATGCCTCATTCACACTTGTTATAGCTTATGGAGGCTGTTTGGGATAATGCCCCCATAACCCCCAAAGCAAGCATCACAAGCTTTCTAATTTTTGTGCTGCAGTACAAGCTGCAGTTGTGAAACTGTTTTCTTAATGTAGGTTGGGGCTTGAATTGAATTAATTTCATTATTTTAGCCATTCAAGAATATATACTGCAGACCACTTTGGAATGAAGGACTGCATTCCTTTCTATGGAACCTTCTGAGGGCCACAGTGGTGGCCAAGGTCACAGGCAAAAGTAAGCAGAGCAACAAATGCAAATTTGTACCATTATACCCTGGGCTGGTTTCTACCTCTCTCTCTTCCATCCCATCAAGCAAGAGGCACAACTATTTGTTCAAAGACACATTCCAGCCAGGGGCAGGAACACATTTAGGTATAAAGCAGGGCTAATGGGGGATATACCACCTGGAAACCTATGTCCCCACTGTGGAAGGATGTGTGGATCCAGAATTGACCTCCAAAGTCACTTACAGATACACTGTTAAGACCATATTCATGGAAGACACTCTTAACCTGGCTAAGAGTAATCACCAAATAAGAATGGGGGGGTGATCTAGGGAGAGTTCTGAGGGCGAGACAAAGATTCTTGGAGGGCCACGTTGGGCCACTGGGCCTGAGGTTCTCCAATGCTTCGTTAAAGTGAATCTCCACAGTACCTCTCAGACTGTGAGAAGGAAAACTCCAAATGCAAGATAAACATCTGAATGGCACTTTGAAGAGCCAGTCAGCTCCAAAGCATTTCTTCAGGAGGCCTTAGCATCCAGGATGATTATGTCTTACCTCCACTATCAGAGAAAGGCATACTTCTGAATGGCAGTTGGCCATTGTTGGAGCAGGCTGCATCTGGCTGGCCACCATGCTGAACTAGACTGGTCACTGCTCTGATCCAACAGACTTCTTACAAAAATAGATAAATAATTGTCAATATTAAAGGGATGCGTTTCCAGGTCAAGGGTTGCTTTGAACAGAGCTCTGAGTGCTGGTCAGAGATGCCCCCAATATGAAACCTGGTGGGTGAGTGAGTGCCCAAGAGAAGGCTAAACTTTAAGCTTTCTCCATTCTCAGGGGCAGGAATCGTGCATAGCTCTTTAGCGCAAAGCTCCCTGACAGCACATTTGTCTATCAGCCATTTGGATTGCAATGGGGGATGGGAGGTCTGCCAGAAATCTCTGCAATGGCTCTGGCAGTCCTCAGTCCAGCTCTGTCAATGGCATAGACTAGAAGTATTTGTGGACGAGGCTCTACTGTGTGATTGGAATTTTAATGATGCTAACCCATTTCAGAAATAGGCCATTTGTTTCGGTTAAACAGTACCGTCTACTTCCAATTAGGCTGTGTTACTGTGATCAAAGATTTTATCTGTCTTGTGTGTGTTAAGTAACCCCCTTCAGCATTTAAAAGTTAGAAACTCTTCATCTTGCATTAATGATAGGGAGCCTCCCATTACTGCTAATCTATTTTTTAAAATCTTTTTTTCAAAAAAAAAAAAAAAAAAAAAGCAGGCTTGAAATAAACTGAGAAATAAACTCCAGAACTGTGTATTGCACAAACCTCCAGTAACTCCTCTTAATCATACAGTAATGGAGATCTACGGGCAAGGATTGAGTTGGTGATTATCTTAGCATAACTAAGTGTAGATCAGCATATTGTGCAGAATGAGGTAGTAGATGAAAAGGACAGAATATTGGACTTGTACCATTTCAGTCCGTTTGTAGAAGAAGGGCTCGCTTTATATTTGAATGTTCTCCACTTAACAATTCCCTGCATGCAGTAAACCAAAACATCAGGAAATGTTTAGTGTGATCCGTTCCTCTTTGAGATGCTATGAGGGGAGCAGTTTTAAAATACACAGCAGGAGCACTCATGCACATTTACACATATATGTACATGCACATCACAATCTGAAGTGGCTCTGTTCCAAACCTGTGTAATGTATATATCAGCTTTTATTATGAGTCCTCTTTTGTGTTACTTGTCGAGAGGGGCTGCAGTTTTGGGTTTTCGTTCATTCATTTTTTGCTCCCATGACTCCCCACCCCACCCCTGCCCTGTTTATGCCCTATACATGTTTACATGGCCATGTGAAATGGTGAAGCCACCATGACTTTACGTCTTTGTGTGGGGCCTACCTTGGTTCTGGAACCTTGGGAAAGCTTCTGCACAAAGAGCTAAGTGAGGTTTTCCAACTCAGAAAGCCATGGTAGCAGACACAGTCGTAGTGGGGGAATAGGGCCAAAAGTGCAGCCCCTCTCTACTAACTGTCTGCTTTTCTGAAACCCTGGAATGCCACTGCCAGTAGATAATGCTAAGCTAGATGGTCCCAATGGTCTGATCCAGTATAAGGCAGATTCCACTACTTTCTGTATTCCTAAAATGTTGTCAGCAGTCCCACACTCTGAGTTCTTCCTCGCCATCCCCATCACTAATCCTTACTGACTGGCCTTCTTTCTCTGGGCCCAATCTGCATGGCAGTCCCAGAGCATGAAGTAAGGGGAAAGGAAATGCTGCTTCTTGCTGCTTCTCCTCACACCTGTCATTGCTTGCTCAGGGAAGGCAGGTGCCCATGCACTAGGGATTTGGGGGAAGAGAATTCAGTTCACTTTGTATTTAAAGGTGAATGTCCCTAATCTGCACTTTCCTTAACAATGCACAAACCAAAACACAGGCACCATTCAAAATCTGCACTTTTCAGAATGTTGCGATGTGCTTCTCCAGACATGTAATGTGCACAGGGATAAAGTGTGCATACTGTTAGAGAGAATATCATACAGAAATGCACTATATTGGGGGAAATAAGCCTAGAAAATGTATATATATGGTAAAATTGCATATAAATACATATAGTCTGAGAAATTCAAAGTGAGATGCTGATGGGTTTTGCATGAGGGCTTTCTGAAAAAAGTGGAATAAATATAAATAGGGAGAATTCAGCATTGGCATATTCACCCATCCTTGCTACACACAGGACAAGGGGGAGGCCGCAGGGCCAATGTCCATTAGGAGTTGTGCCCCCCTTCTGAGCCATGGGACATGGCAGCTTCAATGAATATGAATCCTGATGCCAGCTCTGTGTGTGAGCCCCCCAAACCTAAACCCTATTAAGTTTCTGTCTCGTCGCCTAGATTACACACAGTGTCTTCGAGCTTTCAGTAACATCTGGTAATATTTTTTACCTGCGACCCACAGGAGAAAAAGGCAGCACCACATGCTACTGAATTTTATTTTATATCATAGTATTCCTGACTTTGTAGAAGGAAAGGGTTTATCCTGCCCCCTCCCCCAGTTGGTATGCAATGATGTGACAGGCAGCGTGTGGGTTACAACAAAGTCGTTTGGAGATAACCTGAAATGTGCAACAGAATTCAGGCCATGAAAGAGAGCCTAGCAAGAATTTGACCCAGTTGGACTCCCAGAAAATGACAATAGGCTTGTCAATGAGATAATATCTGATTCTGTCTCTCTGCATGTTGTTTTTTGGCTTTGAAATGACACAGGAGCTTTTTAATAGCAGAAAGGCCTTTCCCCCTCCCCCCCATGGTAAATGTTGGTGTTTCTTGATGCTGAAATTGTGTTCAGAGGTAGCCGTCACCCTGTGAAATATAATTTAATCAGAGCACCATAAGAACCAAGACCCATCACTTACTGCTTCTAGGCAGGGATTGCCTCCACCCTCATCCCTTTTGTAGTTGTTGGTAGTCAGTAGTCAGTGGAGATTCAGGAGCGGGAGCCAAAAGGGATGACAAGGGAGTCAAAAGGAGGGATGTCAGAGAATTCCAAGAAAAATGGGAAGTGGAAATTGCTAGTGTTCACTTAATTTGTCTCATGTCATTGTCCAGAATAGCATTGTCTCATGTCATTGTCCAGATAGCATTGCCTGCTTCATGACAATGTAGTTAATGCAATTCCCACAATTAATTATATAATTAAGTTATGCAATTTTGCCGCTGTAGACTGTGAGGTTAATATCACAGCTTTTGGCAGAAGACGAACTGCTGTGGAGCAGAAACAGTGCTGTATGTGATGAATATGGGATGGAACGGAGAATGATGCCTTCTTGCATCCCAAGTCAAGAGCCAAGAGATAAAGCCAGGAGTCAGTAATTTCCTCTCCTTTTACATACCATCTTTCTACATTATCATGCTCCAGGTAGTTTACAACAGATGGATATGGCAAAATGTACAACCATAAAATTACCTTGCCCAGGCTATACTGGTTCAAAATATGACAAAAAGCAAATTGGCAAAAATAAAGAATTCATTTCACATGCAGTACTTCAAGAGAATTCATTCATTTCGTTTATGAATTGTTTCCCATAAAACATCCCAAAGTGATTTAGCAATAAAACAACAACAATAAAAGCATAATTAAAAAACAATTTCAAGTCCAGTACAAATACAGACTGGGATTAAAATCTCCACTTGAGCAGAAAATGTCTATCCTGAAGTGTTTCTAGATGATGCATATCACTTAGTTTGCAGGCTTAATCTGGCATGGGGACACACACTCTTGTCAGTGTTGTTCTTTCCCCTTTTTCTTTCCCACATCTCACTCACAATTCCACCTTTATTTTCCCCATTCCTGCAGTCATTACTTTTCACCTGGAACTCCCCATGGACAGCTCCTCCATGTCTGCAGTCACACTTAGTACACTGCTTATATGAAGCCCACCACTTATTTAAACTAAATGTTGTCTCCTTCCAGTTTCTTCTGCTACCCAAACAGAAATAGCCCTCATCGCTGCACCTGCAAAGCATCTATTCATCTCTACAGTGTATGTGAAGAAGTAGCATTTCTTGGATTGCAGCCCTGCTCAATAGCAGGTTGTAAAACGCTGATGATAAAAGGACGAGCAAAATCTGTTATCTTTCATTATCATCTGAAGCAGGCAATAGTGGAAACGTTAAGTGCAGACATCAGAGAGAGTGTGTGCTATTAATCAGTGCAAGAACAGGTTTCCTGCTTTTAATTTCATCCTGGGAAAGACCTTTTATAACCACAGTTTGGGGATGAAGCCAATTATTAGCCACTGCTGCCCACTCCCCTTAGGAGTGTTTTACAAACTATTGCCCACTTCAGCATTATAATAAGGGAATATAAACACATGAAAAGGGGCAGTGGAGTCATTGTTACTGGCATCCATCTGTCTCAGGAGACAATGGAGTGTGTCTTTGGGGGTGAGGTCAAACTGTTGGAATGTTGCAACGACCGGGGAGAGATGTGGGAGATGCAATATGGTAGAGACATGTTTTGTTGCAGATGAAGGCATCTGGTTATGCTGCTGCAGATGCACCATGGCATTTCTTCTCTCTGTGCTCCTACCAGTGGGCATACCGCCTTTGGTCACTGCTGTGAATACACAACTTGACTGGCTTCAGACACTGCAGTGGTCTGCAAGGGATTCCAACATGACAGGTTGATGTTGCCAGTCTTCATGTCACATTTGTAGACATCGAGCATGTCCTTGGGGATCTTGCCTTCTTCCATTCTGCAGACATGACCAAGCCAAATACTAGTCATGGGGTCAAGTACATGGGAATAATCTCAGAAATACCTGAGTGCATAAGGAAAAGGTAAAGGACCCCTGACAGTTATGTCAAGTCGCGAGCGACTCTGGGGTTGCGGCGCACATCTCTCTTTACTGGCCGAGGGAGCCAACGTTTGTCCACAGACAGTTTTTCCGGGCCATGTGGCCAGCATGACTAAGCTGCTTCTGGTGAAACCAGAGCAGCGCACGGAAACGTTGTTTGCCTTCCCACCAATGTGGTGCTCTACAGAAGTTGAGGAGCTCCAGTTCCCATTGTGATTGTATAAATCACCTTAAGTAGTGGGTAGGAGAATGAAGTTACTAATTTTACATAATTAATAATGTAATTCCATATTTCATTTCAATGCAATAGAAACACAACTTTAAAATGGGGAAAAATATAATCCATTATGTATCATTTGTAGACTGAAAATAACAACAGTGAATGCTGACTAGACTGATTTCTGTTCCAGACATGGAACGAATAAGCAAATTTCCATTTCTTTTACATTGTCATCAGAATTCTCTGACGTCCCTGGCTAGGGATAATGTGGGTTGGAGCCCAAAATCATTGGAAGGACACTGTGTTAGCTTCTCCTGGTGAACATGCTTAGATCAATATTGGATGTCCTTCTCCATATCCCTTCCTTGTATGAAGTTTGGCTTGTGGGGTATAAGAATCAAGAAGTTCTAATTCATGGCATTAGAAGAGCCACCTGGCACGGCCACTGTATACCTTCCACTCTGTGGTACAGACCTGGCTTTTTTTTCTCGGGGGGGGGGGGAGGATCTTCCTATAGGGGTCAAAGGATTGCTGGTGAATTTGCTCCTGATTCGTCTAGATTTTCCTTTTGCTATTTCTTTAATGGTGTCTCCGTGTGTGTTCATATTAATTCCTCTTTTGATTTGTGTTGACTTTATTTTTATTCTGTTAGCTGCCTTGCTTTTCTATTAACAACAGGAAAAGTAGGATGTAAGGCTTTTAATAAGTGTGTGGGGGCGGGGTAGACAGAGGGTGGGGAGGGATGTTTGGGAAGGGGGGAGAGGTGGTTTTAAACAGCAAGCTTAGTCACAGCCAGTTCTCATGAGGATTAAGTGTCTTAATTTCCAAAAGAGCAGCTCAAACTTTTAATTTATGTAAAAGGGCCTGGTTCTGAGTCACCAAATACTTATGGATATTAGGGGAAACCATCAAAGAACACTGGTGCCACTTTTTAAAAGAAACAAAATGGGAGCAGAAAAAGGTTTCTGTGTTACATGAAGGGTTTTACCTATTGTTGCTATTCATGCTGGTGAAATGGTTATTACTGGTGTTATGTAGCCATGAGTAATCCTCCTCTTTTTCTGCTTTAACTGATACACTGCAAATGTGCTGCCTCTCTTTCTTCCTTTTTTCTCCCAGTCTTTGTTTTCATCATGACCTGCTACATTTCTAGATGCCAGCTATGGGGTACAATCCTGTACAATCCACTCCTGATCTTTTCTTCTCCCTTTCTAGCAGGTCAGCATTGAAGAAGTGCTGTGGAGGGCTTTTTTCCTACCTGAACTCATACCATTTCAGCTTGAAACTGGTCTTTATTCCTAACTCAGGGTACATAGCAGGCTTTCAGATAGAAATAGGATGCGGCATGGCCAGGCCCTTTCCTGCCCCAGGGTTAGAAAATCTCTGCACATTGTCTACTCTAAGTCAATACCAAGACTTCAAAGACTTCAAACACTGAAAAACATGTTATAAAGTGCTTCTTTTTATACTTTTTTGTGGTTGTTGTGGGGGGAATGTTTTGTTTTCAACATCCTGAGATCTTTACATAAACTCCCTGGCATGGGCATGCAATTTACAAGCATCCCTCTTCCCCATTTCTTCTATGAGGGTAATTTTACATTTATCAACATGGCATGGTGAAAATGTGAGTTTAGGGCACACTTCTTGCATATTTGCAGCACAATTGCAGCTCTGGAAATTAACCACGTTGTTCTGGCACATCACTGCCCACTTTGTCTGAACTTTGCTCATAGTTTATCTCCCCCACACAAACCACAAGTGGGAAACCATATAGCAAATCTTGGCTACATCTTGTGGTTTGTCTAGAGCAGGATAACCATGAACCTGGATTCAGGTGTACTGTTTAGCCAAATCTTCATCCTTGTGAATAACCATCAGCATTTCTGTATGCAGTTTTGCCTAATACGTAAAGGTAAAGGTACCCCTGCCCGTACGGGCCAGTCTTGACAGACTCTAGGGTTGTGCGCTCATCTCACTCAAGAGGCCGGGGGCCAGCGCTGTCTGGAGACACTTCCGGGTCACGTGTCCAGCGTGACAAGCTGCATCTGGCGAGCCAGCGCAGCACACGGAACGCCGTTTACCTTCCCGCTAGTAAGCGGTCCCTATTTATCTACTTGCACCCGGGGGTGCTTTCGAACTGCTAGGTTGGCAGGCGCTGGGACCGAGCGACGGGAGCGCACCCCACCGCAGGGATTCGAACCGCCGATCTTTCGATCAGCAAGTCCTAGGCACTGAGGCTTTTACCCACAGCGCCACCCGCGTCCCTAATACATACATTTGCTTAATACATACATTTTAGTAAATAAATTTCTCCTAATATAATGTGTTTTTGAAGGTTCAATAATGAATGTGTGTGCAGACTCAAAGACCCTAGAATATGAATTTTGTACATGTTGCTTGGCTGGAGCATTTGAAATTCAGAGAACAGCAATTTCAAAAGATGACTGTTTCTGTATTATTTCAGAAAGTGTGGCTTAGGTAGGCTCACCCTTAAAAGTGAATCCATTTTCTCCCCTATGCTTACTCTCAACTAGGGCTTATTCTGTTGAAACAAGTTTACTCCATACTGTGGTTTATGAATCTAGCTTGCTTCAATTAACCAGAGTTAATTGAGACAGTATAGGTCTCAGATGTAACACTAGACTGTGGTTAATTGAAAGCTTCTGGTGACTTTGTGTATCCCACTAATATAAAAATATATACATGGTTGAAGCAAGCTTGTTTTTCTTATCTAGAAAAAAAATACGAGAGAGGCAGAGCGAGAATATGAATGAAAAATGTGTTTCAAACAAAACCTTATTTTATCATTGTCATACAGTTCTTGACACACTTCTGTCTGAAAGAGTCAGTCATCACTTGTCAAACAGATCTGAGTGCCTGCTAGTGCATCTTGTCAGTCCATATTCTGAAATCTGAAAGGACATGCACATGTAATCCTCTTTCTTATATATGGTAGTAAGAATTTATTGGTTGCCTTTTGTTTCTTGACAGCAGTAAGAGATGCCCCCTCCCCCTGACAATTTTAGCAAACAGTGGTTTGATATAATAAGTTAAAAAATTGTCCAGCAGCACCTTCGAGACCAACTAAGTTTGTTCTGGGTATGAGCTTTCGTGTGCATGCACACTTCTTCAGATACACTGAAACAGAAGTCACCAGACCCTTATATATAGTGGGAGGGTGGGGTGGGGTTTTTCTCAGAAGGGTAGTAAGGAGTGGTTTGATATTATGAATAAGTATTCCCCCACCCACCGTAATGAACACACACCACCATCATGTGTGAGGTTGAATGGCAATAAAATGAAAATGAACCATATTCATTAAGCAAGTTCAAAGTTCCATCTAGCTCAGCATCATCATTCCCACTGTGGCCTACTAGGAAACCCAGAAGCATGGCTTGGAGACAATGGCTCTCTCCCACGCTGCTGCAACAACTGGTATTCAGTGGCGTATTGCCTTTGAGCCCAGAGGTTCTATTTCATTACTAATGGCTGTTAATAGACCTATCCTCCTGGAGTTTGTCTAATCCCATTTAAAAGCCATCTAAGCTAATTGGCACCACCATATCTTGTGGCAGAAAATTACATAAATTAAATTTGGCTTTGTGTGAAGAAGTAGTTTCGTTTTATCTCTCCAGGATCAACTGCCCATCAGGAACTTTGTGAGTTCCATTCATTAAAAGGTGTTACTGGATCCTGTTCTACAGGTGTTGCTGGGGTGGTGTGGGAGCAAGTCACAAGGGACAGAGCTCCCACACATTGCTCTAGTGTTGTATCTGTTGGTTGCACAGGAATCAGGAGCCCAACAATAATCCTGCCCTGGAGGGCACTGCTGATCTTATACTCAACAAATAACATGCTTCTGCACACCAGAAATGACTGCCAATTGCTGTAGCTGAGATAAATCAAGCAGTGGCTTGTAGTCAGAGGCAGAGGAAGGGGTGTGTAGTAGGGGCTGGCCACCCTGGGTGTCACCACTGAGGGGGGTGACAAAATGCCAGTCAGTACTCATCTGAGTCACACGTCTCTCCTGGGAGTGACGCGGTAGCTTGGGTGCCCTCAGGCTCCAAGCTGCCCAAACCATCTGCCCACCTCCTCCTCCTCAGCTGTAGGGCAGCTGAGTGTGAGGAGGCAAGCAGACTCCTCAGAGGCCCCACAGAGCATCCTGCCCCAGCTCACCCCACCCTGCCCTGCCCCACCCTGCAGGTGCAGGGCATGTGTGCCACCCAGGCACCCAATTGGCTTGCTCTGCCACTGCTTGTAGTACTAGAAAACTCCTGAGAGGAAAGAAAACAGCACATTTTTTTGGTCTTCAGAGTAGGTTCAGAGATAAGGCAGTATCTTTAATTTTACCTGGAACTTAACAGGTAAATCAGTGAATGCCAATGTTAACTGGCTTCAAAACTCATATGAGCAGATGACTCTACTGTATGTTGAGCTAGACTGGTGGTTCATCTAGCACAGTTTTGTCTCTTGAGGGCTCTGGGTGGAAGGATGAATTCACACAACTGCTACCTGAGACTCTTCTGGGGGGTGGGGATGCCAGGAATGGACTCTCTGTGCAAAAGCTGGCCTTTTGTTTTATTGTACTGTATTTTTATGGCACCACACACCTTTTCCCTCAACAGCATCCTGCTAAGGTAGGTTAGACTGAGGCAGCTGTGATGGAGCTATTCTGATCCATCTTCATGCTGGACAGCTGGGATTCTTCCGATGTAATGGATAAAGAAGGACTTGCAGACTGAATTTTGGTTGTCCTTCCAGGGCAGGCCCAAGATGTTTTGGCAACTGAGGTAAACCACAAAATTGTGTCTTCCCACCAGGGAATAAGGGGGAGGGAGTGAAAAATACGTATCAGGGACAAGAGGTTGGGGTCAAATCAGCCTTACCTGATGATTGAACTGGGAATCAATGGCTGGGGGGGGGGGAGAAGGGGCCTGCTTTGAATCACTCTGGGCAGGTGCAGAGCCCAGGGGATGTCAGAGGGTAGTCCCTGCTTTTTCTTCCCTCGTGGTGGATGGAGACCAGCAGTGCCTCCTATTCTCTGAGAGTCCACTGTGGAGCTGACATTGAGGGGGCTGCCAAGGATTGTGCTGGAGCTGCTGCTGTCACGTTGACAGCAGCCACAAACAATGTGTTCCTTGGAGGCTGGATCTGCTGCCCCTCTGAGTCCTGATGCCTGAGACAATGACCTCACTTTGCCCTGTGGGCGCTGTGCCCTTCCTAGAAGAGTTGGCACTTTACAAGACAGAGTACAAGAATGAAGATGCACTTTCTTCATAACAGCATGGAACTCTGCCTTAGGACATCTCCTAAGCTCCTGTGTAGGGCACAGTAGCCAACTAAAGATCTTTGCATTTCAACAGGACTTGATTGATGTGTTTTCTGTGTGTTCTCTCTCTCTCTGCCCCCTCTCCTGATGTTCTGTAGTCTGCAGACTGTTTGATGTGCTGTGTTGTTGTTGTTTTTTGCGTTGTTTTTTTAATGGTGATTGTTTTTATGTTTTCTGAGTATCACAAGGTCAAAAGGTGAGATATATTGGGTTGAATCCAATGCAGCTCTAAGTTAAAATCACTTGTTCTGGTGGTGATAAGTTTTGCACCAGCAGAGTATTCTTGTGCAGGAGAATGCAGAAACAGGTTTTTGGTTGTGCAGTAGATTGCACAATCTGTAATGCAATGGCATTTTAACCACAATGACCCTCTTTCATGCTGGATTTGTCATGAGAGCAATGTATGCAAAAAGGTTGCAACTTCTGGGGCTTTTAAGTGTGGAGAAGAATCATGAGGAGATATGATACAAGTGTATAAAATTATGCCCATTGCGGAGAAAGGGAATAGAGATAAGTTTTTATTCTTCTCTCATAGTACTGGAACTTATGAGTAGCCAATAAAGCTGAATCACAAGTGGGGAGAAGGTTGTTCCACTCATGATGCATGTGGAGCTTCCCACATGCATCTGATTGGCCAGTGTGAGAGGAGGATGCTAGACTATGTGGTCCATTGACCTGGTCCAGCAGGGCTCTTCTTATGGACTTATGATAAGGAAATATGTCCTGAAACATTCTTCAACTAACCAGCAAGAGAAGATGGGCAGAGTCTGGCCTCTCCAAAGTGTTTGCAATGAAGAAAGAAATTGAATATTGCCCATCCTCGCTTATCAATTTAGCAGTACTGCTTCTCTCCACCTCCACAGTTTCTTCTTCACCCAAGGGAGTTCCCAACCACCCCCAATAGACACAATTATATTATTAAGAGGTGTGTATATGTGTGTGTATGTCACCACCATTGAAAATCCCTCCCACTCTGTCCATTGCCATTCACCCAAGGGACTTCCCTCTGTCAGTGTAATGCTTCAGTATTTCTATGCCAGTTCGGGAGTTCCATTTTTCTTAAAGTATCAGACTGCTGTATAAAACCTTACACAAGACTGTGCATTTTTATTTCTTTATTGAAAATCATAGCATGAGCCCCTTCAGTCATTTCTGTGCATACAGAACTAGGATTTGTTGTGTACCTGGAAAATCAACCAAGTTAGGGTGCTGATGGTATGATTTGTCACCAGTAAATAGGTTTATGACCTGTGCTCAAATCCTGACAGCTTTGCACAAGTCAAATGTGGGTGGCAAGGAGGGGCTGGAATGTAGATTGGTAAATAAATGCATAGTGGCATGAGCTTTCTTCTGTAGTCTGCTTTGTCACAACCATGCTTTGCCTATGATAGCTAATGCCACAATCCATTTGTTAGTGTTGAGGGGGCTGCAGGTCTTTATGATTTCCCACACACCCAAAAAAATATTAGTCAAGTTTTGCTGACCAAAGTTTGATTCATAATCCTCTATTATCCTATCACAGGCTTCTCAACCTCAGCCCTCCAGATATTTTGAGACTACAGTTCCCATCATCCCTGACCACTGGTCCTGCTAGCTGGGATCATGGGAGTTGTAGGCCAAAAACATCTGGAGGGCCGAGTTTGAGGAAGCCTGTCCTATCACTTCACCTCCCGTTTTCAAGGTATTAGACCAGGGGTAGGCATTGTATGTTCTTGGGACTACAGCGTCATCACAATGCCATGCTGGTCACAGGTAATGGGTGCTGTAGTCTAAGAATATGTGGAGAGTACCATATTGGTTACTCCTATGCTAGATTCAAAGATACTTAACTTTATTTATTCAATGAATTTCTAGGCAGTCCTTTCTCATAACTAACCTCAGGGTGATTTGCATGTATAAAAACTATTAAAACACTATAAATACTATAGCACGCTATAAAACACAATATCACACATTTAACACCAGTACTAATATTATGCAGGTTGTGTGTTTCCTTTGCTGGTTCACATGGGAAACCTCTTAGCAGAATTATTTCCAAATATTGACATCAACACCCACAAATTGCACCAAATCTACCAAATCCAGCTGGTAGATTTGTCTTTTACTCTGTAATGAATTAAAGGTTCTTGTTTCTTTGTTGCTTGATCTGCAGCAGGGATGGGGAGTCTTTGACTCCCCCAGATGCTGTGGAACATAGCTCCCATAATTCCTGACCACTGGCAGTGCTGGCTGGATCTGATGGGAGTTGCAAGCCTGAAGGCCCATGCTTTTCTCATCCCTGATCTGCAGTACTTGTTGCAGTACTTCTGCAATACTTGTTAAATCGTTAATTTTGCAATACTTGTTAAATAGATCAGGTGATGAGAGGACAACAGATTTGAGGCCCTTCTTCATGGGCCTCCTCCTCAAGAGGTCCAGAGGGTTTCAACCAAGAATGGTCCTTTTCTGCAGTGACTTCCTGTCTGTGGAATGCTCTCCCCAGGGAAGTTCACCTGCTGCCTTTTACACCTTTAGGCGCCAGGCAAAAATGTTCCCTTTTAACCAGACTTTTGGTTGATTTTATTGACATCATCTGCCTTTTTAAAATATTGGGGGTTTCGGGGGGAGGGGTTGGGTTGTTGTTTTAATTTGTGAACCACCCTGAGACCTCTGGGTGTGGGGTAGTATATAAATTCAATCAATCAATCAATTTGAGCATTCAGTGCAGTCTTTGGAAATCCTATCTGGTTGTAACCATGCCCAGCTCATTCATGACTTCACAGAATTAATGCCTGCAGGTAAAGGATGCTTCGCTTCAGTGTTGATGCATGTGTAACCCCATTAGGGAAAGTAGCCCAGTTAATTGCTGAGCTTCTCGGGGATAGGGAAGCTCGTTTGAGGCTTTTATCTGCCTTAATTAATATCATTTGGTGAATCTCATTGGTTGTGCATGTATTTCCCTTTAAATTACAGAAGCCATGCATTTTGTTAAGCAGATAACTTTTTTTTTTTTTTAACTTGATCAGCAGAACAGCAAAATTATTTCCTTGGCTTCTCTTCCTAACATTTGATAAGGTGGAGGGGAGAAGCCTCTTCTAAGTGCTGATGTGGAGTAGAGATATAAGATGAAGATATCTTTCTTTCTTTACACATTTCTAAAACTTTTCGTGGCTCTCTAAATCCAGGAGATGGAGATGTGTTGATTGATGATGAAATGAGTGAGGGACAATGCATTCTTATTCCCACACAACAACCATATTAACTGGGCATTAAATGGGTTGTAGCTCAGTGGTAGAGCAGTCACGTTGCATTCAGAAGGTCCCTGGTTCAATATTTGACATTTCTAGGTAGGCTAGGAAAGATGCCACTCTGAAACTGAAACTCTTGAGTTCTGCTGCCAATACTGTGTTTATACCAAGATGTTCTGACTCAGTAGAGGAAACTACTCATATAGAGCCACTGCAATAACAAGAAGTGCTGAATTTCTCCCACAGTCCCTATTTTGAACCGATTTCCCTTTTTAATCACCCCAGTGTAAGTACACTCACTATGTGAGTCAAGCCAGTGTTCCTGTACACCTGTCAGCAGCTACAGAACTTATGAATCCAATGGCTGAGGGGCTTTGCTGCACATAGCAAACTTATTAACATGTAGTTCCTGCATAATGATTGGAACCGAGCTGACAAGGTAAGCCATCAACCCAGTTTTGTGAAGAAAAATGCCTCCCCCTCCGAGATCATATGAATTCGACATCAATAGCTAACAGGTTTGGGGAAGAAAATCTGTAATTTATTCTGGTGCCTCCACTGAACTAGAGGTATATTTGCCTCCAGTTGTACGTGGCCAGCAGAGATTGTAGGACAGCCTGTTGCCAATTGACCCCATTTGCTGCATGGTAGTTCTTCCATTTCAATAAGCTGTTATTCAAGGAATAAATAAATAAATATGCTTTCTTAGCCACAAATACTTGATAAATTCACCAACTCATTTCGAGTAAAGGACATTCCAGGAAGAAAAGTGAAAAGGCATGTGATTTCAAAATCATTGCACAGATCCTTTCCTCGTGATGCACATACTGAAAGGCAGCTGTGTTTTGAAATAACTTGATTAATTTAGAGTCACTTCTAGAAATTCTGGTGACATTCACTAGACATGGGCCTGGAAATGTTTGAGAAACTCCCAATAATTCTTCTCTAGATTGGATTTCAAACTGAGCCAGAGAAGACTTAATGGCTTTATCCTTTCCCACTCAGAGACTTCCACAATGGTAGTTGTGGGGGGGGGGGGTCACACAGCAGTCAAACATTAAAAGTAACTTGGGAAAACTGGGTTTCCAAAAGTAGGACCACTGTTTGTCCCTCAAGTCTTTTGCAGAAATACAACCTCCTTAAAACCCTCTGTAGTAACTAATGAAGACATCAACATGTTGATTGATTTTTATACGGAACTCAGACTTGCTAAGAAATAAATCTGAGGCATTGCTTTATATGTAGATGGGTGGGATTTATCTTGGCTTAAAAAGGTAAAGGTAAAGGTACCCCTGCCCGTACGGGCCAGTCTTGCCAGACTCTAGGGTTGTGCGCTCATCTCACTCTATAGGCCGGGAGCCAGCGCGAGACAGTGCAGCACACGGAACGCCATTTACCTTCCCGCTGGTAAGCGGTCCCTATTTATCTACTTGCACCTGGGGGTGCTTTTGAACTGCTAGGTTGGCAGGCGCTGGGACCGAACAACAGGAGCGCACCCCGCCGCGGGGATTCAAACCACCGACCATGCGATCGGCAAGTCCTAGGCGCTGAGGTTTTACCCACAGCGCCACCCGCGTCCTTTTATCTTGGCTTATTTCTAGCCAATTCCCTTTATTGGAGTCAAGGACTTAGGTGTGGATATGTTCTGACCTCTGGGAGTTCCCATTAGGTGTTCTTTGCATGTCTGCTTTTGAGTTTCTAAGGAAGCAGAAGGAAAATACTCGTAGTGACTCTTAGTTCATTATTTCTAAGCATGGGAAAGCCACTGTTTACCAATGAAGACACAACTCCTGTCCCAGGATTGCAACTTAAATCAACATGACACCACAGTGAAGGTTATAAGCTGATGAAAGAGAAAGTGGATGAACAAGGGTGACAATAATCTCATGTATTGTCACAATAAATCACCCCGGTGCTTCTGTTAAAGAGGGGGTGGTGGTAATTTTTCTTTCTTGATCACATACATTGAACTTGATATAGTGACATCCTTTCCATGTATCCCAAAATTTGAGAGCACACAGCTGGGTGATTTTTGCCCAATACAGCAGGAGCTATCCACATGCCCAAGCAGTCTTCTACAGAAATTGCCAATACAAATTAACATCTGGATGCACGCCCCCGCCTAGGTGCTCTTACAGAGTATTCAATTGGACTTGTCTGTGTCTTTGGATATTTGGGAGGAAACACATCTGAGTCAGTTCCATTAGTTGCTGTTACTCATGGCTAGTTGTCCATGATCATAACTAGATCAGGACCTTTCGTTTGCAAGTAGGGATGAACAGAACCCAAAATCATATTATTATTTTTTAATCGTTTGGAGGCAGAATAGATGAGTTGTGGGAGATGCATGATCAGATCTTTTTAATTTTAGAAATGCTATTTTACAGTGGCTTGTTTTTTGATGTAACACAGCTCCATAAACCACAGTTAAACAAATAGCACAGGGGAACAAACCATGGAACACAGAGTGATGCAACCAAAATAATGCTTTTGGTTTGTTTCTCCCAAATAAATGACAATTGGGAAGCCAAAAACAAGACAATTGTTTATTGCCACTCTTCTTTCTGAACATGGCCTCTGTTGGACTATCTCCCTCCCAGCTGCTATCTAGAACAGAGAAATACTGCAGAAAAAAAGAGTTAACTCTCACCAGAGCCAGTAGCTCAACCCAATTCTCCTTTCCCTCACAGTGAGTCTTAAAATTAAAGCTAAAACATCAGGAGATGTAATCACATATACTTTGAATCTTATCTGTTCATGCCTTCAAGTAATAATGCCTATTCCAGGGTCACCAGGGCTTAGTTGCTGAAAGAGGATTTGAACCCAGCTCTTCCTGGTCAAAGGATGGCACTCTGTCAGCTATACCATGTTGACTTACCGGTATTTGGTGGGGTGGGGTGTTAAACATCATTGAATATAATCCTGCAAGGCAAACAACACTTCTGGGATCAATTCCCCTTTTGATATTCCAGATTTTAGGCTTCTTTCAGGAGGATTAATTTTAAGGGCAATAGTTTGAATGAGACATAGAAAGAACAACCAGCTGACCTTTTTATCAATCAGATACTAGAAGGGATGCAGGAAGGCAAAGCTAAGCAGAGTCCAGTATGGTTTCAAATTGGATGGAAGGCGGCATGTTGAGATTCCTGCATTGTAGGGGGTTGGATTAGAAGACCTTTGGGTTCCCTTCCAACTCTACAATTCTATGATTGTATAAATGAGGTTTCTCTTGTGTTCCCAGCATTCTGCAATCAGCTTGGTAAACAACCTTTATTCAATCAGTTTTAAAATCCAATCTCACCGATACTATTTTTAGTATTTCCTGGTAACTCTGGCTTTGTCTGGGCAATTTTATCAGATTTATAACTTTTCAAGTGTTGTTATTATCTTTCAGTAGGCAGTGGAGTGGCATTTTTTTGAGGAACATGTCAAGAGTTTAGCTAGGCGCATCTGATGATTCCTTTCTAAACCAATTAAATATATGTATTTGCCAATGTTGAAATGATTCTCCAAGGACAAGGACTTTCAGCATAAACCTCTATCTCTTTTTGATTTGCAAAGCACAAATGCTTGCTATGATGTCCATGATTTTGTTTTGCAAATAGTTCTACAACTCCAAACACACATATACGCACAAAGCAGGGAAGCGAAGCAATTACTTTGCGCAAATGAAAGAGAGGGGGGTTATATCCCTCCCTAAACATTTAGTAGTAGTAGTAGTAGTAGTAGTAGTAGTAGTAGTACTAATAATAGATTATTCACAAACTGGAATGTTCCAGCATTCTGTGATGTACTTCTTTCTCTTTCACAGAGTGCAATGGGGGGTGTAGAGGGGGGAAGATTGACATTAATCTGTGTACATGAAATAATGCCATACTGGGACGAGTCTGTTCTCTTTGATGCTTCATTATGTATAGTGATCATTTGAGTTCCATCCTTTTTTCTTTCTTTCTTTAAAGTACTGTTGTTTATTCATGTTACCTAAATTAAGACAAACTTGTCATCATTTTTCCTAGAAAGAAGTGTTACACAACAATAAGATCTGGCTTCTGATACTTTGTTTGGATTCTGTTAGACCATATAAAATGAACATTGAAATTGATTGCTTTTGCTCCTCCTCCTCCTTTCCCCTAGGGATGTTAAGATATTTATATATTCTGTATGCACTAGAGTCAAGATGCATTTTCCTTCTGATTCTCTCAAGATTGTGTCTATATTCAGCTGTAAAATTTTGGGAATGTATGTATGGGACAAATAATATTTGAGGCCAGTGTGGTTCCTATGGGAATAACCCAAAGGTTCCATATTTAGTAAAAATCCAGAACTCCAAAACTTCCGTTTACTGACTGCTCAAACTCCCCCATACAGTTTTGGAGATCTTGGAGAATTTCAGTAGAAGTAGTAATGGAAATTGCTTATGTTTTGCTTATTTATCCCATGTCCAGAACAGAAATCAGTTCTGCAATTATGATCCACATTTGATTTCAGTCTGTAAATGATATATAATTGGTAGCATCCCCTCCCTCTTTTGCATTGTGCTTCCTTGCACTGAAATGAATAGGGTAGAATATTGCAATGACAATATAATTAACACAAATAATTATGTGAATAAGTCACATGAATTACAAAATTTCACAATAGTGTACATTAAGATGAATAATGAATTACTAGCGTTTGGAAGAAGATGAACTGCAGTGGAACAGAGACAGCTCTGCTTGCAAAAAATGCTGGGCAGAATGGAAAACAATACCCTCTAACATCCCTAAAATCCCATTCCCCACTACAGGCATTAAAACATGCCAGTGGATAAGTTACAGGATGGTTACTATTTACTGAACAGGGGTGTAAGGGAGCAGCAATTTCTGTCTTGTCCTGGTGTTTGTCACAATCCACACTTTTCCTGATCGGCTATAGTTCAGCTTCCACTAAGACCTATGTTTTTCATCTTGTTATCCCCAAGGCTGAAATTAATGTAATTAATTACATAATTAGTTTCAGAGGATGGGAAATAGCAAAAACAATGCAGAAAACCCCAATGTAGTTATCTGCATAAGAGTTACAGACTAAAGAAACCATCATAACGATTACCACTTGCATTAGCTTGTGTGATTTCCATTCTGGACTTCAGATGAGCATGCAATTTGTGGCACTTTCTGCTCTTGTTTCTGTTTCTGACAGAATTCTCTGACATCTCTAGTGCTGAACCTCCAGTTTTATTTATTTTTCTCCCATGCGCTTATTTGTGTTGGCTTTATTATCACTCCCAGACCATGTGGCCTTGCTTGCATAGAAGCAACAATCCAACGTGTACTGAAATGTGTCAATAGTGCTTCAACCCCATGGCTGTGGGATTTGTATAATATGCCAGAGTAAATATTCTGCCCCCCCCCCCCATTTCCATCATAACAGCATTGTACAAACTGAGGGGAAAGGGTTTGGTTTTTCTTTCTTTTCTGGGACAGTTAATGTTTCTGGAATCTTCCTTCAGGCTGTAGAGAAACTGGCGTATTTAGAGCAAAGCACAGTCATAACCGATATCCTAATCTGTCCTTCACATACAGAATCAGTCTCCTGTTCTCTGTGGTTTGTGTAAATGTCTCTCAGCAGATCTAATCATGTGCGATGGAGATAAGAATTTGCTTCCTTAATTCATCTATCTGCATTCTACTGTGGAGGTTTTTTGTTTCTTTTTAATTGACCAAGAAATGAGAAATCAGCTTCCAAAGTATAGCAAGGGTAGGAGTTACAAAGCCATGGCTCCCGATTTTGCCAGGTTTATAGGCCATCAAATTGGACTAATCGGTGCACACCAATATACTAGGTCAAAGCATTGGTTGACATAACCCAGTTTTGCCTACTCTTACTTCATTGTCTCCCCATGGTCCTGGGCAGAAGTCTTTTATATCCTCCTCCTGCGTTTCTTTAAGCAGAGATGCCTAGGACATTTAGCAATGTAAAAAAGTCCTGCTGGATGAGGCCAATGGCCCATCTAGTCCAGCATCCTCTTCTCTCAATAGCCAACCAGATGCCTATGGGAAGCCAACAAGCAGGTTGTGAGCGCAGCAGCTTTGTCTCCACCTGTGATTCCCAGCAATTGGTGTGCAGGGCCATGCTGCCTCTGACAGTGGAGGGGCGGATGTAGCCATTGTGGATAGTAGCCACATGTGGCGATCACACACAGGGCCCCCGGACGTTTCAAGGTCTATTGACCCTGTGCCACCACTGCGGTTAGCTTTCTTCGCTGCCACCACCCCGCTTCTCATGGGGACACACGGAGTCTAGACAGTTGTTAACATAAACAAATAATCAAGTTTATTCTTAAATGCAGGAACAAGTGTATGGTTTCAGTTTATTTTTCTCTTGTCAGTTTCTTAATCTTAGTTCCTAACAACTCCAAACTGATTATTCCAACTATCTCTCTGACTCAACCTAACAATTCCTCTCACTCTCTCACAATACAACTTGACCAACCTACTGCCTATTCCTCCCTCTTCCCTCTTCAACTCCCAAACCTCAACTCTCAACTCCCAAACCTCAGCTGACTTTCAAAACCTCCCACTCTAACTTTTACTCCTTGCATTTTCACTGGCCAATCACATCACACCCATTTTAACCCTTTCCTTATGACCCACCTAGGAGGCAAATGCCACACCACTGATAACTTTACCCACCATTATTTATTTCCTAATTGTCTTTTGAAGCAGTCTAAGCTGTTGTCCATCACTGCCTCCTGATGGAAGGGAGTGCACAGCTTGACTGTATACTGCATGATCTGCTTTCTTTTCTCTGACCTGAATCTCCCAAGTCTTCAGTTTCACTGTAACACCCCCAGTTCTCGTATTATGAAAGATGGAGAAACACTTCTCTGAATACACTTTCTCCATGTTATGCATACTTATATATAAAGCTCTGTTGTGTCCTCTCCCTAAACCAAAGAAGCCCCAAACGTAATCTTTCCTTGCTCCAGTACCTTAATCATTTTTACACGGGAACACAAGCAAAAGTGTCATAGACTGCAAATATGCTGTGTGTCCACTCCTAGCTGTGAGAGTTTCTGAGAGGATGTCATAGCGATATAATGGGCTTAAATTTGTACAGGAAAACAAAAGCCCTACCAAAAAAGGTTAACATAAATCAAGCGGCAGTTATGTATCCAGCGCATGCAGCATTTTGAATATTTGAAATGTGCACGCTAAATATTAATATTAAAACTCCAGCGCTGTACATTTATTAAGATGCCTGCCTCGATACAGTGCAAAGAGCATCATTCTGTGCTGCTTTAAGTGGGAAAGCAGTGTAATGTGGCCTCATCTTTCAGAATGCATGAAAATCTGAATTACACACCGGGTATATGACAGCAGATGGAGGACCTGCATCCTTTATTACTGCTGCAACATTCACGCTACTGTAGTTCTGAATGTGTTCACATTTATCTGTTCCAGGCAGTAGTTTGCTAGCACCTATAAAAAACCACACAATTTGCATTCATCCCTTTAATTTGGGGTGGGGGGCAGTAAAGGGTGTGTTTCTGTTAACAAAATCGGGGGTAGGGAACCTTGCCAGGTTCAAGTATTCTATGAATTATGCTGGGAGTTGTTGTTTGATCTTGGATTTTGCCCTTACATGTATTCCACTGAAATACATAGCACATGGGGACAAGAATTGCTTGGATATTTATCAGAAATAACAATGATACAGGGTTCTGAGTACTTTGAGTAAAGAGCTGCTCATGGAATAGGACTTTTCCAACCTCCCGTTCCTCACTGCAGCCTGAAAAGCTGTCCTTGTGAGCAGGGGGACTCTTTAGATCTGTATGTTATATGGAGAACCGAGGCATCCAGGAAATCCTTACTTGCAGGGGCAGCCCAACATGTTGCACATCTACAACACTTTGCGGTGGTAGAGCACTGCAGTAGGTCCCAGGTTCAATATCCAGCATCTTCAGATAGGGTTGGGAGAGACTCCCTTTCTGAATTCCTGAAAGCTTTGCCAATCAGCATAGACAATTCTGAGCTAGGAGGACCACTGGCCTGACTCACTATAAGACACGTTTCTTTGTTCATTCAGATATGGTCTCCCAGGTATTCTGATGGCTTGTGCTGGTCTCCAAAGAGTGTGCTACATATTTATGCTACAGGGAAGGTCCATAGCTCATCCCTGACATCTCTGGACAACTGTCAGTCAGTGTAGAACAATGGACTGAATCAGCTTCCTTTATTCCAGTATGGTGCCCCCTCCCAATTATATGTATAGCCATAAGGAGCGGACGTAGCTCAGTGGAATCCAGAAGGTCCCAAGACATCTCTATATAGGTTAGAGAAGGATTCCTGGGGAGCAGTTGCCAGTCAGTGGAGAAAACACAGAGGTAGTTGGACCAAAGGTCTGACTTTGTCTAAGGCACATCCTTGCATTTCTCAAACCTGACCAGAGTGGTAGTTGAATCTTTACTGCCTTAAGGGAAGGGTGCTGGTCAGGCCATGTGGCACATATAGCTCTGTTCTCCAACTTTTTGGTGCTGCTCCACACTATCCAGCATCTGCCTCACTCTACTTAATGATAGGGCTGACCCTGCCCTTAGCTTTATCATTTCAAAGACTCCTTCGACTCCAAACCCAGCTCTTTGCCCAGCCTCCTCATCCTTAATGTAATGGTTCTAGGGGTTGCTCGTGCGTAAGCCTGTGCCAACACCTGGCTGGGTTGCCTGAGTGAACCTTTCCTGTCCGGACAGCCACTCACCCGTGTCTGCCTCAATCGCTGGCAGAATCCGTCAGTGGGCATTTCTTAAACTTCTTCCAGCAAAGAAGTTCTTTGACGCCCAGTCTCCTCCTACTCTCCCTGCACGGAAGCCTTCTGCGCAAGGAGGGCGTAGGCAGTGGAGGACCCTTCCTCTCCCCGCTGGTCCCCGGCAAGGAGTCATGGGACTGCCTCACCGATTCCCCCATCTGCCCCCCTTCTCCACTGGAGCTACGCTGATTCCCTTCCCCAGAAGATGGGCTGCCTCTCCCACTCCCGGGACGCTCTCTGGGATCCCTTTGGAGCTTGCTCTCTCCCTCCGGCACTGATGGCAGTTCCCTGACACTTAAAAATGTGCAAAACCTCGTTAACAGTTAAACAAATGCAGTACTTTTCATGGGAAACCTGCAAGATGAACTGAGTGGTGATGACTGAAATATGTTTCAAGCTTTGGTAGTTCTGCTGCTGTTGTTTAACACCTCCACGGTTGAAAGAAGTGAATAGGGGGTTCAACCTGAGAGGCACTAATGTAAGGCTTGAAATGCATTGGCTGCAAAGTAATTCAGTTCCTTTTTGGGGTGGGGTGGGGAGGGGAACAGGAGAGGGAAATTCTGCCAGTTAACATCTGGTTTACTGGTTTGTTTTTGATCCTAGTTCAAGGAGCTGACATTAGTGTTGAAAACCCTAAACAGCCCATGACCCAAATGTCTGAAAGACCACCTGCCTGCTTCTCTACAGAACAGTGTTATGATTGTAGGAGGGACCTTCTTCATAGTTCCATCAACCTCAGAAGCTCAGGGTGGGGATGACCTGTGAGAGAGCACCTGCTCTGTGACAGCCATTTTGGTAAAGAGCTTCCTCTCATAGGAGTGCATCTGGCAATTTCATTTTTCAGTTCTTTGTGAATGTTCTTATATCTTGATCTCTGATCTGTGAAATATATATTTTAAAATGTATATTTTTTGTAATTGTAATTTTTTTTAGAACAGTTTTTAATGTTGTCTTTTCAATTGCTGTTAGTGGGTAATTAATAAGAACAAATAACTATAGCAGCTACCTGCCTCACACAATTACATAAGGCAATATGAGCACAACCAGTTGCCATGAAACCTTCAAGATACAGTCATATATCACTAAATATGCATACTCTTAATATTCACTTGCAGTGCAGAATTTGTGTGTGCTACAGCTCATGTACTCACAGGTAGGGTGTTTGCTTGATGCATGTGTCTTCATCAAACCTGATCCTGTGTGTTTTACTTGGAAGGAGAATTTGACAAAGATTAATAGGGTTTGCCCAATGGAGTGGGCAATAGTTTGCAGTCTTAACGGAGTCATTAGGTAAAGAAACTGGTATCCATCTAGCAGAGAGTATAAGGTGCTTAAACTGATTGAAATCACTTCGCCAAAGGCCAACAAACTCTTCCTGCATTAGGTTTTAGTTACCATGTGTTCGAAAATTTTAAATGTGTTTGGTGCAGTCTACTGGCTAGTTGAAAAAATTGACAAAAGTGGCAATCATACTAAAAAATCACCTCTATATTTTATGTTGTGTCCCAAGGTATATCATCTTAAGGTATTAATGCTTAATTCCATGAAACTCTGAGAATTCTATACTTGTGGGATGCATTGCAGGATACAGATGCTGGCATTTCATATCAGTTCTGCTCTTTAAGGAACATTTCTACACATGACACATTGCTGTTGATATTTCATGTGCTTTTTCATGCTAAATACTGAATAAGCAATTGTATATATTGAAAACTGGGCTTGTTTCAGTTATTTCACTGGGACAGTCACATCCTGATAGACTCATCACAGTCTATTGATGTAACAGTTGGCAGCTTAAATCCCCAACCGGTCCTTGATGTAACCAACCACTTTAAATGAACATCTCATGAGTCAACACGGAACATGTCCTCCCACCATGTTTATGTATGGCCAGCTCCATCCTACTTTAAAACGAGTAGTAGGTATGTTATTATACTCAGAAAACTTTGTATGTAAAACTGTATGGGGCAGGGGAGGCAAGTTGTAAGGTTGATGTTAATTGTGCCACTCACTCTTGGGGTAAAGCTTACTTTGATTTCACAATGTGAGTTTAGAGTTGTGGCATCAGTTCTATCAAATCCTTTTCCCTTTGAAGTGAAACACGCCCCAAAATTGCTATGTTTTCAAGGTTAGCTGAAAACCTTTCTTTCCTCCCAAACCTTCCCAAATTGTTTTATTTTTGCACCTTTTAATTATTGTTGCATCTTGTGGGTGTTTTATTATCTGCATTATCGTTTATAATTATGTACTCCACTTTCTATGCTGGTTTATTGTTTGTTTGTTTATTTATTATTATTTATGAATCATCCTCCACATATGTCTCAAGGCAATTTACAGTCATTTAAAAGAAAGCACACACAATTCCAAACTACAGCAATAAAATAATACAGAACTCGCACTGAACTCGCACTGTGTTTTGGCATGTTTATACTTTATTGCCAGGTAGAATTGGGTTATTCATAGGATGTATTATTTTCATTGGGTATTATTACTGAATGAACGCATGAAATAAACAAATAAGGTCTGGATCTAAATGCCCTCACTCCCCCACAAAAAAATAAAATAAAAAAATGTTTACATTCTCTCCATCGGTGGCAAAATCTAGGAAACCATTTCACCAGATACTCACTTTGGGAGTAAAATTATCTGGCAGTTTCTTGGGGCAGAGTGATCACCATTAGCAGCCCCCCCCCCCGCAATACTGCTGCTACAATTAGCAATGGTGGTAACAACATATCTGTGTTGGTGGCAGCCAGGTGACCATTTTGGGTCTTCCCACAGTGCCCTAGTTTTAGTGTAGTTCTGGAACACTGATATGGGGATGGCAGCGCCAACAACCAATTGTGAAGAGTATTTGATGAATATTCAGTTGAATGCCCATCTTTTTTGGTGTGGTGAGAGGGAGTAAATTATTGAAGTCATTCACAGAAAAAATAGAAGACAAATTTATCAGAAAGTCTGAGAAATTTCAGCCCAACTCCAGCAGTCAGGGATTTATGTGTGAGATAACTAAGAAGAAATGTCCAGACTCATTGTCCCGACCCCAAAACAGTGATTCCATTGTACACAAGAATGGGCATCTGAATTCAACCCTGCATGTATTTCTGCTTGAGTTTCTTTCTTCTTTTTCAGGGTGTTGAGTATTGCTCTACCACCACAGGTGCAAATGCTCATTAAATTGAAGTGCTATATCCTACAGGAAGGTATTGCAAGCCCAGGCTTCTGCCTCAGCAAAGCTATATAGGAGTGATGGAAGAGTGATTTTGATTGTCAAGGTTAAGTGTTTGACTGTGAATCTATCTATCATCTATCTATCATCTATCTATCTATCTGTCTATCTAATGCATTGAAAAGCATTTAAAGAAAATTTCTCATTTTTGTGTTTACATGACAGCCTAAAACAGCTCCGAAAAGGACCTTTGGATCCATTACAAATGAACAGGTAAATATGTATAAAAGCCACAGGGGATTTCTTTCTTTTGCTTAAAACCCTTTTGTTGTTAATGTACCACATTGTCTCTGTGTAAGTATAATGGAGTTGCTAACCCTTTTTCAATATTTTGAATTTGAAATGGCGAATATGGAAAACCTGATTTTAAAACAAGCCAAAACGTTTGTTTTAAATCCAAAAGGTACTGATATCTACAAGATATCAGTATGTGAATGTGTAACATCCTGTTTCAATGCTAGTTAAGCACTGAACAGTATTGTTTTGGGTTCAGCTGTACATCCAGCAGCTCATTATCAAATGCATGTATCTCACTAGGTATTACTTAACTATTGCATGGCTTGCAGCTTGTCTCCACCGGAAAGTGATGTGTGTCAGGGTTAATGTGAATATTATTGATAATAAGGAAGCTGTGACTAGGATGTGTCATCTGTGATGGTCCATCACTTGATGTAGCAGTAATTGGGGAGTGAGAAAACTGTTTCCAGTTTCAGCCTTGCTGGCACTCAATCATAGGTCTTTTCAATCCCATTTTATGCAGATATTGTAAAAGAGTGCATGAAAGACCCATGTTTAAGTTGTATGCATTTTATGAACACTTTTAAATCCAAAATCCACTGTTTTATACATGCACTTCAATGCATTTCCTTATAAAATGCACATTTTTTGTGTGCAGTATTGGTGTGCAAAAAAACTCCACCCACAAATGCTCATTTAATATTGAAAAGACTTGAAACACATGTAAAAAGGAGAGTTTGTTTGGCAGTGCATCACAAACTCTGGATAAGTGTGTAATTAGGGATTTGGGGGAAATTCAGTTCAGCCTGCATTTAAGGGCAAGCAATAATTTTCCAAAACAATATGTGAACTGAAACACAGCCTTCTTTCAAAATTTGCACGTATCCACACTTTGCACTGCAGCTCTTTTGCTCAGTAATGTGTTCATAAATGCATATGAAGGGCTAAACTGTTCATACCAATGCATATATAATGAAAACCAGATAAAAATGCATTAAATCAGGGGAAATTGCTTGGCAAAAAAATGTGTATAGTAGGCAAAAATGCATGCAAAAAATGTATCCCTGGGTTTTTTCTTCTTCTTACTTTAAATCACAAACTGATGTAGATGCATAGTCATTCATCCATATGTGCAATGTGACTGGGAGTTGCATTTCAATCCACAGATAAGTCTGAGAGGATCTGGTTGGTCTTCTCCAAAAAGTGGACCAAACCTATTTCTCCACCCTCTCTAACATGCATGCTGTGGTATGACTGAAGCAGAATTGCCTCGAATACAGCAGAGAGTTTTCTCTCAGGCCACATTTAAACTCCATTCCTTAGGAGTTCCAGTTGGCCTTCACTCTGTCTGCATTCTGATGGCGCATCATTCTGTCTTTCCAGTATTTCCTTACTTGTTGATTGGTGTGTTTCATCTGATCTCTCACATGGTGCAAAAACTCCTTCTGGAAATCCAGTGGAATCTAACAGCAGTTTAACTCTCAATTCTTGTTAAATGTTTTCAGGAAAAAACACAGACGTTTTAACCCCATTAACTTGGAAATTTTCATGATGTTTCAGCTTGCTATATGTCAGGAAAATTCCTGACATGTCCTGGTTTTCTCGTGTAAAAGTGGTGATGGGGGGAATTGGCAAAATGTCAGGGAAAACCCAGATGATGGGAAAACTTAAAAAACACTATGGGGGGGGAGTAATTTGGGTCCGTCCCCCCGCAAAGGGTCAACAAATATGCAGGTGTCAGGAATTTTACTTTTTGAAATGGTTTCCCTAACCACCCATGTATCAAAATTTTGGTTGCTAACCTGGTACCCAGTCCTTTCCCCACCCCCGACACACACACACACACACAATTTAGTGTGACATAGCAGTTCATTGATTGAAAAGCCATGGTTCCATAACACAATAGGCACTGCAGAGCAAAAAGAAATCAAGACAGAAGCACTTGCATTATAACTGGTAAAACTAATGTAATAAACGTCACATTCAAATGCAGCCTCTGTCTTCTACCACTCTGTTTTAAAATGTCCAGTTTATTTATTTATATGCTGCTTGTGAACAGCAAACTCTGTCCAAGGCATCTGACAATAAACATTTAACCTATTATCAAAATATATATATATATGCTTTCGTAGATTTTCACGGGTACAGGAATGCAGGTTTTGGTGTCCTCGGGTGTCTTCCCGTGTAAAAGATGGGGTGTCTAGGCGACGTTTCGACGAGGTCTCACTCGTCATCTTCAGGCTGGTGTTTTCGGCTTCTTGTTACTGGAACAGAGCAGGGTCTCAGTGTTTGAGTTCCTATAAATACTGTTGAGGTGTGGTGTATAGCCTCCAATGTTCTTGGGCAGAGAGGAAGTTCCCAGGCTAGTGTGCCTTTTCTTCTTTTGTTCCTTAATTACTTGAGGGATATCTTGAGTGATTTCTTGAGTGATATCCTGAGTACCACTTAGGTGGGTCATTAGGTGTGGATTAGTTGCTAAAGCCTTTGTGTCTTGACCTCTTGAACTTTGTGAAGAGTTTTTCTGAGAAGATGCACTTAGTTGTGCTCTGGCTTGGCTTCGTGTATAGGGGCGAGCTGTGGTTTTGTGGCCTGTGCCAGCCAGATCTGTGTAGGGATTGCAGGGGGGTGCAGCATCCGGAGGTGCCACCATGGTTTGGCTACTGGATGGTGTCTGTAATTTATCTGTGGAGAGGGTCTGGGTTTGGGTCTGGTGTGGTTGATTGGTGATGGCGTTCTGTGTGCCTCTGGCTCTGGTGTCAGTTTGCAGATTCCAAATTGCTCTTTAACATGGAACATCACCACAAGAGAATAATCATGGAAGCCATCGAGATAGAGAAACACCCTCACAACATGAACAAGCGTGACGACACATCCCGCTTGCCAGACATCTGGAAATTAGCCCTCCCCACAAAAACTGACACCAGAGCCAGAGGCACACAGAACGCCATCACCAATCAACCACACCAGACCCAAACCCAGACCCTCTCCACAGATAAATTACAGACACCATCCAGTAGCCAAACCATGGTGGCACCTCCGGATGCTGCACCCCCCTGCAATCCCTACACAGATCTGGCTGGCACAGGCCACAAAACCACAGCTCGCCCCTATACACGAAGCCAAGCCAGAGCACAACTAAATGTAGTACACCCATCTTCTCAGAAAAACTCTTCACAAAGTTCAAGAGGTCAAGACACAAAGGCTTTAGCAACTAATCCACACCTAATGACCCACCTAAGTGGTACTCAGGATATCACTCAAGAAATCACTCAAGATATCCCTCAAGTAATTAAGGAACAAAAGAAGAAAAGGCACACTAGCCTGGGAACTTCCTCTCTGCCCAAGAACATTGGAGGCTATACACCACACCTCAACAGTATTTATAGGAACTCAAACACTGAGACCCTGCTCTGTTCCAGTAACAAGAAGCCGAAAACACCAGCCTGAAGATGACGAGTGAGACCTCGTCGAAACGTCGCCTAGACACCCCATCTTTTACACGAGAAGACACCCGAGGACACCAAAACCTGCATATATATATATATATATATATATATATATATATATATATATATGTAAACAATTTGGTGAACATAGTACAGTGGACGCTTGGGTTGCGAGCGTGATCCGTATGGAATGTACGTTCACAACCCGCAGCTTTTGCAACCCATGTCTGTGCACTCGCGGGTTGCAATTCAGCGCTTCTGCACATGCTCAAAGCCCGATTCTGTGCTTCTGCGCATGCGCGACCACCGAAACCCAGAAGTAACCTGTTCCGGTACTTCCGGGTTTTGGCGGTCCGTAACCCAAATAAACGCAACCTGAAGCATCTGTAACCCGAGGTATGACTGTATAAATTATGGGTGTCACAGCCTTCCTATAGTTGAGGATTGAACCTGAGACCTTCTGCACGCTGTGCCTCTGGCCTGTCATTGTTTACCAGTGGAACATTTAAACTTGTTTCGTGTTGAGGACCCCACAGCCACCTTCAAATAAAGACACAGTTCACACAGAATTTTTGTTTAAGGTTTTTGGCATAAATTTTGGGCACAACTTTATTGATTACAGCATGTGAGTGGTTGCTTAGGCATTGGTTCATGACTATCTGTTCCCACTTAGAGGTAGGAACAGAACTGACACCCGCAAACCTGCGAAAGTCAGTAAGGGAAAACATTTGGGTGGAGAGCGTAGAGCTGGGCGCCAGGCTCACACCTCTCCCCAAATGCTCCCAGGGGCTCTTGCGTGGCCCAAGCCCCTTGACAGGGGTTTGGACAAGAGCATGGCGAGCCTCTGGATTCCTTTAATGGAATACCCTTGCAGCAGCAGCATTGGGGGGGGGGGGGCGGCACAGCCAACCATACCCCCTGCACCAACCAAATTAACCAATGCCTAACCACAACCTTACAAGTTGTGACGATTTGCTACGCAGTAGGCAAAAGCCAAATGGCACACACTAATCAGCCAAATGGACAAAATTCCTACCAGGCCTCTGCCCCAAAAGCAGATGACCCCATGACAGGCACAGCAAGGTCAATGCAAACAACCCTAAATATAGGGAGGGTGGGTGGGTGATACAATGCGCACAGCGAAAAGAGGAAGCCCAACACTGCGCGCAGGGAATAAATAGCCCCTCAACAGTCACTCATAAAATTGCTACACCAAATTTTCCCCAATTTCTGAGGGGTACCCAATCAGATTCGTGGCCATCTATACCACCCTGCCCAGCAACAGAGGGATGTCTTGGTTGCCCCCCACCCACTGCAACACGTGCTCTCCATGATGGAGAACACACTTTCTCACATCATTTGAACTTGTGTGATTATTCACCGGTATCAGGTAAGCCGTCGTGAACAAAACCTGTGTATCTTTTCATGCCTTCTGCTTAATATCACATTTCCCCCTTCTTGTTTGTTTGCTAAATTATGAAGAAAAGTTATTAGTGTGGATATTTGCTTTTTAGTGTTCCTCTGCCCTGCCCACGGATGCTTACTTCCTTGATGCATATTTCTACAGAGAGTAAACTGAAACTATCCTTTCTCTGAAATCAGATGTTATGCATTGTAACTGGGGGAGGGGAAGGATGTCTCTCCCCCCCCCCCCCAATCATATGTGGTTGCTGAAGAAAAGCTAAACCGAGTATGTATTTGCATGAATTAAAAATCTGTGTGTTGTTGTTTCAGGAGCTAATGACAGAATAATCAATGCACATCTGTCAACTTGTGTGCAAATAAAGAAGTGAAGGGATGCTCTTCTCACCATTTCTGTTGCTTTTTTCTGCCAATCGTTGCAAAAAAAAAAAGGAGGAAAAGAAACGCAGCATATATAATTTCAGCTATTTTGCAACCAAAGAAAGAGAGAGAGAGAGAGAGAGAGAGAGAGAAGTTGGCTGCTGCCCTCAAGCCATTTACTGTTTCTTTTGAAATGACTGTGATTACTTCAGGGTAAAGAACCTAAAAAGATACCGCTTTAAATTCAGTGCAGGAAATACCCAGTAAAAATACACAGCAAATCAGAGCTTGGTTAAGCGTTTGTCTAAGACTAGTGTAGCATCAATATTGCCTATATAGTGTCAATAGTGTACTTTACATTCAAGTAAAAGTTAAGTCCCTGCCTAAAGACTTTGCAAACTAAATTTTAGTTGCAGGGAAGATGACAAAAGCATAGAAAGCATTGATTGATCTGATCAAATGCAGTTACACATGCTTAGGTTTACATTTCCAGAGGGGTAGTCTTGTTAGTTTCTTGCATAAAAAAAGAAGAGAAAAGAAAGACGAAGAAGAAGCTTGGTTAAGCGTTAATAAGGCTATCATAATTCTTTGTACTTTTCATTCTGAAAGCTCCCCTGCAAATCATGTAGGGCTGTGGCTCTTTGGTAGAACATCTGCTTTCCAGACAGACAGACCCAGTCTCCATCCGCAGTGTCTCTGGGCAGGACTGGAGGACAAAAACTGTTGCCAGTTAGTGTACTGAGTTAGATTGACCTATGGTCTGGCACAGTATAAAGGCAGATTCCAGTATTCACACACACACACACACACACACACACACACACACACACCCCTCTGCTATTCAGGATAGTATTTAATGCATCTGACGAAGTGGACTATCGTTTATACAATAGCCATGTTATTCTCTAAGGTGCCCCAAGACTCTTCAACACATTGAAGTTTAGCTTCTCTTGGGGTTGAGGACTAACAGTTTAAATCTATATGATGAATGCAGGGACATAATAGGGACTCTTTATAGGGATCTGCTCATATATGGAAGCTTGTCTGGTGGATTGATTGATCATTGTCACTACCTCCTTGTGGAAGAAGAGTCCATTTCTGTGTGGTGACAGAGTTTCAGCATTGATATACACTCCACACACACTGGACAAGTTATTGGGTTTAAGGCATGCACGTTAAAAAAGAAAAAGGGAAAAAAAACCTTTAAGATTTAGGGCTGTCTCTAGTGCATGGGAAGGTTTCTGGGTCTCCAGGGATGGGAGAATGACTGCATCCATTTTTAATGGAGTCCCTGAGGTCAGAGTCAGCATAAGAATTTTTTTTTGTTTGTTTGGCAAGCCCTGCCTTTTCTAAGTAAATATGACTCTCCCCACCATACCCATTGGGTGCTTGAGAGGCTCCTGAAGTCCAGTATTCTGGGGGCCAGTGTTAGTAGATAAATTAGGGGTTTGGAAGGATCAATGCATTATTCAGTTTTGATTGCTCCCAGTGTTTCTGTATGCACTGTTCACATGCTGCAATTTGCAAAACAGCTAGTAGGAGCCTCTATGGAATGGACACAATCTGTGCCAAATCTGCACAGCCCCAAGACCTGGGTTTTAAGCCCAGGGCTTTTTATTGTTTAGCCTTGGGACCTGTTTTCTGAATGTCAGTTAGTTATTCCATGCAAAAGTCAAATGATGGTAAAGTCAGAGACACTAAGCATGTGCAGAGTGATCTTGCCTTACCAAAAAAAACTGGAGCAATGTGACCCATTTCAATGCTTGAGGCCAAATAGGAAATGCTGTCATCCCCTGATGCCGCCACCTCAGCCACTTACGCTGACTGCCCCACTGCCTCTGCCACCAGCATCAGTGCCAATTTCCAGGGAGTTCTTGCAGATTTCCATGCTCTTTTGGTGAGATCTCACCAGAAATTGGTGCTGGCACCTCTGCTGCCAGTGAGGTGGGCCTAAAGTGGTGGCTTCACCCCTCCTAATGACTGGTCCATTCCTGCCAATAAACATTGAGCCTAGAGCTAAGGACTTCCAGGAGAAAATACAACATTATTTTTGAACCATGAGGCATAAGCTGGCTTTGAGTCTCTCTTGCTCTACTTGCAACAGAGCAGAATTGCCGCAAAACAGAGGCATTTACTGTTTACATTTGCATTGCAAACTGCTTTAAGCTTTGCAAGCGAAAGTGCCCTGTGAATTTTCAGGCTGGGATGAAGCCTGGCCAGCACCTCTGAAGAGAGGGCCATTGCCAGGTTGGGCCAGGAAAAGACTCCTGCCTGAAAACCAGGGCAGCTGCTGCCAGCCAGTGTAGGCAGTACTAGGCTAGATGGGTCAATGCAATGGGTCAAGGCAGCTTCCTGTGTTCATAAGTGCTGGACTTCTCTGACTGAAGGCATCTATCCCAACAAGTGCTGATAATTTTGAAAAGCAAATGGAAATTGGACGTCCCTTGTTTTCTGGTGCCTATTTTCACCTCCACCCTCAGTGCTTCTGCATTATCACTCCTTTCCTCGCTTCTGGTGAAGTAGAGTTGGCGCCGTTCCCTTTGGAGCCTGTCAGCACCATTTTCCATCACTCAGAGAGATTGCTATTGATGAATGCTAATCACTTCTTCCTCCTCAGGGGATGTGTTGGCTGTTTCTTTCTCTTCTCTTCCCTCCCCACACTTTCCTTTAAAGGGAAAAAAAAAAAAACATTTCCAGGCTTGGGTGCCCAGAGAGACACCATCTAGTACGAATCAAATTCTATTCTCCCACCAGCAGTATCGAAACATCGTTCCTGCATGCCCTATGCAGTGTGAGATATGTTTGTAGAGTCTGTCTCCATGCCCACGCATCTGTTTTGCTGTAACAAGGGCATGCCGTGTTCAACAAAACCTATTTCAGGATCCTTATTATTCAGTGTGTAAATGTAATGGTTGCATTATTTTTAACACTTGGAATCTAATTTTCACTGCAGCCATGGAATGCACTATGATAAAAAGAGAAATACTGAATTACCTTGATCTCAATTTGTTTCTCATAATCTGGTGCGATTCAGTTGTAACTTGGCTATTTCTGATTCATACAATAAATTACAGAGCTGGTACTTAAGTTTTCATGGGATGAATCTCAGCCATTGCATTATTTCTCTTTCAACTTGACAAAGGGTAGCACAGATCAGATTTGTTGTGGTCTGTTCATTCTTACTGTGACAAGTCACAAAGGAGGCAGGTACCTGATGGGAAGAAGAAGAAAAATCCAGGTGAGGGAACTGTGCAAAGTGCAAAACTAGTGGTTGCATGGTACGTGTGGTTAACAGTGTGCAAAGCAACTGTGATGTTGTCATAGCTGCATTGCAACAGTAGCACTTTGTGACTCAGGTCAGCTGACCCAACAGGACCCTCACACTCACCTATCCATAAGGTCTGTTGACTTACAGAATATCATGTGGGTAGGCTCTGAATGTGGTCAAGTGAAAGACAAGGTATATAAAAAATGGGAACAAAATTCCTATGAAACATATCTTGTGCCAGGGAGAAATTCAAATGTTGGTTGCTGATCTCTTGTCTCTTTAATGGTGTGGGGGGAAACTCTTTTAAAACAGTTGCAGGTGGTGGTTGCACCCCAGATATGGGGGAAAGTGTTTTAATGGATAATATTTTCTTCTATTCTTGGGGTGTCCTTTGGTTGAAATGCATTGGGATGACATAATAGCTGAAATCAACCTGATAATTTAGTATCTAGTTGTGAAAGGTCTACAACTCTGTCTTCTTTCATTGTTTTGTGGAGAAAATGGGGTTGCTCACAAACCAATACATGCTGGTGGCAGCAAACCTTGTAATTCCACAGCACTGGAAAGAAGCAGCTGGTTTAACCATTACTTTTATTATTATTTATTAAATTTCTATACCGCCGAACTCTGGTGGGGAAAAAAGATATCTTGAGCCTTGGTATTATGGTGAATTTAACCTGTTGAGAACTTCAAGAAATCATAAAGCCATGTGTTTATTTGATAAAACTTGGCAAGAATTTATTTCCTTTATTAACAAAAATGATGCAGAGCCGGAATAATACGCCTGCTTTTGAACCTCAAATATCCACTGGAGAAACCCGTCATCTGCAATTTAACCAGGACGAACAAGAATTACCTTTATCTGCAATAAAATAAGACAGGGCAGTATTATTTTTAGTTTAATTATTAAGTTACTTCTTTGTACTCCACAATGTACCTGTTTACCTATGTATCCCTTTGTCATTATATGCAGATGGTTTTATTGCATTCTCCACCTTACTGTTTTGTTTCATATTTGAGTTGTTATATATATATATATATATATATATATATATATATATATATATATGCTTTCGTAGATTTTCACGGGTACAGGAATGCAGGTTTTGGTGTCCTCGGGTGTCTTCCCGTGTAAAAGTTGGGGTGTCTAGGCGACGTTTCGACGAGGTCTCACTCGTCATCTTCAGGCTGGTGCTTTCGGCTTCTTGTTACTGGAACAGAGCAGGATCTCAGTGTTTGAGTTCCTATAAATACTGTTGAGGAGGTGTGGTGTATAGCCTCCAATGTTCTGGGCCGAGAGGAAGTTCCCAGGCTAGTGTGCCTTTTCTTCTTTTGTTCCTTAATTGCTTGAGGGATATCTTGAGTGATTTCTTGAGTGATATCCTGAGTACCACTTAGGTGGGTCATTAGGTGTGGATTAGTTGCTAAAGCCTTTGTGTCTTGACCTCTTGAACTTTGTGAAGAGTTTTTCTGAGAAGATGGCTGTACTGCATTTAGTTGTGCTCTGGCTTGGCTTCGGGTATAGGGGCGAGCTGTGGTTTTGTGGCCTGTGCCAGCCAGATCTGTGTAGGGATTGCAGGGGGGTGCAGCATCCGGAGGTGCCACCATGGTTTGGCTACTGGATGGTGTCTGTAATTTATCTGTGGAGAGGGTCTGGGTTTGGGTCTGGTGTGGTTGATTGGTGATGGCGTTCTGTGTGCCTCTGGATCTGGTGTCAGTTTTTGTGGGGAGGGCTAATTTCCAGATGTCTGGCAAGCGGGATGTGTCGTCACGCTTGTTCATGTTGTGAGGGTGTTTCTCTATCTCGATGGCTTCCATGATTATTCTTTTGTGGTGATGTTCCATGTTAGAGAGCAATTTGGAATCTGCAAAATTAATTTCGTGTCCTGTTTCTTTCATGTGTTGGAAAAGAGAGGAAGTTTTTTCTTCTTTTTTGACGGCATTCTTGTGTTCTGCGATACGTGCATTTATTCGTCTGTTTGTTTGTCCAATGTACGTGGCTGGGCAGACTTTGCAGGGTATTTCATAGACCCCTTGGTTTTCCAACTGGATTTTATCCTTGGGGTTTCTGAGGATATTGGCTATTTTTTGGTTGGCGCAAAAGGCTGTTTTGATATTGTGTTTATGGAGGATTTTGCTAATTTTATCTGTAGTGCCCTTGATATAAGGAAGGAGGGCCATGCCATGGACAAAGATACAAACAGATAGAAGGACAATGGACAAAGATACAAACAGATAGAAGGAGCACCTATGGGATCACCCCTCTCACCGGTCATCGCAAACCTGTACATGGAACACTTTGAAACCAATGCTTTAGACAAGTCAGAACACAAACCCAAACTTTGGCTCAGATATGTTGACGACACCTTTGTAATTTGGCCACACGGGAAGGAAAAACTGGACAGCTTCCTCACACATCTCAACAGCCTACACCCCAAAATACAATTCACTATGGAAATAGAAGCCAACAACCAACTTCCCTTCCTTGACGTCCTAATCTACAAAAAACCTGATGGCTCCCTAGGACACACTATCTACCGGAAAAACACACACACCAACCGCTACTTACATGCACAATCACACCACCACCCTGCACAAATAAACTCCGTAGCCAAGACTCTCATCTCCAGAACCAAACGCCTGGCTGACAAAGACCACTTGACAACTGAGTTACAGAATCTCTCAAATGTGTTAATTGCCAATGGATACCAGCAAAACAGGGTTACGAAGCTAATCCAAAAAGAAACACCCCCCAAAAACCAAGACACAGAAGAAAACAATGGCATGGCCCTCCTTCCTTATATCAAGGGCACTACAGATAAAATTAGCAAAATCCTCCATAAACACAATATCAAAACAGCCTTTTGCGCCAACCAAAAAATAGCCAATATCCTCAGAAACCCCAAGGATAAAATCCAGTTGGAAAACCAAGGGGTCTATGAAATACCCTGCAAAGTCTGCCCAGCCACGTACATTGGACAAACAAACAGACGAATAAATGCACGTATCGCAGAACACAAGAATGCCGTCAAAAAAGAAGAAAAAACTTCCTCTCTTTTCCAACACATGAAAGAAACAGGACACGAAATTAATTTTGCAGATTCCAAATTGCTCTCTAACATGGAACATCACCACAAAAGAATAATCATGGAAGCCATCGAGATAGAGAAACACCCTCACAACATGAACAAGCGTGACGACACATCCCGCTTGCCAGACATCTGGAAATTAGCCCTCCCCACAAAAACTGACACCAGATCCAGAGGCACACAGAACGCCATCACCAATCAACCACACCAGACCCAAACCCAGACCCTCTCCACAGATAAATTACAGACACCATCCAGTAGCCAAACCATGGTGGCACCTCCGGATGCTGCACCCCCCTGCAATCCCTACACAGATCTGGCTGGCACAGGCCACAAAACCACAGCTCGCCCCTATACCCGAAGCCAAGCCAGAGCACAACTAAATGCAGTACAGCCATCTTCTCAGAAAAACTCTTCACAAAGTTCAAGAGGTCAAGACACAAAGGCTTTAGCAACTAATCCACACCTAATGACCCACCTAAGTGGTACTCAGGATATCACTCAAGAAATCACTCAAGATATCCCTCAAGCAATTAAGGAACAAAAGAAGAAAAGGCACACTAGCCTGGGAACTTCCTCTCGGCCCAGAACATTGGAGGCTATACACCACACCTCCTCAACAGTATTTATAGGAACTCAAACACTGAGATCCTGCTCTGTTCCAGTAACAAGAAGCCGAAAGCACCAGCCTGAAGATGACGAGTGAGACCTCGTCGAAACGTCGCCTAGACACCCCAACTTTTACACGGGAAGACACCCGAGGACACCAAAACCTGCATATATATATATATATATATATATATATATATATATATATGGACGCTGAGCTTATGCAGACCAGCGAGCTTGCTGGGAGCCAGATGTCAATGCAGTAATTATGGGGTTCCCATTCTGAGGGTGGGGGTTTGTTTTGTTGTTGTTTTGTTTTTTGCTGCACAGCTGTCAAATGAAAGCCTGGTGCTTTTAGGTAAGAAGCCTTCATGTGCAAACATCACAGGTATCTGTAGTTAGCACATTAACTGACCTGGTAAATCACCTTAAATTAGGGGATAATGTGTTTTCTAATATGGCACAGCTTTTCTTCCACTATGTCAGAGGACTACAATGCCCTGTCCAGCAACGAAAGAAAATAAATTCCTCTTTTATAATTTCTGTTCACCTGCTACAATACTTAGATCTGTGCTACACTCTATGCAGCATCATGAGCAATCAGGAATTTACTGCATTAAACATTTAAGCTGTGAACAGAAGACACACTTCTCCAAATACTGGGGGCCAAGTGGTAGAAATGCACAAGGAAGGTACATTGTTCTGTATTTAACTAAATATTCTTATAGACAAAAGATATTACCCCCAAATGTTTTAGAGCCAGGTTTCCTTCTTGACTTCGATTGATGCAGCCCTGTTGGCCAATTGCAACTTAAAAGAGGGAATGTGACACAATTCAGGATTTTCCAGATCAGGTATCTTCAGCCTTTTTGGACCCATGACCTAGTTTTAACACAAGCATGTATTTGCGGATTCATTTCTTAAATCTTTTGCTCTATATTTGCATGGTGGTAGTGTTCCTGTTGAGACCCACCTTAGATCAGGCTGTGACCCGCCAGGTGAAGACCACTGGTCTAGATCAGCCCTCCCCAAGCTAGTGGGTTACAATCATCCCTGACTGTTGGCCATACCAACATAGGCTGATGGGAATTGTAGTCCAAAACATCTGTAGGGCACCAGGTTGGGTGAGGCTGGTCTAGATTATGTGCACAATCTCTTATTGCATAAATATGTCTTAGCCCATGCATTCTGTTGGCTGTTTACCATTAACTATGATACTGATGTTGTTGTTGTTGTTGTTGTTGTTTATGATGTTCCTCAGTCACTGTCAACAAACCAGATTGCCAGTCTCTGCAAACTTCCAACATCAGAAATGCCACGATGAATGTCAGGCTATTAAGCATGTTGGAAGGTGGAGATTCTTTTGAACTTTATTCTTTGTTGAATCACCATGCCAGTTCAAAGCAGGGTGATCACACAACCTCAGGCCCACTTGTGACTCATGACTGAATACACATTCATCATGTAAGCAGTTTGTCTGATGGGATAATCATGGATACCTAAACCCAATAGCCAGTCACTGGTTTAACTCAACATGGCATAAAAGTGTTGTTGTGCTTTATAGCAAACCCTAACCAGATTTTCTTCATAGGATTTCAGTGATTTTTTTACTCAGAAGTCAATATATTGAGTTGGTAAGGCTCATTTGACATCAAGACAAAACTGAGCCTTCATTGTTATTGGCCCTCTCTTGGAGAATGCTCTTACAAATGAGATTCAGCAAGCACCTTCTATTCTAAACATTTGCTGAAAACTTTTCTTTGCTGCGGAGTTATGCAAATGATTAAGAGAAGCATTTTTGCAATACTCAGCTGGTAATCTATTTTATTTCTTGTGTGATTCTGATTGTATTATAATTGATGTCAACAACTCTGGTTTTTTCACAACTCTGAAATTGTGGTATACACATATTTTATAAATAAATAAATAAATAAATATATGTTTAGAATTGCACTGTTCATTTGTTGACATGGCAAAGCATCAAAGTATTTCACATTAATTCCAACTTAAAGGACTAGAAGAGCCATAAACTGATGGATGCACATTAATATTGTTCAGGTATGTCCAGCTAATAGCAGATCTATGTAATAATGTACCCCTCTGTATCTTTTTTTTCCTGGCTTCTAGGGTCAAAATGTATTTGGACTTGATATAATTGAGACGCCGGAGGGGGACAAGTGGCCCCAGTTGATTGTACAGCAGGTCCTTGACAGGGAGCAGAAGGATACCTATGTGATGAAAATTAAAGTGGAAGATGGCGGCAACCCTCCACGATCCAGCACTGCTATTCTCCAAGTAACAGTCACTGATGTGAATGACAACCGCCCAGTGTTCAAGGAGAATGATATTGAAGTCAGTGTTCCTGAAAGTGCCCCTGTAGGCACCTCTGTCTCTCAGCTTCATGCTACTGATGCCGATCTGGGCTCAAATGCCCAGATCCACTTCTATTTTAGCAGCCAAATCACCACCTTGGCCAAAAGGCTGTTTGCCATTGATAACACCACAGGTCTCATCACCATCAAGGAACCACTGGACCGGGAGGAATCTCCAGTACACAAGTTAACAGTCTTAGCAAGCGATGGCAGTTCAACACCTTCAAGAGCAACAGTGACAGTGAATGTCACAGACATTAATGATAACATCCCATCAATAGACACAAGGTACATTATCAACCCGGTGAATGGGACTGTGCTTTTGTCAGAGAAAGCACCACTCAATACTAAAATTGCCCTGATTACTGTAATGGATAAGGATTCTGAGCTTAACGGCAAAGTTACCTGCTACACTGACCACGATGTGCCATTCAGGTTAAAGCCTGTGTTTGATAATCAGTTTCTGCTGGAGACAGCCACATTCCTCGACTACGAGGCCACCCGGGAATATGCCATTAAAATAGTGGCTTCTGATTCAGGGAAACCACCTTTGAACCAGTCTGCAATGTTGCTCATCAAAATCAAGGATGAGAATGACAATGCACCAGTGTTCACGCAGCCTGTCATTGGACTGTCTATCCCTGAGAATAATGCTCCTGGCACCCAGCTGACCAAGATTAGTGCTACAGATGCAGATAGTGGGCGCAATGCTGAAATCAGCTACATGCTGGGCTTGGACGCACCACCCATCTTCAACCTGGACCGCCGTACAGGCATTCTGACAGCAGTGAGAAAGCTGGACAGGGAAAAACAGGACAGATACTCATTCACTGTGCTGGCGAAAGATAATGGGATGCCACCCTTACAGACCAATGCTACTGTGACAGTTTCAGTCTTGGACCAGAACGACAACAGCCCTGCCTTCACCCATAATGAGTATAATTTCTATGTACCAGAAAACCTACCCATGTATGGCACTGTTGGGCTGATCACTGTGACAGACGCAGACTCCGGAGAGAACGCAGCCGTGACCTTGTCTATATTGAATGGCAAAGATAATTTCATTATTGATCCTCTCACTGGAGTCATACGGCCTAATATTACCTTTGACAGGGAGCAGCAAGGTTCTTATACCTTTCAGGTGAAGGCTGTGGATGGAGGGAGGCTGCAACGCTCATCAACTGCCAAGGTGACCATCAATGTGGTTGATGTGAATGACAACAGGCCTGTTTTTGTCATGCCTTCATCTAACTACTCGTATGACTTGGTTCCAATAACCACCAGCCCGGGCTCTGTAGTCACAAAGGTGTTTGCCATTGACAATGATACAGGGATGAATGCAGAGCTTCGCTATAGCATTATTGGTGGGAATTCACGGGGATTGTTTATGATTGACCAGTTAACAGGCAATGTTACTTTGAAAGAGAAGGTCATATCGGCAGATCATGGGTTACACAGGCTGGTTATCAAAGTCAATGATTTAGGACAGCCTGAGTCACTATATACTATAGCACTGGTGCATTTATTTGTGAATGAAACTGTCACCAATGGATCCTATGTCCAAGAGTTAGTGCGCCGAAACATGGAAACTCCAGTTGGCCAAAACGTTGGGGATGGTGAGATAACTCCACAGACGAACGACTATGTCAAGATCATAATTGCTATCATTGCTGGTACCATGACAGTAATACTGGTCATCTTTGTGACTGCCCTGGTGCGATGCCGTCAAACACCCAGGCACAAGGTTGTCCAGAAAAGCAAGCAGAGTGGTGAGTGGGTTTCTCCAAACCAAGAAAACCGTCAGATCAAGAAAAAGAAGAAGAAGAAGAAGCGCTCTCCCAAAAGCCTTCTTCTCAACTTTGTGACCATCGAAGAATCTAAGCCTGATGATCCTGGCCATGAACATATCAATGGCACTCTGGACATTCCCGTGGAGCTGGAAGAACAGACTATGGGAAAATATAACTGGGCCACCACACCAACAACCTTTAAGCCTGACAGCCCAGATTTAGCAAAGCACTACAAGTCTGCCTCGCCACAGCCCACTTTCCAAATAAAACCCGAGACTCCAGTGGCACCGAAGAAGCACCATGTCATTCAGGAACTGCCTCTGGATAACACCTTCGTTGTGGGCTGCGATTCACTCTCTAAGTGCTCCTCCAGCAGCTCAGACCCTTACAGTGTCTCTGAATGCAGCTGTCAAGGAGGTTTCAAGACTCCAGGCTCCATCCACAACAGACAGGTAATGCCAAGTTGCTCACTTACACCTTTCTCTCTGCTTCTCTCCTTTCCTTTTGCTTTATCTTTTTCTTCCTTTTTATTTCGCTGTGCCTTTTAAATCTTTATATATAAATATATAAACCTTAAGCATTCATGCTCGGCTGAAGCACTGAGAAGTAAACAGTTTGTGATCCATCAATACTAAATGGAAGAAAATGAGAATGAAGTGACTCTTGGCTATCAGGAAATTTTGATTGCTGAATGAGCATATTTAGAAGGTAATTCCTGTCTGCAGATGGCAGTGTGGCACTTCTCGCTTTGCATAGAGGATAGCAGTAGCTTAGATCTGCAGAACAAAAGAGAGGTTACGGGCCTGTCCTCGCTAGCCTCCTTTGCTTGGGAATCTAAGCAATCTAGGCCAGGTGGAAAGCAATAAAGCTTTGCAGGATCTGATAAGTGGTTCTTAATGTTAATGGAGTCTGGAATTGCAGACTTCTTTGGTTGGAGCCGTACCTCAAGGTCTCTCAGCAAAAAAAGAAAAAGAAAGCAGGCTGCCCCCCTCAACTCCCCTTAATGGACTGAGTGCCTTTTTCCAGGCTAGGAATATACACTGCTGTCTTGGTTCCTAAAAGCTGGGCACCTGACACAACTGACAGCATGAAACAGCCCTGAAGTTAAAGGGGGAGGAAAAGATAATATCAGAGGCATTACAAATGCTGCCCAGCTTTTACAGACACTACACTGTAAATTTAGTCTCCCATGTCACTGGCTAAAGCACAGTCCAGGCTTATGTGTTAGAAGGGGTTGGGTAGAGTGCAACTACACAGTGTTTAGCTTTTTAAGTTAATAAAGAGAGTGCACGAGAAGCACACCTCTAAATGGTGATTCTAAAAAGCTGCATTGTTTCCATTAAAATAATAATTTTAAACTTCAGTATTATCAGTAATACTAGCAGCATACGCTGGGATGGACTTTGGTCTTTGGAATTTCAGCACGCTCCCCCGCCTCTCACCTTCTGTTCTGCACAATCGTACTTGCAATGCCCTGCAGCTCATTGCCCAGTGCAACGTTGCCCTAAGTCTACCTCTGGATATGCTTACTGTTGCAGTGATGCTTGTCTGGCTTTCAAGGAGCTGATCAAACAAAAAGACTCTCTTAAAAAAGAAGTGTTGCAGCAGCAAAGGTGTGCTGCCCATTTCCCTCCATTGACCATTACTTCGGTTGTGTTGTAATGACTTGTCTCAGTTGAGAATGGGGTCTTTGAATTTCATTTGCTTCTTCTTGGGCAACTGACAATGTAGTTAAGGGGGAAGGAACTTAAAATACCCGCCTCCCTAAAACTTTTCTACACCTTTTTATGGGTGTTGATTGAAGGAAGGCTTCATCTTTTTCTCATGCCTAAAGCACAGCTTCAGCAGTAGTTACAATTTCTGTGATATAAGACACAGAGAGATGCTTAGTGAACTGTTATTTTAAGTCGAATTTCTTTTTTAAAAAAAATGCTCAGCGTCTGTGAATGGAAATATTTTTGAGTGCTGTCCTGCTGACTCAGGTTGGTTATATTTAATCACTAAAGGAAACTTTGGGCTTATTCAAATCAGAGTGAGATTCAATCACGGCTCAGAAAATATATGAAGGGAATGTGAATATTGGACGGTTTCCAAACAGAACAAGTGGCACATGCAATGAAATGATGTGGAATGTAGGAAGCTGCCTTATGCAGAGTCAAACCAGTGGTCCATCTAGGTCAGTAAAATCCACAGGATTTCAGGCAGGGAAGACTTCAGCCCTACCTGGACATACTGGGGATTAGACCTGGGTGTATCGTCATGCAAAGCAGATGCTCTACCATCTAGCTATGGACCTTCTGCAAACTTCTCCTCATCCCAAGAGGAGTTATGTTGTTTTACGCACTAGGCGTTCTGGAACAAGAGCCCAGTAGTGATGTTCAGACCTCACCTGGGTTGGTACAGGGCTCAGGAAGGAGAAAGGAATGACTTCTCACACCATCTGTCCTGAGGTTTCTCCAAGCTATGCTGAATGACCAGAGAGTTAATCATAGGAAAGTCCTATTGCCTGTGACCATGGAGAGTTGCTGCTTCCCTAACTGGGTGCCCTATGAGTGCTATTGCTCCAGCACCCATAATTCCTAATTCTTGGCCATGCTGGCTAGGGCTGGTGGAAGCTGGAGCACAAAATGTCTGGATGCAACCAGGTTGGAAGAAGGTGATTTAAATTATTGAACTTAGAGATTCCATTTCCTCTTCCTCTATCCCTTCCACTCCCAAGCTATTAAAAGTAAACTTGACATTCTACTTTTAAGACATTACTAACAATTGCAACTATTGTATGACAAATGTGGGAAACAGAAACAAAGGTTATATTCAGCCCTGGAATCATTTCCCTTAATCCAGATACCGTATTTTTCGCCCTATAGGACACACTTTTTCCCCTCCAAAAATGAAGGGGAATGTGTGTGCGTCCTATGGGGTGAATACAGGCTTTCGCTGAAGCCTGGAGAGCGAGAGGGGTCGGTGCGCATCAACCTCTCTCGCTCTCCAGGCTTCAGGAAGCTCTGTGCAACCCTCGGGAGCCCGGCGCCAAGCCGTGCCGGCCTCCGGAGGGTTGCACAGAGCTGCCTGCCCTCCCGGGCTCTGCGCAGCTCTGCGCAACCCTCGGGAGCCCGGCTCCAAGCCGTGCCGGGCTTCGGAGGGTTGCGCAGAGCTGCCTGCGCTCCCGGGCTCCGTGCAGCTCTGTGCAACCCTCGGGAGCCTGGCGGGAAGCCGCGCCGGGCTCCCAAAGGTGGCGCAGAGCTGCCTGCATTCCGAAACCTCGGGCGTGCTGAAGAGTGTGCCCAGGCTTCGCGCAGCTGTCCGCAAGCCTGGGGAGACCGGTGCGGCTCCCTAGGCTTGCGGATAGCAGGCTGTTCTGGGGGCTGGGGTCAGGGGAAGCTCGGGCGTCCTATGGGGTGGAAAATACGGTATATAGATTAAAGGACTGGGTGCAGCAAGGCTGCTATTGTGGGGGGGCTAACCAGGGAGGAGGGAAGAAGAAGAAGAAGAAGAAGAAGAAGAAGAAGAAGAAGAAGAAGAAGAAGAAGAAGAAGTCATCACTTTGGAATAAAATAGGCTACAACATTATTGATTATAGATGTAAGCAGGTTTTGGAGTAGGCATTGGTGTGTATCTGGAATCACCCAGCATAACTGCTGTTTGATTCTCAGTCAGAGCTAATCTCAGTTTAAGGATCACCCTGTGACATTCATCAAAGCAGGGTGTCTTCTGAGATCACCATTTGGGGAGAGTATCCTGGGAAATCAACCGCTGTCTGGGCACCAGGATCAAAGTACCTCCCTTTGGCCCTTTAATGAAGTACCCACATCCAATGGAGCGTGAGGTGAGAGTCCTGCTCACCTCCCAGCCCACCTTGACCAAATGCCTTACCCACCCATGTTGTGACAGTTGCTACGAAGAAGGCAAAATCTCTCAGCTGGTCCAATTTGCCTGGAGGACAAATTCCTCCCTGGCCCCAAATATGGTGACCCAGTGCTTCCATTGCAAGGTCCTAATTGCTTTCTGCTCACTAATGCTCAAACAGAACCATGGCAAGACATGAAGGGAGGGTGGGGAAGTTAACCACCAACTAGACCCAGGGCAGGAGGTGCATTCCGGCTTTACCCAGGTTCACTCTGAACCCTTGCGCCTCTTGGGCCTCCTGTGATTGCCTGGATGGAGGACCAGAAGCCTGTGTGACCGTTGGGGAAGAAATGTTGTCCCCCACTCAACTGCACAGGAAACCAGCACTCACCCCCCCCCCCCGCTCCTAGTGCAACCGTGGTCCATAGGAGGCTGCAATCGCTGCACACCAGGGGTAAGCGGTCCTTAGTCGGATCCAACTCAACCATTCAGACTGAACATAGTAGCAGTATAGAAAAGGGATTCACGGCATTTTGAGCTGTAATGAATACAGGGCTGAAGGGTATACTTTCTTACTTCCCTGCCTACTCATCCAAATGTGTGTTAACCTCCACTGGTTATCAGTTTCAGGATTATTTTATTATGAGGACCTGCTCCCTGCTTGGGAGGGTATTTTTATCTGACCTGGGAGGGCAGGACCCAGATGTAATCCAGCTACAAAAAGCTGGAACAAACTCATGGGTTGGGGCAGTGTCTAAGGGGGTCCTCTTGGGGACTCTGTTACTGGCTTTACTACCCCAGCTGTTTAAAGTAAATGGCTTTTGATCTGTGGGTTTTAAATTTTGGGTTTGTTTTTGTTTTAAATAAAAGGATGTAGGATGTGTCTAGGAAGAGAGGAGCAGGAGAAAGCTGGGGGGGGTGTCACAGTGGTCCAGAGCAGGAGGAGATACTGTGGGAAAGATGTGTAAGGGACACATGGCACAGGCAGTTGGTGCCTGCTGTGTGCCAGCCCCTCCTCCAACTTGTGGTTGTGCTATCAGCCAGTCCTCCCTTCTACAGCTGCTTTTGCTGAATGCCAGGGCTGAGGAAGACCTTTCTGATCTGATTATGAACAAGGAGGCTGATTCAGCCTGTATAACTGAGACCTGGGTGAATGAGCATGCCTCTTCTGCCCAGCTCGGTACTTGGTGCAGCATCAGGGCAGTCTTGAGGGTCATTGTCACAGGAGTGTGCCATCAGTAAATCATACCATTCACAATTGGTGTTAACACTTTATTAGCAAAAACACAATCTCCACATACTTTGTCAAGTTTCAGGCTTAATGAGCAGAGCAACTCATCCCTAGTAGGTCTGGCCCCATGAATCAGTTGCCAAGACTGAAAGTCCCCACCTCTTCAAGCCATCTAAGTCCCTGACACCCAGAGGCTTTTTCAAGCAATTGGAGACTGCACCTGCATACAACCAGCCTCTCATCCATGCCTCTTCTGGTTCTGGCAGACCAGAGGGGAGAGGGGCTTGTAACAGGATGAGGGTGATATACCAATGACTCTTTGCCAACCAGACTCATCTCTGTCTCTTGGCTTCCTTTCTCCCCTGCTTCAACTTCTGCCTCTGATTCTTGACCGCTCTCTGCCACGGACTCTCCCAGCTCACTAAGCCCTGTTACCTCTTTAGCTTCTGACACCTCCTCATCCCAGTCTTCTCCCTCTTTTCCCTTTGACCACTCATCATTGTCCCACCATCACTCTCTAGACTCTGAGCCTTCTTCCCTTGGTGGTTCCCCAGCTGGTTCCTCCCACCATTCCTCTGTGGCCAACCAATCCATGACAGTTGGAGAGAGGGAGTTTCTTTGGTTTATAGAGATTCTCCCTCTCTCCAGGCTCTCTGTCCAGCTGTGGGACAGAGTTCCTGGCACTGGGAAACTGCGACAAATTAGGGATTCTGCTGATTTGTCACTCACTCCACTCCTCAGCAGTCTCCCTGCATGAGTTGACAGAGATGGTCTCAGAGACAGTACCTTGGTTGTTGAACGCCCGGGAACTCGGACGTTTTGGCTCACGAACGCCACAAACACAGAAGTGATTGTTATTGTTTGCAAATGTTCTTTTGGAACCTGAACATCCGATGAGGCTTCTGTAGCTTCTGATTGGCTTCAGGGGCTTCCTGCAGCCAATCAGAAGCCACAATTTGGTTTTTGAATGTTTTGAAGTCGAACGGACTTTCAGAACGGATTTCATTCAACTTCCAATGTACGACTGTATTGAGGACTCAAAGACTGCTGGTTCTGGGGGACTTCAACATCCACTGCCAACGTGACTGGTGTTGGGGTGGCTCAGGTCTTTGGGCTGCCATGATGACTATGGGCTGTCCCAACATATTAGTGGCCCAATGCATATGACAGGCTACACTATGGAGCTTGTTTTCTCAGTTGCACAGGAAGCGTGTGATTTGCAAATATTGACACCAGTCCCTTGTCATGGTCAGATCACTTCCTGTTGAGATTTAGGCTTTCAGCACCTTTCCCCCTCTGCAAGGTAGGGGACATATGAGGACAGTCTGTCCTTAGAGACTGATGGATCCAATGGGTTTCCAAATGTCTCTGGGGGATTTCCTGCCTGATATGACTGACACTCCTACCAAAGCCCTGGCTTACCTCTGGAACATCTGAATGGCTCAGGTCATCTCCCATGGGGGGGGGGGCTTGTGTTATACCCCAGAGCTTAGAACGAGGAAATGAGCTGGGAGATGGCTTGAATGTGAGTGGAGGAAAGATCTGGTGGAATGCAAGTGAACAATGATGAGAGCTCTTCATGGAGCCTACCTAATGGTAGTGAAGGCAGCAAGGAAGGCATACTTTGCTGCCTCCATTGCATCCTCACTCTGCCATCTGGCAGAACTGTTCTGGGTAGTGCAGCATCGTTTACATTCTGGCCTAAAGGAGGTGGTGGGATCAATGGTGGTGGGATTAATGGTAGCTTCTCACTGTGTTTGCAAAGCATTTTGAAGACCAAATTGCTTGCATCCACTAGGATCTTAATTCTGTGGCTACAGCGGATTACTCTCAAGGGGTGTCCAGAGCACTTTCTAGTCCTGTTGTGTTGGACAACAGTTTCAGTTAGTAAGGCTCGAGAATATGGACAAGATGCTTGGATCAGTTGTGGATATGGACAAGGTGCTCTGGACCCTTGTCCCTCTTGACTGATTAAAAATAGTGGGGGGGGGGCAGCTGGCTGGGTCAGGGAGGTGATTAATGCATCCTTGTGGGAGGGCGTTGTCTCTGCATACTTAAAGATAAAACCTCAAGAAACGCTCCCTTGATTAAGAAAATCTAAGCAACTACCAACAAGTTGCTTATCTCCCCTTCATGGGCAAGGTTCTTGAACAGGTGATTGCGGACCAGATTCAGGCATGTAACCTCATCAAGAACAGACAGTCTCCCAGCCATCCATGCTAGGTAACCACCCACCAGCAGTGTCTCAGTCTTATCTAGATTGAGCTTTAGTTCTTTAGCTCTCATCCAATCCATTACTGAGGCAGGGCAACCAATAGCTGCTGCAGGTACTCAGAGATATACTAGCACACTTCTTCCATCCTCCCTCAACCTGAGGAGTTTGTGGCAGCTTAATGATGAGTAAATCTACCTTATCCAGAGACTAGTGTGGCATACCCTCCAAATGTCCTGATTTTCCAGAGACAGTGCCAGAATTGTTAAAGCCTTTCCGGCACGTGTGCTGTGTCCCACTGGTGTGGTGGTGATGGGGCTTACCCTTCTTCCAATAGGAAATGCTTTGGGGGGGGGGGAATGGAGGTCAAGGAGGTTCAGTTGGGGGTGTGTGAGAAGTGTCCCCATTTTCATCTGAGGAATGTTGGAGGGTCTGATGTCCCGGCACTATCTAGGATAGATTGTCTGCATCTAAGCTGAATGCAGTTCTGAGCCTGGCCCTCCTCTGAAGTTGCCACTTACCGTATTTTTTGCTCTATAAGATTCAGTTTTCCCCTCCTAAAAAGTAAGGGGAAATGTGTGTGCGTCTTATGGAGTGGATGCAGGCTGCACAGCTATCCCAGAAGCCAGAACAGCAAGAGGGATTGCTGCTTTCACTGCGCAGCAATCCCTCTTGTTGTTCTGGCTTCTGAGATTCAGAATATTTTTTTTCTTGGTTTCCTCCTCCAAAAACTAGGTGCGTCTTGTGGTCTGGTGCGTCTTATAGAGCGAAAAATACGGTACTTTTTCTTGCATTAAATCCAAGCAAATTAGTAAAAAGAGGAAGAAAAATATTTAAGGTTTATTTACGAGTGTTTGTGTCACACCCTTCCTACATAACTACAGTACTCAGGGTGACTCAGTGCAAGTTGAAAAACATTTTAAAGTTGAGAGTTCACTTTTTCTGTTCTGCACCTCTTAACATATGCGACCACTAAGTGTGTGTGCCTTTGGTATCAATTCATTTACCATTTCAGGTAAAGCTGAATTTGCACATGCAGAACTGCTGCTTGAGTTCCCCAGTTTGGTTTGTTGGCATTCCAGCAGGCTGTATCCATTCTTATATGGTATGGGTTGCACTGAAAATCAAGCCAGCCAATTTTACATATGCAAACTGGGTCCAAAAGTTAGCATTTTTGCACTGATGCACTTTGGAAAATTTAACTATGCTTGCTGTAGGAACAGGACCTTTGTGTGTTTGACTCCTTTGCCATTACTCTGCATTGATTTTCTCCAGCCCTGCTTTCATGCATACTTTTGACCATTCTTTACTATTGCACTTTACAGTGAGATCATGACGATTTAGTTAGGATATTTTATGTTAATTGCTCTGCTTTGTTTCAGTCTTCTTTCTTCCCATATTCCATCTTTCCCAATATTATTTTCTCACAATATTTTGAACATATGCTATCTTGATATCAGGAATCTAAAAACAAGTTCTTAAACACGATGACAATGCACGGTTGGTGGGTAGGAGGGAGGGACGTGGATGTCCTCTGTTTTTATTTGTACAGACCTTCCTCAATTTCAGAAAATTCTAACAAAATGGGGGGGTTAAAATATGTTGCAGTGAGTCCCTTGAGTGCATGACATTTTATAATTATATACATTTACAAGGCCTGAAGCCTGCTGTACCACATATTTTGGCAGAAGAGTTGCATTGTAATAAGTAATGTATCTCCACTAAGGGCATGTATGTACTATGATCTTATGTTGATTTAAAGCCATTTGCTAGTCATGTCTTTCCCCAAAGAATCCTGGGAATTGTAGTTTGATGAATGTGTCAAGAGTCCTTTAATGCAATGCTTAGTTAGCACCCCTTCCCCACCCCCTCCACCTTCACAGAATATATAACTAAAGTCTCCAGGGAATGACCCCTTGCAGGCATTGGCTAATGTGTTGCTCCCTTGATATTGAAATGCATCTTTCACCATTCCTGACAGCTGCCCACACTGACTGGGGCTGAGGTCTGGAATTCAGCAACATCTAGAGAGCACCATGCTGGCTACTTAGCAAATCTATCCTTTATATAGATCCTGATATGTCTCTTAGTAGGGCAGCTTGGAGGGATAGCTGTTATATCCAGATAAACAGCAAGCATCCTGTAAATCAGGGATGGGAAATCAGTTGTCATCCTGATATTATAGGAACACAACTCCCATAATTCCTTACTATTGACCACGCTGGGAGGGACTGATAGGAATTGGTGCCCAACCACATCTGAGTGGGGGGCACAGGTTCCCCAAGCCTGCATCTCCCATATGAATGCTTTAAATCTGAATTGCCTATCTAAATCTAAAAATAGTAAAATCTCCCAAGCCCCTCCCCATCCCCATGACAGTATTAAGCTAGTTGATAGCTGCCAGGCCAACTTTTAAGGTAGGGTTGGAGATGTGATGATGAAGGCAGGGGCTTTTCTCATGCTGTTTCTCTGTTTGCCAGCTCTGAACGTCTTCGCATCAGCTGTTAAGTACTGAAGTCGTATACACAATGATGTTAAGCCAGCAAACATGGAAATATGGGAATAGCACGAGAAAGCCCTTTGTCCTCTCTCCCTGATTGCTGAAGAATTTTATCGTCTGATCTCCAGAGGGGTTTTCGAAGTGGCGGTGAACTGTTCAAGCTGCCCTACTGAAAGGTATTCAGGGCAAGAACACTAAGACAGAAAAGGAAAGAAAAGAAAGACAAAGAGAGACTTGAGAACATTGTGCTATAAGTGTTCGATAATGTAGGGGTTTTCCCTAAGGCAAAATAAGTGATATTAACCATCACTGGGTGTGAATGGTGGTAACTATATAAGATAAATCTTTTTATTCTCTTATGTTGCTGATAGCCACTTTGTCCTTAACGGACTAATGCCCTTAACTTATTTATGCTGAGGATATATGTTGTCCATGCTCCCCTCCCTTATAGCAGGGATGGGGAACCTGTTCCTTTCCAGGTGTTGCTGGACTGCAACTCCCATCAGCCCCACCCAGCATGCCCAGTGGTTAGGGATGGTGGGTTGCATAGTCCAGCAACACCGAATAGCCACAGGTTCCCCAATCCCACCTTATGCCTTCTCTCCCATATACATGATGATAAAGGAGCAATAACTTTTAGGCATATACATCCCAAAAAAGAAAGAAAGACAAAGTAAAATTATCTATACTCCCTGCATTTCATGGTAAAATGCTTTGTCTCATATGCTCCAGAATGAGAAATTATTGTTGGTTTATTTTTTATTTTTTTGGGTGGGGGGGGAGGGGGGTTGTTGTAAGAAATACTTTTTTCCGCTATGCAGGATAGCCAGATATGAGCATTTTACAGTGCTTTGTCGATCTTAAAATGCCAAATGGCTCTTTCCACTGGCTTAACAGGCTATCAATCCTCAGCATGGTGGAAAGTCAGCTGCTAATGCATTTTCTCCATGACACACATCATGGAGAATGTGACGGACGGTTCCATGTGCAGCAGGGGTAGGAAACATGGGGACCTCCAAATATTGCTGGACTCCAATTCCCATCAGCTCCAGCCAGTAGCGTCAATGGTCAAGGATGATGGGAGTTATAGTCCACCACAATGGGTACCCTTGCTGTACATGGAACACCCACCTCCACATGTTGCATCCATGGGGTGGGGGAGAGTTGTATATCTGCTCCTCTATCATAGGTCCACTAGGCCTCCAAGCCTAAACATGTGGAATGGGAAGTAAGTCCCATTGATTTCAATAGGACTTACATCTGAGTAAACATGCATAGGATTGTGCTGCATGTTGTATGAACTGGACCCAAGAGAGGGTGTACCTCGTACTTGCAATTCCGTATAGATATATGTATAGTATACACTTGTAGCCAGCCTCTCTCATTCTTTTTTTTATTATTCTAACTGTTAAGCTTTTCGATGAAAGCTTATTTTATATTATGCTGGCTAGCATTTTTAAGAGTACCTACTTAGGCACAATTTAGATGGCACGCCCTTCCCCAATATTTAAGCAAAAGGTCTTGCATTTAGTGTGATTTAAAAAAATAAATAAATCAAAACCTTAACTACCACTAGTACAAATAAATAATAATACTGCTGCCTAGCATTAAAATGGCTGCCTTTTTAGGCAATTTGGCAAGATCACTGAATTTATCTTTGGTTAGCATAAGATGTAACATTTTCATTTTTTGGTTGTTGCTTATTACATGTTTAAAATGTGTACTATGCCTATCACAGTTTGCATTAATGTGTTGCATTAATGTGTTGCATTGTATCATCCTTGGGCAATAATGTAAAAGAATGTACACTTCATGTAACAGTGTTTGGATTGGTGCAGGATTCATTGAGCACAGTCCACCTAGAACTTTGACTGTGGATATCCCACTGAAAAGTAGGATTCTACAAGAGCACAGAAATGGTTCTATTATCTTCAAATGTTTTGAACAATATTCCTACTGGATTGCACTCAGTGCTTTTAAAAAAGGGGGAAGGAGTAAAAAGGAAAAAAAGAACTGGATTTTTTTTGTCGTTGTATGAATGCTAATATAAAATTGGATAGCTAGATGGCAGGGGAAGGGGGAAGAGGTATCTGTCCCAATCACATATTAATTGTGCGCCTAGATCAACAAGAAATTGCTCCACGGGAAGCACTTTTGCACAAGAAAAGCAAATGTAGAAGTGCCACGTGCTTCCACATTTTAAACACGTGTCTCTTGAAAAAAAGAAATGCATAAGCTCCATAAAATTTAAATCTTTTATATTTGCCTGGAGCCCACATTGATTTTTTGGACAAGTCAATGCACAGCAAAAGCTGAGTGCTACTCTCAGTCACATTTCTTTCTACAACATGTTGAGTGCAGTAATCCTGCCAGAGTTAAGCACTCTTAACACACATTGATTTTAAAAAGTAAATGTTAAGCATGTACTCTTCCTTTCATATATTCAGAGTTGAATTTAAAAATAGATAAATAAATAAATAAATTTGTTTACGGCCCAACATCCAAAGAGCCTTGGAAGGTTCACAGCATAAAAATACAAAATAAGACCATAAAATGCATAATGAAACAAAAACACACCAATAACTCCCCTCCCAAAATCTCATTTAAAAGGCCATAGAATATTTGATCAGCCAAAGTCCTGAGTATAGAGAAATGCTTTCAGGTGGTGCCTAAAATTATGTAATGAAGGTGCCTGGCAGACGTTGCTGTGGAGTGCATTCAGCAGATGAGGAGCCACTACAGAAAAGGCCCATTCTCATGTTGCTGCTCTCCAGGCCTCTTGTAGAGGAGGCACCCAATGGGCTTCAAATGATGATCACAGGGTTTGCGTTGTTCATATGGGGAGAGCCGTTTGTAAGGCTTTATAGGTCAAAACCAGCACTTCAAATCAGGCCCAGAAATCAGTTGACTGTCAGTACAGTCAAGCTGGGCTACCAGCTAAAACTGATGGAAGGCATTCTGTGCCATCAAGGCCACCTGAGCCTCAAGCTAACAGCAAAGGACTCAGAAGTCCCCCCACCCAAGCTATATACCTGCTCTTTCAGAGGGAATGTAACCCCATCGAGAGCAGGGCAAATCCCATTGATTAAGTCTAGGGACCCACCCACTAACAGTGCTTCACTCTTCTCTGGGTTGAGCTCCATTTGTTGGTTCTCATTCAGTCCATTACAGAGGCAAGACAATGCCCAGCATATCCACTGCCACACCTGGAGAAGAAAAGCTGTGTTTCATCAGCATATTATTGACAATGTACACCAAACCTCCGACTGACCTCACTCAGCGGTTTCATGTAGTTGTTAAACAGCATAGGTGATAAAATCCCACATTGAAAGCTCTATGGGGCTGAAGAACACTCCCCAAGCATCACCCTCTGGAAACAACCATCCGAGTAGTACCAGAAGCACCACAAAGTGGTGCCACCCACCTCTAACTCAGAACAGCCACTCCAGAGGGGTACTATGGTTGATGGTATCAAAAACCTCTGAGAGGTCGAGGTCAATTAACATTTCCCTTGTCTCTCTCCCTACAGAGGTCATCAGACAGGGCGACCAACACAGTTTCTGTGCCAAAACCAGGCTTAAACCCCAACTGAAATGGAACTATAAAATCAATTTCCTCCAAGAGTGTATAGATCTAGTCCCACAGTCACTTTTCATTTCAGAATTTACACACCAGTAGACCTGTTCTTACTCTTTCTTGGGTCCTGTTATCTGCACAGTGGTAAACAATGTGAACTGCCCTGAGACCTTCAGGTATAGGGCGGTATATAAATTTCATTCATAATAATACTAAGTTTCACTTGGCTTTTACAATGTTCCATGTGACTTTTCAAGCAAAGTAGGACAAAAAACAACAACCCACACACAAATGAGTATATTTATTCTGACACAGTCTGCATGGCTTTATTTTGAGATTATTTGCCACCCTAAGACATATTTACTAAGTGGTGTTTTTCGTTTTCTTGGATGATTCTCTTCTAGCAAAATCAATGGGTATTAAAAGTCTCCATCTTTGGCAGGATTGAACCCATGTAAAGGTGCTTCCCCTGGTTCTGATTCTCCAGAGCACGGGTGAGAAAGTTTTGGCTCTCCTGATATTGCTGAAGTGCAACTTCCATCATACCTGTCACTGATGGGAGTTGTAGTTTGGCAGCATCTGGAGATCCAAAGGTTCTCACTAGCTGCTCCAGGGAAATAAACTGGCAATCCATGGTGGATATTTGAGTTCCCACGTAAACATAGCACTGGATGCGGGTGATGGACTTTATGTATGCTTGCATAAAACAACAACACTACAACACAGTATGCTTAACATTTAATTGAAATTTTAAAAGCTATTGAGGATCCATTAAGTAGGCTGCAAAACTGGAAATCTCACATGCTACTGTATATCTGATGTAACTGTACTTTAAACAGGCTTGCAATGTGATCCTACTTTCTCACCTGTCAAACTGTAGATTGTCAACAAGGACATTTACCTCAAGTTCCCTTCACATGTTTGCTATCTGGCTCTTTTGAAAGGAAATGTTCATTTGGCTCTCTGATCTGTAAAGTATAATAAATCCTATTTATAATGGTATATTGAAATTTATCCTTGCATGGTTGGCATCTGTCTGTCTCAAGAGACAATGGTGTGCACCTCCAGGGGTGAAGTCAAACCAATGGAGAGTCACAGCGCCTGCTGTGGCTGCAGAAACTGGTAACTTGCAACTGCTGCCATGTTGTTTTTGCTGTGTTTGCAGCACCAAAGTGACCTTCCATGGTGCACAAGCCTGGGCAGTGTTTACTGAGCTCCTCAGATAACATGAGCCCCACCCCCCATCCCGGTCTCGCTGATGTCTTCCAAAGAAAAGGAAAGCAATACATTTGCCACAGCTTGGCTGCAGGAGGTGTACAAGATGTCATCCAACCGTCTTAAGGACTTCACTCTGGATTTGCATAGGGTTTACTCCTTAGTCTTTTCTTCTCCCAAAGATGTCCCACAAGATAGCAGGGAAGCAGTTTAGCATATTATGCTAAATATTTGCAGCTGTGGCTGTTGGGCCCCCACTGTTGAGAGACACTATTTAATAACTTGGGAAATAGATTTTCTTCTTTCCACCGGAAATATTTCTGTTTCCCCTTTCCTTTTACATTTCCCCCTTCATTTTGTGGTATTGATCATCAAGCTCAGACTTCAAGAATTCTTGGTGGTGGTCAGAACACACAACACAAATTTCCTTAAAAACAAAACACTGAATTCAACAACAACAAAGGTTTCTTAAACCCCTGTGGTTTATGACAGCTGTTTGTTTCAGGGCCTGCACTTCCATTGTGTGCGTTGATGACCAGTTTAGACTGCTGGAAGGGTTGGGTTCCACCAAAATTCCACCTTGCCCAAATCTTGCAGGATAAGGATTCCCACACGACCCTGAAAGTGGCTAGGTTCCTGGTCGCTGTCCTCTCCCAAAAGCGACGCCAAGGAGCGCTACAAGCTAATTAAGGCGTAGCATGCCTTTCCATCTTATAGTATTTTATTGTTATAGTGGTGTTTTAGCGACTGTTTTTTTTTCTTTTCCCCACGGCACAAACTGTCACTTATGTGTTGTTTTTACCTGTATGGGCCTATGGCCGTAATAAATATTATCTATCTATCTTGGGTTCCATGGACTGATAAGACTGCAGGTGATGTAGAGGCTGAGGTAATGAACAAGGCCAGAGACTATAGTCCAAGTTGAAAACTAGAGCCAGAGCTGCAATTGCTATGGTTTCAGGGTATGGCTGGTAATCAGCAGACTGGGCAAACCAAAGACTCAACTAGGTGCAAAAAACAGCAAGCAGGAGAAAATTATAAAACAGAGGCTTATTAGGAGGGCAGTCAGTCAAAAAGGACAAATCTGGAACTGTTTTAAAGGAAAAGGGGGGGGGGGATCCTCCCATGTCCAATGAGTTTCAGGCACTCATTGCAAAAACGATGTCACTCCTAAGTAGTTTCACTTGTCCTTGGTAGCATCATTGGACGGTGATGTTGAAGCTTGAAGTTCCTCCTGTTCCCTCCACTGACTCATGGGTCTGATGGCATATGGAGGGAAGAATTGTTCCTGATACCCAGGTTTTTTCATGGGCAATGGCTCCCTCTTGATGTGGAAGAGAATAGGGTGGATGCGGCAGTCCTTTAAGCTGTGGATGTCAGTGTTGCATTCATTGGTGGAGAACATTCACATCGCTTCAATAACATGACCACCACTAGATAAATAATCTAGAATGCATGTGCATTAGTCAAAAGTTCATTCAAAAAAAAATGTATATAAGAATTTTGCACTAAAATGCTGGTGGATTTCCACAAGGACTTAAAAAATAATTTGCAAACTGATGTGGAAATATGAATAACTGAATTCAAAACAGGAAAATCAAGAAATGGAGAAAACTGAAACTGACCCATTCATCTATCCCTTGTTGACCCTTGTGTAGCAATGTTGGTGCATGGGAGGATTGCTTAACACACACATACACACACACACACACACCCATATCCACCCCACCCAACCATCTAGTTGTCCTTACTTGGTAGGTGGGGAAAAGGATAAGCATCTTTTTCACCTACTGATTCTCCCAATATAGGAATTATGAAGGAAGCATGTGTTTGAAATCCATTTGTGTCCTTTGTAATGTGTAATTCCACCCAGCATATGCATGCTTTTGGAAAAAAATACTGGTGATAGGAGCTCAGAGCGATAACAAATATTATTTTTACACCAAAAACACTCTCCTACATCACTCTGATTTGCTGGGGTTATTTGTGAATGCATGTCTCCCAGAGCTCAGTTCTTCCAAATATAATCTCAAAAACAGATTTATTGCTCACCTGGATTTGAAGTGAGCTAATAGTGCAGGTCAAAAAACAGCACCTAATCTGCAGCTAGTTGAGAGAGCCTGTTGTATGTCCTCCTGTCATGACTGAGTGTGTTATTAGATTCTGAAGGAATTCTCTCCTGTCTACCACAACACTCCCATGGGGTTCCCTCCTCAAAGGAGCAGTGTAATGTGATGCAGGTCTACTCAGAACTAGGTAAATACACATAGGATTTGGGCCTATATAAATTTATTTATGTGTAATATAAGCTATAGTTCGGGGGCATAGACACACACACACACACACTTTCTGTCAAATTGTGACACATAATTTAATGGGTATATCCTGTTGTTGTTTTAGGTAACCTACCAAATACACACACAAACAAAAAATTTAATAAGTACAATGGTTTTTATTTATTTATTTTATCTAAATAAAATGAAGGTTGGACTTTGTAAAGCTAGTGATATATTGCACTTATTTTTATTTGCTTTTTGAAAGAAAAGAAAGAAAGAAAGAAAGAAAGAAAGAAAGAAAGAAAGAAAGAAAGAAAGAAAGAAAGATATCCTGAAGACCACTTGTTACCAAACAGGGTTGGGGGAGAAGGAAGCCTCAGGCTATGTTTCCAGTCCTGGTATCTGGCATTTGCCCTTTCTCTCTTCTGCTCCTTCTGCTCTGGGGGGTTTGGAGGGGGCGGCGGTTAAAATGGTTTGCATTTAAAATAAACTTGACTAATTTGCACTTTCTCTAGCAATACATGAATCAAAGCACAGCCATTTTTTTTAAAAAAAACCGCACTTCTCTGAAATTTACAGTGCAGTTCGCCAGCCAAATAATGTATTAAAACACACACTAGGGTATGCTAGGGTAAATTTTGCGTTGTAATGCATATATCAGTGAACATAACATATAAAACAGTGTTATATTAGGGGAAATGGCTGTGCAAAAAAAGAAGAAGTATATATTGGGCAAAATTGGCTGCAGACTTCAGTATACTAGGGTAAATTTGGACTAAAATGCTGAGGTATTTTCATCAGGATTTAAATAAAATAAAATAAAATTGTGAATTGTTGTGGAAATATAGAAAATTAAACTTAAGGTTGGAGGTGAGGGGAGTGAAACTAAAAGAAGCGGAAATTGACAGATTTACTTATCCCTATCTTAGGGTGATGGCTGAGAGTGTAAAGTTATGATGGAATCCATGGGGAGAAATTGGGTTTCTCAGAGTCATAAAGCCCCTACAGCAGTGTGTCCCTCAGTGCTGATAATGCTCCATATTCTAGTGGACCACAGTAAGTTCTCGTTTCTCCTTTAGGAGACGTTTTCAGCAGGCTTCCGGGACATCAGTGGATGTGGCCTAACAAAATGGTCATGGCGCACTGGTGATTTCACCCTGTCATATGTCCCTCCCACCTCTTAAAATTGGCTCGAGAGGGTTGAAAGTGCCCCCACAGCACCACATGAGGAGAAGAAGGAGGGGCAATCATTCCACCTGCAAAGCTGAAATGCTTGTGTGAAAGGAACAACCGTAACAGTGCAATGTTGAATTCCACCCAGCATCTCCAAAGGCTTGATATTTGAAAGGGAAACTGAACTGAAACCAGTGTTAAATAAATTATTTAAGTTTAATATCCTGTTTTGATTATAGCTTACTGTAGACAGACAGATAGAAGGATAGAGGGGATCAGTGACTTTTTTTTTGTCATAGGTGAGGAAGATATTGAATGTAAATTTAATTTGGGATGAATAGAGGTCAATTATATATACAATTGACTAGACATTAGTCATCATTTTCCCCCCTTCAGTAAGAGATAGTACTGGCAGTATCACAACCTTTTAAGCTGTGTCTCACCTATCTCTGTTTCAAATGCATGTCAATTTTTGAAGGAAGGAAGATAAATGGGGCAGCCCTTTCTATTGTCATTGCAAGTGGTAGGAGAACATCAGATAAATTAAGGTTCACTTTCTACACAAAGCTTCTGCCAAGCTGTACCACTGGGTGCATTATCAAGTGAATTCCCAGCATTCAGCCTCTCTGGATATTTCCTTTTCCTTTGTAATGATGAAGGATGTCCTTGACTTGTCATCTACTTTTGACTTCGTTCTATGCCTGATCTGACATCCCTCAGACCACCTCCCCCTCCCATTAGGATTTTCTGCCCCTGGTTATTGAGTCTGAATTATCAGGACTGAGCCAAAACTACTTCCAAGTTTCTCACAATATTTTCACTTTTTTGAAAACACACCTTTTTAAAAAACAACAATTTTTGGTACTACTTGCAGGAACCCCACCAAACAAAACAACCCAACTAAACATGTATTCTCATATATCTTGCCCTCACTTCCTGTTGACTTAAGTTTTGGCAAGCACCAAAGGGCTTTCTCTGAAACTCATCTGCACTCTTACTATTAGTGCTGCATGTTGAGAAACTCTCAATGGAATCCTCCAAACCTTTGATATACAGTGGTACCTCGGGTTAATAACTTAATTCGTTCTGGAGGTCCATTCTTAACCTGAAACTGTTCTTAACCTGAGGTACCACTTTAGCTAATGGGGCCTCCCGCTACCGCCGCACCGCCACCGTGCGATTTCTGTTCTCATCCTGGGGCAAAATTCTTAACCTGAGGTACTATTTCTGGATTAGCAGAGTCTGTAACCTGAAGCGTCTGTAACCAGAAGCATCTGTAACCTGATGTACCACTGTATACAACTTTAAAGGCTGGAACTTCAGGCTAGCCTCTCTTGCCTGCTCCCTGAGGCAGAAAAGGCTTTGCATATTAGAAAGAAAAGGGATAATCACATTGCAGAGGGTTCAGTGGAGATGGGAGATGCCCACTTTTGACCATCATTTCCTGCTGGAGGAGAGGGTTGCTGGGGTCTTCTTCTTTGCTTGAAGCCCCATGCTCCCTGTCTAATCTTCTCCTATCAGAGGCTACTTTTCTCTTGCAGAAAGGGATAGCAGATGGTGGAATGCAAGTAGAACAGACAGTGGAAATGGCCTGCCTTGAGTCTCCTCTCTGAGTTGAGCAAGAGTACATAGTCAGGTAGTTTTGCTGCAAATTCAGGCACCTTGCTCCATTGCCACATCATTTGCTCCTATCAATGCCATGACACAACTAAACTTGATTGGTTATGTAGCACCATCATATTAATAGTGAGATTGCAGATTGGATTAAATGGTCAGTGTGAGAAATCCAGGAAGAATGTCCCACCTTAAAAAATGGGAAAAGCAGCAAACAGGAAAACGCAGTAGCAAGAAATTCTATGCATGTCTTCTTGGAAGTAAGCCCTCTTGAGTTCAATTGGATTTTCTCTCAGGTAAGAGTGTATAAGATTGCTCTTTCAGTGTTTCAAATTGAAAATGGAGAATATTTTGTGAACTAGCACCACCTCTTCCCATTGAATTGAAATGAAGACAATTGCAGAAAAGATTGAAGCAGGTAGAAAAATTGGCAATAGCAGTGTTCTTGTACACCGCCCATTCATTTCAATGGGGTTTGCCTAGTATTACTGCTCAGGAGATTGTGCCCAATATTTTCTGCCCTGTATTTCCTTATATAACATCCATCACAATGTCAGTGGTTAGGCAAACAAGCACACTGTAAAACGGTGTTATCTCTCTCTCTCTCTCTCTCTCTCTCTCTCTCTGTTATATTCACTGACTTATTTCTAATAAGTTTGCCTCCCCGAGAGCATACATCAAACTGAACAGCAACATGTACTGAATCAAATTAAGGCACAACATTATTGAGGCAGTGAACAGACACAAAGGTTAAAGGGGAATATAGATTACTTATTTTTAGATCGTGTATGTATGAGCTCAAGTATGTGACATTGCAACATTCTGCAAAATGTTAACTTCCTAGAGTTTAAACCAGCTTGTGTAAATACGTACAGAGAGATGGCCTCTGATCCAGCAAAGCCATGTGAGAAAGAAAGTTATAAAGCTCTGGGCATGAGCAAATAAGCCCTTTTGAACATTGGGTTAAATATGCACAGAGGTAGCATTGATTAATTGCTTTTGTAGCTTGGGGAGGTGAGGTTGGAAGCTAAGGTCTAAATAGTTTGCCATCTGTGGTTTCTTTTCATATAAATTCTTCACCATTTAATATTCCATTTGCACAGAAGGATTTCCATCAGCATAGATATGTTTGGTATGTCTCCTTGTTGGTCCAGCAAAGGCTGAGCAATAGCCCAGGTGTTAGATATGCCTTTTTAGATATGCCAGGGTTTCACTCAGGTTACACTTGACTGGTTCATTGTGTGTCTACCCTACACCAGCAGCTGTAATTGTCTCACCCAAGCCCAGACATGATGTGCATGGAAGAATGGTGTCCCTTGAACACAGGCTCTTACTTTTCCTTCAAGCTTTCCAGGTCCACACTTCAAAGCTCTATGTCCAAGCACCATTTTTTTGTTTATAACCTCTGGAGCTTTCCCTGCAACAACCCACAGAAACAGGGCAAACAGCATTCTGTGAAAACCCTGAATTGCTGTTTGTTGCACCTCAGCTTTAAAAAGCTGGCTTCCAGGGCAAAGGGGGGGGGGGAGAATGCTCTGATACAGAGCCTTAAAGCCCAGATATGTGCCTGGAAAGCATGAAACAAAAGGTAAGTGTGAATAAGCCCTCACAAGGGACCATGAACAATGTTCTTTTTGTACAGAAAGCCCACAACTTACATTTAACTTCTGCACATTCAACTTTAAGTGCTTGGCAAACAAACAAACTAACTAACTAACTAATAAGGGGTGGAAAGGGGGAGGACATTGAGGAAAAAAAGATTTTGCCAATCTCACCTGCTGTTGCACCCAATGTGTTTTGACTATACACAATTTTGTCTTTAGGCATGATCCCCAGAAAGGGACACGGGTGGCGCTGTGGGTTAAACCACAGAGCCCAGGACTTGCTGATCAGAAGGTTGGCAGTTCGAATCCCTGCAACGGTCCCTGCTCCTGCCAAGTGCAAGTAGATAAATAGGTACCGCTCCGGCGGGAAGGTAAACGGCGTTTCCGTGCGCTGCTCTGGTTCGCCAGAAGCGGCTTAGTCATGCTGGCCACATGACCCAGAAGCTGTACGCTCGCTCCCTCAGCCAATAAAGTGAGATGAGCACTGCAACCCCAGAGTCGGTCACCACTGGACCTAATGGTCAGGGGTCCCTTTACCTTTACCTTATGATCCCCAGAACGTAACCCTGGCGTAAGCTGCAGGTTTACTATATGTAAGGGAAAGTGTTGGCAGCAAAGAGGCATTTTAAGCATCACTTGAGAAACCAGCCATGGCTAACAACAGCAAACTGGAAAATTGAAACATGAGTAACCCTCTCTGCTTTTAAAGAATCCTTGTTCAGTAGTAGAGCAACTGGTTTGCATGTCGAATATCCCAGGTTCAATCTCTGTCGGCATCTCCAGGTGGGAAACTGCAGAGAGCCCCTGGCATTCACAGAGCAGGATGGGTCAATGGTCTGATGTTCTATAGGGCAGCTTCCTATGTTCCTAACAGCAAAAAGATACAGCAATCTAAAAGTAGGGATGGGTGATAGATTAGGCTGAGTTCACATTCATAGGCGAACTTGCCTAATTCTCTTTCCAAATTAATAAAATAAACCCAAACACAGACATTGTCCATCTAGGCAGTGTGTACAAAATGCACACACTAGTATGCATACATCTAAAATGCAAATAATTTTCATTTTAAAAAGCAAACTTACTTTGAAATGTGTAAAATTTAACATAGGTTTGGGAAAAGGGAAAGGGGAAAAATAACAACCCCTGTAAGATAGCAAAATGGAGAGTTTTTCGCTGCCCTTGCTGGGATCAATGTGTCTGGATCTGTGATTTTTTTTTAAGGAAAAACTGGCTATGGTTTGTGAACTCCACTTTCCCTGCATTGTTTCTAAACGAGAAGAACTATATTGTATTTCTCTTGTGCACAAGAGGCATGTCTTTTTACCATTTTTGTATCAGCAAACTCACTTCAAAGCCCTGGCCTTGCATCTCTATAAAGTGATTTCTATAAAAAGGGCATCTAATGATTTCATTCCATTCCCACTTTCTGCTGGTATGTAGCTAGTGATTTGAGAAAGCAAACATTTCCGGAAAGAGTGAGGAAAAATAAATGTATCTTGCAATTCAAGAAGGATGTTGACCAATTAAAAGGCTTCCAGAAACATTGTCCTGAGAATAATAGAAATCACCTGCAAACGTTTGGTGTCCTTCACCCTCAATGGGGCAGTAGGTGGCTTTTGCAGATGTTTAGGAGAAGGAGGCCTGGCACTTTCCTCAAGCATGCTCATGTTTCTGGTCCAGCTTTCATTATGCTGTGAAATTATACACCTTGCCATGGACAAATCGCTGCAGTATCTTCATTAATTCAATAATATTTGTCAGGTGACTGGTGTGGTTGCTCGAGAGCAAACAGGCAAGACTCCAACCTGTCTTTTCCAGGCTTTATTATTAATACAAACTATTTACAGTGCAGAGTGTCGCAAGTCCATGTCTGCTCAGTTGCTAGCAGAATCTGGGCATGGCCGGTCCTTGTACCTCCCCCAACATAACAGTCGTGTGACCCTCATCCTTCTCCTCCCCTCTCTGCACCCAAACCTCCTGCACAGAGTGGGCGCTGGCAAAAGGGTACTTCCCTCCTCTCCAGTTTGCTCAGGCTTGGTGTTGGGGCTCTCCCTAGAATCTCCTGGTCCCTGCACCCCCTCCCAACTGGAGGTGGGGCTTTCCTCCTCGCCAGAGGAGGAACTGCTTCACAAGATCTTCGGAGGCTCCCTGTAACACAACTGCCCTTCCACCTCTCGTCTCTGAGCTGATGGCAGTTCCCTGACAATATTGTATCCTGCTCTTCATTATCTTCTGGCTTTCAAGCAGTCCCCAAGCAGGCATCAATCAGGGTCCCAGCTGCACCACACATTTAAAGCAGCACCATACCACAGAGCTACAATATACACAGTGCTTTAATATTTAGTCCCTTTTCCCATAGAACTCTGGGAAATGTAGCTCGGGGGGGGGGGGAGTGGAGCATTTCTAACAACTCCAAGCACCCTTAACAAACTATAGCTCCCAGGGGAAAGACATGGCTGTTTGAAATGGTCTGATTCTTCTTTAAATGTATAGCGCAGGTGTGACCCAAGACCTATCTGATGGTTGAGGAACTTGTGGCACAAGAGCTGTGTGTGGCCCTTTGAGAGAAAATAGGTGACAAAATAGTAAAAAAAAAAAGGTTCCCTGCCTGCTTTTGTCTATGTCCCCTCCCACTACTGACTGTGCTGCAGCCCACTGATAGCATGTAGTCCCAAACAGATCACCCCAGAGGAAATTCAGCCCTCAACAACAACAACAAATGTGCCATATCTTGCTTTAGATTATGATTTGAGGTCTGCCTTTTTTTTTCCTTTCAAAAAAAGCAGCAGCAGGAGCAATGAAACAATGTTTATGTGGTGCTTATAGGATGGGACTTACCTTCTAGAGTCTAGATGTATATAAAAATTGTCTAAAACCAAATCACAACACCGTCCCATCAAGCTTGGCACTGATTATCAGATTGTATCTTGACTGGAAGTGGCTCTCTAAACTTTCAGCCAGGAGGTTTTCTTCTCAGGCTTCCCCAGAGATGCTAGGATTTGAACCCAGGAACATTCCATGCCAGACATGTGCTCTGTTGTTGAGCTAGAGATTTTCTATGTATATTTTTCATAGAACTGTAAATCCTGAATATCAGCATGCTTGGTTTCGGATAGTCCAGGCCCTATAGTTTTGCAGTGACCTTTTAAGCTTAATAGTGTACTTTAGAGTGGAATTTTGTATCCTCTGACAGAAGAAGACAACTCTGTAAATCAAAGCTTATCTACGTGTATGTCCTGAGTTCAGAGTTCAATAGCTGAAGCAGCTCTGATTGCAATTCAGTAGGTTCTAACTCTAGTTCTTAAATCTTAGGGACAGTGAAATGAAAATTAAAGGTACAAAACTGGTTTCATCAAACACACAACAGGCAGAATAAATGGAAAAAAAACAAACAAACAGTTTCACGAAGTGAAGGATGCGTATATATTTACAATCACCCCCACCCTTGGAGGTCTGGTTTAGACAGCATATGCTCCAGGAAACAGCTAAGAAGGTAGACTCCCCTTCCCTACTCCAAGAAAACTCTAGGAAACTCACCTCACATGTCAATAATCACACTGGTATATGCATCTTATGTGGCTAACCATGTGAATAATGCCAATTAACAGCAAGTCAGTTTTCAATGGATCAAAGCAAAACCTGCTCTGGTCATCCAAAACTGCATTCTGTCAGCTGTGGAAGAATAAAGAAGCTGTCATGTGAGTTTCTGACATAAATGACAAAAACACATGCTGGCATGTCAAAGAAATGCCTGGGTTTTTGATGGGTGTCAGATTGCAAAGGCTTAGAATGTGCAAGTCCAAATCGGACAGGGCGGAGAATGCAATCTCTTGCCGTAAAAAACAAGGAACTGCAAACTTAGCCGCTTATTGCCTGCTACATTTTAGTGCCTGTGAAAAACCAGGGGATCTAATCTTGATGAGCAAACAAACTGATGTCTGATTTTATTTTATTTTATAAGATTTTTGTCAATAAAAGTTAGGTTCATTTTGGGAGGTTTGATCCACTGCTCAACTGTGTGTGTTTTTCTGTGTTATTTGTTTGTTTGTTTGTTTGTTTGTTTGTTTGTTTAAAAAGACATTTGAAGGGCTAACTCTGAACCAAAATCAGCTCTGAGTCAGGTGTTTTTCTGCAAAAGTGAGAGTGGAGGGAGGCTTAACTCTCTGCCTCTCTAGCACTGTCTTTATCCTTAAAAGCCACCAGTTCTCCATGCAAATAGTATACCCTCTCAGTGTGGCTATTGTTCTGGTGAGCTTCTCAGCATGCATTTTCCATGAGGTATTGGAAGTTCCTTTGCAAAGACCTTTCCTATGCTCACCAAAATGTGAAATCCCTGGGCGGGGGCGGGGCATACAAATGTTCCAGAGCAATATTAAGAATGAAGCCTTACAATGGCCTGCTACACTATGGCTTGGGCAACCAGCCAGATGGGTGGCATACAATTATCATCATCATCATCTGATTTGGTTGAAAAGCATAAGGCATGGGATTTGGAGTTTTTCCTCTTGAAGAATCCCTTGTCACTGTGCTCTGGCACTGACAACAGATCTATCCTTAGATGGATCAATAAACAGATAGGTAGAGCTGCAAACATATATAACTCAATTGTTTATTCAGTGGAACTCCAAAGTGGCTTTATAGAAATCAAAATCACACAAGATTATACAAAAATTAGCTCTTGTAGCATAGTGGTGAAGAGAATGGGCTACAAATTGGGAACTCTTAAACATTGTTTGCTTGGACTTTCATAAAGCTTTTGACAGCAATGTCAAAAGATAGCCAGGATAACTTGGCAGTCATAGAATAAGAAGACAGCATCACAACTGGGGATGAGTGTTTTTTGCATTCATGTCCTGCTTGAAGGCATCCTGTAGGCATCTTGTTGGCCACTGTTAGAACTGTGCTTAACTAGATGGTTGTTTGACATGATCCAGCAGAGTTCTTCCTTTGTTCTCAACAAAAGGATGTTGATCTTGGTAAAGAAACATTAATTTTATTCTATGCGCAGACGGGAACATTTCATACTTGATTTGAGACTCTGGACATTTTGCGTTCAGGCAGACGAACTCAAGTACAAAATTGAAGGATCATGTCAAAGGAGCCTAAATGTAGTGAGATTAAGTTTACTAACCAGTAAGATTGACTTTGGAAAGAATAGAGAGAAATGGAGAACACCACTGATGATGATAATATGTAATAGAGCTTTCTTGAGTGTGTTGAGGGAACACTTACAACTCTTTGAAATATTCTGCATACAAGCTATAAGGCAGCACTATTATTGTCTTGTTTTAAGCCACTGAGAATGATTGATTAGCTACAGTTCTTTGGCTTTGAAACACTGAATATGTCTAAGATGAGTGTGTGCTTAGTTGTTTAAGGTTCCCAGCATCTGTTCTAACAATCCTCTCTTCTTCTTTAAAAATAAAAAGTCATTTTGGAATTAGCAAATGGCAGCATGGATTTTGAAACAGATATGAAATAAAACAGATTATGCACTAGGGGAATATTTTTTTTTTTGCTCCACTAACTTATTCTAACACTTTTTTTTCAAATTCAAGACTCTTTGTGTCTCAGTGTCTCAGAGGGCATTGTGGACCACAGCAGTGAAAATTGAATGGAATATGTGGAGGGCTTCAAGAGCAGCCACAGCTGCTTTCACTGAACTCACAAGAGTGCATTGAGTAACTGTGTGCAACTCATACGATATACTGAACTAATTTTGCAAATGAGGCTACGTGCACTGCTCCATTTAGGGAATGAAGTTATCATTCTGCTCTGTCACTGAGCTATGCGACCTCCCCATACCAAATTAACATGGTCGTTATGTTACATTCCTGCTAGGAAGTTGCAGTCATCCATTTAACTGGTAGAATAATCACCTCAAGTCTCAGTCATTGCTATTTTAATTCACCAGTTTTACCCCTGGTGAATTCTGCAAGCTTAGACCATTGGCCCTGTAAATGTTTGAACTTTTGCAAGTTGAGGGCTTGCAAGGGCTCTTGCAAAGCACCTACTACAGCAGGGGTGAGAAATCTTTTTGGCTCTGTGGGCCAGATCCAACTTTGACAGGTCAATGGGGAGACCCTCCTGTCAATCACATGATGTAATAACTGACAGTTAGGTTGACCAACCCACCTGTTAAAATCTTTTGTGTGGAGTCCCTAAGCTTGTAAACCACACTGCAAGAGCTGGTGCTAGTTCTCTGATGTCAGAGGTGGAATGATGCTCACAAAACCCATGCTTCTCCTTCCATCCCTGACATTGGAGGTAGAAAGGGGAAGTGTGGGAAGGCAATGGTAGCAATGGAAAGGAGAAGTAATTTTCCTTCCTTGAGCAAGGTACATCATGCTCCTACTTCCCATCAGCTGTTGCCCAGCTGGGAGTGTACCATCTCCCAGTCAAGGAACAATTAAGAGTCCATTCTGGATTGCTCATTTGAAGCCTCACCCTTACCCACACCTGTGCGGCATGTGGCTGTGGTTTCCCCTAAACAGCATCACGAGCTGGAGTTTTGCCCCATAAGCTGGAGTTTCCACACTCCTGTGCTGCACCCATCCAACTCCGCTTGATCCAAGGCCCAGGCTATATGCTGGTGGAGAACAGTGCTGGTATATGCTATGGGCTCCCCTGGATCTTAACAGAGTATTTCCTGCCACTGGGGGCCTTCTCAGCACAAACTACATGTCCAGGATCAATTTCCCCATCAAGGATTCTGGGACCTGCAGGCCAACAGGAAAAAACATGTTGTTTTGAAGCCCAGGAGTGTGTGCTGTCACTTCCGTTGCCATTTTCCCCATTCTAGTTCTTGGGGGAAGAAAGGGGAGGCTGCGACAGTGACTCGTGGAATCAAGTGAGCACAACCCTACTTGCAGTAGTTTCACACCATGGTTGCATTCAGAGTGTGTGCTGTACCACAGGGAGCTACACTTGGATGACCTCTGGCCCCTTTCTGCTCTGTGACCCTGCATGCCATGCAAAGCTACCCATTTCAAAGGTTTGCTGCAATAAGCACATATCTGGCAGAATGCATCTGCACTTCCATGCATGCAAACATTAGTAAAGCCATCCATTGCTTCCGTATAGACAGAACCCAAGCATAATTACAATGCATCAATAAAGAAAAATGGTTTTGACTTGAGTGCCTTTATAGTCTCTGAATTGCAGTTCACACCTCTCTAGCAGTGCAAGCAATTTTTCCATTTCTTCTAATGCCTTAAAAATTATAGTCTTTTTCTCAACAATAAATCTAAATTACCATCTTCCTCCTGCCTCTGTCTTGTGCCTCCTTCCCACACATGGCTCGTAAAAATCACTTCTGGAAATTTCCAGGCTCATTCAGCAATGACCGGTGTAAGAGCTACAACAAATTTTGTGTCCCAGAAGCAAAGCTGCTGCATGCTAATATACTTTGTACTACATGAGGTTACAGTTTTGTTTTGTTGGTTTTTTTTTTAAAAAAAAAATACAGATAGATGGAAATTGCAGCCTATTGAAGAAACAGGTGTTTGGTCAAAATCTCTGCAAGCTCTCCTCTGAAAGATTGGACAACATCCAGAAAGGAGAATGACACTGGGTTTGCTGAGAGTTGCAGGTGTGCCACCCAGGGAGTCTTATTACATTCCATTTCAATATTGCCTATGTTAAAACTGAAATGGTTTATTAAATGTCTGCATTTAAAAAAAAAGTAGGAGAGGAAGTGGTATTTGGTAAAACAGCTGACCCGGGACACTTTATAGCACATTCTCTGGCTGTTAACCGGAAGGTTGGTCATTCATGCTCACCCAGGATAGGAATCCTGTGGGCAGGATTACTGCATTGCAAGCAAACTAAGAATTGCCATTGGAAATTTGCCTATAGGAAAATGGAAAGTAATTTTTGAGTGTTACTACCTTCTGGTGCCTGAGGGATTCAGTGGAATAAGTTTTGCTAAAATTGTCCAAGGAGAGGAAGGCAGACACTAGACTTTGACATATAATTAGAGCACACTCACGTCTGCAGCACATTTTTAATGCACTCTTAACAGTCATGGATGCACCTAAATAATCCGAAGAACGATATAGTGGTACCTCGGGATGTGAACAGGATCCGTTCTGGAGCCCCGTTTGCATCCCGAACAGAACGCAAGATGTGACAGCGCATCTGCGCGTGCACGGGTTGTGTTTCGCCACTTCCGTGCATGCGTGTGACGTCATTTTGACTGCACATGTGCGAGTGGCAAAACCCAGAAGTAATACTCTCCGTTACTTCCGGGTTGCCGTGGAGCGCAATCCGAAAGGGCTCAACCTGAAGCGTATTTATCACAAGGTATGACTGTAGTTTGTTAACAGTTACAGACAATTGTTAGCAGACCCTACATATGGCTAAAATTCCCTGTACCCTTAACAAACTATGCTTCCTGGGATTCTTTGGAGGAAAAAGTGACAGGTAAAGAAGTATAAAAGTGCATTAAATGTATGGTGTAGATGTGTCCCAAGTGTCACAGGATTCGTGTGTGTGTGTGTGTGTGTGTGTGTGGTATGGGTTTCTGGATGTTCCAAATGGTTGCATTAAAAAAAAGAAGAAAACATTCAGCCCTAGTTTTGTTTGTGTGGGATGGTGGGAGGGAGAGAGAATGGGGGAGACGAATGCTTTCAGGACTACTCACCTATTTAGTAATTTACTTACCGTACTATTATTCATTCATTCATTCATTGGCTGTTTATTTCAAATGCACAATCCAATAGTATAACAAACCCCTTTCCTTTCTAATCTCAAACATTCCCACCTTTATGCTCTCAACCTCGCTCATCTCTGTCTGCCCCCGTTTCATGAAGAAGGCATAAGTTACACAGCAGCTTCACTTCTAAACTGCGTGGAAACATCGATAACGGATCTATGGGACACATTAGCATACCAACATAGCTAATGAAGGCAATAACGGTACAAATAAATAAGGGAACAAATCACACACATGGACAAAAATCAAGAGATAGAGTGTGATAGAGTGACAGAGGGAGAAAAGGAAGAAACGGAAATTGTTCTTGGCTGTGTGATGAGCTCCTTTCTTGTACTCTTCAATCTAGTTCTAAAAATGCAGCAAAGGATTAGATAGATCCATATTAGCCCTACTCAAAGTAGATCAATTGAAAATAATGGGCATTCCTTACTTAGATAATGGTCTTAGGTCTATTAACTTCAGTGGGGGCTTTATTCACACTTACCCTTCCTCCATTCCTTCCAGGCAAAGTCTGATTTAAAGCTCCATGTCTGAGCATCTCCCCCCCCCCCAAAGCTTTCCCTGTGAAAACCTGTTCTTTAAAGCTCAATTGGTGCAAATATCAATTTGCAGAAAACATTTGGACATGGAGCGTTAAAGCATAGACCTCTGCCTGGAAAAAGGGCAGAATGTAAATGTGAATAAGCCCTGGGTCTGTGCTGTAAAGAACTATGCAGGGGATCAAATATCGTGGTGCAGTACAAATCTGCCAGACTTTTTTTAAAAAAACAACAACCCTGTTTAAAACACACCCTGAATTTCTCTGTTTTGCATGCCATCTTTTTTTTATGCAATTCATCACTTATTTTTATCTTAACTTCCAAGAGGTACAGCTGCAGCCCTTGGCATGGTTTTGAAAAAAAAAAGAACAAATCCTGACATAGCAGTAACCCACTTTGTAGTGGATACAGCTCATTAAAATTTGTCATTTTGTCTAACAGGACAAATGTCCTGTCAATGACACAGGGCAAACTTTAATAGAAACTGATGGATGAATTCCTCTGAAAGGTTAGTTATAATTAGAATAGACATCACTAGGAACTGCAAGTGAAAGGCTACAAGTAAGATAATATTATTATTATGCATCATTGCCAGGTTGGAAATTTTGCATTATTCCCCCCCCCCCCCTTTGGTATCTTCTCCTTGTAGCTTGTTTGGCCATAATGTCAAATATAAGGTTATTTTCTTTAAACAAATTTATTGGCTGGGTTCCCTGTTGCTTCCCAATATGCTTTAAAAAAAAATGCATGTTAAAGCAGAAACTAAATTCCAGATAATCAGTCAATCCTGTATTAGATATTGTTAAATGAGTGATTGTATCAATTGAAATTCGTCTTCTGCAAATCCTGTTGAAATGAATGGGAGTCTAACAAGAGTGGGTGGATATTGCATAGCACTGAAATGTTGGTTTCATGTGAGTTGCTGTTCTTGTGGTGTTGTTACTTGTTGCCATTTTTTCCTTCCATGCCACATCTTATAGAACTTGAAGCACATCTGGTCAAACTATAGCCACGGCTACTGTTTCCCCATCCTGATAATCTTAGGCCTGGGTTACACCTGCAGCAAAATGGGACAGTAGATTTCTGAAATGGAAGAAAGGTCTAGTAAGGTGACTAACTATGTATCTGTTGGGGTAGCGGGTGACAGGAAATGAATAACATGCCTTTTCTGTACAAGCAAGCCCCCATTTACATGTGTTCAATAAGTGTGTGGCTGTGCATACACGCATTGTGCCAAACCTGGAAGTGACCAAAAAATGTCACAAAAAGGGGCAGCGCAGGGCAGGGTAAGAATGAGGTGCTTACAGGCTTTTCCAATGGTGTTTTCAATATATACGATTTTGTGGATAATCACTGTGCCTCAGAACATAACCCCCATGTAAATGGGGGATTGCCTGTACCATAGTAGTTTATCACAGATAGAGATGCCTTTTGCTATCGCAATTCGGCAGGTTCCCCTCCTGTTCAATGGGCATTCTGCATTTGATAGAGAATCCAAGTTCTTATGATGGGGGAAGCTAACTTTTGCACCCTCTCACACTGGTGTAGATGTGCTGTGCCATAGGCTTAAGATACAAGCAAGCAGCATAGGAAGCATAGCCTTCCAAAGCCTTCATTTCAACTTGACCCTGAAACCTCCATGCCTTTGCTCAAATTTTCAGTCATTTCAGATCTCAGAGGTGCTTGTAATGGAACACAGGGCCAGGACTTGAACTATAAATCATGGCCAGAGCTGTGGTCTGAAGACCCGTGATGCAGCAACTTGCAGTATTTTGGATCTGACCAAGGTCTGGACACAGTACTGTCTAGAGAATATACCGTATTCCCTTGTCTCTTGCTAAATGCAAAAAATGGAAGTCAAGGTACACAATAGACACAATATATTATACACACACACACACACACACACACACAAAGAGAGAGATAATGTAAAGAAATGTAAAGAAAAATGTTACTGAACAATGGTATGTTGCTTTCAATAGGATTCAAGAAATGTATATAATTAGACTAAACAATATTTTTAAAGATACTGACTGCAGCAAACAGTTTAAGAGATAATAACTGTACTGCACCAATAAAATGCAACATAGATATATAACATTGACAAAACGTTTGGATTTTGAAGATAGTAAGTGTGGCAAACAAGCTTTCTTCACCTTATAAAGTTTTCTTCAGTGGCATACAGGTAAAGAGGGGCCTCTCTTTGTACATGAACTATACAAGGTGTAAGAACATAAGGAGAGCCTGTTGGATCAAGCCAGTGACCCATCTAGTCCTTCATGCTGCTCTCAACGTGGCCACCAGGTGCCTGTGGGAAGCCTGTAAACTGGACATGATTGCAGTAGCACTTTCCCACCAGCAGCTGATATTCAGAGGTATACTGCTCTGGCAGCAAAGGGAGGGCTTGAATTCTCCATGAATTTCTCCAATCTTCTCGTAATACCATCCAAGTTGGTAGCCATCACTACCCAGGGGATATAAGCATATTTATGATGCACTATAACAAGGGTCTTATGTGGATTGAAAGCAACAACTATAGCTCTTCTAAAAAACACCAGTGTCTGGACTGCAACAGTAATCCTGAAAGTGTATTTATCATAATATCATACATCCATTCTATCCCCTTTCCACATTAAAACAAAAGACAAGTCTGAATGGAAAATCACTTATGAATGCACATTTCGAACATGTTTCCTCACAAAAGACATTAATTCTAAATATATTTTATTTCTGGATACATATTTGAGACACATTTTGATGACATTTCATTTTGAGCTACGAACAACATCATAAGTGCAAAATCTGCAAGATAACTCTGTTCTGAACTGCACATTCATGCAGTGGCTGCAGGTCAGGTCACAATGTTGAATTATTGAAGTCGTTCAGCTTCCCTGCCTCAGAAACATGTGCCTGCTGCCTTGAGTGCCACAACTGAAGGGCTTGAAGAATTCCTATTCTTATTCTACATTTATACCAGACCTTTCCTCCAAGGAACTCAAGGTTCTCCTCATTCAGTCATCACAAGAACAATCTGAGGTAGGTTAGGCTGACAGGCTGTTACTGGCCCAAGATCACCCAGTAAGTTTCATGGCTTAGTGGGGGTTTGAACTCTGGTCTACCAGGTCTTAGTCCAGCATTCTGAACTTTACATCACACTTGCCCACACATGTATGGCTCACACACACACACACACACACACACACACACACAGCTTCTTATTGTGTTTTTAACCAGCGAGGTATATCTGATCCTGTTATACAATGTGCAACTGAACCAGGTCAAATAGACTTTCAATGGGGTTGGAGGGACCCAAGCCGAGAATAGATATTTTCAGATAAGATCAATACCTTTTCTTTTTTTTCCACCCCCTGGCCAGTGTCAATCAAGTTCCTCCTGTTGACGATCTGAACAAAGTAAGGGCAAACACGCAGCATCCCTGTTTTTGTCTCATTAAGATGAAGAGATTCTGTCAGAGTTTGATAAGGTTCAAGATGGAGAGATTGTTACAAGAACAAAATGCATATCAAATGCTGCTGTGAAATAAAGGGAGGGAGGGAGGGGAGAAGCACTTTATCAAGATGAAATCCTGATGAAAAATGCCATTTAGGTTTGATTTTCGTGCAGGCCAGGTCTGAGAGCACCCACATCAAGAACATAAATTATATTTAATGGAGTTCATTTGTGTAGAGTGAACTCTGCAGCCAGTCGCCCAGCTTTTTAATACAAGGAAAGTAGATTGGCTGACCTTGGTGACTGAATAATAGGAAAAGTCACTAGCCTATAGGTAGTTCTACATCTCATTCCAAATATTCAGGTGTCTTTGTGCGCAGGGTGCTTTATTTAGCACATCAGATTGTAAACTGAAGGTCCATGATTCAAGGTAAGGCTGAGCTGAGTGTTCTGTGTTAAACTTTTAGCAAAAATACGTAGCACTTGAGATGTAAACTTCTCCCCAGCTGCTCTCACCTTTTTTTCACCTTTGTCATCTGTTCCATAGTACCAGTGTAGGGCAGTGGTTAGTTAGCTGGTTCTTCATCTCACACTGGGTAAACAATGCAGAAGGGCATTTAAAGGTAAAGGTACCCCTGCCCATACGGGCCAGTCGTGTCCGACTCTAGGGTTGCGTGTTCATCTCGCTCTAAAGGCGGTGAGCCGGCGCCGTCCGAAGACACTTCCGGGTCACGTGGCCGGGTCACGTGACGAAGCTGCAGCTGGCGAGCCAGCACCAGCGCAGCACACGGAAATGCGGTTTACCTTCCCGCTATAAAGCGGTACCTATTTATCTACATGCACTTATGAATGCTTTCGAACTACTAGGTGGGCAGGAGCTGGGACCGAACGATGGGAGTTCACCCCGCCGCGGGGATTCGAACCGCCGACCATACAATCGGCAGGTCTTAGGCACTGAGGTTTTACCCACAGCGCCACCCGCGTCCCTAGAAGGGCATTTAGCAGGTGATAATATCCTAAAAGTCCATTGTTCCAGCTGAGGGTTTTTTGTTTTTTTTTAGAATGGCAGCCTTGCTCAGCCAGAGAGCAAGTGTGGTAGAATGATTAGAATGTTGGACTGCGACCTGGGGGACAAGGGCTCGTATCTCCATGGGGTCATGAGGTTTCCTGAGTCAGTCTCTCTCACTCAGTCTTCCCCGCTGTCTCTCCCCTACCTCGCAGGGTTTTTTTGTGAGAATAAAATGAGAAGGTGAAGAACCGTGTGTGCCACCTTGAGCTCTTTGGAGGAAAAGTGGTCTATGGATAAATAAATAAATAATGCTTCATAGATATTCCAAAGGCAATGACACCTCTTGGCAATATAGCATGCTTTGCAGTGGGGTGGGGAGGGGAGTGCTATCAGTATTTCCGCCCCTCTCCCACTAAAAAAAAAGTTTACGTTGTCACATAGGGAGTAAGGGTGGCAGTAGGGATGTTACTACAAAATTACACAGTGGCAGAGATAGGCGGATAATGTTCTATGCAGAACTCAAATGGGATGGGCAAATAAAGTCAAAATGGTAAAAAGATCCAGTCAGCTGCAGGCATGACACACTCCCAACTTATGATGAATACCAACTTGTACCTTCAGTGTGCTTTCCCTTTGGGACTTTTTGCTTTGTTTCCTTTAAGTGATGATGGTCAGGAATTATAGGAGTTAGAACATCAGGAGGGCCAAGGGTTCTGCTTCCCCAGTCAAAGGAAACAGAGCAAAGCAAATTAAGCATGCACTTTGTTTCCATCCCATTAGGCCAGTAAAGAGGCTATATAAGTAATAACTGCAAAAGTTGAATCTAAAGCAATTTGGCAGAAGCAATTTCACATTCAGGCATCAACATCTACAAAACGTTGAAATGGAACGAAAGATGCTCTGGCATGTCAAAGGATTCACTCACACCCCATTATAAGAATGGGACCCCATTATCAAACTGCTCGATTTCTGCAGCATTCCCCTTGGCAAATGCAATGTGCACACCAGCTCACAAATATGGAATGACGGAGTGGCTAGTGGAGCAGGGCAGGTGGGCTGGCGTGAGAAACAGTACTTTCCCCATCGCTGTGACTAAGCTTGTCAGTCTCATTAGGGCTCGGCATATTAACAGGCCGGTCTTTTGACAGCGAACACCGAGAAAGACCTCTCTTCCTCAGCTGTGTCGGAATAGAAAGGGCCATCAGTCACCCTCAAAAGCTTTCTTACATTCTCCACCATATAGTATCTGTCACCTTTTCATAATTAAGATGAAGCTGAAGAGCTCCAATTTAATGGAGAGGTATTCTCTCCGTTCAGGTTTCATCTCTGGGCTTTTAAAATTTGGATGATGGATAGATCCAATGCTTGCATCTGTAATAGCTGCACTATGACAGCTAAATAGATGTGCCTTGGTCTTTGTTTTCCTTTGTGAAACAGAGGCACTGCTCGCATATGTAATATGACACCAAATAGAATCCTCTATACAGCTTCCCAATCTAAAGGAGGCTCAGACATGCATGGAATTGGCAACTGGCATTTAGGAGTGTGACCTACAAAAGAACTTAGTACATTTCTGGCCATGGAGACATGAGATTCAGGAAGAAGCTGAGGGGAGAGAGGATGAAGAGCTCACAGTCTTGAGCTCGGGTTTAGAGCATCATCTAAGCCTCACACCTGAAACAATCATATTGAAAAGAGTGTCTTTGAGGCTATGCAGATTGCCTCTCTCACAAATCACCATAAGTTATCCATCAGCACTAGATGTATGGGATCAGTTTTGGGGGTTTGGGGGTTCCAGTGAGAAACTATCTAATCTACACTTCTCAAATACATGAAACACAACTATCCTCTGAATTTTGGCGGTCCAATTCTTGTAATTCAGTTCTCCAATCAAGCAGTGTTTACAAAAAAGTATAAGTTGGGGAAAGGTGTGCATAGAAACAAATATAACATACAGAAGTGCATTATATTAGGGAAACTTGCCTGCAAAAATGTGTACATTAGTAAGGACTCCATATAAAAATGTGTTCATTTATGTTTCCCCCCTACCAAACAAACAAAGCATAACGGCTTGCTGCAGAAATATGGGGAACTGAATTTAAGTTTGGAAAAGTGAGAAAGTGAGAAAACTGAAATGGGCAGGTCATCCAACTCTAATTCCAGGCTAACTTTAAGGGGGGAGTTTTTTTATCTGTCCCTTTGTCCAATTTGTTTAGAGTAGGGAATATAGTCCCCCCCCCCTTTCCTTCCATTTCTCCTATCTGACTGAATATTCAGTCACTCATTCTCATTGATTGCCTTTTTAGTCACTCATTCAGTTACAAGCCTGCAGACAAGGTCTAGTGTTCTATTCCAGTGCATTACCAAGCACATATTAAGTGCTTTAGAAATAAGAAATTATGATGATGCCATTTATCTCATTGAGCACCAGCACCTGTTTCTCAACAATTAACTGCAATTCAGAACCATGTAGTACTTAATATTATTATTTACTGGAAGAACAGTCACAAAGCTGAGAAGAGCTTGAAAGTATGTGGCTCTTCCTGTACTTTGTGCATGTTCAAGGGCATGTGTTCTCATTTACTGATTTTATACCATTTTTCTGCTAGGTATGTGCTATGAAAGGTGGCTTAAACATAAAACACAATAACAGCTCCCTCCCTAAGGCAAATAATATGGGGGCATGTAACATTAAACACTCACCTATCGAGGGGGAGTGTTCACCATTTTCATGAAGGCTAAGAAGGAAGTGTCTCCAAGGGAAGAAGGGAGTTTCAGAGTCTACTAGTGCCACTACTGAGAAGGCCCTGTCACATGAACCCACCATCATAACCACAGTTGGAAGCAGGATGTGGAACAAAGCATTTGTCCTGGAGTCAGAAACAAACCAGGAGGCAAAGGAGTTGGGATAATATCGGAATAAGGTCCATTATAACATCTTAGCAGCATCCTGACTGTGGTTTCCAAATATTAATCAAAGGCATAACTCAGAATTTCCTATATAAAGGAACAATGTTTCTGCCGAAAGATGATATGGTAGCTTACATATACCACAGACCCTCCAAGTGTCCCTATTTCCCAGGGACGTCCTTGATTTAGAGAAGCCATCCTGGTTTCTGATCTGATCCTGGAATGTCCCGCTTCTCCTTAGGATGTCCAAATTTTCATTGCAGAAATGTTGGAGGGTATGATATCGTCTACATTGGACTACAGGTTGATATACCAGTACTTTGTTCCCAACAGTGGCTGGTCAGACACTTCTGGGCAGTGTGCAATGATGGTGTCATCTTCTGTAATCGCTAGTACATTCCTATCTATCACTACTCAGAATGAAGTCCTATTGATTTAAATGGAACTTATTCCCAAGTATAAAATTTGAAGCCTGAGTATACTCCCTGTATGGCTTGTGCACATTTAATTCCAAACTGTATGTTCCTTTACCCTATAGAAAACACATTTTTTAACACTGAAACACCTACCACAAATATGAAAAAGGAGCATGCATGTGTGTGTTGAGCATGTCATGAACACCTGACTTCCCAGTACTGCTTTTGTTTTGCATGCAATATTTGGAAAGGAAATTGGTATATCCTATCAATGTCAAGCTAAATTAAATACTTATATTTAATTATATGATTGAGGTTTTGGAGTACTAATCATTTGCAAGCGGAAAAGGGGGAAAGGAAAATACGACTTTCACAGGCTTTCAAATAATTGCATTTTAAAAGTTAACAGCTTCCTTCAAATCTTATTAAAGAGAGAAAACAAGTGCTGATTTGACCCCAGTATCTGTCACTTTGGTTCATTTAACGAAAATGCTGTTGCAATGACCCATCAGGCAGAAACCTGGCCACAGGAGAACTTAATGAATGGAAGAAAGGTTTTCTTCATTTGCAGATAGTATTTCATTATACCCTCTTTTTAACTTTGTTCTTTGTTCCTTAAAAAAAAGAAAAGAATAAAAAGATTTGTCTTACTGGATTGCATTTTCTCCTTAAGAATTCTCCCCTGCGTGGCAGTAGTAGTTACAGAAAATCTTTGCTATCCACTTGAAATTGACAAGGAGGATAGGGATAATTAAAGAATAAAGGAAGAAATTTTGTTGCTGTTTGCTTGTTGCCATAAATCAATATGCTCTGGAAATGTGGGCGTGTGCAAATGTGTATCTGCTCTGTCTGATTTCCTATCCCGAGGCAATTTCCATGGCATAATCCCCCCACCCCCCACCCCCAGAAAAGAAAGCTGCTGGGTTATCATCATGAAGAACATGATGTGTACTCCACTGTGGCAGTGATTTTACGACTGTGCTTCTCCGAATCAGATTTGTTTCTAGTCCTCAGGCCATTACAAAACAAAGTTTAACAATATAAAAATAAGACAAGGTGAACACAAATAAACTGTAACATGGGCAAGCTTAGAATGCTGGATTTTCTGGGCAAATCAAGCCTTTAAGATGCGAAAAACTGTTGCTCTTAATAAATAGGAAACTGAGTAAAATGAAATATACTACAAGTAATGCAAATCAGAATAAAACTATGTAAAAGAGCACACTTAAAATTGTGAATCTCCTTGATTAATTGCTCTCTCGTTAATTGCTGCTGTCAGAAAATGTGCAGCTTTTCTTGTTCCATTTTCTTACCACATATTTAGTTGTTCTGAACTAGGAATGGGGGGAAAATCGATTTAGTTCACATTCATAGCTAAACCTATCTAATTCACACATTGCAAAAAGGTTACATGCACTGAAACACAGCCATCCTTTGAAATCCACACTTCTCCAAATTTTTCAGTGCAGTTCTCCCTGCAAGTAATATGTAAGCAAAAGGGGAAAGTTGCCTAAAAAAAATGCATTATGTGCTTATTAGGCACATTAGGAATATTAGGAGGAAGCCTTCTTTACAGGGGCCTCTCCTCTCTGGAATGTCTTACCATCTGGGGCCTAGAGGCTTCATCACTGCAAGTGCTCTGAATAAACATCCCATTGGGTAAATAGGCGTACTGAGTTGTGCTCCGAGCCCCAAAACCCATCCCCCATGGAAATAAAGACACAGTGGGGACAGAATTTAGTTTAAATGTTAATGGGAAAATTTTGGCCACAACTTTATTAAATACACAAATGTGACTGGTATTGACTTAGGCATTGGTATCAAAACTATAACTGGCTCCTGCCCCACCCTGCAGGAAGCCTGGAAGGGTAAACAACCAGCAGGGGGATCTCCATCAATATATATTGACTAGTGCCTACCCCTGGGGGTCCTGGCATGGCCCTAGCCCCTCTCTGGGCTTTGGACGAGATCCAGACCCCCAGATTCCTTTAACAAAATACCCTATTAATTGAAGGGGCAGGTGATGGCTGCACCTCCCCTCCCCACATTCCCCTAAACCAATGCCTAACTGCCAAACCTTACAAAGTTGTGACGATTGCTAAGAGGTAGGCAAAAACCAAGTGGCCACAGCCAATCTGCCACATTGGACAAAATTCCTACCCGGCCCCCGTTCCAAAACAGGTGACCAACCGAAGTCCAAAGCAAGGCCAAACACGACCTAATTAACAGGTGCGTGGGCGGGTGTTTGGCAGTGTGAAGCAAAAGGAGGTCTCTACGTTGCGCTGCCAAATAGATAACCCCAACCTTGCCACGCTGCCGATTGGCTAAAGGCCATGGTAAGCCCCGTCCACAAGCTGGTTGGGGAAGAGTTCCAGGGCCGAGCACAACATGGACCCTCTGTTAGGAGGAGCCAACGTGTGCTTATTAGACTGATGGTTTTAGTCATATCCTGTTAGATGTTAACATGTTTAGGCTGAATTGTTGCTTTACTGCCAGTTTTATTTCTTGTGGTTTATCTCATATGTTACCTTGATAGTACTTTTAGCCTTTCAAATGCAACATAAGAATAACTTAAAATAATTAATAATAACTCATAAGAAGTCTTTAAATACATGAAAAGGGGTAATACCATCACCTGTAGCAGCATCCCTCTTTACTGCTGACATTTTACATGGATTCCTCCCCTGGACAGGGGCATTTGGGCTGCTCTAATCTATATACTGGAAACATCCATTTAAAAATGACTAAATCATTCAGTTCCTTAGGAAAACACCTCTCCAAAGTTTGACCTCATTGGTAATTGTGAGTTAAAGCCAGTTTCATTGTGATTTGACCAGAGATTTGGAAACCTTTGGAAATGATAAATTGCTGTCTTGAAATGTTCCTGCTTTATCATGTATTTAAAGAATTCCAATGAGTTTCATGGGTTTCCTGTAAGATGAGATATCATAATACTGAACATATCTTCTAAGGATTCTTGTTGAATGCACTTTCCTCTCTAATTTCAGCCGCTATACTGCAAAAATATATATATGAAAAAATGAAAGGGGGTGGGAAGCATTAAAATTAAATGAAACTTTTGTTGTTGATACTCCCCCCCCCCCCCCGTGTGGCACAGCTGGAAGCAAGGCTTCCAGGAATTCATAGGAAATGCAGAGGTTAAAAGATTAAACATATCACAATCTTAAAGGGTTATATGGGACATTCAGATACTCTGAATTATTTAATGTACCCTTTTCATTTTCTGATTGGCATTGATCTTTGTGTTACCTGTTGAGTCAAAATAGTTTTTTTTTTTTTAATAGAACCACCATCTTCTGCAGGAGTAGCTAACAATAAAGGTAAAGGTAAAGGGACCCCTGACTGTTAGGTCCAGTCACAGATGACTCTGGGGTTGCAGTGCTCATCTCGCTTTAGTGGCCAAGGGAGCCGGCGTACAGCTTCCGGGTCATGTGGCCAGCATGACTAAGCCACTTCTGGCAAAACCAGAGCAGTGCACAGAAAAGCCATTTACCTTCCTGCCGGACCGGTACCTATTTATCTACTTGCACTTTGATGTGCTTTCGAACTGCTAGGTGGGCAGGAGCAGAGACCGAGCAACAGGAGCTCACCCCGTTGTGGGGATTTGCACCACCGACCTTCTGATCGGCAAGCCCTAGGCTCTGTGGTTTAACCCACAGCACTACCCCCCCCCCCCCATATATTGTTGGTCCCATCATCCCTGGCCATGCTGGCAGGGGATGGTGGGAGTTGGACATCTGGAGGGCATTATGTTGGCTACCATGATCTCTTTGTTCATAGTACAAGCACAGAATGCAAGGAGCAAGTATATATACTGGCACTGCCATAGGCTGTCTTGTGACATTTTGCTGCCTGAAGAAAAGGACATGATCGTATCTCCTTTCTAATCCATGTACAGAAGCAGACTGAACTAGTGATTAAATCTTGCTTCAATACTGGTGATGGGATAGCATCTTCACTGGCCCCTGAACACAGCAGGCTAGTTTAGGGAGTGCTAGATCTGCTCTGCCCTCCAGCAGAGGAGAATGACCTCTGTGGATTAGAAGGAGCAGCCAAACATGACTTTAGGTGCATGAAGGAACCACCACCACCCATTCAAATCATCAATGAACACATCAATAAGGTGACGAGTTAAAGATCTGATTAAAGTCCATCCCCTATTGTTCCTGAAGAGAGATAGTTGGCAATGATCTGGTCAGGAATACAACCCTAGAACTCTGGACTGTCTTGCCTATCACATGCATCACACTTCTTTGCACACATGATTCTCCATCCATCCAGGAGGTGCATGCATGAAAATTCTGGTTCTGTGCCCTCAGATTTGGCAAGAGCTTGTTAAATATAGTCACATTCAAGCTCTGTGCTAAATATAGCTAAAAATTCACTAAGGAAACTCAGTTGGTATAGGAGAGTATATTGCTGATGCAAATATTTCAACAAGAACATTTTCAGTGAAATCAATGATTTGATGGTTTGCAAATGGCAGTAATTTTCCGTTTATAAGACGCCCCCATGTATAAGACCCCCCTATTTTTGGGGACTCAATTTTAAGAAAATGAGAGGAGATGGCCGAAAGTTGTTGAGCTTCTCCCCCCCCCCCCCCACAACTGTGAGCAGGAAACACTCCCTAGATCGTTTCCCATGCACAGCGGCATTGGGGGAAGTTGCGCTCCCGCCAACTGGCAAATGGGCAGGCAGGCCGCTTCTCTCCCCCAACCCCATGCCACTATTCGTGTATTCAACAACCCCAATTTTTGGACACAATTTTTGAGTCCATAAACCTCGTCTAATACATGAAAAAATACGGTAATTGGAGGTGGCAGGGATCGAATAACCTGGGATCATCTGCCAAGCATGAGCTTTAACTTCTGGCTGCTTGTCTTTCACGTGGCTCATGGCTTCCTCTCTCTGGGATGTAATGAATGACACAGCAACAATGTTTAGCTTGCATTCATACAACAAATTATTCAGTTTCCCTGACATTTCTCCTTTTGCATTATATTTGACCTTTCACCAGAAATAAATAAATAAATGAATAAATAAATAAATAAATAAATAATAATAATAATAATAATTTATTATTATTTATACCCCGCCCATCTGGCTGGGCTTCCCCAGCCACTCTGGGCAGCTTCCAAAAGAATATTAAAATACTATGATACATCAAACATTAAAAGCTTCCCTAAACAGGGCTGCCTTCAGATGTCTTCTAAAAGTCTGGTAGTTGTTGTTCTCTTTGAAAAGCACTTCCAGAAATCTAGCAGGATAGAGTAGAAGTTTAGCACTCATTTCCATGCTAATTGCTTCTAGAGAAAGATGTATTTGCACCTCCCTTGATTTGGAAAACTGTGGGAGTAAAATGATGAAATTTAGGGCAGTAGACCAGCATACAGTTATTTCCTGCCACTCCCATGGATGAATAACATGGGAATATTGGTCAAAACGTCACAATTCCATAACACCACAGGTTCTGCTGTGTGAAAGGGGTGCTAGAAAATAGGACATAAGTACTAGAAGTCTTCCATTTCATGTTTTGTTGAAACTAAGAAACTATGATTAACACTTTTCAGAACAATCTGATATCAAACCAACTCCAAGCCATGCTGTTATGTGGGCCTGGGTGCATGGGCAGAACATTTGTTGGTGTCTTGGATTATTCAACTGAGATAGTTGCCCAAATTCTTCCAGTGAGTAGCACTATTTGAGCATTCCACCAGTGCAAAATTTCTGCTTTGTGCAACAGAACGTTGCCCCCTCTCTTCCCCCCATCTGCCCCTTAAATATGTTTTGAGCCTCCTTGAACCCTCTGCAGCATATTTCGGAAGGGTGTGAGGGGTAAGCGGGAAGAAGATAAAGTGTAAATCCTGCAAACAGAGCAAGTGATTTGGACTTCCAGTTTCTTAGCTTAATCACTTAAGGGCTCCCAAAGGCCTTCTCATCTCTAAGCAATCTTTGCTGGATAACTTCTCGCTGTGACAATGACTCACTTTAGGGAGTCCTGTACTGGTTGTAACCTGCTGACTGGGACACAAAGAAGCCCTGGGAAGAAGCTGGTGGAAGATGAGAAGCATACAATTAGGGAATCTAAAGGAAGGAGACAGGACTTTGAAATGCAACAGGGGGTCCATGGCTGTCTGCCATTCAGAGGCTGATGGGGGAGAAAATCCTAGGTCTCCCAACTCCCACACAGCACTATAAATAATGAGGCCATTCCTGTTGAATCTGTCAGCTCACAACTCACTGTTTAAATGTCAGAACTGTCAAGGACAGTCAGCACTCAGTTGATGACAATACTGGCTTCCTATCACTTAGACATAATCTACAAATTAAGTTTGAAGACTCCCCAAAAGATTATCTCCTCGCCACCATCAGCACCACCCTCTCTTGCTACATTTTTTTAATGGACCCTATTACAAATGATACTATTTTGGATGTCTTTACAATGGAACAATGTGGGTTCATTTGAGTTTACAAGCTGTAGACAGTTGTCCATTAAAGCAATTACATTAACACATTAACACATCAGGCTGCTTAGAAATCAATAGCAATGCATAGTCAAGAAATGTGTTTCCCTCCCCCTTATCTTTTTTTATACCCTGCAAAATGCTCTTAAGGCAGTGCCAATTTAAATGTTCTTAAAGATTTCACACCGTCTTCTTTGAATATAGTTCCCCCCCCCTTGCTCTCTCTCTCCCTCCATTTAACAAAAAGAAATACATGGCAATAAAAAAAATGTAAGCTGCAGAAAGAAAAGAATGCTAGATACTGATTAAAATAGCTTGTGGGAAAAGACAAGTCAGGGAAGGAATTTGTACTTTCCATGACAGGAACTTGATTGTATCCTAAGGTAGCTTGAGTTACAGGTAGAGATTCCAGGAATGTTTTGCTGAGAGTAGATTTGCCTGGTCCCATGTATCCCCCTGCCCCAACAATGACAATAGACAGTTTGGATTCCTTTCATCCTTTGCAAAGTAAGTGTAAAAGTAACACTAATTAAAAGTGTTTCCTACTGAATAATCCATGTGCATCACCATCCAAAGTTTAGCTTAAGGGGGCCTGCATTGACAAAAAACACATTATATTCCTTTCGCTTAATTTCATTAGTGGGACTTCTCTTTGACTTTGTGGGGATGTTCTGATTTTCCTCCAGAGCATGTTAGAGCACAGAACGATTAACAGAGCATTAGAAGTAACCACAGCTTGGGAATAATGCGAGGGAGCCTTAGGGCAATGCATGAGTTCCAGGGCAATTTGGAGATGTTCTGTGCAATGGTGTATAAAATAGGGATGCAGTGCATTGTACTGGAGGCACTTTCTCGGGAGTTCCAGCCAAGTCCCTGATATGCTAAATAATTCAAGCATATATTCTCTCCCTCTCTTTGTGTGTGAGTGTGTGTGCATTGTTGTTGTTCTAAAGACTTTCCTTCCTTCCCTTATGTTCAGATGAAAACAAAACAATATCAATACGTGTTTTTGTCATTCTCCTTACTTCCTTAATAATAAAGCTAGCTGAATATATATAAAAAACCTATCAAGTTTCAAGATATCCCCCCATCCCCCTTTTTGTGTGCAGATGAGATCAAAACCTACAATTATGTAGATTGTATAAAAGCAGGGGCTGATGGATCTCACCATAAATTTAGGTGCAACTGCTACTCCTTCACCTTCTTCCCCTGCCAACCTATTTCTTATCAGCCATTCTTTTTACACAGCACATTTGCATTCATGCCCTTTTTTAAAAAAAACAAACCCTGACTACTGAGATATGCCCACCACTATCAACACCCAGAACCACTTTTTTTAAAACAAGGAGATAAGCTCAGAGGTGGAAAAATTACAAAAAATAAGATAATAAAAATAGACTGAGCCAAGGCACCTCAGTCAATATTGCGTTGCCTTACCTACCTACCTTAAATGTTACCTGAGCTTCAAAAATACCTTAGTCTGGGGTCAGCCTCTGGTCACCACATTATGTTTTGGCCAGTTTTTGTTTGCTCATTTTCTTGGCTATGAAGGTTGTTAGTTCTAAAAGAGGCTGAGGAAGCTAAACTTTGAGACCAATGTGCTGTGGGTCTGACTCTCCTTATAGGTCTGGTTCATGTTGCTCTGGGGCCAGGTGTACCTTCATGTATTTCTTGGGAGTTGCACAATTCCCAGCCTAGAAAACCAAAACAAATGAAAAGCCTCAAAAGTGTTCATACCACATTCTTTCTCATAACGTGCTTCCAATTCAGTGAAAGTTTTAGTGCAAAGATCAAACCCAGGAAAGTTTTCCGTTGTCCTTTAGCACATTGTTGGGGGGAGGGGTGATACCTACGAAAGAAAGGCTGCTGTTTGTGTAAGGTGATTAAAAAAACAAAGAAGACAAGGGAGGGAAGAAAATGCAGGGTGAGGAAATAGGAGAAAAGATTGTCAGACACCAATTAAAATAGCTTGTGTACATCCGGAGAAAATAACTTGCACCTTGAGTGAAAAGAACTTGATTCAGTGTATCATGTGCTAAGGTAGCTAGCAGGTAGATTTAACACTGTTCAGAAAGGGTATTCAAGCTGCATAGGTATCTATCTATATCATCTATCTATCTATCAATCATCTATCTATCTATAATATTGCATGTACAGTGCTACCTCGGTTTATGAACTTAATGCGTTCCGGAAGTTCGTTCTTAAACCCAAACCATTCTTAAACCGAGGTGCACTTTCTCTAATGAGGCCTCCTGCCACCCAGTGCCCTTCCATCATTCGGATTCCATTCTTAGACTGAGGTAAAGTTCTCAAACTGGGGCACTAATTCCGGTTTTGCGGAGTTCGTAAACCAAATCATTCTTAAACCGGACTGTTCTTAAACCGAGGTAAAAAGGACCCCTGCCCATTAGGTCCAGTCGTGGTTGACTCTGGGGTTGCGACGCTCATCTCACTTTATTGGCAGAGAGAGCCGACAATAAAATTACAATAAAGAATAGTTAAATGAAAAGAAAGACAGCAGAAGAAAAAACCCTACCACGTCAGTCAAATATTGCTGTCCTTCTCACCCTTCCAGGGACTCTGTATTCAAGTTGGTTCAAGATCAAGTAGAAGTTTCAACTGGAAGGCTCTGTGAGCCATGGGCACACAGAATCTTCCTGAATCCTCAGTTACCCATCCACTCTGTACTCATGGAAGGTTATCAGACTTCGCAACAAAACACCCAACTGAACCATCATATGACATTGACTTGAACTAACTGGAAGGGATGCACAGAGCTGTCAATTTCAGTTTCTCTTTGTTTCTCAATTTCCCGATCCTAACTGCAGTTCTCCATGTCACTTTCTGACTTATTTATTTATTATTTTGCATTTTGGAGTAAATTATCTTTATATTCACATTTTGTACGAGATTCTGCCTAATATACGCATTTTTAAAAACAGTTTTCCTTGTCTAATACATTTTTATATATACTGGCTCCACTAATATATATGCATTTTTATGCACACTTCACCCTGGTATGTGCATTTCCTTGGCTGGAGAACTGAATTTCAAAATTTGGAGAAGTGCGAATTTCAATGGGTAATTGTGTTTTGGTTTGCATATAGTTTTGTAAAGCGCAGTGAATTCAGCCCCCATCCATACCAGCCACAAATATTGCCATTTACACTCCAAATCAAAGTCCTCATACCACATGTTAAATTCGGGTTGCCATACATCAGGGAGAACCCAGACATGTCCTCTTTTGGGGGGCCAACATGCCCATCCAGGCAGATTTTTATATTTTGAAAGATATGTCTGGGTTTTTCAGGCTTCAGCTTGGGCTGCTCTGCATGCTGCAGCTGCTGCCAGCCAAAGCAGAGTAAAGAGGTGGGCGGGTGCAGCGGCATTGGCCCCACACATCCATGCCCCCATGGCTCTTTCCCTGACTTGGGCTAGCAGTGGCTTGGGCTGTCCTCTTTTTTGCTCTTCAAGATATGGCAACCGTAGATTTGAACTTGCTAAGAAACTCTATTCTTACAGCTAACAGAAGGCCCCCACTGCTGATACTAAGATATCATCTGCATTCTGATATGCAGCTGTTTCCCTTCCTTTTTTTAGTTGTCACCTTCTGATTTAAAATTACTTTTTACAACTCCCCCCACCCCGTATCACTGATAAGATTTGCTTTTCTGAACTCACTGCCTGCCACTGAAATATTCACGAAGGAGAAGGAAAAAAACGGAACCTGAAATGCTAACGTCTCCAAATAGTTTCAACTCTGTTGGAAAAAGAACAGCATTTAATTACTCTGGCATCACTGTTACTGATTACACTCTAGTCAAAAGGATACATCCACCCTTCATTCCTTCTGTCTCTAAAGAATTTCTTTTCCTGACCAAATCTGCTGACCTTCTCTTTGTCCCCTAAAATCTATACCTGTTTAGAAATGCATAAGCTCTTTAGCCAACATCTTAATCGCTATAATCCCATCTGAAATTCTTAATTTACTTGCCAAACAAGAGATTGAAAAAGATAAGGGATTGTCGTCTGCGGTTGCACCTTGTGGGATCTAGAAAGTACGGGAGGCATCAGTGAAATTGCTTCCTTTTCCACGCAAAGGCATTTCTATCCTACTTTTCCTATGAAAGGAAGAAAGAACAAAACACAAGCCAAGCAAAAAAACAGATGGCAGAAAGATGGTGGCATTAAAGTCTGGGTTTGTTTCTTTGTTTTGTTTTTGCTTATCTCATGAGAATAATAAAAAAAAGAACAGTTGATTATAATCAACATTGTTTATTTCACTGCTTGACTTCATAAATACTAGCGGCTGGATTATGAGCTTGTCTGGAGATAATCAGCAAGGGACGAGAATTGCGCTTGTTCTGAAAATCCGCTCTAACCAGTCGGGGCAGGAATCTGCAGCTCACAAAGCTGATGCTAGCTTTTAATTCCTGATTAGTGCTATTTGAAAAGCTGGAGAAATTAACTGGGCAGACAGTAATCAGAAAGCACAAAGAGAAGCAGAGCAGGGGAAGAGTGGTTGGGAGATAGTCTTTGCCAGTATTAGCCTGATAAGGAGAGGCTGACTGCATCCCTCTTTGATATCAAGGTGACATAGATTTCAAGTGTGTGTGTGTGTTTGTGTGTGTTGGGATAGGGTGGGGGATATCTCCAAGGTAATATATGTATCTGCTGTTGAAAATTCATCTTTTAAAACATGTACCATTGAAGGGTGGCAACGAAAATAACAGTAGCATGGGTGAGATTTGATAACTTTAGGACTCCTGGAAAGATGAGAGTGCATTCACACTTATCCTTTCTACCCCCTTGGAAATAGCATCTAGCAAGTAAGCTGTAAGAAGTTCCTCAAAGCTGCAATTGTAACCATGTCTACTCAGAAGTAAATCCCATTGAATTCAGTTAGGTTTAATCCCAGTTACATAGGGTTAGGATTGAAGCCTTAATTGGCAGCATAGTGGGTTGCATCTGACCAAGAGTTGGACCCTTTGGAACCAAAGGACTTAATCATGACTTACTTGTCTATTGGTTTCAATGGCCCTGTTCTATGACTTAGTCATGTACTACTCAATGGTTTGAATCTTCAGGGGGGGGGGCATTAAGAGTACAAAACTCAAAGCAAAGGTTTCCAAGAAGGAGCATAGAAACTGATGATGCACTTAGAATGCCACCATCGTATTGTGAATCTCCATGCACTCAATATCCTGGTAGCGGCCAGGAATGTTGCAGAAAAGCATCAAAATTCACAACACAGCCTGCCATCACTGGTTAATATTATCTCCTGGCTGGCTTAACAAGCTTAAAATGGCTGGAGCTCAGTGGTCGCACATCTGCTTTGCCCAAGTTCAGTCCCCAACTCCAGTTAGGGTTAGGAAAACCCCAATCTTCAACCCTGGAGAGTCATTGCCCGCCAATGTAGACCATATTAAGCTATTGGTATAATTAGTATAAAGCAACTTCCTATGTTTCTTTGTTAGTTATTACCCAAACAACTAAGCCAATGACTTAGCCAGTGCATATAATATAAAAGTGGGATGGAGTGGGGAGAGAAATTGGGTAAGATAGGGCCCAGATGAGGTCTCTTGACCAAGGCTTAAAAATATCTGGAGCTTCCCTTAGTGGGGATCCACCTGGAAAATAGATCTGAATTAGAATTGCCACCAGATTTCACACAAAACACAGTTTTGATAAAACATTGCATATCTTAACTCAGAAGACTGAGTTGGCAGAAGACTTTTGATGGCATTCCATAAGTATTTCATCTGAGCAGGAATCTCCAAAATAATCTCATACATTGCTGTCTCAGGCCTAACACTGTTTTTTTTTAAAAAAACAATTTTTATTAACCAACCAATCAAATCAAATCACATCACATAAATTCCGAATTACAAAGCCGAATTTTAAATTTTTGTTTGACACTGTTGCCTGTGTCTCAGCTGGGTCAAGCAAGACCTCTATGTCACTTTAGGCAAAATGTGGGAGCAGCCACATATCTGTGTGTGTGAGAGAGAAAGTGAGTGAGAGCAAAATTCTCTTAAACAAAGCAGATGAAGTCCAGAGAGAAAAGTCCTGATAACACTTTACTGAGCAAACTGATCAAAAACAGTGTTTAATATGAGGGAATGGAACAGTGCAGTTTTGTACTTCTTATTTCAGGCCTTTCAAATAGCAGGGTTATATTTGATCAAACTCCCAGCGGCAGAGACGCATGGCTCGGGCACGCTGCAGGGCCCACGGTGAGTTCCGTCCACCATTTTGTCACCCCCCTCAGTGGGGACATCGGGGGCAGACCGCAACTACTGTACCCCCCTTGCTATGCCCCTGCAAACTCCCCCAAAACTACACAGGTAATCACATCATGTGTTACCTCAATGAAGATCATACCACTTTGCTAGGTTGTTAACCCACATCCATATACCTGTAAGATCCATCAGATCACCTTCGAATTTTTTTTACCTGAGGCACCCAGTCCTACAGAATATCACAAGAGAGTGACCCACACCAAGGGGGGGGTGGCATTTTCTGTCATTGCTCCTATACTGAGGGATGCCCTTCCCTCTGCCGTATGTGAATCATGCTCCATCAGTTACTCCAGACATCTTGTAAAGATGCCCAGGGTCTCTCTAGCCCAGCCATAGGCAAACTCGGCCCTCCAGATGTTTTGGCACTACAACTCCCATCATCCCTGACCACTGGTCCTGTTAGCTAGGGATGATGGGAGTTGTAGTCCCAAAACATCTGGAGGGCTGAGTTTGCCTATACCTGCTCTAGCCCATGAGATTTTACCCAGAAATTACAAATTCCTGTTTTTTTTAATAATACTGGTGGGTGGGTGTGTATAATCTATGTGTTTATGATACTATTTTATTGTTGTTTTTTATTAGGGGGTTGTATACTTCTTGGATATTTTTAAATATTCAGTGGTTTAGAAATGCTTTTAATAAATGAGTATCTAAAAGGCAGGTCAAATGAGGAGAGGTTGTTAAAAGCCTAGGTATGTTTAACCTAGAGGAAATGGTGGGGTGTTGTTGAGTGAGAGAATGGAAGATTTCTCATTAATTGGCAAACTGAGTAGGTGTCTATGAATGTACATTTCCTGAGGGAGTACGGATCAGCAACTGTGAATCTCATGTTTGATAGAGCTTCGTTTTTAGTTAATTCAAAGGTGAATTTGGGGGTGAAGGGAAATCTCTGTGACCTACTAACTGCAGGAGCAGTTGAACTAGGAAAGAAGAAAGAGAGGGGTGAAAGATAGCAGCTATAAAGGTGTATACAACCCATGCTTTCCGGTAAAGAGTTTCTAAAGTCCTTTTGTACAGTGATGGGGGGGGGGGGGGAGAGAGGCTGGTTCATTATGATTTAGGCCATATCTCTCTGTCAAAAAGAAGACTTTCCTGGTGTGTTAATTAAGACAACAATAGAATTCATTTAGCCTGGCTCCCCATTCTTTCTTAAAGGACACTTAAATGTTACCCATCTGAATAGGGCACTTGAAGCACTATTTTTCAGTTTAATGGAGAAATTCTCTCCTGCAGTATTGTATGTCATTGCAAATCCTTCTTCCTTTTGGCTGTGTATTGGGGCGAAGGAAAGAAATTATTGTTATTTGCTTGAGCATTTTACAGGCATTTTAAATAGCAGTGTCTATATTTGAAATGTGCCTCTTAATTTTTTTAAAAACTTTAATAATAAAAACGTTAATATTTTTCTTCCTGTGTTGGGGGGGGGGGGGAGAGAGAGAAGAAGTGCCAGATGCAAAATTAGTCTCTTAATGAAGGAGCTTGTGAAATTGACAGAGAATCTCTCCTCATTGTGTGATATTAAAGACCCCTCAGGCACAACGGTCAGTTTCGCATATTCAGAAACTCAATCCAGAACAAAACTAACTTTCACTCTGAAAATAATGCATGTGTTTGACATCCAGCTTATCCCACATTTAGTGCTTGAGGAAACTAATGTAATGATAATTACACTGCTCTGTCCGCTCCCTACATCTGACTACCAAATGACAGCTTGAAGTGGGGAGGGAGAAGGAAGACAATTCCAAAGTTATGGGACAGCTGCAAGAAGCACCCCTTTGTGCACATCTGCAAACCAGATTTAGTGCATGTTATCATCATCAAATCAGTTGATTTATTAATCAACTTCTAAACTACAGTAGGATAGGGACGCGGGTGGCACTGTGGGTAAAAGCCTCAGCGCCTAGGGCTTGCCGATCGAAAGGTCGGCGGTTCGAATCCCCGTGGCGGGGTGCGCTCCCGTTGCTCGGTCCCAGTGCCTGCCAACCTAGCAGTTCGAAAGCACCCCCAGGTGCAAGTAGATAAATAGGGACCACTTACTGGCGGGAAGGTAAACGGCGTTTCCGTGTGCTGTGCTGGCTCACCAGATGCAGCTTTGTCACGCTGGCCACGTGACCCGGAAGTGTCTCCGGACAGCGCTGGCCCCTGGCCTCTTAAGTGAGATGGGCGCACAACCCCAGAGTCTGTCAAGACTGGCCCATACGGGCAGGGGTACCTTTACCTTTACCTTAAACTACAGTAATGTCTCAAGGTGATTTACAGACAAGACTACAATATATCAAACTCCCCAAATATGATATCTTCTAGATATTGCTGGACTACAACACCCATCATACCTGACTATTGACCATATTAGTATCTTGAAAATGAGATTTTGATCTAAACAAACCCCTTATTTTCTAATTAAAAAATAACATTTTTCTTCTTGAAGAAAAAGAAAGACAGACAGATATAAAATTAGTGCAAAAATGAATGGTCTTATGACTCAAACATAGAGTTTGTGGTCATTTTTGTAGAATTAAGCCCTTGTCAAATACAGTTTTTGCCATTCAGAATTCAGGTTCAGAATAAGTAAAAATAAAATAAAAACAAAATCTAACAAAATTGCGTATTTGACATCTATCTTCTTCCATGTTCATCATGGTTCAAACTAACTGGCCATGGCATCCAATAAACTCTTTCAGTGTGTTTTCACTGTGCTGATTTCACCCCCAGCTCATCCGTCTCCATCTCAGAGTGCAGCAGCAACACAGGTGACCAGAAGTCAAGTTATTGCTGTTGCTAAACCCTGCCATCTGATACTACCACCCTTTGTTGGTGAACTGTATGCTGGCTGGGGTTGGCAGGTATGAGATCCAAATCATCAAGTGAACACCAGGTTGGGGAAAGCTGAAATGTGATGCACAATGCCTGTAATAGCGGAATTCCACATGTTGTCACAGTTTTGCAGTTGCCACAGCAGGTGGGGAAAACCACCTATGGCTCTTCTAAATGTATTTATAGTGCATAGAGAAAATTCGCGAAAGTAAGGGTAGCTAGCTTGGTGCCCTCTAGATGTAGTTGGATTTCAACCCCTATCATTTCTGAGCACTGGCCATGCTGGCTGGGGTGATGGGAGCAGGAGTTGAACAACCACTCTTGCTGGCAGATGAATACAGAAGCCCATTTACTAAGTTCTAGCATTGTAGCCTTTTTTATTTTGCTCAGGCATTCAAGGCTTTTTGCATCTTTTCGTTTTCACTCTTGGTTTTTATACTGTTCCAACTTCATGACTTAATTTTATTGTTATTACTGTTGTAATTCTGTACACTGCTCTGGGAGCCTTTGGGCTAAAATGTGGGTTCTTAAATATCTAATGAATAAATAAACAAATAAACAAAGAAAGTGCAGCCATTATTTGGAAAGTCGGACATGTAGAGTCCCAAGTTCCTCCAAAACGATGGCGGGGTGGGTGGCTGGGTGGATGAAACAGCTTATGTGAACACTCCCCACATAAAATAGAGTCTCTGTGGTAGGTATTGGAAACCTGTGGCTTTTCCCAATATTGCTGGACTATAATACCCATCAACTCATTCTGTCCAAAGCTGGTTGGAGTCCGACAACATCTTAGAGGGCCATGGGTTCCCCATAACAGTTCTGTGTGAATGCTGCTGGGGGGTATTCCAAGCAATGTTCAAATGTGATAATGAACAAGTAACAACAACAACAGTAACAACAATTTTATTGTTTATACCCCACCCATCTGGCTGGGTTTCCCCAGCCACTCTAGGCAGCTTACAGCATATTTAAAAACACAATAAAAACATCAAGCATTAATTAATCAAGCATTAAAAATCTCCTGATACAGGGCTGCCTTCAGATGTTTTCTAAAAGTTGCGTAATTCTTTATCTCCTTGACATCTGAAGGGAGGGCATTCCACACGGAGGGTGCCACTACCAAGAAAGCCCTCTGCCTGGTCCCCTGTAACTTCGCTTCTCACAGTGAGGGAACATCAGTGAATTTCTTACTATGTGCCCTGCCTTAGAAACAGCCCAGTTACCATACAAATTAAATAATAACAAATGACAAGTTATAGCTGAGTACAGTTACCTGTCGAAGTGATAGCTGCATCTGATGTAACAGAAACCTAATAATACGATAAGATTCTACCAGTCAGAGCCAGTAACAGACTCAGCCCCTTCAGCATTGTCCCTCCAATGTGCCCCCAACACAAATCCCATCAGCTTCCCCACTCTGCTGCCACAATTGCAGCATCGGCAACAATAATAACACATGCCACCATCCTAGAATCCAACAGGGACTATATATCCATGGATCAAGGTGTTACATATTCCCACCTGCCCAACACTGAAATGACTGCCCACCACCCCAGCAAGAAAAACAGTAAGATGTTACAGGCCAGTGTGAGGCCCTTCTAAGTGACATGGGGCCTCAGCCAGTCTTTTGTTACCATCTTCTTTCTCTTGTTAGGATTTTAACATGGGAGATTTTGCTGACATGGCAATGGCCTAACTGAAAAGCTGGAAAGATCACTATGGTTATTATAACAAATGTTAAATATGACTAAGTCTCTGTGGTTGTGGTTATTTTTAAGTTTAAACAACGTTCTGGTGCCTTTCCCCCATCTAAAATAGATGATTACAATTTCTGCCATAAGCGATGTATTCACAGGAAGGATTGATAGCTCTACATCCTCAATGGAATTCAGAAGAAGCATTCCCACAGGTTTCCTAGAAGCTTGCACCTTAAGGGCAATGGACTACATCAATCAAATTTGTTTCCCTCCAGAGGATAGCATGTGACAACTTGAGGGACTGGGCTTCTGTGATACAAACATATCTCGTTTCCCCAAAATGAAGCAGAAATGTTCAAAAAGGGACATCAGGGACTTGGCAAAAACTGTTGTTAGGCTCGTACAATGCATAAATTTAACATAACTAGAATATTGTTCCTTACTGCTATATTTGGAAGTAGGTTTGAGGAAGGAAATCATGTTTATTTGAGGGGCAATCTTAAACAATCCAATAGTAAAATCAACAGCCTCTAGGCCCTTGACCACTTTCAAAAAGCTTCTAACAACAACGGGACATGGCAAGGGGATGGTATCCACAATATACAAAACACTGTTCCAAAGCTCCACAAACCCCCTTGATGTATTAATAAAAAAATAAATGGGAGGACGACATAGACTATGAAATTAACCCACCAATGGACTAGAATGGGTCTAAACCTCCCTTTAAATCCATATCAGTGAACCTCACCAAAATGCTGGAGAGGCTGCACCTCCACAGGCACATACCTCCACATGTGTTGGGAATGCCCCCAAACCCAACTCTTCTGGACAACAGTCATACAATAAATAAGCAAAATGACTAAACAGGTACTAGAAGTCACCCCAGAACTGGCCCTACTGAACAACTTCCATGATAGCAATGCCCACTCACACTATAAGGAGCTCATAACCCACCTACTCTCAGGAGCCAGAAACATCATAGACAGACACTGGAGGGACCTGTCAGGAATAAACATGGAACACTGGTATAAAGTAGTATGGGAAACCACCCTACTAGAAAAGCTAACCAATAGACTGAAACTGACATGGGGAGAAATAGAAGAGGACACCTTCACTCCAGTATGGCTTCCCTTTATCACATACACAGCCCAACAAGACGAGAACATGAACCCACCGACAGCATATGATTCAATAGGGTTAACTTAACCCAACAACCCCCCCCCCCGGCAGAAACAAATCCCACTGCAGCCAACCAAAGACAATCAATCACACCCCAGGCCACTCCAACCTCTCTCACCACCAAGGAAAGATAACAAGTGAATAGAAAGAGAACCTACCCAAGTGACACTGACACACACACCCCACGCACATACACTACGTAAAAGAATATAAGCTTTACCATCCCACCCCCTCTCTCCCACTCCCCCTCTTCACAACCCTATACTGCATATAACACCAATGTCTCACAACAAGTGTAACTGATCTGTGGAAAACACAACTTGAAGAAAGAGACAGTGCATGTACTTTTTAAAGAGAGAAACTCTTTAATAAAAATTATTTATTGAAAAAAATGATGACCAATCTCACAAGAAGCAGATCTGTAAGCTACTTATGAATGCAATGCAAGATGCACAATCTTATGAACATCAGAAATTAAAAAGGGGGCAAGAGGGGGTAGTTTGAAATTTATGCTAATTACCTCCCCCCAAAAAGTGTCTCTCTGTGTGTACATTCATGCATTTCCAGAGATGCAGGATGTGTCAAAAGATAGACATGGATCCACTTGGGAAGGAAAATAAACATTCATTTGGAGTCATAGAGAAAGAATTAGTGACCAAAAAAAGAAAAAAGAAGCCCTCAATTTTTCAGGGACAAAAGCTTGTTTTCAACAACTGGTATTTAATACTAAAACACTAAAACTTACCATGTTAGTCTAAATCTGGGTTGGAAAATGTGGCCTTCCAGATGTTGTTGGACCTTAAGTCCCATCACCCCTGATCACTGGAGATGTTGGCTGGGGCTGATGTGAGTTGGAGTAGAACAAGTGAAAGGCCACATGTTCCCCATCCTGTTCTCAATTCCGGAGCCCTGGTACAAAACCATTTGATGCTGCATTCTGCACACAGGTCAGCGATGCACATAAGCTTATCATATCAGTAGAGGGGAAGTAGTGCATTTGTGTAGAGGTGAAGTGAAAATGTGAAGTCCTAGTGGCTGGAAGAAGTGTACAGAACCCTGCTTAGAAAGTGATCACTGCATCCTACTGTACAGCAGTACCTCAGAAGTCGAATGGAATCTGTTCTGGAAGTCTGTTCAACTTCAAAAATGTTCAGAAACCAAGGTGTGGCTTCTGGAAGTTCCTGCAGCCAATTGGAAGCCACGGAAACCCCATCAGACATTCAGGTTCCAAAGAACGTTCGCAAACCGGAACACTCACTTACAGGTTCGCGGCGTTCGGGAGCCAAAATATTCGACTCACAAGGTGTTTGCGATCCAAGGTATGACCGTATGTTTCTTTGAGATAGAAGAGGATATTCACTAGTTCCATCATCAGTTCCCCTGTTTTTAGAAAGCATTGCCTCATTTTACTTTTGCACATCATGAATCCACGCTAGAGACAAAATGCATACACCCACCCAGTGCAATAGACCCCAGAGAGTGTGATGACTCACACTACCAACATTTCCACAAGCTGTCCCTCAAAGGCCATTATGTAGTGGTGGTCCTCATCATTTAAAAACATCACACACGATCTACTGGCATGAAAAAATTACTTACAGGATATTCTTCATCAGGATGTAACGGCCTGAATAAAATGACAGGCTTTGGAGTAGCACCAGATAATAAGTGAAGCTTGATACAATTTGTTCTAATCATCTGCAGTTTTTCATAAATGTTAATAATTACTGATTTTTCAAAGTTACTTAACAATTTTAAAACTGTATCCGGGTGAAGTAGAGAGCTGAGACTAGGTAGATTAGGGACAGTTTCTAAGTTGGAATTGTTCGCATTCACCATCATAAGAACATTTATTTCTTACGTATGTTAAAGTTTTCTCTTCCTAAGAAGTTGTTCCAATTTTTTGTATGGCTTTAGTCTAGAGAAGATATTTTTTATTTTATTTTATTTTTCATTAAATAGCCCATATGCAGGATGAGAGATAAGAGGATCACAGAAATAATTCTAATATCTATCCAACTCTATAGGTATTACCTTTCCCCCCTCCTCCCCCTTTGGAACAGTAAGAACAATCTTTCTGGTTTAGGATTTTTCTCATTAACATGACTGGATTTTCCCATTGTTATCTGGCAGATTAAATAACTGGCAGTCCTTTCATGAGTGCCAGCAGCCTAATTTTCTTTTGCATTTTGGAACATTCTTGTGTCTAGGATAGTGAATTGTTTGCTGTGAATACGGCATACTGCTGGTAACATGCCCATAAAAAAGAAGAGTTTCTTCAAGGGAAAAGGAAGTTAATTTGAAACCAAAGAATGAGAATATTATTTTTTATTAGTGTAGCTCAATTTGGATATTATTTCACAAGGGGATATCCAACTGCTTATCATAGTTTTTATGTTCTATCCATGCTAGCCTGAAACAAATATGGACAGAAGACACTTGCAGGGAGATTAATCTCTTGTTATTCTTGCTTTTCTGATTAGCCCTCTCTCTGTTTCTTCATGCTAGGGGTGGGCACATCGATCTCTTTCCAGTCCCTGTCAGTTTCACATATGTTCACCATTATGTTTGATCCATCCTATTTCTGTATTTATCTGCCTTTTAAATAAATAAATATTTAAATGTATCATCTCTTGAAACACACTGTTCTAAATGTGCTTTCTCTCAAAATACTTATTTGCAAATGCATTTTGATATGATTTCTTACACTTAAATATCACTGTGTGTGTGTGTGTGTGTGTGTGTGTGTGTGTGTGTGTGTTTGTGTGTGTGTGTATAGTTTATATGCTCTATCTGATTATATCCTACTCAGAGGAGATCCGTTGAAATTAATGGACTGAAATCAGTCATGCCTATTAATCTCAACGGGTCTACTCTGAGTAGGAATAATGTTGGATACAACATTATATCGCTTTAAAGTTAAGAGTCTCAGTGCAATCTACAATACATGTAATACAATAAAACTTGATCAGAATGTGTTAAAAACAATACATAATATCAGTAAAACACGCAAACACACACAAGCCTGGACTGAGTAACTCTTAACAGCAGTATCATTACAGTGGCTTCTAAACCTAGGCGAATAAAAATATTTTTACCTGGGGCCAAAATGATTGTAAAGTTGGTGGCAGGTGTTTAGCCAAGGCTTCGTTGAACAGCAAGTTTTCCCTATTCTTTTACACTCATTAGATACAAAGGTCCTTCAGTAGGAGATAATTTAGGAAAAGTTTAGGGCACCTGGGCAGTCCAGGACCTCTATATACACTGCCCAGGCTTGTACCTCAGAAAGGTCACTTCATGGTTTGACTTTATCCCCCGAGCTGCAGTCCTTTGTCTCTCGAGGCAGATGGGTGCCAACAACAAGAAAGACATTGTTGCAAACAGAGTCACCAGAGAAAGGCAACATGGTGGATTGCAAAGAGAAAACAAATAAGAATCATGGCTAGGTCATGTGAGAGAATTAGGAACATGTGAACCCCCTTGTTTGTTTGGTTGTTTATTATTTGTTTGTTTGTTTTTAAGAAATGTTATAACCTGTTTAATAATAATAAACAATGTACAGAAAACAGAATATTTATTAGTAAAATATAGGTAAAATAAGCAGATTAGTATGCACGACTAAATTATGGGATTGCTACCTACTTGCTGAAAATGTTACTACTCTTGTTTGAAACTTTCTGGCTTCTCTCAAATTTCTTTGCATATTTAATCCCTTTTAAAAATAAGTAAACAAATAAAATGCTTCTGGTTACATTCTAGTGAATATTCTGTTCCATTGAACCGAGTGTAATAATAACTCCAATCAATATACATTGTTTAATCCATAACCATCCTGGTTTCAAATGAAATTGCTGGCAGATACAGTCTTTATCACAAAGGCAATGGAAAAGAGCAACATGATTTAAACAACATTGTTAATTCAATTATCTGTAGTGTGCCCGTCTTGTCGGCAAATGCTACAAAAGGGCTTTCCTCTGTTCTCAGTACTTCCCAATGCTATAGGGAGTCAGTCTTGTCACTTATTTGTCTATATCAGATCATTTTTCCTCACCTAACTTTATTTTCTCATGCAAATATGACCTTTATCTCCCAGTCTATTGAGTTACATTTCATTAAGGCCACTTGTCTAGCTTGGGGAATTGGTTTTTTGGGGGGAAAATGATCCCTGGAAGACAACTGACCAATTGGACTGTTTTAGCAAATGCAGTACAACTGGAGTAAGGGTGGAGGAAAGCAGGCAGTGAGAAAGAAAAATCATGCTCTTTGAAAGTCTTTTTTTTTTTTTCTTTTTCTTTTGCAGCTCCACTTTCTCAAAACAATAGTCTATAGATTTGGAAAGGTAATTGCTGCTTTCAGGTTAGAGTTGTTGAAACAAACTTTTGCATAAGATTCAATGTTCTACTCCTATTTTGTATTCTACCCCCCTGTTCACTTCTGTGGTCTTTACATTTTATTTAATGTACTTTTTGGAAATTCCAATATACATAATAATGTGAATATTCTCACAATAACTAAAATGCTCAGATTTAGCTGTATAAAAAAATCAGTCAAGCACTGGTGGTTGGTGCCCATTGGGACTGATAGGGCAGAAGGCAGAGAGACCAAGATTGGTGGAGCAAGAACCAACGACCAGCTGAGCCAACTATTTCTAGTTGTTGTTTTTTACATCCTCTCCCATACACTTAGCCAGTTCTGCTTACTTGATTGGTAAGTAAGATTGTTGGGACAGTGCTCCGATGCCCTGAAAAGCCAGCCTCTACAGCAATCAATCTACATCATCCAATGGGTTGGCTCAGAGGTTTTCAGCCTTTTTGAGTTCATGGCTCCCTTGACCAACTACATTTGTCCTGTGGCTCTTCTCTGGGGAAAGACACTTCAAGCTCAGAAGCCCAGGTGTGCCACCCCTTGCCTGCAGAGTCAGCAGCCCCTCATCCTTTTTCAAACACCCTCCCATGTGGAGTGTTCTCTCAGGCTCCTCTTCTCTCCCCTCTTGGGAATCCTCCAAGGAGCTTCTTTCACTGCCTCTGGTCTTTGAGACACCCCATCCCACCCCAAAGAGAGGTGCCTCCTCATGCCCCCCAGGGGCCTGGGAAGAGGATGCCCCCAGCCTTAGGAACCCAACAGTGACAGAGACATGAGAGGGCATGAGAGGAGGGAGACACACACAATACTGAGACACAAACAAGTTTGACAAAATAAGTGAATAGTAGAAACTGGTGGCTCAGTTTTTGTACAAACACAATGTGTCTATAAATAAAGTTAAATAGTTATCCCAGCAGTGAATAGCCTTCGCCTTCCTTTTCATCGCTTCAGACATATTGTGTTTTGTAAGCATTGAATTTATTTCACATAAATATACCAGTTGACTTTTGGACCGGTAACATATTTGTGGTTTACATGGATTGGAGCACTTATAATTATATTCCATTCTTTTGCTTAATTTGCTTCCGTGGAAAACAACAAGCAAGCTGCATCATGTGTGCATTATTCGACCGACAGTGTATTTGTGTCTTGCCCTCTGCAGATGTTGTAAATGGCTCTCCATGCCATGTTGTAGTTTCTGTGCACTTAGCACTGATCACACTAATGGGTTATCAAACATCTTCCAGAGGAATCAGCATGCCAAATCTATGCACTTATGTTGCTAAATGTCAATATAACCCGTCTCTCTTACATGGGTCAGACTCTCGGAACATCTATTCAGTTGGATTAACAGACAGAAATTTCTCATCCACTCCCCTTGCCAATATAATTTAAAAATATGGTATACTCTCTGAAAATACTTTTCCACAATTATGTTTGAAGCAATACATGCATACCAATCAAATTCATAGTGCACTAAAAGCAATTTTTAAAACTTAATTAAAAATGAGGAGCATCAGTTTTAAAAACCAAACCAAACCAAAAGAAAAACACAAAACCCCCACCAGTTTAAAAACCAAAACCCTTTTCAGTCAACCATTAAAACATTGGTTAAACAGTCTCCCCGCCCCCCAATACAATACACGTTTGTTCTTTTCACAAATATATCCTTTTAATGAACATTTTCGCCTAATATTTGAACTTTTGTACACACGGGGGTGGGACAGCATCATTTTGGCTCATGTATTGTTCCAGGGTCTGCAAATTAGGTAGGGTTGCTTTAAAGATGCATCAAACTGACTTTGCCCCCCACATTCAGAAAGAAGACTCCTGAAACAAGAAAGTGTGATAATGGAGTATCTGCAAACCATATTGCAGGAACTGCAAACCAATCAACCAGATTCCAATAGCTCAGGCAGCTGAGGATTTTCACTCGCTCTGGAAGGAAGCATCTCTCCAGACTCCTGGACATGTGAACAGCCACAAGCAGTGGCTCCCAAGCTAAGGATGTGGAGGAAAATATTCCCTCCTTGCTAAGTGAGCCTTGGGTATGAACCCAATATGAACACCCAGGCAGAGCTGTCCAGCATTCTCCCAAAATGTGAATGTCAGACCTACAAGGCACCTGAAGGCATATTGCATGGGCAGATCCCTGAAATGTGCCCTTAACTAAACAATGCCTCTATATACCTACTTTCCCTTTCCCCTCCTGTCCAAACTTCATGCCAAACTGGCAATTATGCCACACCAATCCTGTATGCCAACTGCATTTGTATCCAACAGCAGGTGAAGAAAGAGTGACCCAGATCAGGAATTCCCACCCCAAAACCCCCCACCCTACTCAGCCCTGGAAGACCAGTGACTGGAAGAAACCCACACTTGGTAAAGGGAAGGTGCAGCAAAGTTGGGAGAGAAACTGTCTTAAAGCCAAGCTCTTGTACCCTACCTAAGGCCATGCCAGCAACAGGTCAGCTGTTACATTTTAGAGGGATAGACTGATCTTACATGACATCAACAATGAGGTTGAAGCATTTCGTTGGATTTTCACTGCCCACTGATTTGGGCTATAATGGTCATTGCTTTCAACTTGGTTTCTAGCCTGTGAGAAAGAAAGTGAAATCCAGTTCACACAAACAGGTAGCTGTGGTGTTTCTGCTATAAGACAGCTGCATGAGCTAGATGTGACCATCACCAATCCAGTAGAAATGACTCAAGGCTGCTTTGTGATGATCCCCCAGTGATATGATATCCATTTTGTTTTTATAGCAAGTGTAAACATGGTGCTCCTCACATTGTTTTGGACAGCTCCCATCAGCAGTAGCCAGTGTCGAAAATGGCCAAGGTTTATGGGAACTGTAGTCCAGAAACATATGGAAGACAACACATTGGTTACCCCTGTCCTATAGCTTAGTATTGTCAAGTGAGTCCATGCTTCATTCAATGGTTTTACAAGGTCTTCCTTTGACACTTGCTGAGCTAGAGAATGATTAAAATCAAATTTGTCATAGAAATAGCTTGTGTGTGCAGCAGCTACATTGTATATCACTCCCATGGCACTTGGCTGTAACATCTATGTTGTCTATAGTCTCGCAATATACGGCTCTTTTGTGGCAATACTAATCACGATCCTGAGATCTGAAGTTCCTGGGAGAATTAATCACTAGCAGGTTGGTTAAAGGGGGAAACAATGTTAGACAGATGGCAAAAAGAAATAATGTATGAAGTTTTATGTTATAAACTGTGATTAATTCCATTTTCATTTTAGAGCCCTGGAGGCCCAAAGCTTTTTTTTAAATCCCCAAACCTTATGTGAGTAAATATGGTGGTACTTAAATTTCCATACTAGCGCACAGTGTCAGCTGGTTGTATTTACACTAGCACACTGTATTCAGGACCAGCCATGGAGGCTACAGCTATTGCATTCAAAGCATACATGTGTATATTTCAGGGTGTGTGTTTTTTTGTTTTTTTAAAAAAAGATTACACAGATCTTCAGATGGCAGTTCTATCAATGGCTAAAAACCATGTTTGCAGGTGGAATACTGATCAATGGCAGGTACTGGGAAGCTACAGGATGTGTCTGATTGGGATATTGGTCAACATCATGGAATGTTGGTCTACATCATTTTTCAGTCGATGGAAAACTTGGTTGATTTCCATGTTGGAGGTAGTAGCCATGGCCATGCAGTAAACTGCCTTCCCTCACCAACATCATAATAACTTGGCGCCGCAGCAAAAGCCTGCTGAACACGCCCCCTCTCAGGCACCTGGTTGGATGCCTGCCGAGGGGTGTGGGCGCTAGCCAGGTGAGGTGGAGGCAGGGGGCTAATGCCCCCTGCTAGGGGCGGTGCTCGGCTCCCGCCCACAACCACTCCCCTCTCTTGATGGGAGGAGAGTCTTTATCATAAAACGTGTGAGTAGAGATGGGAGATAAATTTGAACCAGCTAATATTTTAAGGAGAATCTTCCAAATTCTCCCTTTTCAAAGCAGTACATGAACTGAAACACAGCCTTGCTTAGAAATGCAGTTATCTGAATTTTGTGATAGAATTATCCAAGCTAGTAATGTGTAAACAAATGCACATACTAGGGTGAAGTGTGCATATAAATTCATACATTAATAAAAGTGCCATACAAAAACATATTAGGGGGGGATTGTTTTGCAAATTTTGCATATTAAAAAGGTGTGTATTAGGAGAAATTAGCACTAAAATGCTGATGAGTTTGCAAAAGGAAAAATAGACCAAACTGATGGAGAACCAAAGTTAAGAATGGAGCAATTAAGGAGCTGAGAGAAACTAAAAGTAACTTGTTTGCCCATTCCTAGATGCAGTGCACATATTATTTTTGAATTTTTATTTGTATTCTTTTGCTGCCTTAAGGTTTCGTTTTAAAGGCCCCTCACTCCACCTGCAAATGTATTCCTATGATTGTGCTTCATTTTAGCATTATAAAGAAGCAAGCCTATTCTTTTACATTTACTTTATATGCCCCACTACAGATGAGCAACTTACATATACATAGAGAGGAAATTCCCCCAACCCGTCCCCTGCACCCCAATTGCTCCAATACTGTTAATTTTCAAGCCAGTAAGATAGTATTGCGCAGGTGCTACTAATATTATCTGACAAGTGGAAGCCTGTGAAACTTTACAGAAAGCTTTATGCTAGTTGATCAGAAGCAGAGCAATAGGAATGAATATTCACATAAAGAGCTTTTATTGAGATGAAATGAAAAGAAATTGAACTATGTTGGCTTACAAGGCTGCAGTATCTCCTTGTGCGTGATTTTAGATATGCAAGTAGGTGTAATGGCTTACCTGCTACAATAGACTGCTCAAGGGGCTTTTTGTTTGCTACACTTACAGGTACAATTCAATCTCTTTCAGCCGATTCTGCGTGTTTGCTGCCTTTGTTTAGTAAGTGCAACAGCTTAAATTTCAGGGGATTTTGAGCCTGATTGCTGTCCTTTTAATTTAAAGACCAAGGCTGGGAGGGGGGGGGCAAAGTGGTCTATTGTGTTACCCCAACTTTGTTTCAGCAGCACTGGCTTCTGATTAGTAACAGGGGATAAATTTGCTCCAGATTGCATTTTAAGGCGTTTTCTGAAACAATATGTGAAGGCTATCTTTCAAAATGGGCAAGTTCTCAAACCAAATAGTGTATACAAAACTTCACATATGCCTTCTCATAAAAGGTGGAGTGCAAATGCAATGGATAAAATAAAATGAATAAAATAATGGTTCTAGAATTTGTAGGGACTCTACATTCATGTAGAGCCAGTGTGGTGTAGTGGCTAAGAGCGGTAGCCTCGTAATCTGGGGAATCGGGTTCGCTTCCCCGCTCCTCCACATGCAGCTGCTGGGTGACCTTGGGCCAGTCACACTTCTCTGAAGTCTCTCAGCTTCACTCACCTCACAGAGTGTTTGTTGTGGGGGAGGAAGGGAAAGGAGAATGTTAGCCGCTTTGAGACTCCTTAAAGGGAGTGAAAGGCGGGATATCAAATCCAAACTACTACTACTACTACTACTACTACTCTTCTTCTTCTTCTTCTTCTTCTTCTTCTTCTTCTTCTTCTTCTTCTTCTTCTTCATTATTTATTTATTTCATTCATTGCATTTAAACCACACCTTTTACTCCAAGGAGCTCAAGGTGATGGTCCTGGTTCTCCCCCATCTCCCTTAATCCCCCCCCCCAACAACCCTGTGAGATAGGTTAGGTCTAGAGGCAGTGACTCGGCTTCATGGCCAAATGGGGATTTGAACTCTGGTCTCCCAGGTCCTAATCCAACACTCCAACCGCTACAGCACATTGGCTCTATTGTCCAGACGTCTAAGATGCACAAGGAGCCCTTATGATTACTGCATCCCCTTATGTGCTTCCTTAACCATAAGCATAATGTCAAACAAGGACTTTAGATATCCACTTTAGATATTCATCTTTGCATACCATCTCACTGTTGCTGTGGCAAGGCTATTTGTGCGTGTGTGTGTGTGTGTGTGGTCAATAATGCTTGTGTAGACAGACCATATTAAAAAGAGATTTTTGTAATCAAAATTGCAACACAGGAAAAGCTGTTGGAAGCCATAGGGGCCTGAAGTTGTATATTATGTTAAGCTTCAAAGTTAGCTTTACATTGTTAATCACATAAATCTCTTAAATAATTAACATTTGATATTCATTGGGGCTAAGCATTTAGCAGGCTTTAGCAGCAATTAATTAGGTGCTTTCTCCAAAAGTTTAGCAGGCCTTAAAAATAATACTTGTAGAAGATGAAACTCTTAGCATATTCCACTGATTATAGAAACAGACTTTGTTGGTTTACAAGGCATCTCCACAACCCCACCCAAAGTTGCTGTAGGTACAGGTGTTTTAAAAGAAAATGTCATTAATTCTTCAAATGCACCACCCCCCTACCCATTTTTATTGGATAGGATCAGAGTTCAGCAGATCTTTCCCCTCAAAATCAGGAGTTAACTGGAACGCCTATACCACTCCTTTGCGTACTGATTCCCCTCTTCAATTCTACTTACCTGGATGGTGAAACTGGCAGTGGTGCTTCAGAGACAGCAGAAAGCTGCTGAGAGGAGGAGACTCTTCCATGCCCCAGTACTGCATATGTGTGAATCTGTTCCATGAAAAGTCACATATTCAGCTCTTAAGAACAACAACTGGCAGTTGTATACAGTGGTACCTATGGTTACGTACTTAATTCGTTCCAGAGGTCCATTCTTAACCTGAAACTGTTCTTAACCTGAAGCACCACTTTAGCTAATGGGGCCTCCTGCTGCTGCCATGCCGCCGCCGTGCAATTTCTGTTCTCATCCTGAACAAAGTTCTTAACCCGAGGTACTATTTCTGGGTTAGCGGAGCCTGTAACCTGAAGCGTCTGTAACCTGAAGCATATGTAACCCGAGGTACCACTGTAACGCTTTCAAGTATTCAAAGCACTTTACATGGATTCCATTGTAATCTTTACAATAACATTGCAGGCAGTGGTGTGTGGTCACTGGACTTCGATGACTAAGCTAGCCCCCTAAAGGGTCCAGTAACCCTTTCGCCACCTTCCGAAAGCCCGCCTGACTTTGGAGAGGGCTGAAGTATTCTGTCAGACACCTAATGCCTGCTTCCCAAAGCCCAGGAAGCTTCTGCCCAACTTAGGGAAGGAGTCACGATGCTCACACACATGATGTTGCACCCCCCCCCCATCGCCCTTACAAGCTGGTGCCTCTGGCCCTAACTGTTCCTCTATGAAAAATTTCATTACATGCCACTGGCTGCAGGGTAAGTCAATATCATTATCCCCTTTACTACAGAAGGCTTGACTGAGGTTGAGAAAAAATGGTTACTTTGTGAGTTCACAGTGAATGTGAGATTCAAACCAGAGATACTCTTAAACCACCATCATTATAAATTTGACCGTACAATTTAAACTCCTGCCATCTGTAACTTAAACAATTTGAGAAATAGATTTCTGTTCCTGCTCTGTCCCCCACAATGAACAGCTGAAAAATACCATACTCTCCAAAACATGTGTCAATATTTTTAAATATATAACCAAGTGAAGGGTGCACGTAGTTTTTATATAATAGGCACTGTTGACACTAAGGAGCTCATCTTGACATAAGGTCAAAATGGAAGACTGGATGTGGAGGGGTTTGTTTTTAACAAAAAAAATGACTTGCTTTATGCCTTCCTTGAAATAGCTATTTCGGGAGTTAAATACCCAGTGTCCTTAAAGCAGTGTCTTTTCTACTGCTACAATGTCAAGATAACATATTTTTAAATGTCAAGGTGTGTGTTTCTATGTTATTCATGCTTGAGATAGTCTCAGTGTGCCTGCTTTAGGCAACATTTCATGGTTCCTAGTGAATATTACAATTTCTACCTACAACTTCGCCATCTCTTAGAATTCAGGATTTGTTCTGCTTCATCTCACCTAAGGCTGGCCTACTTTGAAGATTGTTTGATTTTTGGCTTTCAAAGTGCTGTAACATTTCACCAGTTACTTTGCTCTGCACTTAACCAGGCTTCCTTTGCTCTTGAGTTTAACTATGAATCAGGCATTTCCCCTCCATTCTGTCTAGATAACTTCATTGTTTACACTACTGGTGTGGATAACATGTTTCCTTCCAAGGAATCTAGCTCTGATCACCTCCAGTCAGCATGGCCAATGGATAAGAGCAGTGGGAGTTGGAGTCCAATAATATCTAGATGAACATGGCGGGTGGCGCTGTGTTTTAAACCACTGCACTGCTTGGACTTGCCAATCAGAAGGTCGGCGGTTCACGGCCCCACGACAGGGTGAGCTCCCATTGCTCAGTCCCAGCTCCTGCCAACCTAGCAGTTCAAAAGCACACCAAAAAGTGCAAATAGATAAATAGGTACCACTCCAGCAAGAAGGTAAACAGCATTTCTGTGTGCTGCTCTGGCTCCACCAGAAGCGGCTTAGTCATGTTGGCCACATGACCCAGAAAAACTGTCTGCAGAAGCGGACAAATGCCAGCTCCCTCGGCCTGTAAAGCGAGATGAGCACCACAATCCCAGAGTCATTCGTAACTAGACTTAATTGTCAGGGGTACCTTTACCTTTAACTATTCCATGGATAACAATACCAAAAGATTGTTGGTTTGGAAACTCAGTTACTTAGACATTGATTGGTTAAGATCTTCTTTATAAAACAACAACTCCTGGTACAATTTGTAAACATATATTTAATAACACTTTACTCTGTACTGGTCAGTTCTCATCTGGAATATTGCATACAGTTCAGGATGCTACACTGTAATAATGATGAAGACAATGTTGGAACAGGTACAGAGAAGGGCAGTGAAAATGGCCCACAGTCTGGAAACAAATTTTGTGCAGAAAGGTTGAAGAAAGTGGCTAGGTTTAGCCAAGAGAAGAGAAAGCTTGGGTGTGGGTTTGGTTAGGAAGTATGATCATACTCTTTAAAACACCTAAAGGACTGTCCTGGAATAGGTCAAATCCATTAGGCCTCAATTATAAGAAGCTAGATTTTATTTGAATATTTGGATTCTAAAATAGTAAATCTGCAGTCCTAAAAGGGGGTGGGGAGAGAACTGACAGCATGCTGGCCAAGTGGAAGTGAGGAGCCCCTCCATCATGTCTCTCTCTTTTTCTCCTTTAGTAATTACCCCCTATTGTGAATAATGGGGATTGGGTACAGTATCTGCTCACATGGTTCTTTTCCTAGAGCAGAGGGATAGCAATTCAGAAGGTTATGGTTCCTTCATGCAACCCATCACACGCACCTTTTTGGGCCTTATCTGTGTCAGAGCCATGTGGCGAGCATCACATATGTTTTTGTGGTTGCAGAGAGGGGACATCAGATGTCAAATCTCCTGCCCCAATATTTGACACCTCTTTCTGCCCCTTGGAGAGGAGATTCAAATATTCCTATAGCCCCCTGGACTCCTACATGGACCATAGGATTTAAAGGTGATAGCATCAGTTTTAAACCTTTTCAGACACAGATCCACCTTTAACCCAAACATGCATCTGCAGGACCCACCTTTTAACACATTACCCTTTATTTATATGGAGGTAGTGCTGCTGTTGCAACCCACCTTAGATCAAGCTTCAACCTAGTTGTGGGTCATGTTGAGGATCAGTAGTTTGGGCTGTTCCTCACTGGAGGACTTCAAGCAAGGTCAGATAGTCTATGTTGGAAATGTTCTAGATCTGGATTTCCTGCATGAACCAGTGGGTTGGAACAGATGGCCTACTAGGGTCTCACCAACATATAAACACATGCTGCCATCAGCTGGAGGCAGAATTTAGCATTTCAGAGCATGAACTTGGGGGTTTAAATCTGTGGCTCAAATCCTAGCTCACAAAATTAGAAGAGTGGTCTTAGGCAACCCGGTGTCTGTCAGCTTTTATAATTCCAGTCTAGGATACACAGCTCTTTTGATAGTATGCATGATGCTCTGCAAAAATGCTATAGGATTTTACTATTTTGTTTTATTTTTGTCTCTGGAATAACATCCGAAGGAGTGCAGAGATGGCATTTCCTGTATCTATCTACACTATATGTTTTGCAGAGAAAGAAAGAAAAATCATGATTGCCCTATGATTGTGCTGTCTGCGCCAGTACAAGAATGTGCACTTTTATTTATTGCTTCAAATCAGGGAAGCAGCCTTGCATCACGATTAAAATGGAGGCCGTCAGTTGTACCAGAGCATTTAGGATTGTATGACAATATGAATAATTTACCACTTGCTGAGGTTTCCCCCTCCCTTTCCATTCCTGCTTTCTTTATATATTCATTTAAAGAAAAAAGTAATTGGATTTCCTGCTATTGAGAATGTGGCAAGATGGTAATTGTAGGTTTAAAGTAGAGGGGGGAGAATTTTTTGACACACATACATCTTGGCAGTAGCACTGTGAAATGGTGTGGAATTCAGGAGAACACATGCCCATAGGATGAAAAACTAATTAACAACATTGTTAGATGAAATGAGGAGAGTCTACCTATTTAAATAAAGTCAGAATATCTGATTATTTCAACAGATCCATCTTTTCCTTCATGGCCCTGACACTGAGTGAATGCAAGATAAGCATCAACCATGTGCTTAAAAGCAGATCCATAACCATACACATTTCTTCCCCCAGGGAATCCTGGGAACTGTAGTTTGTTATGGGTACTGGGGACTATGGTTCTGTGAGGGGAAAACTGCAGCTCCCAAGATTCTCTGGGGGAAGTAAGGTACTTTAAATTTGTGCTGGATGTTTTTTCAAATGCATGGTGTGAATCTGCACTATTATTTTGAAAATGGCCTCCAAAATGGCAAGGAGAATGTTAGCACTCTCCTTCTTCAGTGTGGGGAAAGGAAGGCAACATCATGGGTCATGGATTTGCATAACGTGCACATACTAATTTCTATGTAAAGACGCAAATCTGGAAACTGAAATGCAATAGATCTCACCATCATGGAGGAGACTGAGACCAAGTGAACAACGTGTTTGTTCCATGTGCTGTACATCCAGGTGTGAGTTGATGGGCAATTTCAAGGTCCCAGTTCCTTTCCCTTCATAAGGGTTTGCATATTTAAATAGGACTTCATCTGGAAAGGCCTTTGCAAAAGGGGATTCCTTTAAAAAGAGAACTGTAACATAGAACATACATACTGTTTACACAATCACCTAAATAACACAGACATAATTCAGGGAGAAAAGAATTCCAACAACAAAGACCCAGTGTATTATTTGAGAAAAAAGAAAATAGGTTTTGTTTCTCTTACTCTCAGCCATGTACATAACATGGAGGCATTCAACTAAGCATACAACTAAGCATAAAAACTCCCTCAAAACTACTCAGCGAATCAGGGCAAGAGCTATTTCAGCTAACATCATGCTACTTTGCCTGGATTTTGGTGAAAGCTGTGAAGAGAAAGAGACCCAGAAGACACCCTGGCATCCATAACTAGACAAAGCACCAAATGCCACAAGATAGTTGCACTACTTCCAATCCCAGAACATCAAAACACCAAGACGGGAAAATCAACTTCTGTGGAATGTTGCTTTGGCACAAGCCTAATTTTACACCGCTAAATCCACTGTACACATAAGGTATTTATGTAGCACCATTTTTGTTGACTGCTCAGGATTGCTAAAGAGAAAGGAAGGGGGGAAGGAAGGAAGGAAGGAAGGAAGGAAGGAAGGAAGGAAGGAAGGAAAGAAGGAAAGGGTTTTCAAGTCATTGGCATTACAGTAGTACCTCGGGTTAAGAACTTAATTCGTTCTGGAGGTCCCTTCTTAACCTGAAGCACCACTTTAGCTAATGGGGCCTCCCACTGTCACCACGCCGCTGCCGCGCGATTTCTGTTCTCATCCTGAAGCAAAGTTTTTCACCTGAGGTACTATTTCTGGGTTAGCAGAGTCTGTAACCTGAAGCGTATGTAACCCAAGGTACCACTGTATTAAGTTAGAGCTGTTCATTTCAATGGGTCTACTTTGAGTGAAAGTCAGTTGAATACCATCCAACTGAGCAACTGAATACTATCCTACTGAGCAGGTGAGGCCAAAGTTAGGCTATTGTCCAAAGGTCAATGCATGGACTGGAAGTATTTCTGGACTGCTTGGGGCATTGGCATGCCTCTTGCCCTTAGGCCTTGAGTGGCTCACCCATGAAGACTAAGCATGCAGGCCAAAGGCTGCTGTGGTTCAAGCTTTGACTGGCTAATCCAGGCTACAAAACTCACTATTGATTGTGGGTGAGAAGCGACTTTGTTAGTTATGTGGTGCTATTTTTAGAATTGGAACTTGTGTTGACACCTATAGACACCTAAAATTAATGTTGACTTTGTTATCTGCATGAATGACAGCAATAAATTAACTCCCCAGTGCAGCAAACATTAACTTTACTATTCATCTTGACAGAAATGTTGATTCTATTAATACGGATGACTAGAATAAATTGCATGAAGGGCAACGTTTTGTTCATAATGACATTGTTTTCAAGTGAGATGTTTAATACATATTTATTTGCTCCATTATTGATGGTTGCCTCCACTCTGCTGTAATGGAATTCATATTGTATTGACCATGCACTTTTTTTTAAGGTAGTTTAAAATAAGATTATTTGAAAGAAATGAAATATCGTAATATCATAACTAATCTCAATACTTACCAGGATGCTTTAAGGGTGTTTATGAAGCCATCAAAACTCCCGTGAACAATGTACTTCTTGATAAAAATGACAATGCCTCTGTATGAGCATTAATCAAGAAAAATTAGTGTCACAAGTAACATTAATTCGATTGTCAAACTGAATTAAATTCTTTTGCATGATTTCTTTCTCTTTTCTTATTAAGCTTAACTAGTGGTGTATATACCGATGAAAATACAGGTGTATTACAGATTGTTTTTACTGGTCCGATTTTCCTTTTCAATAAGTTTCATACTGCATAAGTAGGTAAAACTGGAGCTCGTAAAAGCTTGTTTAAATTTAATTTAAATGGTGCTGAATGTTGCTAGATTTTATGGGTCACTGAATACATTCATATAGTGAGCTTCTGTTTTTCCTCCAGCTGTCTTTGAATATAATGTCAGATACTAAGCCTGAAATTGTCGTGGAATCTTCTAAGCATTGCTTCATCTCCCGCCCCACAAACAAACCCACTCAATTTAATTTAATTTAATTTAATTTTAGGTACTCTGGCTTAAAGCACCACATCTCTCCCTCTCTCTCTTTTAAAGAGAATAGGATGCCCTAACCCAAAATATCTTGTGGTCAAGTAATTTCCTGCTGTAAGCATAAGAAGTTGGTAGTTACTCCCCAAAAGGGCAAATTCACTGAAAAATCATTCTACACAAGCTCTACTGAGTGCTATGCTATGTTGGTATGGGTGGTATTCAGCAAAGGTTTGCTCATTGTAGGGTCATTGAAATTAATGGCTATGACTAATTTTAAAAGGTCCACTTTGAGTAAAACTTACTTGAATGCTCCCAATATTTGTAAATATTTATCCCCTGTGACCTAGCATTGAGACTGCCACCTTCACAGGATAGGAAACCTGCCTTTTAATGAACATATACTATATATTTTGGAAAGCTCATGGTTTGTTAATTTGGCTGATTTGAGATCAAAAGGCATGTTTCTGCCTATGTCTGGATACCATTGGATACTGTTTTGAATCAAGATGGTGGACTGGACTGTTTAAAACTGCACTGATCTTAATCCAATTTTGCATAATTTTTCCAGAGATCAAGGAGCAGGTATTCATCGGTTTGGATACAAAAGGACAGCATTGCGGACCCAGTCACAGTCACCCCATCCCCAGGGAGCAATGCCTAGCTTATGAAGGTGAACAAGACAACATTCTGGGATTTAACAATGACTACAGGTTTATTGATTCCAGATGTAGGTAGAGTTTGGCTTAGGCATTGGGTCTATATCCCTCTCAACCTTTGGGTGGAGGGCTGAGACATGACAGGGTCAAGCCTAGGACTAATGGGTCCTCTGCAAGATGCAGGTCTAAACGAATGGTCCTCCCAAGCTGCTGGGGGGGGGGGAAGTTCTATGGCCATCTGCCAGACGCCTTGGCTTGTTGACAGAGACTTCAAACTAGAACCTCTAATGGGGTACCCCTGTGAATGCACCCTTCTGAGCTTGGGTTGATGCACCACTTCACCTCCCCACCTGATGTTAGACTAAAAGGATTCCACCCAAAGCTTTATCCACCAAAGTTGTGACTTTTGCTATGGGGAAGGCAACAGCTGCAAGTGGGGCCAATCTGTTTGCAGGGAAATTCCTTCCCAGCTCCGAAAGCGGCAACCATTATTTAACCACAGCAATGTCAGTAAATGCAGTGCCCTAGTAAGGAAGGAAAGTTAGCATATAAAACCCACAGCATAACTAAATGGGGGGAGGCAGGATTTGTTCTTCCGCCAACTGCAGTCCTGAAATCAGGTGCAGCTTGTCTTTTTATAGGTTAGGGGCAGACCAGGGTGAAGCCTGCTCCGCTCTGGCCCACTCCCAAGCCCCACCCACTCAGCCTGTCCGGATCGGCCAGAATTCAAATATCTGGATGGCGGGAAAGCCCACCACTCCAAGTGGCCGGCCTGGGGGTTCCCAACTGCCAGCCTTCTTGCCCAGCCTTGCTCCCTGGGGTTTGGGGCCTGCCACAACGGGCAACAACCACCACCCACCCCAGGACTAGGTAAGCATTTATTTTGAATCAATATGGCAGACTGAACATTTCAAAACTGCACTGTTTTTGGTTTCTTATAATTCCTGAGCAATGCCCGGTACAAGGCTGCTAGTTGAAATCTAAATCAGTATTCTCAACTGGCATGTATTAAGATGCAGGGACAGGGAAATCCTCATAAACAGTGATATAGTGGGTCCTCCTCCATTGTTTGGGAGAGACTTTCTCTACAAGGATTGTCTCCATTCATGGTTATTCCACCTGTCTGCAGGAGAGAGAAAAGTGAGACAGTGGGCCTCCATCCATTGCCTTAGCTGGAAGGAGCTGGAACCTACCCACCCATTTCCATCTTCATCTTCAACAATCTGGCTTAATCAATCAGGCAGTCAGTGAGACAGAGACAGAGATGCCTTCCCCATTAAGTTCAGCTGTGACCAGTGGCAGACCTACATTTTGGGTGCCCTGAACCTTAAGCTGTCATGGGGGCCCCTTTGCAACCAGCAATGTGGTCTGGGTAACCACTCTTATCTTCTTCAATGGGGTTGTTCCATGACAGATCACCACAATTTTTTAAAAAGCACTACTCCAATTTTGCTTAAAATTGCTGTACAACATCTGTGTTACTGATTCTCAAACTTTGCTATTGTTGGAATATATGCAACAATAACAAATGATCAATTTGAGTTGAGTGATTCAAATCTGGTCTACTAGACCCAAATGTTTTACGCAGTGTGGACTAAAATAGTTTCTGCACCCCCCCGATATTAGGGGCCCTGAAGCTTAAGCTTCTTTAGTTTCATAGTAGATCTGCCCCTGGCTGTGGCCTGTTTCTGTTTAGCAAGCGCCCTTCCAGCATGTTCATTACACAGTTTTAGCATAAGGCATCATTAAAGAGTTGATACCTTATATTTGCATATTTTGCTGTTCTACCCTCATTCCCTTTTTCTTCCCATTTTGTCCACATCCTCCAGCATTTCATACAGACAACAGGGGCATTCTTAGGGGCATCCCCTTTCTCACAGCAATAATCATGCCTTGATCTGTGATCCCGTCACTCTTCCATTACCCATTCCTGAAGTCTTTTCTCTGCCTGCAGTACATTAAAGAAGCTATAACAATTTATCAAAACACACACAGTTATTAAAACACACATAACTCCCAAACCAATTTGGCAAACATTTTTCAAAACTGGAATTTTGTGTCTATGTGCATGGATTTACATGGAATGGAACTGGAGTAAAAAGAAGCAGCTCTTCCCCACCCCATCCCACTGCCCTGACATAGAAATTCAGCTTCTAGAGATCCAACATTTCCCCGGGATGCAAAATAAGACAGAAAGTGAGTTAGGGTGAGACAATGTCATTGAGATGCAGGTTTGTGTCATTTCTCTTATAGAGTACTTTTGCAACAGGTCTGTTGGCCATTATTTCAAACTTCAGTGTTCTCTCTCTCTCTCTCTCTCTCTCTCTCTCTCTCTCTCTCTCTCTCATGCACACACACGCACGCACACACACACACACACACACACACACACCATGAGTACCTTGGTAGAAAAAGCAGTGTATAAAGGAAACCATTAAATAGTCAACAATATATGTGTACCTCAGTCTTCTAAGAAACGGACTACACTTTACATTAGCTACATAGGTGCGCCTTTTCAGGGCAGATTTGTGGTGGTTGTTTTAATACAGGTATTCAGCACCACCACTCAACCCAGTATGGATTTAGACTGTAACATGGAGGGCACACCCTCCAATTTTCCCCAACCCAAATTTGGGACACTCCCCACACACAATGCTGCTGCTGCCCTGCCAGGCCGCCTCAGACCACCATCTGTGTAAATCTAAACACCCCTTATAAAAAGGGAGAGTGGACGCCACACTCAAATGCCAAACCTTTGGACCAGAATCTTTTGCCTTATTTAAACAGCAACTTACTAGATTCTCCCAGGGAGGGGAATTTGGAGTCTGAAACAAGGGGCTGTTTAATTAGAAACCAGGAGAACTTGATTACATAATATCAACTTCTGCATTCTAACCCAGAGGGATACACATTGTTTTAGCGTATGTATGTTATATATATATATATAATATATATATATATATGCATATATATGTTGATCAAACAAGTGGCCACTATTAGAAAGGACAGTTTAATTATGCAAGGGTTTAGTTGAATCTGGAAAGCAGCCTGGGGACAACGTTTTTACAAACGCTTTCACATTTCAGCTTGGCATCCGAAGCCAAACACTTGTGCTATGAAATGAAGGCCGAAGCAAATACTCTAAAGAAAATGCTTGCAGCTTGGATAATGATGAATTGTTCTTTTAAAATCATCATTTCCCTGCCTGCTAAATGACAGCCCACAAGGATTCATTTCTTTTTCCCTTTCTTAAAAGAAGAAAAGAAAAGGCATATACTACAGCTTTCCCAGCCAACCTTGGAAGCTGCCTTATACCAAGTTAGACCATTGGTCTGTCTAGCTGAGTGTTGTCTACATTAAGGGTGGGGAATCTGTTGCCTTCCTGATATTGTTGGCCTGCAACACTTGAGCTTGAGCCCAGGAACATCAGGAATGCAGATTCCTATTCTAATCCATGCTGTTTGGCAGCAGCAATACAGGGTTTCAAACAGGAGTGTTTTCCAACCCTAACTGGAGGTGCCAGCAATTGCACCTGGAACCTTTTGCATGAAAAACATACTTATCATTTTCACTATTGCACCTTAAGGAGATCAGATCAGCATATGTTGAAAACAGGAAAACCATGATAGTAGGCAAAATATATAGGAGGCCTCAAAGGAGCGGATTTTGAGAGAGAGAGAGAGAGAGAGAGAGAGAGAGAGAGAGAGAGAGAGAGTGAGCACACTCTACCACTCAGCTCTGAGCCTTTTCTACAGCCCTTGACTCAACGGCTGGAAATACTGTTTCTGGCAAAGTTGATCACCGGCAGCCTCTCTCAACTTTGGATTGCAGAATTCAAAGGTGTTGCATGAGCTGATACACCTGAGACAACGTATGAGAACACTGCATTTCTGATGCTTGTCCCTGACAAATCACTGCCTCTGCCTTGTGATCTTAAGTTGTTGTTACTGTTTTTTTTGTTTTTTTGCATTTGAGGATCTTCATTGGTGTGATTTGTTAGCTCTGTCATCCTGCAGAGTTCAGCTTCCTTCTCTAAGTCTCTAGAAATTAAATTTGTGGTGGGAAACAGAGAAGGTCTTCTGCCTGGTTCCCCATAACTTCACTTCTCACAGTGAGGGAACCATCAGAAGGTCCTCAGAGCTGGACCTCAGTGTCCCAGTTTGAACACTGAGGATAGAGATGTTCCTTTAGGTATATAGGGCTGAGGCCTGTGCACACAGATAATTTAACTGTACACTCATACAGTAATTCAAATGTGATATTCAATGAGTGTATAGGCCCTACCTATGTATATAATAGGGATATTCACACATTACTCTAAGAACATGCACTAGAGGCATTCACCTTTTATGGTCAGTGAGTGCATAACTGTATATCTGTAAGCTGAGCTGTGTAGCCACTCAATTATAAAAAGTGTCAGGAACACTGTTGCCACCTGGCACTTGCTCGCTCTGTTCAGCTCCCTTTCCTCTCTGCTCCATCCCTATTTTCCAGGAACAGTCCAGGATTTACAGAAGCTGTCCCAGTTTCTGATTTGACCCTAGAATGTCCTGCTTTTCCTTAGGACACCCCTATTTTCATCGTAGAAATGTTGGTGGGTATGGTAGGACGTCCCTGTTTTCATTGGAGGGTATGGAGTTATGTGACCAAGGAGATAAGTAACTATACAACCTTCAGAAGATAGCTGAAGGCAGCCCTGTATAGTTTTATTATGTTTTTATATATGTTGGAAGCTACCCAGAGTGGCTGGGGCAGCCCAGTCAGATGGGTGGGGTACTACTACTACTTCTACTAGAATAGGACGTCTCTATTTTCATCGGAGAAATGTTGGAGGGTATGTCCTAAGAGCTCTGTTAGGGCTTGGGAGTAGGGGCTGGGAGTGAGCCAAGGAGGGAAGGGGGCTGTGCATGCTGGCTGGCTCTTGTTCGCAGTCTCATCTCTTTTCATGCTCTGTGATTGTGCACCCTTCCTTCTCTCCAATACATTAATAAGCTTTTCTCTTCCACAAATACAACACACACATAGAGAGTGAGTTTACTTGTTTGGGGTTTTTTTTGCATGTTGTTTTAATGAGCTGTCTGTTTGAAATGCTATTTGCACTCCTAAAGTTTTAAATTATGTATTGATATCTTGTATGCTGTTTACATTTTGAGGTGGGGCCCCGTGTACAAGCATGTGTGGAATATCCATTGGTTGGCCGCTGTGATATATATATATATATATGGGTGAAAGGAGGCAGTTTCTATCCATTGGCACCTTGTGGGTGCTTCCCCTCTCCCGTGTTTCCCTTGCAGCTGAGGCAGGTGGCTGACAGGGCCATGAGAAGGTGGCTTCGGAAGAGGGCAGTGATGACCATTGTTGCAGCTACTACTGCCACCCAGCCTCACCTACATCTCCCTTCCCCTCCTCAACCCCAAACCATGGGTCTCTCCGCACCTGCCAGCCCTTGACATACATCCCACTTCTGCCACCAGTGGGAAGCCGGGAGCGAGAGCCTCCTCCACCACCACCTCCCGGCCCAACATAATAGAGGAGGAGCCACCATCCACCACATTTGGTTCCACGCTGGCTCCTCCCGAAATGTGATGCAACATCAAGCGTTGTAAGTGTGACATCACACATGTGTCATCGCCCCTCTCAATCTCCAGTGCAAGTTGGTGCCTCTGTCCACAAGTGTTCACTTTTTCACACGGACACTTGTGTAGGGACAGCTTATACTTGTGTTCAGTGTAACATGTGTACAACCATGAAAGCTGAGTTGTACAAATGAAAAAGTGTACACTCTTTCACAAAAGCACTTATACCAGTGTAGAAACTGCTTGTGCCTGTGTAATGTGCAAACACTAGAGAACAAGCTTACAACATTTTTATATAGAACAGTAGTGGAGAACCTCACATGTCTAATTTGGCCCACAAGGCAATTCTCCGTAAGCCCTATACCTGGATATCATATAAGTCAGGTGCAGTGCAAGTAAAGAATAATGTAGAAAGAAAATGTAGGTAGATTGAGAAGTGCATTTATTATAAAGAAGTGGGTTCATCTGCATTCAGATAAATACATTAAATGTATCTCTGTGTTAACTTTAGCAACTGGAACCAGGAGAATGGGTAAACTTATTTTATCATTTTAGAGAACAGTAACTGCTGAACAAAACACATATTTCAAATGAAGTCAGAGAGGATTTTTGTTTGTTTCCTATCTGATTTTTCACCTGGAGGATCTTTTCTTCATCTTTTCCTTCAAAGGTTGTCTCAACTTCATTTACAATTGCCAGAGGTGATGGTAGCAAAACAAAGGCTTTCCATTTAGCATACTTTAAAGAAGTTTTTGGGGTGGTTTTTGTTTGTTTGTTTGTTTGTTTTTGGCCGGGGGGGTGGGAACAATTCACCTAGACTACACTGCTCACTCGATCTTTCTTGCCGGAAAACCAAATTTGAGAAGGATTAAGGGACCCTGATTTTGGAAAGACTTGGTGTGCAAAAGATGGGTGGAGGGTGGAGAGTGGGAGGGGAAAGGGATATGAGATGGGAGCACTTGGCGGGGGGGCGGGGCGGTGAAGTCTTCTGGCTTTCAGCTGGTGGCCTTTAAAAGGTTTTTTTCCCATATAGAAAACCCCAAGAGGCAGAGTGATCCTAGCTGCAGAAGGCTTGTCACTTGCAAGGATAATGAATCCAGCCTGGAAGATAAATTGTTCGGCAGGAGGAAGGTGGCTGAAATTTTGATACAAGTGGTGTATGATCATGAGAGCTTTGTCTGTAATGATAACACAGCTGTTACTTCTTGAGGACTGAGCTGCCTCACCTTTAGTGGGCTATTTGTCTTCTTGACTCGAAGCATTATCCTTTTAAGTGACACTTTTTTTTTTTTTTTTTGGCCCTGATCTGCAGATTTGCTAGCAGAAGCCTGACTGTGAAACAGAGGCTGCTGAACTGGGGTGTGAGTGTGTACTTTCCCTTTTCTTTTTAGTACAGTATTTCCAAACAAAGTTGCCTGGCTGAAGTTGTAGGTTGGTGTGGATTTGGGCTAAGAAATAAATCTGATGCAAATTTTATTTATTTTTATACACCTTCCTGCCACATGCTCTGAATATATGTAGGCTGCGGAGGGAAGGGGACACCCTATAGATTTATTCACTTCATGTATATACCACTTTTCTGTAAAGGCACCCAAGGTGCTTTGCCAAGGGCCTTGCAAAGTTCCCTCTGGTACCTGTCTTCTGTGTCAATGCCTCTGCTTCTATCTGACAGACATGTTGACCTAGCAGTGGTAACAGCAAGCAGCACTGTTAGGATTAGTGCCAGCTCCCAGTGTGATGCTACATTAGGGAAATTGTGGGAAATTAAATGGGAGGCTGTTCCAGAACTTGCAACCTGCCAGATCAGAATGCAAATGGGGACTACAGGTGAGGTATTAGAAGTGGGGCCTCATAAAGTTTGGGGGCCTAGTGGTTTGTGGACCTAGTGGCTCCTTGATCGTGTCATGTGTCAACGCTGGCTTTGAACATTTAAAAAATGCATTACTACATAAAGCAAAAACACAGTGGTGATGCTACAAGATACAAGTCAGCAGCACATATAAAAAAAACATTTTTAAAGCATGGGTGGCAGTGGTGAGGTGATATTTTGCATATAAATGCTAAGTGTGGTTCTCTCTGGAAAGCTGCAGAATTCTGATGGCAAACTCTCTGTCCCATAACCAATACCTTTAGCTAGCCAAGAGATAACTCTTTCCCCTCCCTTCCATGGGGCTACGTAAGATCTATCTGTGCCAAGGGAAGTAAGGCTGTCCAGGCCAAGGAGCTTGTGACATTACCTCCTGAAGTGGTATATAGATACAGTCAATCAGTGGCAAAATAGCAGATAATGCAGATGGGCCAGTATAGTTTTAATATGACCTTGTCACTGAATATGTTGCCAATTACGACATAGGCTGATATGGTTCATAACAAAGAACAACTTCCTATTGCAGCATCACATCTTATTAATTGTATGAATGAAGGCATTGTCTTAAAGTGTAACAAGAGCTGCTCAGTTTTTCTCACCCTCCCCCCTCAAAGAAGCAAATTGCTTGTGATCTGGATGAAAACACTTGATGCATGTTATTAAGAGCATTTCCCTGTTAATTAGAGAAGCTCTCAAATGCTCTTGCCATATATTAGCATGCTTAATCAATGCTTCAGTAAATTCTGAATATGAACTTTGGCTTAGACTATTCTCTCCCCCTTTTTTGTACTGTGTTTGCCACTGATTATGGGATTCATTGGTTAACTAGTTAATGGATGCCTTGCTGAAACACTGCTACTGGCAGTATAAGGATGAGGCCTTTGCAGGGGTTCAATACGAGCAATGTGATAATATGCATCCATTGATCCATAGGACAGAGAAGTAAACCAGAGGTGAAGTCTGGTCTAAATCCAGGGGACCTGTGGTTTAGAAGACTAGGAAGACATAGGTAAAGGCTGTAGGAAATAATCCAGGGGCCAGGCAAATAAGAACAGCAGCAGCAAGGAACAATAAGAGAAGGGACGCGGGTGGCGCTGTGGGTAAAAGCCTCAGTGCCTAGGGCTTGCCGATCGAAAGGTCGGCGGTTCGAATCCCCGCAGCGGGGTGCGCTCCCGTTGCTCGGTCCCAGCGCCTGCCAACCTAGCAGTTCAAAAGCACCCCCGGGTGCAATAGATAAATAGGGACCGCTTACTGGCGGGAAGGTAAACGGCGTTTCCGTGTGCTGCGCTGGCTCGCCAGATGCAGCTTTGTCACGCTGGCCACGTGACCCGGAAGTGTCTGCGGACAGCGCTGGCCCCCGGCTTATAGAGTGAGATGGGCGCACAACCCTAGAGTCTGTCAAGACTGGCCCGTATGGGCAGGGGTACCTTTACCTTTACCTTTATGAATGAGAGTACCGTATATAATAAGAACAGCAGCAGCAAGGAACAATAAGAGAAGGTTATCAGTGGGTCTGCCAAGTTGACAAGGAACTACTAGCTTCTATGGCTGGGGAACATTTTTCATTGGGGGCTTCATCTCCTCATAGACAGCTTTCCAGGGACTGCACTCTACTGGTGGGTGGGAAGCAGAAGCAGGCAGAGCAACAGATGCATCTGCTACTTTTGTATAGTCTGCTACATTCCAGCCTCTCAAAAAACCAGGGGTTTCTACACCCTCACACACATCCAGGTGAGCAAGAAGCACATTAATAGTCAAGAATGCGTTCCAGTGAGACAAATGGGTGGAACAAAGTGCATGGGGTGGGGGCGTAGCCATGAAATAGGCCAGACAGCAAGATAGAGAAGGCTGCAGGTCCACATTGAAGTTCCTCATCCCTGCTTTCTGCCAACCAAGGATGCCAACAGGACTTCCTGAATTCAGTACACTGTATGCTGATTGAGACTCCCCCCTCCCCCTCACACAGCCAGTTAACAAGAACTGTTGCTTACATACATACGGTAAACATAACCTAGTCTACCTCACAGGGCTGTTGAAAAAAGAATAAAGGGTTGAATTATGGAACACACTCCCACAGGAGAAAGGGATGACCACCAACTTGGCCATCTTTCAGACAGGGTTGGACAAATGCATGGAGGATAAGACTATCAGTAGCTGCTAGCCACAATGGTTATGCTGTGACTCCAAGGTCAGGTGCAGCAATGTTTCTGAATACTAGAGTGATCTTGTGCTCAAGTCCTGGTTGCAGGTTTCTCCTAGGCATCAGGCTTGGCCACTGTGAGAACAGGAAGCTGGACTAGATGGGCCATTGGTGTGATACAGCAGCTCTTTTTTATGTTTATGCCATGCCGTTCACAGATCTTGCAAAGAAAGTGAGAAAAACTGCACCCTTGCTTTGATTGCAATGAGTCATAGTACTGGTATTTACAGCAAAATACCCAAACATACGAAAAGTTTGCCAACCTTGATAAACAGCAAGCAAAAATACTCTTAAGTTTGTGCAGTTTCACAACTTTGGTGTCTGAACTACCAACTCTCACTTTAGCATATCTAACAGGTTGTTTTGAAGATTAAAAGGGGAAGGAGAAGGCAGTATAAACAGTCTTGAGTTCCCCGGAGGAAATTCAAGATACAAATATTCAGCAAGCAACAAATATGTGCAGTTTCACAACTCTGTGCAAAACATTCACACACAAAACATTTTGCCAATCTTGTATAAAATATTTCCTTGCGTGTTAAAGTACAGTCTGAGAATTTTAACCTGGTGCAGCTGTATGGTGTTTGATTACAAATTAAAACAAGTTAAAACAAATCACAGTCACAGGCATAGGGTTGGTCCCAATAAAAACATCTTTGCTCCGGCCTTGGACATCTGACATATGATTTCGAAAGAAGGGTCTGCAACTTCTTGGTAGCCACACCCAAAATTGTGGCTGTCAGAACCTGTGCCCCTCAACTTCCTGGTTTGGTAGCCACACCCAAAATTGTGGCTGTCAGAACCTGTGCCCCTCAACTTCCTGGTTTGGCTGCTGTGTGGCAGAAGAAGTCCCACATAACTATTCCCCGTCCCCCAAATTAGTAAAGTGTAGGAGTAGGATTGCGCTTTAGGAGCACTGAACAGCCAAAACCACCCTTTCCTGTACTCCAAACCTTTGAAAAGGTGTTAGGGCAATGGTGGTCATGGTATGGATCTCTGCACAACTGCTAGGATGAAGCCTGCTGACCTCTGTAGTGCCATGGCTGCAAAGATGGATGGGGATTATCCTGCACACCAGATAGTGGAGGCACACACACTGTGGTGAGCATGCTGAGCAAACACGTGGAAGCCTGGCCTGATAGGTGTGGATTTTGTCAGAGTTTAGCCCTTCCGCAAACTAGAAACTCGAGTTTTCCTTGGAGAAGGAACAGGGGGAGCAGCACACACCTTCAACAGCTCCCAACACCACCAATGAATTTGAGTATCTTTGGACCCAGACATCCCATCCATAAGACTGGAAGTTTCCACAACAATTGGATCTCTGACACCCACTCGGGATAAATTCTGGGGCCACAAGATCAGAGGAGGCTTTGCAGCAGGCAGAAGCTTCAGAGCCACCACCAAAGTGTCTAGAAAGCTACATGTGCATGTACTCAGGAAAAGCAGGGATTTCAAGCCCAAATCAGATCCTGCCTTAGAACCAGGAAGCCTCCAGCTCCAATATAACCACTGAGTTTCAACCAGGGCTAGTAAACTAATTCCTATAATCCTTAGTCAGCATGGCCAATGATCAGGGAAGAATGCATCAGGGATTTGGAGGGCCATAAGTTACCCATGCCTTGTCTAAACTGAAGCAACATCTTCTGTGAATCTCCAAGCTTCCATACATAGATTTTTCTGAATTGGAGTACATGCAGGATTAGAAGCAATGAAGCAACCACTATGTCCATGAAATTAGCACAGTCTATAGACTCAAGTTTCTACAACGATGAATGCCATTGTAATCAACGTGTAGTCCTTAGACATTATGGAACTATTTCCCACTTCCCATGATGCTGGTCCATGGGTTACACATTGAAAATTGCTGTTGTAGGCATCTTCAGGTACAAATATAAAACGGAAACCGTTCTCACACTTTCTCTCTCTTCTTTTGTTTATGCACTTTCCTGCTTCCTTGACATCCTGGTCCCCTAAGGAGTTAATGCCATTCTTGATTTACCCCCAGTGCCTTTTCTTTCTGCAGCACATCCCAATGAACTATGAAGTCCTGGCGCATAAAGTTCACTTGGAGTAGAATTACTTACATTATAATGGAAAGAGAGTATTTGAAAAGAAGCCATCTGATCTCTGGTAGTAAAGGTTCCTAATTCCCAGACAATTGACTTGTGGAGAATGTTAGTTCCTTAGCATTTATGTTATAGGTCAATTAACTTTGGCAGGGAAAAATAAGAATGACAACATCCCTATTTCCATGCTTTTGAATCCATGGTGACCCAGAGCTTTTTAATCTTTCTTGAAGTTGAGCTTTCAGTTTCTAGTCAAGACTAATCAAAGCCAATAAAAGTATTACATTTTTCATTTCTCTGTGTATTCTCTCTTCTAGAACTGAATGTACCTATTAAATGTCCTGTTTTTATATAAAGAGATTGAAATATTTGACAGATGAAATTAAAGGTTCCTTTATTTCTGGAAGGTCTCTCTCTGTTTCCCATGTGTTGCATTGCCCTAAAAAAAATCCCCAGGACAAATCTGCCTCTTATAAATATATTTCATCAGGAAAGGGGCAGCTGAAGAGTTGCAGATGGTTGGCTATATTTTGTGTTCTGGTCCAGATTAAATGCACCCTGCCCCACCCCTCAAAGGAGTATTTAAAACCTGGGTGGCAAAGAACAGATGAGGAATGGGGGTGAGTTGACTCAACTCAACTCCAGAAGCTCAAAATATAACTGTAAATTTTACTTCTGTTGCTTTGAAAGGGTTTGAACTGGCATACTGAAGAAGCACAACTAAAGTGCCAAGCATATTGGCAGATAAAATAGTTCTTATGGATGCCATGAACTATTTATTCAGTATCGCAGTAATTTCTATGCCATTGCTCTCCAGAAACTAAACTCAAAGTGTCTATATGCTTCTCTTACCAAAAATGGATACTCGTTCACACACCTTGATTAGGGATGGGTGATTTGTGTTTTGCTACCTTGTTATTTTTGCAACTAAGCTATGGCTTAGGTGTGAATATTTGTCCATTTTGCAACTATGGATTTACAATTATGGTTTATTGATTTTGCAACTGAACTATGGTTTAAAAGAAAGAAAATAGCTGTGTATGAATCACTGTTTATGATTTATATGGATTGCAAATAAAGAAAAACACAATAAAAAGAAAAACTGCTACAGACACAGTTCTCACCAGATTTGGCTTATATTTCTTTGTATAATAGAGTAAATGAAGAAATTAAGGCAAAGGTTCTATTAATACTTTTATTAATATTTTCTTGTCATACAACAGTTCAAAACTAACCCCCCCCCTCAAAAAAACCTTATCTGATATCAATATTATAAACTGGTGGAACAATATGTGGAATTTAGCCCTTTAAGAAAAACTTACCTGGTACATACAATGTTTTAATAGGAAAGTGAAGCCAGACTCATTTATTGTGGTCTAGTGGGACTTCATTGAATATATCAGCAAAAACAGTTACATCTTTATCTCTTCCCCAGTTTCACAAGACATTAGGGACAAATTAATCTCTTCACGAGTAATCTATCACCTTCTGTTTATTGCAAGTTATGTTTTATATCTTTTACTGTACATTGTATTGTCAACTATAATTTTATAATAATTATTAATATTATATTTTTATCGTATTGTCAACCATGGTATCCTTCTGGAGAGGCTGGAGCGACAGTCTTGTTCTTGACAGCAGCAGAATCTGGATAGGAGCAGATCAGCCATGATTTCAGCAGTATGCAGAACCAAATAACCATAATTTAAAGCAATATATGAATGACAGTACCGTATATAGTTTATGAACCTTCCCGAAAATGATACAAGTCATCATTCTAGCACTTGGATCTGATCTTGAATAATGATTTTGCTCTGAGTTAGTTGAGGTTGTGTTGCAAAATTCCTCTGCTTACTGACCAGTAAAGGTAGTGATGTTGGGGGGGGGGGGTGTAGTTATCTTTCAAGGTTGACTAACTCAGAACTTGCCTTTCAGTTTGTGGGACTTGCACATTCATTAAAATAATGAGTGTTCCAAAATGAGCAGCACTGTCGATTGCAGTGTTCGCAAATAGAGGAAAATGAGCTTCTCATATCTTTGGTTGTATTATAGTGAGTACAGGTTTAATGACTTCTTGTGATGAAAAACACACGTTTGGCTAATTAGGCCCATTTATGTGTCTGTGGCAAACTGGGTTTGAATATACAATATTTTATATGCTGAAATACTTCAGCATGGAATATACACCATGTATTTTCCAACATTTAATAAAGGCAATGTGGGCAGGACAAGCTGTGTTTTTCCTTACCTGATCTCCCATCATCAGCATTTTTGCACTGAAAGGGAGGGAAATGGAGGGGGGTGAGACAGGATCTGGAAGGTCAGTGTAGTGCAAACACATGAGGGGAGGTGGCTTGTTCCCCACATTTCTGATGTGCTTGGGGAAATTATATGAAAATCAAATATCATGGGACTACTGAAACACTTGCACAGGTGTTGTTTGCCTGTATAAACACCTTCACACTTTCTGCGCAGGGCACAGGGGAGAGGATGGTGAAAAGATATTTCCTTTCCTTAGATTCCACTTTTAGCAAGATGTCACATTCATCTAAGTAGTCACTTATCTGTTGTCATGGCTCTGAGCTCTATCTGCTCTCTTACTCTTGTCTGTGTTGCCTCCCTCTGACCATCCTTTGCTTTTATTTCAAATTCACCACCTAGGTGTTCCACAGCCTTTTAATCTCTCATCTTTGTGTTGATGACCCATAAATCTCTCTAATCATCCAGTCCTCTACCTTGTCAGCACCTTTCTTTCCTCTTCCTGAATTTCTGGCCATCATATATCAACATCTTGAAGATCTGTCTTTTTCCTTGTCATTGTTACCACAACATTTTTCAGGCAGGCTCTTCTTCAATTCTGTCTTCATTATCTGAAGACCGTCCTTAGTCCCAGCCTCTCTCTCTCTCCTCTGTGATAAAAGCAGTGTGTTTTTAAAGCTTGTCTCCTCTGCTGTCAGGCTGAAGGTGTACTCAGGGTGTGGTCTGAATGTTGGCACAATAAGGGATCCAGGGAAACAGTTTGTAAACTGCAATACCCAACATCTTACTCCCTATAGCCATAACTATGAAGTGAGATGAAATGCTCAAAGTGTTTAGGGCAGGGCTGACCAAGTTGTGGTTCTCCATATGGAGTTGGGACAATGGTCAGGGATATGTATTCATTTAGAAGTCCACAGGTTATTCAGCTGCTTTTATTTTATTTTATTTTTTAAAGAAGTTGAAAGCAGACAAATAAATAATTGAATTGAAAGAAATACTCTCCCCACCGAGGAATGTCTAGTGTCATTGTCATTGTCTTTTTGGAAACTGGTGAAACACACGTCTTCCAGCAGTTACTGAAGAAACTTTATTCACTATTGTCTGACACACTACTGCTGTTCTTGCACTGAAAGAATAAATTCAAGTTCTAAATAATAAAATTAGCATGGATTAAAAATGTGTACAAGGGCCAGCCTTATAATATCACTAAAAATATATGGTGGAATAAAGTGTCCTTAGGGACCACTAAGTCAAATAGGGCAATCTTAAATTCAGTTTATGGCATTTCTTCATTGGTTTACAATTTTCTTTCTTTCTTGAAAAAAATCACCTGCAATTTAGTGAACATTTCTCCTAATATACACATTTCTGTCATGAGAGAGATGGCAAAGTGGCCCCTTGAGGGTGATCTCACAGCTCCTGTGGATTGACATAAATGTAATTGATTCTCAAATAATCTGTCCCCTAACCTTTCAGGGTTTTAAAGCTTAGTAATAGCACTTTAAATTAAGTCCATCAACCAATAGTTAACTAGTGCTGCTAATTCAAAACTGGAGTGACTTGATAAAACTTGCCTCCACCTCTACAATGACACCTATTGACAATTTAAAAGAATATGCAATTTTATGTGATTAGTTTAGTTTGGACCTTAGTTGTTGGGGGCTGATAGCTCCTCTAAGTACATGGAGACAGCATCGCAAGAGGCAGTTAGTTTAACTCCCCTGCGGTTCCAATGAAAATCACCCACCTAGCCAACCTAAGAAAGAAAAGTGTCTGTGATCGCCAATGGGCAACCTCTCCCCAGGATTAGTAGCTTGAGAGAAGAATTTCCTCAGGACCATAGCAGGGAAGAATGAGTTAACCTCTTCCTTCCTACATGTGGTCACCCTGATGAAAATATCAACAGCTTAAGGACAACTATAGTTGTCCTGAATGGTATATTTCCCAATGAGAAGATTCTGCCCAGGTGAACTCATGTTGCCATTTTTTCCCTCACCGCAGCTGGTTCCCCAGAGCCAGAACTTTTCCTTCAATATAGCTCATCTCTGGACTCAGCCTGGCTTATGGCTTTACTCCATCTTGAACTTGAGGCTCCAAACCCTATTACCATTTGGACTGCTGATTCACAAATAACTCCTGGCAATTTCACACTTCATGCTGCCAGAAAACTGCTACTTTGGGTAGCAATATAAGAAACGATATTTTCCTGTTAATGATTTCTTCCCATTTCTGGTGAAGCCAAGAGCAGGTTTTGGGATCCAAGGTGTAAACTGGGCATAAGATATCTTCTTTGCAGTCAATATGAAAGAAAGAAGTCTCAGTGATTTGGAACAAAGGCTTTGTTAGAGATGTGTATATATGAGCAAAGCTACACAGCAACTTGAAAAGTGTATTTAGGATAGGAAATTATTATATAAAATCAAACTGATGCTTAGATCCCAAAGTATCCCAGTTCTAAAATTGTATGTAGCAGAAGACCTTACTCAGAGGACCCTAGATCTCTGTGCACCACAGATGTTTCCTTGCTCCCTATGGAGATTTATATCACTTACAGTAAAGACAAGCAGATGCTCCCCCCCTTTTCAGCTGGCTTCAGTCCTGAAGTCTGCGTTTCCATCAAAGCTTTCAACGCTTTTCTTCAAATTAGCTTATTTCAGAAATGTTAGCCTCAGCATCTCCACTAAAACCTTTTAGCAGAAGATTTTTGTTTGAATAAGACAGGAAAGGATTGAGTCTAAAGGAGCCAGAGAACCTCAGGGGAGTCCAACAAAAGTAAGGCTGGACTAAAGTAGTAGCCATCACAGGAGGGAGGAAGGAAGGAAGGGACTAAGTGCAGCAAGGAAATGAAACAAGGAAGGTAAGAAAGAAGGAGACAAAATGAGCCATTGTGAGAGGAAGGGTGTTAATGAGGGAGAAAGAGAAGGAAGAAGATGAAAAGAAACAAGAAACAAATGACAAACAATGAAGAAAATCTAGGGTTGGTATCTGTTTATTGGCTCAAGTCAGGCAACTGGGCGTATCAAGTCTCCTTAAGGATCAGAGTTAAGGCATGTCTGGAAGGGACCAAGAATAGTAGTATACAATAAATGAATAAAATTCCCAGAGCACCCAGAGAGGATACTAGGTGTACTTTCACTAGGGGCAACACATCCTGTAGCACCACGTAAGGTGAAATGGGAAGGTGCCACTACCTTGCTACTGAAGCCTCCCTTACCTGGGTTGTGTGGTGGTGCCTGCGAAGTGGTGGCAATGATGGCATATTATGAGAAGTCTCATAGAGTGCATGAGATCTCATGATATTTTGGTGAGATCTCACAAGATTTCAGTGAGATCTCATGAGACTTTCATTGAGATCTCATCTTGCCAGATCCTGCCACTGCTACTTCTCCACCTGTGGCAGAGGCAGCAGTGTGGGCAGGGCACTTGTGGGGGCACCACTTCTTTGGCTTCAGCCGCCTGAAGTGACTGCCTCAGCCCACCTCATGGACAGGCCAGCCCTAACTCTCACAATGCCTGATCTAGTCATGGGCAATGAAACCAAGACAATAATAGTTATGCTGATTACTGGGCCCTTTAATGAGTCTGGACAACTCTAGCTCAGTGGTAAAGCACATACTTTTCATGCAAGAAATCCCATTGTTCAATTCTTGGCATCTCCAGTTAGGACTGGGAATATTTCTTTTCTGAAAGCAATAGTAAATTCATGTAGACCAGGGCTGGGGAATCTTTGCCCCGCTGCCCCGATGCTGCTGAACTACAACTCTCATCATCCCTGACCAATGGCCATGCTGCTGGAGCTGCTCATGGGAGTTGGAGCACAACAATATCTGGAGGGCCAAAAGTTCCCAGCCCTGATTGTAGATGATATTGAGCTAGAGAGACTTGACATAAGGTCTATCCTATCTGACTCTGCTAATAACTGGTGCTTATCAGGGTAAATGTTGAAGGAAGGATGGAAGACTAAATTTAGGAAGAGAAACAAAGAGCAGAAAAGGAAGATTATAGGTTACAGGTTATAAGTACAGTGATATACAGTACCAAGAAAGAAGGAGCTCACTTTTATTATTTTGCCAAGAGGTCAATTTTAGATTAATAGCTACATTCCATGGATGCCAGTAAGGGAAACTGACTAATATGCCATTCGGGGGGCGGGGTCGTGTGTGTGTGTGTGTGTTGTGGTGGTTATTCATATTATATTTTTACATATTTGTTTTTAAATCTTACTATGATTTATGAGGAAATTGTGTACTTTTTATGTGTTTTATTTATTGTTTTGGACTATTTGTGTTATGTTTGTAATCAGGTAAATCTTTTCATGTTGTAAGCTGCCTTGAACATGTTTTTAACTATGGAAATGCAGCATAAAAATAAAATGGTGGTGATTAAGATGAAGATGAGATAGGTGTAACAAAATGCACACAGTAGGATGCAGAGGAAACCTAGAGGGTATAAACAAATTTCAACAGTTCTATGTGTCAAAATTGACAAATCCTCTTGTGAGACAAACACCATCGTTTTTTACTGAGTCAAGCTGTTCATGATTGAGGACTGTTTTCTGCACTGAGGCTGACAGAACATAGAGCAGTGTGAGGGATGAGTATTGCACAGTGTAATAAAATCTTCATTGCCACAGCTATCAGTCAGGGGAACCTCTGTTTAGCTTAACTTCCCTCTGTGGTTTTGACAAAACAAGGGGTGGAAGGGATGCAGCACTCACACTATATAGGATTCCCTGTCAGCTTCTTGGATGCTGATTTTGTTGATTCCCATGTCCTGATGCAAGCACTGACCTAATCCAAATCAGGACCTTGGACAGGGCTCAGGCTGACTGGTATTGGAGAGCAGTGCTCTGATGATGTTGCTTCAACAACAGAAAGCCTCAGACCAGAATTTATAAAGTAACATCAGTTCTGTCAGGATTGTAAGCTACCGAAAGGCATGTCTTCATTTAAATGGGCCCAGGCTGCTTCAGCAATCTTTTACACTGACTTAGTGTTGGAGATGCTGATTGTACTTGGGCTTCAGTTTTGGAGTCCTCTGTATCAGAGGATAGCAAGAACACTTTAGGCTGGAGGGGCACTGAACATAAGAATGTAAGAAGAGCTTGCTGGGTCAGGTGCACTGCCCATCTAGCTCACATCCTGTTTTCACAGTGGCCAACCAAATGCCTGTGGGAAACCTTCAGGAAAGATTTGAGCACAAGAGCACTCACTACTCCTGTCATTTCCAGCAACTGGCATTCAGAAGCAATGCTACAACCAACTGTAGAGGCAGAGCATAGCCATCATGGCTAGTAACCTTTGATAACTCTCTCTCCCATGATTGAGCTTGGACCTGTATGTAATTTCCCCTCTGACTCAAAGAATCCTCAACCTTGTATCCTGAAGAATGGAATCCAATCCCAGGGTCATAACATTATTGAAACTATCTTTGTCCAAGATTTCTGCTGTGGACAACATGAAAATAAAGGCAATTTCTTGCTTGAAATGTTAGACTTTGGTCCCCACTTTTAGGATTATTACAACAACAACAAGTGTTACAAATACTTCCATTGCCCCTCCCCCATCAAACCTACCCTGTTATATGATTTCATTGAATATATGATCACGCACCACAACATTTTATATAGGTAAAATCTGGTAGCAGTCTAGGAATGTGTGTGTCCCATTCCCCCCCCCCTCCAAGAATGTTGCTTTCTCAAAATTCCACAAAACTCTGCAGCAATTACTGAAAACTACAGGCAGGGAAGTGCTATTGTGCTCAGATCCTGCTCTTATGAGCTTCCCACAAGAATCTGATTGGCCTCTGTGAAAATGGGTTGCCGGACTCGATGGGGCATACAACTGATGGAGCAGGCCGTTCCTAAGTTTCATCTGAGGAAGACACACCCCCCCCATGGCAGTGACAACTCTTGTGGCCTAGAGAATCAAATTCCAAATATTGATTTGAAATGAATTTTCATGAAATTCATTTTTATTTTATTTATTAAATTTGTAAATTTCCATAGAATGTTAATCAGCCAAAGGCCTGGTTATAAACATATGTTTTGGCATGGTGCCTAAAGATATGCAGTGAAAGCACCAGGCGAACGTCATGGGAGACAATTCTAGAAATGAAGAGCCACTGCAGAAAAGGGCTGTTCTCATGTTGCCACCCTCTGCATCTCTCATAGGGGAGGCACCTAAAGAAAAGACTCAGATAATGAAACTCAGGGTTGAAATCAGTTCATACGTGAAGAGGCATCCCTTAGGTATTATCATCCTGGGATGTTTAAGGCTTTATAGGTCAAAACCAGCACTTTGTGGGTTTTATTTAAATAATGATAATAATATTTTAAAAAATTAATTTTCCAATACTACCCCAATAATAACCCAATTGTACTAATACCAATTATTTCCAAATCAATGCAACAATACCAATGTCAATTAATTACAATTTAGTACAATTTAATTAAAGAGGTTCCCCCATGCCATATTTGATGTGTTTATCATAATCTTATATTACTGCATTCTATATTCTTGTTAACTTCTAGTTACAAAACCAAGCACTTTGAATTGGGTCTGGAAACTAATTGGCAGCCAGTGTAGTCAGGCCAGAATTGGTCTAATACGCTCAATCCTTCTTGCTCCAGTGAGCAACTTGGCCACTGAATTCTGCACCAGCTGAAGTTTCTGAACTGTCTTCAGAGGCAACCCTAAGTATAACATGTTGCAGTAATCTAACCTAGAGGTTACTGGAGCATAGGCAATAGAAGTTAGGTTAGCCCTGTCCAGATAGGGGCACAGCTGGGCCACCAAACGAAGCTGCTGGAAGCCACTCCACACCACTGAGGCCACCTGAGTCTCAAGTGAAAGCAAAGGATCCAGGGGTACCCCAAAGATACGTACCCGCTTCTTCAGAGGAAATGTCAGGCCATCAAGAGCAGGCAAGCTGATGAAAGGTACTCCGAGCCACTGAAAACAGCTGAACGTCAAGTGACAGCAAAGGATCCAGAGGTACGCCCAAGCTAAGTCTTTAATTTCACAGATTTTTTTCCCCATGTTAACATTTGAGTTAACACTTTGCACTTGAAGTTTTAATATTTTTATTTTTAAAGACTACACAGTTAATGTGTTGCAAAACACCTTGCAATGGTTATTTGGGGCTATTTATTTATTTATTTATTTATTTATTTATTTATTTATTGTGGCTATTTTGAAATCTAGCCAAGTTGCTTTTCTTTCCTCCCGCATCACACTCCTGCATCATACAAACAACACTCCCTAATTATAGTAATCAGTTTACATGCAGTAATCACATTAACTGAGATAATTATAACATGCATCACCTGGACCTGTATTTGTTTTAATACAAGGAATCAATAATTCTCAAGTGAGCACAAGTGTGCAGCTGATTATGTATTCAAGTGATCAGTGATTAGGTTGCTTCTGATTAAATTAACCATTCTGGTGGGGGCAGGGGTGTAGATTTTTCAGAGAGAGGGAGAAAGATTAATAATAACATGCAGCATTTATAGAGTGTTCGCAAAGGGATCACATACATTATATTGGCAATTGTGACAAGAGTATTGTTGCAAAGCAGGTTTGTATTTGTGTGGATGTGGTGGGAGTGGGAGGGTGAGGCTGAGAAAGAGTGAAGGAAACAAACTTAGAGAAAGTGTATGCCTCTGAGAGTGGGAAAAGTCAGGGAGAAAGTGAATATGCAAAGGGGGCTAACAGAGATGAGATTCAGGGTATTACTATTATTATTTATACTTATATCCCACTCTTTTTCCCAAAGGAGACCAGGGCTTCCAGATGTACCATTCATTAAACTACAGCTACTATTTTGTTCAGTTGCTTTTAGTAATGAAATGGTTCGTACCATATGTCTCTGGGGTGTGGACAATTTCCCATGTCACTGTCCTTTTGGAGTAGTGGTTGCATTCCCCACCCCCACCCCACCGCTGTCCATACCAATTGAGAAAAGAAAGAGGCATTATCACAAAGGCACATCCCAGCCATTTGAAAACACACAAGGATGTCATGAAGTAAAGGTGATGTGGGATGTTGTGATGTGGTATGGGAAGTGGGAGATGTCTTAGAGCCGGTCCTGAAAGCCACATAGAGGCTTTCTCGGAGGGCTTAAGGTCCCCCACCCATAGGCATACATGTAGTAAATGTATAATCCCATAACACAGTGATTTACAACTTTGTTTTTTATTATTCTAAAGGGAGACTAGAAAACTCTATGATTATTATTATTTTGTGCTTGGACCCATTATATCTAGCTATGCTGACTCTTAACTGCAAAATAAAATATAGATTAAAAAAAATAGATTGGATATAGTAGATTTATGTCTCAAACTCCAGGCAGTTATGCTGGCTTTTTGCTAAAGTTTAAAGCAGATTTAGTGTGTCCTGTAATTGTGACCAATAAAATTCTGTACACAAGGTCTAATTGACTGCGGAATCATTTGATTTTTTTTTTTTTTTTTGAGCAAATTGAATTGCACCCCTTGAAGACAACATGTCAGATCGTGAATTTATAAATAGAGGCTTTCTACTTGTTAGAGTGTGCAATTTAAAAAAAAGGAGGAAAAAGGACTCTGCACATACATCTGATGGGAAGCACAATATAACTCAAAATAACAGCACTTCAAAATATTACTTCGTCCAGATCCTGGTCATTTTAAATTATGCTCCTGGTAAGATATGGGAAAATACTACTTTTGCCAAGCAATTTAACCTTGTTTCAAATTATAGCCTGTTGCAGATGAACGAAGTGGCATCTTTTGAATATAAACTCAATGGATCTGTGCAGAGTTCAATATGTGGCACAACATTTATGTACCAGTGAGACCAATTGGTAGCATAGCTGACCACGCTGGTGTAAGCTACCTAGCCAGTTTTTGGATTGCCATGGCAAAGAGGAATGCATCTGCCATAGCTCAGGTTCGTAAAAATGGGTTGGGACCCTCCTAAATCCCATCAGTCAGTCGGTCAACATAGGCCATAAGTGGGGGTGATGGGAGTTGTATTCCAGCAGCCTCTGTATTAGGCCCCCTCCCTGGAGTTTAAAAAGAGGAGGAAGAGCAGATATATGTTAGAAACCACAGACATTGGTGTTTGATGGGGCAATTTGGCCCTTCACTTTAGGATTGGGAAAAAGCAATATATTTCAGTGTGGAGTTCTTCTATCCAGGATGCCAGCCAAACAGCCACAGCATCTTTCACTGTACTCCATTCCACTATCCCTGCCCCCACACCCCTGATGGAGCCTTGAGACAGATCAGAGGGAGGATGTTGTTGGCGTCTGTCTGACTTGGGAGACAATGGAGGAGTATACCTTTGGGGGTAAAGTCAAACTATTGGAAGGTTACCATACCTGTGGCTGTAGAGACCAAAACAGAAGGTACATGTTTCATTGCAGCTGGGGCAGATGAAGGCATCTGGTTGTGCTACTGCATATGCACCAGGGTGCTTCTTCTCTCTGTGCTCCTGCCAGCAGTAATTCCTTCTCTGGTCACTGCTAAGGATGCACAACCTGACTGTCTGTCTCTATGCACTGTGCTCATCTGCAAGAGATTACCACACGGCAGGTTGCTGTTGCCAGTCCTCATTCCTTATAGGGTCTTGAGGACAGTGGCTCCCTGCCAGCCTAGCTCAGGGTCCTTGGGGCTTGCCACAGTCCCTAGTTGTCCACAGTGGGTGGGGATGAGAGGTTTTATCAGGCTTCTGCCCCAAGCCAAACTTATTTCCTTTGTACCTGGGAGAGGTTTACCACCAAGCTTACCACCATGATATTGGTTCATTGACAGTGCCATTCCAATATCCATCTGGAAGCTGTGAGTGAAGTCTTGTGGTCTGTTCATATCCTCCTCTTTGTTCCAGCTGTGGCCAGTCTCTTATAAGACAGGAGGGTGTGCCTTTTCTAAGATGGGAATCTTCTATGTGCATATATCCTGATTAATTGGGAATGCCTGTTTGGTTATTTACTCAGGTCCTCTCCCCAAAATTATACAAAGGGTCTTTGTGAATTGTTTCACTCAGCCACTACAAAGCTTTCTGCATTGATCTATGGCAGTTTCAATGCCCATATCTGAGGGAATAGGATTAGGTTCCATAGTCAATAATGGTGTGTAGTGCAACGTAACTATGAGCATGGAGACACAGTCCTCCATATAATGTTTTGATTTTTAACATATTTTTCCTATGATTGATTAGTTTGTATAGATGAGAAATCAACAAAACCAATTACAAATATTTTCTAATCGATCTTCATAATAAAGTGTTTGAAGGTTGCTGTCCTAGTGAAGAAGTATGGGACTTTTTGAGGTGAGGAGGGTTTGGCAATTCAAGGCTAGCTAACAATATTTCTCATTTTGTTGTTGTTTATAAAAGCCTCTGTCATTTAGTATCTTCCACACTACTTGCCCTTGCTCAGGTTCAAAATGAGGGCAGCCTGTCACTATTGAGAAAACAGGGCCCCTTGATTTGGAAAGTGTTGCTGAAGCTGTAGATTTAAAGAACCACAAAAAACAGTAGTCCTTCTATCAATGGACAGCCCTCTCTCTTTGCTGTGGAATAATATATGCTCTTGGCTCAGGAAATTAGGTATCAACAGAGACTAGCAGCAAGTGCTGTCCCAGATAATTAGAGCACTCAAACTAGGTGTCCAAGTGACTCTTCTGGATGTCTGTTGGGGTGGGAGAAGAAAGTGTGGATATTTGTTGCTTTGTGTCACTCTATTTATGTATGTGGGGGACGCGGGTGGCGCTGTGGGTAAAAGCCTCAGCACCTAGGGCTTGCCGATTGAAAGGTCGGCGGTTCGAATCCCTGCGGCAGGGTGCGCTCCCGTTGTTCGGTCCCAGCGCCTGCCAACCTAGCAGTTTGAAAGCACCCCCGGGTGCAAGTAGATAAATAGGGACCGCTTACTAGCGGGAAGGTAAACGGCGTTTCCGTGTGCGGCTCTGGCTCACCAGAGCAGCGATGTCACGCTGGCCACGTGACCCGGAAGTGTCTTCAGACAGCGCTGGCCCCCGGCCTCTTGAGTGAGATGGGCGCACAACCCTAGAGTCTGTCAAGACTGGCCCGTACGGGCAGGGGTACCTTTACCTTTACCTATTTATGTATGTACATGTGCATCTCAACAAATCTGTTGTGGACGCTTGATATTCTTGCCTTGCAGTGGGTTGGACCAGACGATCCTCGGGATCCTTTCCAATTCTACAATTCTGTGATTCTGTGAAATCCTTACATAAACAACACACACTGAATGAAAACAAAATGGAAATGTAAGCTTGTTCTGTTTAACAAACTAGCAACTGAGTGAGCATTCTGTACAGAATTTCCTGTGTGTGTGTGTCTCTGCCTTTATCTCCATAGATAGATAGATAGATAGATAGATAGATACATAGATACATAGATAGATAGACAGACAGAGGCTTTATTAAAGAGTTCAAGGGTCTTCAATAAGAATAATTCAGGGAAATTAATTAGATCTTCATACACAATCTTATTTTACACTTATATTGTGTTTGTGAGTTAACCGGCCTATTAATAGGCCTGTCAACTTTCATCTCTAATCAGTCTGCTAACTTTTATTCAATTGATTGATCATTTGATATATTGCATTCCTGATTGCTGGATGCTTATGACAACTTGCAGTTTAGCAAAATCACTGATAGTAGTTAATGTCTTTCTTCTTTTCATTTTTTTAAAATAAATTTTGGAATATGGCCAGAGGGAGGAACAGCAATATTATTATTTTTGCAGTATATCCTCAGTACTCCCTTACCAACCCCAAACAGGAGTGTATAAGCTATAAGGAGCTCAGGCAAGCTAATCAACTCTTTCCCGTACCAGATTTACAGCTTTCATTTAATTTTGAACAGAAACTCAGTGTCCTGTGGCTCTTGGAGGTCACTGAGCATTCTCAGTCTGTATTGGGCTGTGGTTTTCACTTGTATCCTTAGAAGGACAGTTGCTCCATTTTGGTAGTTCATTTTGATAATGAAGGCAATATTTATGCATGATCTTGCTAATTCCTCACTCTTTTATAGCACTTTAAACTGTCATGACTTCCTTCCCTCAAAATATTATGGAAACTGTAGCATGTCAGCTATAGTTCTCAGAGTAGTTTAACAATCAATCCCTCTTCCCAGGGAACTCTGTAAGGAGAATAAGGGTTTTCTAACAACTGTCTGGAGCTATAGTTTGCAAAGAGTTGTTAGGCCAGAGGTATAATTCCCAGGACCCTTAACAAACTACAGTTCCCAGGATTCTTTGGGGGAAAGCTGTAATGGTTGAAAATGGTATGTTGCTGCTTTAAATCTAAGGTGCGTTGAGGTCTAAGTGTCCCTGTGTTAGTTCCATTTCTGTTAGCCCAGGGACACCAGATTTGTAGAACCAATCATACTAAAGCCAAAAACAGCTTTTAAAAAAATAAGCTGGATAAAAATTGGATCCAGTACTACGAAAGTGGATCCATTTGAATTTGCATGAAGAGCCACCATGAAAGTCAATCCATTGTTTCTTGTGGTGAACCAATCCATAAACAAAATGAATGGTATCAAATACAAAGTCACAATCTCAGTGGAAACATTTTTTTTTTAAAAAAATATGACAGGTTAGAACTAAGAATCCTAGCAGATACGAGAAAGAATTAGATATTTTGCTATGTGTCTGGTAATAGACTTAAAGCTTAATTTAAGAATCTGTGTTAAATTGGGCCATTCTGCCTAAGATCACTGTCTAGTTGAGAAACATTTAGCAGAGAAATATACAAAACCAAACAAATGGATTCTGTTTACAGCCTCTATCGATTTGAAATCAGCCTTTGGTCTTGTTTCCCGTGAGAGATTCTGGAACAAGTTGAATCAGACTATTGTGGATAAGAGATGGTTGTTCTTGATTCAAGGTTTATAGAAAACACATCAGCCCAGGTGTGTAATAGCGATGGTGATCATCTTTCAGGAGTGTTTTCCCTTCCCCCACCCTTTGGAGTCAGGCAAGGATATTTATTTGATATTACTTGGTTCATACTTGGCTGATTCTCCTGTAGACTTGCTTTCGAAGGCTTCTCTCCCTCTGAAACTAAACACCATTCAGTTTACATTTTATTATACTTAGATGATGCTGTTGTAAGCTCACCATCAAAGTAAATCCAATAGTGAAAATAAAAATAACAGATCTGATGGTTGCCATCATAACAAAAAGCATTGATCCAAGGCACTGATCTTCATGGATATTTAGTGTTGTTGTTTTTTTCTTTTATAACACGATGGCAATAAAACTACCAAAAAAAATGCCACAGAACACATTTGTGGACACAAACGTAACCTGTGATTTGATGGTGATTTGAGGAAATTCTATTTTAAAAATAATTAAGAACCATAAGGATGCATGCCTCAGATGTAAATTCTACATGCTGTAAAATGCTGGATCCATGTTTTTTTAAGTTTCAAAATTCCCCAAGAGGAGGAACCCCCTCTGAGAATTGTAGTCTAAGAAGAATACGGGTCTCCTTCACAAATTTCAGCACCCTTAACCAACTACAGTTCCCACAATTATTGGCTGGAGAATACCATTATAAAAATCAGAGTAATGCGAATCTGAAGTATAACTGTATTTTTGGGAAATATTGGTTTGAGAAGTGTAAATTAAGTGTTAGAATGCAAACTGCACAAAAACAAAAACTACAAAAAATGCTCTTAAATTGAAGCATTTTTAATACCATTTATTTATTTAACTCCTTTTTATATCAAACTGCAGGCTTTTCAGCTTTGCTAATAACTCTCTTCACAGGTCTTAGAATGGCACCCTTTCTTTGTCCACAGCTAAAATTGTCTAAAAAGCCAAAGGTCTCTGCAAATACTCTTAGGGGATGATAATGCTAATAATATGTAATTCTTAATGGTCCCAGAAGAGGAAGAAGTCAGCCGTTGCCAAATCATTCTTCATCCAAATGGGCAAACGTGCCTACTCACCTTGACGTTGTTTATTAGCAAATCTAACCAGCAAACAGACCCCCTTAGGCATGCATGGTTGGGAAATCTCATGAAATCAGAGTTAATTGCCAGTTAGGGACTGAGATATGCAAAACCGTATGATGAGTTTTATTTTGGATTTTGCTGCTGCTGTTCTAACGCCTCCTTGCACCCTAACTGTAAATGTGCATGTTGCATTTCTTTCTTTCTTTCTTTCTTTCTTTCTTTCTTTCTTTCTTTCTTTCTTTCTTTCTTTTGCAAATCTGTGGGCTTTCCCAATGATTATGCTAGCCAACATTTTGCATTGCCTTTACAATTGCCCACAGAATTTGCTGGTGCAGTAGACAAGACTAAAAAGATAAGGAAAAGGAAATGGAAATGAGAATTTGGTGTGATGTGGAAGTCTACTACTGTATTTACATTCATATTATTTTGAAGGACTTTGTTTTTCTTGCTGTGAAAGACAACGAAACTTTAACATTTTTCTTTCATGCTTCTCATTTCACAGTGTACAGAATGTTATAGACAACACAGGGTCAGTTTTCCTATGACAAGATTAGTCTAGAAATTACAATGCCTTTTGCAACTCTTTTTTTCCTTTTCAAATGTGCAGGTTGAACAGGTGGTAAATAAGCACACATGCAGGCAGTACTTTCTTAAAACAACACCAGCAGCCAAAACAGCAGAAGCTAAGATTGCAAAACAGATAAATAACAGACTACTAAACAGCTCAGAGAAATAATATTGAAGACAAAATGTTACAAGAGATCCAGGGGCACTGCTGAAAGTGACATTTCACTTGAAAGTGGATGGATTTTGATGCCATTTTTTCTGGCATTCCCATGTCTACCAGAACACGTAATTCCACCCCGAGTAATGACATATTTTGTATCCCTGTAAATATAATGGGAATATGTTTGGGAATCCCAATTGTGACATAGAATTACCATATATTATTCAGAACATTAGAGACTTGTCTGCCCAAGGTATTACTGTGGAGCTAACAATCCACACATATTGCACTTCAGATTCAATAAATCATTGAGGATCCTGGGAACAACAACAGCAATCTTGATGTAAAAACAACCTGCATCACCAATCAGAACCCAGTTTCTGTGTAGCTTAACTCAGCAGGGAAGCTTGATAATAAATCCTTTCACATTCAAAGAAACGGGCTCATAGAGTTGACCCCCAACTTAAATGAATGGACAGGTGCCTTGTGGATGGAACAGAATCTCTCCTATGGAGGTAATTGCCAGATCAGGTTGCACGATTTTGTTTCCCAGGGTTGTGAGATGGAGGTGGGTTGTTAGCAGTTTGTGCCAAAAGTCTGTTGAAAGAGGCTTAATCTTATTTACAATATCCAGATCCCAGATCTACTCCACCCCTCTCATAAGCACTTCCTGACTCCCACCATCATATCATGCACATTACAGTGATACCTCTAGTTATGAACTTAATTCATTCTGGAGGTCCATTCTTAACCTGAAACTGTTCTTAACTAGAGGCGTGCTTTCGCTAATGGGGCCTCTTGCTGCCGCTACACTGCTGGCACATGATTTCCGTTCTCATCCTGGGGCAAAGTTCTCAACTCGAGGTAACTCTTCCAAGTTAGCGGAGTTTGTAACCTGAAGCGTTTGTAACCTGAGACGTTTGTAACTCGAGGTACCACTGTATTGTTTTCCATGAATCTTAAAACTCTTTCCCAATACATGCATATATACCAACCTTGGATAATATTCTTAAATCTTTGGGGAAATGCAAGCAATTATAGACTATGCACACACACACACACACACACACACACACACACACACACACCTACCTTAGAATTTGAGATGGTCTTTTCAGATAATAATTATAGTTACTGTTGCAAAAGGGCAGAGCAAAATATAATTATGCACAGATGTGAGTGATCCGTTTTGCTCAAGGAAACATATTAAGCTGGTCATGAGTCTGTAACCTCAAAGCAGATGGAGCATATGTCCTATTTAGCTGCTTCTCTGTGCACCTTTTGCCCCCAACGCTTACTGGTTGTGCCTGCTAAAATTATCAATGAGGGGCCAGGTCACCAGGAAATGAATTGTGCGCATTTGCCTTCTCTGCTGGAACAGCTAAATTTGTTGTTAGCTTGCTTGTTCAATTTTCCCGAGACAAAACAATTCTCAAGTGTGTTGGGCTTCTTTTCAGGATCCTTTGTTCACTAAATGTGTGCCTGGTGTTTGCTCCATCAGTTTAAAAGCCAAGTGGTTTTGCAATATCAGAATTAAAATGGAAACATTTCTTTCGTGAGATTGAAGGTATGGAATGGGGTTGTTATATGGAAGGAGTCTCATCTTACATGTTTGTACATGTTTGTACATGTTTGTTCTGGATATCTAAAAAACATGAAGACTGGCCCCTGCTTCAGACTGCGTGATATCGTGTACATTGGGTTGCCTTGAATTTTAATCCAAATTTATTTTCCAAAAATGTATAGTCATATTTACAGTCAACAGAAACATTTATAAATGCAGGCAGTATTAAAACTAGTATTAAACAATATTGCATTTTATACTGTCAACACCTGCCTTGGGACCTTATGGTGAAGAGCAGGTAACAATAGCAGCAGCAGCAACAACAGCAACAGCAACAGCAACAACAGCCTGTGTGAGAATTATTATGCATCTTTATCTACAGAGACAAATCAAGGATGGCATTGTGGGGAAAAGAGGGACTAAGACAGGGAAAAAAAGTTTTAAACCATTCATCTCATGCCATAAGAGTGTATTTAGGTGTTTTGGGTTTTTTTAAAAGTGCATCACTTTGTGGCATTGCTTACCTAATGCAGAATTAATAATGAATCTGCAAAGGAACAAATGGAAGAACCTGCAGCACACTTCCGAATTTCTTCTTTGAAGTTAGGTCACCTTAATCAGGGCCACCTGATAGATGAGCTAACACAGTGTTTCCCAACCAGTGTTCCGCGGCACACTAATGTGCCACGAGACCTTGCCTGGTGTGCCGTGGGAGGGAGGCGGGCGAGTCGGGCGGCGAGAGGCGGGGCGGCGGCGGCGAGGATCCGCGTCGAGCCAGGGGCGGCTCCGCGGTGGCGGTGCCGAGGTTTCTCTCTCCATTCTCCCCTCACACACACACACAGGAAATAACACAGGATCAGCTGACAGGACCCGGCCAATGGGGCGGCGGCGGGGCAGCGCGCGCAAAAGGGAGGAGCGCGAGACAGCGGACGAGGAGGAGGCCGGCATGTCCGGGCAGCAGCAGCAACAACAGCAGCAGCAACTCCCGGCGACGGCTCCTCAAGCCCCGGGCAACCCTACTCCCTCACCGGCCTCGGCCGCCCTCCTGCTCCACCCGCCGCCGCCTCCCCCGCCGCCGCCGGCCACCTCGGCCCCGCCGCCGCCCCCTCCTCCGCCCGCTATCGCCACCACCACCACAACAGCCGCCGCCGCCTCAGCTGGGCCCATGCCTGCTGGGAGCGGCGGCGGCAGCAGCAGCAGCAGCGCCCCAGCGCCCTTCCCTCACGGCGGCGACCCGGCCCTCCTGGTTCGGGAGGCGGGCGCGAAAGCCCCACGCCTCGGCGCTCGCCAGCTCCGCGCACGTCCTTGCCTGGGCGAAGGTGCTTCTTGGACGGGAGGCTGCGGCGACCAAAGACCCCGGCGGCTGGCAGGAGGAAGCGGAGGAGGAGCGGGAGGCTGACCCCGAACTCGTGGGAGGAGGCGAGAGAGAGAAGGCGCTTGGGCAGCCACCCCAAGCCGGCGCACGCGGGCGCCCCTTTGGAGCTGCCCACCTGAGTGCACGGGACAGGAGCGGCGATTTGATTCGCGCCAGGCCACGCTTGCTGCGGAGGGAGGAGGAGAGCGGCGCCTTCCAGCCTCGTCTCGCTTCGTGACAGCGCCGACCGAGCCTGAGAGGGAGCAGATCCGAGGGGGATCTCCCCCACCCAGCCACCCCCTCGCCGCCCGCCCTGCTCCTGTCGTGGCAGCTGACGAGCCGACTCGCCCTGACCTGCGGGGTCCCCCACGCCGCCTCCGCTCACGGCGGCGACCCGGCCCTGAACGAGCAGGAGAAGGAGCTCAAGCGGCGCCTCAAGCGGCTCTACCCGGCCGTGGACGAGCAGGAGGAGGAGTTGGAGGAGTCCCTCAGTCCCTCGCTTTGCTGCCTCCTCCCCCCCACCCCCAAAGCTTGGAGGTTCCCCGGCAAGGGGGAGGGGAAAAATTGAAACTTACACTTTCGTGCGTCCCTCCCGGCGTGACGCTGCGCGCTGACGTCACGGGGCTGTAATGGTGGTGTGCCTCGAGATTTTTTTCATCAATCAAGTGTGCCTTTGCCCAAAAAAGGTTGGGAAACACTGAGCTAACATATGAGTCACTGCCGGAACCATGAACTAATATATTAGTATCTTTTAATGTTATTTAACATTCATGACACCTTGGATAATATAAAAGGGGGAAGTACTGGTTTGTTCAAAGCAACACTTTAATTGGGGTGCTTGCAGATGAAGACTTTATGTAGCAAAAAGGTCATTCAGATCTGATTCCTGTGTATGATTGGCATGCCTTTTTTTAGATTTAGCTTTTTCATAGGCATCTGGCTATTCCCCATCCACACCAGTTAGCAGTCCTGGGTGGAGTGTTTTCTGTGCCCTCCCCTCCATCACTACTCTCTTGCCCTTCACTGCCTTTCCCCATTCTGAGCATACATTTCACCTTTATTTTCTCACAAAGGAAATATTTCCAGCCCCTAGTTACCATGTTTCTCTTGTTCTTTTTGTGTGCAGGGGAGAGGGGAAGACAACAACTCAGAGCTACCAACATTCTGATAAAGAGCTCTAGAACTCAGCAGGTGGCACTGTGGTCTAAACCAGGCTTCCTCAACCTTGGGCCTCCAGATGTTTTTGGCCTACAACTCCCATGATCCCTAGCTAGCAGGACCAGTGGCCAGGAATGATGGGAACTGTAGTCTCAAAACATCTGGAGGCCCAAGGTTGAGGAAGCCTGGTCTAAACCACTGAGCCTCTTGGGCTTGCTGATTGGAAGGCCAACGGTTTGAATCCCCGCAATGGGGTGAGCTCTGTTGCTCTGTCCCAGCTTCTGCCAACCTAGCAGTTCGAAAGCACTCCAGTGCAAGTAGATAAATAGTTATCACTGCGGCAGGAAGGTAAACGATGTTTCCGTGCGCTCTGGCACTCATCATGGTGTTCCATTGCACCAGAAGTGGTTTAGTCATGAGGGTCACATAACTAGGAAAGCTGCCTGTGGACAAACGCTGGCTCCCTCAGTCTGAAAGCGGAGATGAGCACAGCACCCGTAGTCGCCTTTGACTGGAGTTTAAAGGACATGGGGTTCTTTACCTTTACCTTTACCTAGAACTAGTAGTGGCTGAGCCCCATTGCAATGGGCAGGAAAGCTAACAGTAGCTGGAGCCACAGGCAGTGAGATGTAGAGCCAAGTAAGTCTAGTTTTGTATCCATCCCCAACCTCCTCCCAGCTGAGTTCTAAAAAGACCACACTGACACTGTGGATGAGGAAACTGACAGGTGGTGTAAGTAAGGAGAAGTAAAGCAGGAGGGGGCTTACTAAGGTTGGTTGGGCACCACCCCAAGATTTATGAATGAAGGACGGTATACAAAATGAATGAATGAATGAATGAATGAATGAATGAATGAATAGCTCTAATGGGACAACCTCTAGCACCTGGACCTCTGTACCACCACTATTATTATCCCAATGCATGTTTGTATTGAAGTTATAGACTCCAAGCCCCTAATGTGTTGAGATCCTGAGAAGATAGCTTTTCTGAACTGGGTTTTAAAAATTCCTGTGTCACTTCCACATGCAGAAATAGGCAGGGGTTTTTTGGGTTGCCAGAAACAAGACAGCTGTGCTCATGGGACAAGCAACTCAAAGCAGCGGGTTGTGGCAATACAGATCACCCCTTCCTACAGTAGTGGTGGTGACGGCAGATGTTGATCAGATTTTTATTGCTTAACACATTTTGCTGTGGTAAGAGAAAATGCAGATTCAATTTATGACAGTGTAAAAGAATTGAGTGAATGAAGAACATCTGGAAGCATCCTTGGTTCTGAAATGACCAAACAGCAAGGTAGCTGTCAACAACTGACAGTAAATAAAGAATACTGGACATTCTGTTGGCTATGTTCATTTTCCTGTAAATATGCAGCCTGAGAGCCTCAAAAGATTTACTTGAAAGATGTACATTAATGAGCTATATAAATTATCTGTCTGTCTGTCTGCCTCGTGTGTGTGTATGTGTGTGTGTGTGTGTGTGTGGAGGAAATGTATGTATATGTGTAGGAAATTGGCCTACTCTTTGTCTCATTCAGCCATGAATATCTAACACATCAATTATGCCTAGAGGGGCATTCCATGCATAAAAAGTAGCCGTTATGGAGCTGAAATCATCTTATATTTAAAGCATGCTAATGTACTTAAGAATCCGTTAGCTTTTCACATTATCCCCATTTTCAGGGGGTTTATGACCAAGCTCTAAAAATTCATTGCAGACTGAATTCTTTCCCTTTATAAATGCAGATAACTGCATGTGTGTGCGTGCGCCCACACACAGACAGACACATACACACCACATCTTTTATGATCTTTGAAAGGGAGCCAATAGTACAAATACTGTCTCTTATTCTAGCAGTGACAAGAAAATAAAATGTTACACAACCAGAAGAGCTGGCCTCCTGTTAGTGACATTCCTACCTGGGCCCCATCTGCACTGTGCATTTAATGCAGTAACCTACCCCTCTAAACAGTCATTACTTCCTGCAAAGGATCCTGGGAACTGTAGTTTGTTAAGAGTGCTGAGAGTTGTTTGGGAGACCCTTAGTCCCCTCACTGAGCTACAATATCCGTAGTTTCCAGGAAAGATGAATTGGTTGTTAACCAACTCTGAGAACTGTAGTTCTATGAGGGGACCAAGAGTTTCCTAACAACTCTCAGCACCCATAATAAACTACAGTTCTCATGGTTGATGGAAGTAATGACTCTCTGATAACTGCAGCTCTGTGAGGGATGTGTCTCATAACAACTCTAAGCACCCTTATCAAATTTCAATTTGCAAGTTTTTGTGGGGGTAAGCCATGGCTTTTTAAAGTGGTATGATACCACTTTAAACATATAATGCAGATGGGGCGTCAGTACAGATGATCTGACTTAATGGTGACTTCTTTTGCTTTTGTAGCCTGTCCAAAGGGGAACTGATGTTGCCTTTTGATTTCCATTTGATCTTTCCTTTTCCTCTGCAGCACAATAAAGGATGATGCCACTTTTAGATGTTGACATTTTAGCTAGGCAAGATGGCTTTTCAGTGTTCTGCAAAAAAATGATGAAAGCTTAATGAAAGTTATTTTCTCATAATAGTTCCAAATTGGTTCTCTTGTCTGAGCAGAGCTGGCCTGTGGATTGGGTTTGAACTTTTGCCCTGTCTCGGTAATCCAAAACTGGTCCCAGTAAATGCAAGAAGCAGCCTAAATGTGAAGCTTTGAGGAAATCCAGAGCTGATTTGCTCTGAATGTAGTTCACAAAAGGGAAGGGAGGCATTATTATAAAGAGACAAAGGACTGGAATTCCAAGCTGTAATCCACTGAAAGATAGAAATCCAAAATTGCCTCTCTCCCCCCCCCCCCATAGATAGGAGGATCACAAGTGCAACAGAGCAAAAAAGAAGGAACTGAATTCTGCAGTCTGGGCTAAAGTTTCTCCATTACCCAAATTGGGACCTCAAATAAATTATTACATTAAGCTCATCGTAACACAGTGTGGTGCCTATTTCATGACATTCTAGTAGCTGTGTGGGGGTGGAATAGGAGAGCACCCATTAAACAGCTTACCTGGCAGAAAAGTTAAGGGTAATTAATAAACCACTTTACAGTTCAGAGTTCAGAGTTTTATTGCTTCATCCTATTCTTCATTATAAATTGCATCGTAAAAAGACAATAGAATCTATTCACACCTTGATGCACACACCTGAATTTCATTAGTGCATATGGAAGTTATGCATATATACATTAAGGACCCAATAAAATTTTTCACTTGATCTCAAGCACCAAAATCTGCTCTGTGGGGTGTGTGTGTTGCACATATATATGGGGTGGGGTGGGGAATTAAAGGAGTTATGAAATGGAGGTTTTTTTCTACATAAGATTGAATCTGGATGATTGATAGAGCTTGAAAGTTGGCCTCACCATTAAGCTGTGGCAGAGTTTCTCCTCTCCATGACGCCTTCCAACTCCAAACCCTTTCTGCTACCTGATACAGACCTATTTCCTTAATGAACATCTTCAAAAAAAATAGTTTGCTTGTTTCTGCAAAACTGAAAAAAGTGATAGCTAGAAATTTAAATCAAAACGAAATATGTAGAGCATATCAGGATAGAGTGGAAATCTATGTTCTGAACCTATGTTAGATGATTTATCTAACCATTACCATTGCTTAATAAGTGTCCTGCTGGATTGGATCATAGCCCATCTAACCCAGAATTCTGTTGTTTCAAGCAAAAATAATATATAAAAAGAATTCCTGGATGCCAAGATCCAAGTTTGGGGCAAGTACTTTTGGTGAGAAAACCCCAGCAGAGAGTTAACATGGCAACATATCGGCTGTCAAACCTTAAGATGTTTCCTTTAAAGTGAGTTCCTCTATTCCTTAGAACAGAAAAAGGCCACACATTTGGCATGTTAAAAATGGTGTCCTTGCAAACTCTCCAAAGGTCAGATTCTTGTACTTTCCCATACAAGGTATTTAAAAAGTTGCACAGACAGTAAAACTTGGCTTAGTTACAAAATGGTGAAAGTTCCTAAATAGGAACTCAAGGGTGGCTTGTGGAAGCCATGCAGGTGGAATCTACACACATATAAAAAACACTGTGAAAATGCTTTTTAAAAAAATGTGTTGAAAAATACATTGAATTTGGCATAGCTCATTGTTGCCATCTAGTGTCACATTTGTATCTTGCACTTTACAACACATTTAATTTCTTTTTTTATTTGCAGCTGTATAGCTGAGTCCACATTCTGAGCTGGAGCAACCAGCTCACAAATCTTTACACACTGAGCTGGGGGAGAACAACAGGCCTGATTAACTATTTCCTTCCAAGGTAACGGGGCATAGCTAAGCCTGGCAGGACAGCTTACTCTATGGTATTAACCCCTTCAAGCATTAATTAAACTTAAGCATGTTGGCTATATGGGCTCGCTATCCCACACATTCTTTGAAAGACTCACATCAACCATCACAAACTGGCAACTAATCAACACCCCTTAAGACAGAGTGAAATGGTTGCTCACCTTAAATAAGCAGCTAATTATGTTTCTTATCTAGAATTAGCAAATTAAGAATGTACATTTAGGAAATATAGTAATACCCTATTACCTGTTTACGAAAAATGGTTGGGGTAAATAAAGCATTCGGCATTGCCAGTGGAGCACAATTGTATAGATGGTTAAACAAAGTTTGCTTCCTTGGACATTAAAAAGGTAAAGGTACCCCTGCCCATATGGGCCAGTCGTGTCTGACTCTAGGGTTGCGTGCTCATCTCGCTCTAGAGGCCATGAGCCGGCGCTGTCCGAAGACACTTCCGGGTCATGCGGCCAGCATGACGAAGCTGCAGCTGACGAGCCAGCACCAGCGCAGCACACGGAAACGCCGTTTACCTTCCCGCTATAAAGCGGTACCTATTTATCTACTTGCACTTAAGAGTGCTTTCGAACTGCTAGGTGGGCAGGAGCTGGGACCGAACGACGGGAGCTCACCCTACCGCGGGGATTCGAACCGCCGACCATACGATCGGCAAGTCCTAGGCACTGAGGTTTTACCCACAGCGCCACCCGCATCCCATTCCTTGGACATTAGCTGTTTGCAAAAAGCAGTATGAAAAATAGGATACACAGCAGGGCACACATACACACACAGATATATATCTGCTGTAAAATATGAAAATTATGGTAGATTGTTAATTTATAAATAAATATTTTAAAAGAAAGAATAAAATTAAAATGGTATAAAAACTTTGATAAAATAAAATAAAGTCCCACTGAAATCAGTTGAGGTTATTTTTTTTTAGTAAACATAGTAAGTAAAGATCAGGCAGCAAAGTTGGATGGAATTTGTAATGTGACCGATCAAATTATCTCTCTGGGATTTTTAGCTGTTGCTTTAATGTCTTTGGTGTTCAAATGAAAAGTATCTATTCCGAACCAGCCTGTTTTATTCATCTCTGTGTATCATCATCTAAGGACATCAGCATGTTGTTTACCGTATTAGACTCTGATTGCCCTCATTTTACTCTAAGCCTCTTAGTTCATTCCCATTAGTAGATGTCAATCTATTTTTACTCAACATCGTCAATGTGACTACATAGCAGCTTTGGCAAAATCCAGCAAATTATGCTCCAGATCATTTAGGAAATGTCTGTATTTCATTGAAATGAAGGGGGGGGGCAGTTTCAGTGCAGCTGTAAAATTTCAATGGCTGTCAAAATGCACTTTTCTTTCTTAGACTTATGCTCTTACATTCTACTGTGCAGTCTTGCTTATATGTATGGATTTTATTACATTTGCAATTTATTACATTTGGAAGTTCAGTCCTGTGTACATAGGAGCTGATCCTCTATCCACTGCACCTTATTGCCTTTAATAATAGATTAATTGTGAGCAGCTATGACAGTAAGATTGTCTAGTCCCCTGGCCCACTACAAGCATAATAGTTGTTGTTGTTGCTGCTGCTGCTGCTGCTGCTGTTGTTCACAGTAAACCGTGCCCTTGTACCTTGAATATGACTTGTCATGAAGCTGGCTGTGGAGAAGGACCACAGCTCCTGGTCCCATTTACAGTGTCAACATCCCTGCTTAACTCTGTGCATTCCATGGAAGGCCTGTGCATGTACAGCTTTATGTATGCAGTTTCCATCCTGCAATTGGTTAGGAACCCCTGGGAATCACGCAGGCCTCCTGATCATGCAGATAAGTCTATGCACATACAGCTGTTCATGTTTAAGTTCACTGCTTGGAACTTCCATGGAAGAACATAATGTACAAAGCTGCCTTTTATTAAGTCAGACTACTAGTTCATCTTGCTGAATATTGTCTACAGCAGTTGGCAGTGTCTCTTCAGGATTGGAAGCTGGAACCTCTACCAGTCTTCCTTGGAGATATCATGGATTTAACCTGGGACCTTCAGCATGCAAAGCACATGCTCTATTACTGAGCAGTGACCCTTTTCTTAATTCAGGAGTGGAGCTGCTGGGAGGTCTGCACTGAGAGCTTGGTCAGTCGAAGACATTTTGCTGCCTAATGCAAAATTGAAGATAATGTCCTCCCATTTTAGAGTACAGTAGCCCATTACAGTGCCAGTTGAATCTTTAACACTGGCAATGGGATGGTATCTGTCTTAGGGTAACTGGGCAGCTTAGGAGGAACAAGGGGAATCATATGTAGGACAGCAAAACTTTGTCTTCCAATGCCTCATCCCAGCGCCCTGCCACTCAGCACCTGCTACTTCATATGCCTACCACATTCTGCCAAGTGGTGTGACTTTGCTCCCCTTTCATGGATTCAATGAATGCATGAAACACTTTTGAATACGGCCTGTAAAGTATATAGGAATTCGAGAATTGCTTGCAGGTAAACCTTCACTTGGACTTAGCATATCAACAGCCACTTATGAATCATGAGACTGTATTTAAAAATGATTGATTGAATTAGCAAGCAGGGAGTTTTTTATTTAGACCAGCATTCTTAGTAAATGGTTTGTTTAACGTGGCAGTGTTAATATGAGAATATTGCTGCATTTCCTAAGGATATATTTTGTTGCCTGGTAATACACAGTGGAGAAATTCATTTAATGTTCAGCAAACATAGGCAAAGGAGTAATTTATTCAAATCCAGATTTTTTTTTGAATCAGGGTTTTACTCTTTCTTTTCCCATTGGGAGAAAAAAAATGTACTGTTATGAGTTTTTGGGAAAGGCTGTACGTGAGATCCTTCTAACCCCTGGATCCAGCAAGTGTTAAAATATAAGCCAGGCTAGCTTCCTGGTGGTGATTGTCTGGGTGATGGACCATTAAGAGAACAAAGGAAAGTGAGTTCTGTGTGATATGGCAAATAAGTGGTGTCCCTCCCTCAACCCAGAAATAGTTAGAAAGACAAATCCTGAGTTTAGAGTTGAGTTGTAGTGAAGTGGGCAGAACCAAAGTAGAGCAGAGAGCCATGCCAGATCTCTGCTTGAATCCAAGGCTGCAGCTGTGGGAGAAACAAGATCCTTGTGGGTGTCAGTGCTGTGAGCCCCTCCATAATAGGCTCAGGTTGCATGTATGTGTAAATAAACCGTATATCATAAAGACACCACAGTCTCCGCTGTGCGACATTTCCAAAAAGGAAACATGAACCCTGGGTAAGTGCCTGGAACCCATGGAATCTCAAACCACTTACAGGTTGGGGTGGCATGCTACAGGTTTTTTTAAATTTACTCTGACTACTGAAATGGACTTTGAAAAAATTAAGACGAATCACTTGTCACTGGGAAAGTGACAAGGTAATTCTGACATGGCCTGTCTCTCTCTCTTTAAAGTATCTGCAGCTAGATTAGTGATTGCAAAAATTGGAAAACTTTAAACGCAAATATTTTTAAAGCCTGGCTTTCACATGTATGGGACATCGTGCTTATAGACAGATGAACCATTTTACAAAAGGAATATCTGTCTTGGGTGTGTGGGGGGGGAGGGGAGATTCATACCTTCTATAGGACATGGTATCCTTCTATTGATTTTGTTAAGACAATTAAGCATGGTTTTCACCCTCCATCGACTCTTGGAACCTTATGGAGAGATACTTTCATTTGATTGCCTTTCTTCAAATATCTAAAACTACATCACATGCTATATTTTTCTCCCTTTTCTATACATCTACTAAGCTCTGTTTTCCTTGTATGGGTATGTATTGTTACTTGAAATTAAAAACCAATTAAAAAAAAATCAATGCCAAAAGCTGTGAGCCAAAAAAAGAATGAATACATTTCTCCTTTTTGTGTGGGTTGTCCGGAAGGGATTTATGCTTCTGACTTTTACTTTCTGTTGGTTTTTTTTAAGAGTTTGTTGTCGTCACAAAACACCCCCCCCCTTTCAAGATAAATAACAAATGGACAATATTTTCTGCATATTTATATAATGCATATGAAAGTGATAAATATTTTTACAGGGGTAACTGCTTCCTTCCTTTTGAGGAATTGTTTCACTTATTTATGATATTCAGGCACAGAGGGCCATTGCTCATGTCACCAAAACAGTGCCACTCACATAGAAGAAACTCCCAAGGATTGCAGAAGTAGTGCTCAGTTCTCCTCATTTGGCGAACCAGAGCAGCATACGGAAATGCTGTTTACCTTCCCGCTAGAGTGGTTCCTTTTTATCTACTTGCACTTTGACATGCTTTTGAACTGCTAGGTTGGCAGGAGCAGGGACTGAGCACCCCATTGCTAAAACAGGCAGAAAAACCATCAAATGGCTATGAAGACCCTCACCAATTTTGAAATTGTCCATCAGTCGGAAAGGTCACTCCCACTGGTTTATAGAATCATGGAATTGTAAGAGTTGGAAGGGACCACGAGGATCATCTAGTCCAACCCTCTACAATGCAGGAATATTTTGCCCAATGTGGGGTTGAACCTACAACCCTGAGATTAAGAGTCTCATTTACTGCTGTAGTCCCTACGATAGGTGATGTTCATGGACAGCAAAGGTGTCCATCTGCAAACAGCAAGGAGCCTTTTGCACTCACATAGGCTCTCTCTAGGATGTAGAACTCCAACTCACACAGGCACCCCACTCCAGATGGTTGCCCTCCAACTTGTGGGAAGAGATGTTCATATGGGGGTGGGGGAGATCGGGTGCCCTAATTTCCACTCTCCCCTCTTGCATATTAATTTAATCCAGAATATGAATGCTTGAATAGGGTTTCACAGAGCTCGGCATCAAATACTGAGAGGCATATCATTCTTTGCTATCGTGATTAACAGCTGATGACAGACCAATCCATCCAATGAATTTGTCTAATCATGTGAAAAAGGCCATCTAATATCCCAGCTTCTGCTTGCAGTTGACGTGCCAATACACTCTTCCCCCCGCCCCACACTGAGTAGAATGAATATTACCCACATCTGGGCCTACTGCAGCATTTTTTAAGTTTGGTCGTTGGCTTTTATTTTAATTTTGTATGGCTTGGGAGGGAGGAAAAAAATTGAAAGGTAAGCATCCTCTAAAACATTAGTTCCATATTCATAAAGGGGGAAAAATGAGTTGTGCATTCAAATTACTGAATGTTTCTTTTTATAAATACGAGTGGCTCCTTAATTATGAACTATTATTGTAATAAATGTTCCAATCAGCTCAACATTTGATTTCAGCCCACTAAATGAAACCCTTTATACAGGAGCCAAATGGATATAGGACTTAGGCTGTGCTATTCATTTATATTCTGGGGGTGGGGGGTGGGAGTTCTACTGTGACAAAAAAAAAAGGAAAAAAAGGGACAACAGAGAACAACATTTAGGTTGCCAATCCTCAATAAATTTTCTTTGCATTCCTCCAAAGACATTCTGGGCTTTTCATGAGGTAGGAACATTGTTTCCAGAAATAATGTTAAGATAAACAACTGATTTGAATATTCTAATAGAGCAGGATAAGAGCATGAGGGGCAGGGGACCACCTTACTTTTGTCTGTCTCTTGACTCTTCCAGCATCCAGCTTCAATATTGCCTGTTATAATAAAAAATAGTATTAATAAAAATAATTAATTAAAATAATGTGCACACACACACACAAAATTTGTAGGGTTTTAAATATCTATATTAGGCACATATGTTATACACCAAGATTTATATTTGAAGGGGGAATACACTGTGTTTGAAACAACTAGCTAGGGTTGCCATATTTCAAGAAGTAAACGTCCAGACACAAAAAGTTGTTGAGTTGTTGAGCTTAAACCAACCCCAGACTTTTTGCTGATATCCTGAAATCCCCCCCCCCCGACATTTATTCCGTCACTGGAATCCCATACATGTTCAGAGAAATCTGGACATATGGCAACTCTACTTTAGACTGGATAGTTTTACAAAGAAAAAAACAATCAAAGCTCAGTGCTCATAGTGGACAAGTGACCAGAGTAGAGCTAAGCTCTGTGCTTTTTATGATTGTTCCTTTTAGCTACAGTTATTTATAAGGTATCATTTGGCTAAAATTGGAAGTCCTGGTGTGGGGCCTGTGGATTTCATTAAGCCTACAGTATTCCCTTTCTGTTTACCTGGGCCTTTGATGATTAAGGAATTATTTTTGTGGGGAGCACCTCTATACTGTTCTGTTTTCGTTTGCAACTGTATTACTTATTTTTATAATTGTCTGATTACAATATTGCAATCCACTTTGTGCGCTTATCATGATCAGCAGTTATGAAAGCTTAGAAATTAATAAATAAACAAATTCACCCTTAGTTGAAACGCTATACAGGCTGAACTTTTGTTTGCTTTATTTTTATTCATACTTGGTTTTAGAAATACTGTTTCTTCCTGCAGAAAGACTTCTCAAAATCCGGGGCCATGATATGTTGAATAAAAAAACCAAGACATGAGCATTCATTAATACACATGCATGAATTAGAAGGAAGCTTGAAGAATTTCATCCTTGCAAACCCTGATACAAATTGACTTGATCTGGATGTTGCAATGGAGTTCTCTGTTCGAAATATGAACCAAAATTTACTTTAAAAAGACCTATTTTGAGATTGTGTGTGAAAGAAAATGCATTTAAATGCAACTTTTCAATTTTAAAAACAACAACAGCTGATTAATGCAAAAATAGGATTGAGTAGATTTATGAGTGAACACATGCAAAAGTGACATGGACAAGAAATTGATTGATCTGGCAATCCCTATGTATGAATCTCTTTCTCTTTTAAACACACACACATACATCCTTCTGAGATGTTAAGAAAACCAAATAAAGCCTCTCTGGGGCATTCAATAAAGCCTAGTAAGAAAATGAGGGAATATCAACCTGAATATAATGATAATACAAAACAGTGATAAAAAGAGAACTGCCAAATCAATCTGATACTCACCGCTCCAAACATCCAAATTGTGCTTGTGGGGAAGGCAGTAACAAAAGGTGGTGATCAAACTCTAATCTCACATAATATATACCTAGGCTGGATGTTGTGGAATGCTCCTATTAACTGGAGCGAGATAGGTGGTATCGTTTGCAGGCTCTTCAGGTAATTGGGGGAGATGGCTTCTCACTGGTTTACAGGTATCTCAGCCTAATAGGAATGTGGGGACATGGCAATAAAAATCACAGCTTTCCATAAAGAAACTGTTACAGTTCCTGCTGGAAATTCATTTTCTCCCCCAAAATAAAAGAGCAGACACTTGGCAAAGAAATATCAGCATATTTAAAAGTACTGCAATCCACCCCTGGAGGGCTACTTGGAGTCCAAAAGAGGAAGGTCAGAGAGGGAGACAGAGGGGGAGAGAGGTCTATACACAAAGACTTGGCTGGCTATCTCAAATCATTAAGAGAAAGGAGGCTCTGCAGCTCTCAGCAATGTGCACCTCTTCCCTGAGCTCACCCCCCCCCTCAATTTCCCATTGACCCTTCTCCTCCTCATTGCTCTGAACCACTCTCCATGCCAGGTTGACCCTTACTTCTAGTCATCTCTTTTTTCCATTCCTTTGGGCCATTTCTTTTTCCAAGTTGACCCTTGGAAAAGTGCTTTAAATATATGGTGTGTGTGACTATTGGGACCAGGCACCGGCAATTCACCTGTCCTTTCAGATGGACTTTAACACACACACACACACACACACACACACACTCCTGTATTGGGAGATCTTTATGGACACCTATAATTTGAATGCATAAGCTGATTTGGATAACTGCCCAGCAATGAAATTAAAATAGAAAAGTTAAGAATACATCTCAAGTGTGCTTCTCACCATCAGCTTTAATTTGTTGGTGCATCCACTGTAGAACTGGATGGCTTTATTCAATTTCCAATATTTAGACCATCTCTCTTCACAACTAATTGGGTATTACTTACCTGCAAAATGAGATCTTTAAATCATATACACCTCTGTCCAGTGCCTTAATGACTGCTCTTTTTATGCCCAAGCATGTGTGGGTTCTAACAACCATAAGGATTTGTTTTAATGGAGGCAATATCAACCTGGACTGGTTTTTAAGCCAACGCTGATTGATTTAACACGTTTGATGTATTATAAATCACACAGGAATAAAAATCACAGTGAAAATTCCATTAAACTTCTGAGGCAAAAAGGATTCATAAATAAAACAGAATGAAATGCCAAGACAGCTGTGATATGCTGTTTCTTTATCTTTTAAAACTTAGATTTAAGTTTGTTGCCAGGATCAGTTTAACAAGTTAAAAGAAATAGTGAGGAATAAACACACTTTCTTACAGTTTAATTCATGTCCCCAGATTTTTGATTTTTTTTTAAAAAAAGAACAACAGCAAAAACACCCTTTTGGGTCTGGAGTTTTGCTGTATGCTTTTGAGATGCGATCTAAGCTTCATGATTAGGTTTAATTTATTTTTTTAATGTAAATCACTTTGAGTTACCTTTGTAAGAAAAAGCAGCTAACAAAATAAGTAATAATACAATAATTATTGCTAACTCAGTTAATATGCAAGCAGAAGGTAATTTCTTTCAAATGAAATTGTTGCTGTTTAATTATTGATTTTGCCCTTATACATAGCTTTCCCAGTTTTCAAATAAGAATGAATTTCTCTCCCACTATTCCCAGTGAACAGGAAGGGGGTGGGGAGAGAAAGCACTATAGAGATGGGAGAAACTGTCAGCTTTGGTTTCTTTCCATTTCTCCACACTTCCATGTAAAATTGCAAAAAAAAAATCAGAAAAAGAGCAGTCCTCCTGAAAATTCATCAACGTTTAATATGAATTTCTCGTGTACATATTTGCATATAATTTTTGCCTAATGAACATATTTTTAAAAAGCAACACATTTTGTATGTAATTTCTTTTCACTAAATTATTCCTTTGTAATGTACACTTTATCCCAATAAGTCCATTTTTGCATATACTGGATGGAGAACTGCATTGCAAAATTCAGAGAATTGCAGATTTAAGAGAATGTTTGTGTATTGTTTCAGAAAGTGTGAATTGCATGTGCCCGCCTCAAAATACTCTCCTCTCCCTAAAGGATTGCAAGAGTGCTGCCCCTTTTTTTGCTTTCTACCTGCTGGTCGGAGCCTGCAGGGCACTGAATGCATCAGTTCAACTGTGTTTGGTTCCCCGTGACCCTGCTGTCTTTAGAATTGAAGCCTTAACTGTATTGTCTGCTAGGGTTTGAAAAAAGTTTCCTCTGAAGAGAGATTGATTGCCAAACCACTCTGGGAACTGAAGCTCGGGGAAGCGAGTAGGGTTCTCCTAACAACTCTCAGCACACATAGCAAACCACAGCTCCCAGGATAACTGTTTAAAATGGTGCAATACTGATTGAAATGTATAGTGCAAATAAGGTTTAATGGGGTGAAAGCTCTCTACAAGTGATCAGTTCAGACCTGTGGTAAGAACCAGGCGGGCAGGTAAGCCCCACCCCACCTAACTGACCATGTGACATGGCACACCCATTTGAATGACAATGCCTATCCACTTTGGGGACCCCAGCCCTCTCAAATATTTTTATTGTGGAGGGCGAAGACCTCTCGGCCCCTAGGAGTTGGCTTCTATAGTAAGAAACATCTGTTCCTTCTCTTGCAGCACACTGGGAGGGAAAGAGCGAGAAAGGATGGCGGGGGGGGGGGGGGGAGCAGAGAGTAAGAGTAAAAGAGACAGCAATAAGAGAAAGAGAGAAAAGGGTTCCCCCTTAAGGGTTCCCCACTGTCTACTTCTTCATTTAACTCCATGCAACATCAGCTGCAGGCCCATGCATGACCCACATCCAGCCCTTGACATATTACCACCTGCAATAAAAGAAATTTACTCAGCCCTTCCCTAAGCCATCTAGAATTCCCACTCAACAGAAACTTGACAGTAGATCTTTTATTTCCTAACTCAACACTCAGCCACTATGGCTGAATTTGGCCATAATAGCATAAGAATATGCCTTATACCATGCCAGACCATTGTTCTATCTAGCACAGTATGATCTGCAGTGACTGGCAGCATCTCTCCAGGGTTTCAGGCCATAATTCACATTCCCACATCATCACACACACACACCCATTACATATAACATATATCCCCAAACTCTCCCAGCTTTGTAGTTGAATACAATGCAGCTTGATGCATTGAATCAAATAAGTTTTCATTAAGATAAAAGGCAAAATCGATATCTTTCTGAAATTGATGCTAACTTTTCTCTCCTCCTCATTCACTATTTCTTTTTTTCTTTTCTTTTAAAAATGTTCAATAAATTCACAATATACTCAGACCGCTTCATTACACTTTAACCTCTTAAAATAAGGCATAAGAGCCTCATACTGGGTTCATTGGTACCATTTAGATATGACTGGGCATATTTTATGGCTTAATTAATCCACACCTTGGGTGTACTGGCAGGCAAAAGGCTGCAATCCAACTATCCGGCTAACTGGTCTCTGTGTATTAATGGAGTCCTAAAACATACTCTGGAGTGTTTTAATGGCCTTAATGCTATTGTAATAGGGCTATTAAACTGAACATTTTATTTTATACTAGTGACCAAATATCTTTAAATAATTTGATTTTTAACCAGTCTTTTCAATATTGAAAGCAATTTAAAGAGGCATGGATGGACACCATTTGATGATGCCAAGCCATTTAAAGGTTCAGGATCCTTGTGTGCTATCCATCCCGCAATCCTCATGACCATGCACAACCAGGAACTGTTCATCATAGGATTATGTGGGATTCTTCATGTTTCACGAATCTGTCTCATAAATTTATGTTAGTATTTGCAAGAAGGTTTGTGTGTGTGTGTTTTTTAACTCAGTGCAGTTTAGTGTAGCATATATGCTGATTTCCTATTGTCAACAATGCCCGAAGCAGCTCAGAAAATATATACCAAAACATGACATCATTAAAAAAAGAGCAAACCGGAATTAATCAAAGACAATGGGTCAAATTCAATATTAAAATGGAATGATGTGAGCCGGATCATAAATTGTAACAGAAAAATAAATAAGTCCCTACCATACACTGATTATCCATTGGTTGTTCCAGGTGCATATCACTGTCATTAGCATGGCCCACAGCAACTTAAAAACAAAACTCAAAAGTCTGTTTCACTTCCAATTGATAGTTAAAAAGCAGAATAGCCAGAAATCATTCTATCATATATATTTCAATGATTTTTATCTGCATTCCACTCCCAAAGAGACTGTCCCAAAGGGTTGACCTCGCCTTCAGGGTCAACCAACCACCTGCATCAGGCTGGGGTGAAATTTAAAGAGGTCTCCAAGGCATCAAGTAGTGACTGGTGCCCATTAAAACTGGTAGGGCAGCAGCAGGAAGCTCAGCTGTCGATGGGGCTAAAGCCAATGACAGGCAGAGCCAACTGATTCTTATTTTGTCTCCCTCTTCCCTCCTGCTGAGTTCTACAAGACAACACTGAGATTTAGAAGGAGCAGTCTGAAAGTTTGTTAAGTAGGAAAGCATGCAAATGAGGAACTGGTTGAAGTCAGCTGGTGGAGTAGTGTCCCAATTGCCCTGATAGACCAGCCTCCTCTGTGGCCAGGTATTCCAAATGTTTCATGAGGATCAGTCTTCTCTTTACCCATAACTGCATATTGCAATGCAGACAGCTTTCTCTTAATACAGAAAAATTGTATTGTCTGAAGGGACAGAGGGATGGTTCCTGCTGAACCTCTATTGGTAGGGAGTTTCACTGGTTAGGTCCCAAGTGACAGCCTACCAAAGCATAGGGAATTAAGGGGATTGACTAAAAATTTCCCATCCCATATTTTGATACCATATTGGCCCAACTATAAACTGCACCTGCAAATAAGCCACACCTTTAAAATTCAAGGCTCATTTGTGGATGTGGCTCACCTCCCGGCACTACCGCCCTGAACAGGGGGTGGGGGCTGGCCGGCGCACATCACCCTGTTCCACATCGGTGCCGGCACTCGGCTCCAAGTGTGCTGCATGCCTGCCTCCTGGCACTACCACGCTGGGGGTGGCCAGCGCTTGGCACCCCGCTCCCCAAGCCAGTGCTGGTGCTCGGCTCCAAATATAAGCTGCACTTTAACTTTCACATGGGGGGGGGGGAGTGTGGCTTATATTCGGGCCAATCCAGTATTTTTTTCCCTGGGCCCCACTCCCATTTGGAGTGTCTGGCACTGGGCTGAATTCCACTGAATATGCAGGCGGTGTATGTTTTCGCAGCATCATAAACACAACCTAGAATAGTTCACACAATGTAGAATTAAATGCACAGAGAGGGGGGAAATCCTGGCACTGTTCCCAATCACCATATATACATTGAAACACATGTGCAGAACCTGCCTCCATGCAACATGTATGGAGTTTGGTTCAGATGAATGCATGGAGGCTGAGTGCAGGGACATCAAGCATTATTATCTCATCCCACCCCCCACCCCTCTCTGACACACAAACACAGGCACAATTTTATGACCAAGTTAAATCCTTGAAGAGCGCACTTAAAAACTGAACCACTGACAAACTTTTAATTATAGCTGTTCAACTCACATCCTAATTAAAAAATCCAAAATACTCACATTCAATCAGAAGTCTATTGCATGTATTCCATTGCACTGGTGATTATTTCATAACTGCTCCCAAACTCTAAAGTGAACTAAACTGGGAAGGAAACATGTTCCTACAGTCTTAAAGTTGAAGTTAAAGGGTGTGTGCCTTTGGCAGTGCTTCCAATCAACTCGTTCATCTATATAGAAAGTTAGAAAGCAAAAAGTGGAGGCAATGCTCTAGGCATTTTACACAGAAACATAGGTGTTGCTGCTGCTGCTGCAGACACTTAGTCACTTTATCACATGTTTTTTAAAAATGAACCTTTTATTAATAAAATGTTTGTTTGGATGAAATTGAAATGAACTACTTTGTTTTGTAAAATGGTGAACTTGAACTATTTTGGCATGGTGGAAATATTAGGAGCTTAACACTTACTTGTCTATTAACACAGAATTCTGTTTAAACTCAACGGGGAAAAATACTACATATGAATGTTAAATGTCACCTCTGCTTTCCTGGCAGGAATAGAAAGGATTTGAGTCTGGTTTTTTTCCCTTTCTTTCTCACTCTCTCTCTCCTCCTTCTGTGAAAATACAGTCCTATTCAAGCTGCAAAATGAAATATGAGTGCTAAACTCTTTGCCAGGGCTGGGAATCTGTATGGTATAAGCACGTCCAACTAAATGCTCCATAAGCCGACAAGTGGCACTTTTCAGCACTCGAGGCTCCGACTTATTTTCATAACTCCTAGGGCTGTTGTTGCACTTCAAAACTGAAACTGCAAAATTAAACACACACTGGGTATTTCCAAGAAACTGGGCAGTTGTTCATTCCAAGCTGCATTCCAGATTTTTAAAAAGTACATTTATTCAGAGGTGCAGTGCAGCAGCAAAGCAGGGATAGGAGACTATGCCTGTCTCTTGAAATATAAACTATAAAGTTTCTCTTCCCTTGAAAAGAACACCAATAATAAGCCCCTCTCTGTATACTCACATACCTGCATTTAAAAATTTGTGTATTTTATATTACTGGTTTCATATTTAAACGATTTGGCTCATTTAATTCATTGGGGGGGAAACATGCTTGTGCTGTTTCTGTGGCTGCTGTGAGCTTTTGGCTATTTTTTTAATGTTTGACATGCTATTGAAATGAAATATTATTGAAATAGTTCATGAAATTCTTAAGCTGTTAATTTGATATGTCTCATGGGGCATGTGTATATGTGTGTTTTAAAGGTGGCATACTTTAAATCAGTAGGACTTCTATTTCTGGATTAGGAGGAATGAAAAAAGTTAATCTCCAGTCCACAACAGAATTGTTGAAGACAAGTTTGGATGTGAAAAGTGGCCAGATACCCTGCTGTACGCAGCACAGGACTCTACTAGAAGGGGTCTTTTATTTGAAGGGCTGTCCAGTCCAAATCCAGTTTAAAGATAGAGGAACATTAGAAGAGAAAACACGGGCTATGAAGCTGCTCATCACTGGATAGTGCTGGAGAGGAGATGGTAGTCGTGGTCATGTTGGCACCAGTGACATGGGAAAATGTAGTTACGAGCTCATGGAAGTTAAATTAAGGTAGCTAAGTAAGGTAAAGGTAAAGGTACCCCTGCCCGTACGGGCCAGTCTTGACAGACTCTAGGGTTGTGCGCCCATCTCACTTAAGAGGCCGGGGGCCAGCGCTGTCCGGAGACACATCCGGGTCACATGGCCAGCGTGACATCGCTGCTCTGGCGAGCCAGAGCCGCACACGGAAACGCCGTTTACCTTCCCGCTAGTAAGCGGTCCCTATTTATCTACTTGCACTTGGGAGTGCTTTCGAACTGCTAGGTTGGCAGGCGCTGGGACCGAGCAACGGGAGCGCACCCTGCCGCGGGGATTCGAACCGCCGACCTTTCGATCGGCAAGCCCTAGGCGCTGAGGCTTTTACCCACAGCACCACCCGCGTCCCTCGAGGTAGCTAAGTAGTATGCTGAAATGCAAAACTTCCAAACTCATTCTAGTGAAAGCTGGGCCTGTACAAAAGGGATGTGCTCCACTTGAAGTGGGATGGAATCAGACTGCTGGTGCTTAAAATAAAAATGTGGAAGAACATCTTTTTAAACTGATTGAAGAGGAAAAGAACATATAGGGCCATGGGAGCTGAGGAGGCTCCTGTTCAGAAGTTCAGAGGTAGTATTGTTCTGTACATCAAACAAAGCATTAAGTCCAGTAAACTAGAAATCCTGAAAGGGGCAGACTTCTCCACAGAATAATTGTGGGTGTTGATACATGGCATCAAATTAGTACTGGGGTCATGTTCCTGTCTCCCCATCTCAAGGGAGAACTTGAGATGAAGGATGAAAGTAAGGAAGCCTCCAAAAGAGAAGACACTGTAGCAATGGGTGCTTTGAACTGGCGATTTATGTGTTCTAGACATGAGAAAGAGGTTTAAAATTTCTGGACACCCTAAATGACTGTAATCTTGAACAATTATTGTTGGAACTGACTAGAGGGGCAGCAACCCAGAACCTAATATTGAATGGGGCCCAGGACATAGTGCAAGATGTAAGTGTTGTTGAGGCAGATTGGAACAGTGATCATAGTGTTATTAAATCAATTATACTTGAAAATGGCCAGTTGCCAAGAAAATCCCACACAGTGACATTTGATTTAAAAATAGGAAACTTCCCACAAATGAGGATATTGTTTAAAAGGAAGTTGAAAGGCAAAGTTCAGAGGGTCAAATCACTCTGAAACGTTTGGGATTTGTTTAAAAACACAATATTAGAAACTCAACTGGAGTGTAAACCGCAGATCAGCAAAGGTACAATGAGGGCTAAGAGGACACCAGCGTGGTAAACAAGAAGTCAAATAAGCTATTAGAGTCAAGAAGGCCTCATTCAAAAAACTGAAGCTTTGTCCAAATGATCTAGCTCAGGAGTCTCTCCCAGATTGACTTGGAGATACGTACTTGGGATTTCTGCATGCAAAACAGATGCTCAACCACTGAACTGTGGCCCTTCCCTTTATATATCCAGATTATAACTTGATCACCTACAAGTCATGAACTGTTCATTTCAGTGGACTTTGTACCTTTATACTGGTGAGTTCTGCTTTGTTTGAAACCAGTAGAGAAACCCGTATTAAGCAGAAGAGCTCTGCACATCGACAAGCAACACTGAAGTGGTCCTGAAGAAGATATATAAAGTAGTGAAATTTACAGTCAGTTGACTCGGCAGGCAGATCTTGGCATAATAGTCTATTCAGGTATGAGGCAAGTACTGTGACACCCAATTCCTACCCTGGGTTAGAATTTAGAATTGAGGAGAACTCAATTCTATCTTATCAACCTACCATCCCATCTTCCTGCTTGCCTCAAATTGCTCCCCAACCTGCCTGCCTGCCTGCTTGCCATCTAGCTGCAGCTCCAGTCTCAGGACTGAGGTCACTCATTTTTTCTTTCTCTCCTTTCACCTGCTGCTGTTAGAACAGTGAGTTAGGCATTGGAGGGAAGGCAAAAGGAGACCTTGTTCCTCCCAGCAAGGTAAACAGGTGGCCAGATTTAAGAGATTTGGAAGGTCCTAAGAGCTGGAAGAATGACTGTGCTCCATTGTACCCCTGATGGAGGTCATGTTGGGTTTAACTGAACTGGAAATGTCTTGGGATTAGCCGAGATTGTTTTGATTTGGGACAGGGGATTCTGTGCTTTTTCTAAGCCAATCAGAGGAGATTAACTTAAATGACGGTATCTAAGCAATGGCTACATGGCCGTTTATCATCAATGCTTTAGTGGCATCCAGCAATGTGGATCCTGAATTGAGGGAAAGTTGGACTAGATTCCTTGATCTTATTGTTGCAGACTAAATGCAGACATTGTTGCTGGTTGAAGTAGTTGCTGTTTCTCATTCACATCTTTTTGGATGATTTCCTATATGCAATTTGGAAGCAGGTGGTTAGAAAGAAGTGTTTAAAAACATGAGGCTCGAGGGCCTCAGCTTACAATTAAAGCTCTGCAGCAGATACAGCTGTTAAACTGTGGAAAGGGGTGATGGGAACTACTTAACAGAAGGCAGGAGATTGTTCCTTTTGTTTCTAGTGTGACTGTGTACAGACTTCCATCAAGCTAATGAGAAGGACACGAGGAGGGCCCATCTGGATTAGCTTAAAAGTCTGTCTAGCTCAGCTTCATATTTCCCATAGTGGCCAGTCAGATGTTCCCAAGATGTCTGCTGGCAGGGCTTGGAGCCAACAATCCTCCCCTACTTGGTGAAGAGAAACTTCTTTTCAGATGCATGCTGCTCTTGAATGTGGAGGCTTCATTTTGCTAGCATGGCTGATAATATGTCTCTCCCCTGGCTCAGCCAGTGTGGTGTAGTGGTTAAGAGCGGTGGACTCGTGATCTGGTGAACAGGGTTTGCTTCCCTGCTCCTCCACATGCAGCTGCTGGGCGACCTTGGGCTAGTCACACTTCTTTGAAGTCTCTCAGCCCCACTCACTTCACAGAGTGTTTGTTGTGGGGAAGGAAGGGAAAGGAGAATGTTAGCCACTTTGAGACTCCTTCGGGTAGTGATAAAGTGGAATATCAAATCCAAACTCCTCCTCCTCCTCCTCACTGATTGCACTAACAGGCTGACATGGAGACGTGTGTCCACGGCATGCAGGGAATCCCTCAAACAGTGCAAGCTCCAAGGATACAGACACCAGAGGCCCTAGTTCAGCATTCCCTGATTCAAGGGCCCCTCTCATCTCATGAGCTGTAGCTCAGGTCTGATCTGGTCATGATACTGGGGACTGGAGTGCTTCTAGCATTTCTTCTTCTGGTGCTGCAGATCTAACAGATCTGGTCAGGCCCTGCCTATTAGACTTACACCCTGCCTGCTGCTCAGGACCAAGATCCTACTGCTACATATGGGTTTGGCTCTCTTTCCAAAGGGAGATCTTCCATCTGTTTCTGTCCCAGCTAGGGATGGGGGAGAGATTCAATTCAGTTCATATTTAAGGGTGAATTACCTAATTGGCACATTCTGAAACAATGCACAAACTGGAGCGCAGCCATCCTTTGAAATTCACACTTCTCCAGATTTTGCAATGCAGTGCTCCAACCTAATATCAGGGGGGGGGGGGGAGAGATATATAGAAAATATATAGAAATATATATATGTTTTTATTCAGAAAATGTGTATACCTGTATTAGGCAAAATTGCATTCTAATGTGCATATTAGGAGGAATTCACACTAAAATGCTGGTTAATCTTCATGAGGGATTTTAAACAACAGCAACAGCAACAGCAACAAAATCGTGAAATGAAGGGGAAATGTGGAGCACTGAACTTGCATGGGAAAATGAGAAGCTGAGAAGAACCAAAAGTGACAGATTCAACCATCCCTAGCCCCCGCATGTCTCTCTGTAACTCTAGATCCTTTTATGTAAGGTGGTGTGGCTAACCCAATTAGCCTTAAAAAAGCTTTCCCCATTGCCTTAAGTATGGGGTGGGGGAGTGGAAACACTACTCAATGGCCTCATGGGCTCTCCCATTTATACCTTCCCAGCACCACCAGCTATGTGTTTTGTTTCCTTATTCATTTATTTAACACCAAGCCTGAAGGAACAACTCTGTGTAAATCAAAAGTCACGTGAATATCGCTTGGCCCTCCAGATAAAAGAACTGTTTTATTCCCCACCTGTGAACTTGATTTCATTTAAGCCCCATTTGCTGCCTGGTTTTCATCTTTTCTCTCACATTCGCATTTCAGCTAGGCCTCTCCCAGGCATACCTGCTCAACTTTTTTCGGACCTCATTTGAATGGGGGAAGGGAACATGCAGGCACCAGGGAGGACCCCTGTAGGTGGGTGGGTGCCCTTCATTGCCCTGTTGGTAACCCGTGAATTATATCTGTGAGGACTAGAAAAGGAGCAGTATCTCTGAGTGTTTTGCCTAGCATTGCTGTTATATAAAGGCATGTGCTGGTAGGGAGGAAATGGAGCTCTGCCACACACTTGACTGAGAATGCATCCCTTCCCATGTCAGTCTGCATTATGAAATCTTGCTTGTGTTGATTCCAAGCAGAGGTAAACATCTCTTACTCTGAAATTTGTTGCAAGAGTGGATGTGGTTGGATTAGATTCAGACAGCAGAGATCTGTCTCCCAAGGGGGATTCATAATTAACATACCATACCGTCTTTTACACAGAGGCGGTCATTAAAGCGGCGGTAGTGGGTACCTTCGTCTATCAGGAAGATAATGCAGTAGGGAATATCATGCTTGAAAAGCCTTAAAAGAATGCTACACCTACACAAAATTGTGCCAATTTGTGGAGATGGAGGAAATTTACCTGTAAAGGAGGGGGAAAACTGACGCATTATTTTGTAGCTACAAGGCTCGGGTGTTACTAGGCAAGCTTTAAAAGACTGGATTCATCCTGTCTCCTTGGCAGAAATTGTGATCATTGGGAGCAGGCATGGCACAATATATTTTTGTATCTGAGGCAAAATGTCCCAAGGCTGCCCCTGTGATGCGGGCGGCATGAATTTTTGCAATGCAAAGCCTTTGTAAACCTTCACTGCCAGGTAGCAAGCTCTGTAAGAGCATCCAGAACACTCCACTCTCACCAAGGTATGACACTGTCCAGCACCTAAGTGGAGCAATGGAATGCCTCTCACTTGAAAGGTTTTGGTGATAGGGGTGTTCTGGAGAGCTTTGGTGATGACCAGCAGGAAAGCTGACTTCTCTGGCAGTGACAGAAACAGTGGGGGCAAGCAGGGCACCACCTTTTGTGTTTCCACTGCCTGGGATGGCTGCTTCACCCTCCCTCATCTGTGGGCTAGCTTTGATTGGGAGGGTATGTTGTAGCAGCTCAGGGAATGGAAAATATACACTTCTGAAAAATAAGTTTTGAAGAATACATGTTGCTTGGAGGCTATGCATACTGATCAGAGAATGTGTATGTTGCCCAGGGAATATACAAAATAACAATTGAGATATGCACATTACCCACAGCCTGTTGGGGATTTTGCATAATGGCCAGAGAGTGCACAAAATTCAGTCGATATATGTATATTTTCCCAAAACCTCTTGATTATGTGTAATCACTGGAGAGTGTACAAAATTAGTCAATATATGCACATTTCCCATATATTGACCAGGAAATGTGCAGAATTCCCTCTTCCTGGAAGCTTTATGTGCACATTCTCCATGATGTCCAGTGAATGCGGTACAATAGCTGCTTGTTTTGCACATTAACAACTTAACCAGGGCTCCCCCCGCCCCGCTTAACCAGGGCTCCACACACCAGAACTCACCTCAAATCCATTCTGGAACCTCTCAGGTAGGCACCATTGCCATTATAAGAGAAGAAGGGATGTGTTCACTTTGAGTTCCAGTACCTTTTTCTAGAAGGGACGCGGGTGGCGCTGTGGGTAAAAGCCTCAGCGCCTAGGGCTTGCCAATCGAAAGGTCAGCGGTTCGAATCCCCGCGGCGGGGTGTGCTCCCGTTGCTCGGTCCCAGCGCCTGCCAACCTAGCAGTTCGAAAGCACCCCCAGGTGCAAGTAGATAAATAGGGACCGCTTACGAGCAGGAAGGTAAACGGCGTTTCTGTGTGCTGCACTGGCTCGCCAGATGCAGCTTTGTCACGCTGGCCACGTGACCCAAAAGTGTCTCCGGACAGCGCTGGCCCCTGGCCTCTTAAGTGAGATGGGCGCACAACCCCAGAGTCTGTCAAGACTGGCCCGTACGGGCAGGGGTACCTTTACCTTTACCTCTTTTTCTAGAAAACATAGCACAGCCCTTAACATATACATACAAACTACTGCAAATGTCCTTAAAATACATTTGCATATTTGTGATTTTCTTGACACTGAAATATCTGAAATGTCCCCTGCTAGCATGTCAGGTTCATTTCCCAAATAGATGACTGTGTGAAAGAAGATCGAAATAAAAACAAGCAATGTCCAAAGCAATATGAGAATGGGGTCCTCGCTGCTTTCCTTCCTTCCTTCCTTCCTTCCTTCCTTCCTTCCTTCCTTCCTTCCTTCCTTCCTTCCTTTCTTTTATAGTGACAGATTACCTTGTCACGATGTTTGGGTTGTTAAACCTAGATAAAACGTGGCCCTGTCTGCCAATGACGTTAAGGAGACAACTAAATCCCATTTCCCTTTTCTAAAGTTCACCTTTTTGCAGGTGCTGTTTTTAAGTGTGTCTGATATGATCCAGAGTTTTCAAAAGGCCAGCAAGGTGAGCAGGGAACTGTCAAGCATCTGGCATCTTAAAACACCTGATCCCCGCTTTTACTTTGAGTTCAATTTCCTGTAAAAATGCTAAGAAAAGTGTGAGACCTTCCAAAGCCAGAGCTATACAAGTCCTTGTCGTCTCTTAATACTATCACCAACCTTTCTCTCTTGGAGTTGAAGCATAACCTTGCTTTTATATATGCTTTTTCTCAGAGATGTGCAAGAGTCTATTATGTATTTTCCTTATTTCTAAATATATACATACTCCGCCTTTTGAGGAACTTGTCTACAAGGCAGCTCACAACCTCCAATAAAAACGAACTCTGTCCAATGGTAAAATATAAACAATTGCAAAATACAATACAGCTAAACATTACACCAGCAAAAAAAGACTGTAAAATGTAACACAGATAATAAACACCTTTAAGACACAAGAAGCAACATGAATTAAAAACTGCAGGAATAAAGTAGGCAGATTTGCGATGGCGTGGGAGAAAATAAAAGTTTTCAACAAACAGTGAAAACATAGCAATGTTGGGGTTTGCTTCACTTCTAAGGGAAGAGGATTCCATAGAGCTGGTGCCACAACACTAAAAGCATGTGCTTGAATCACAGCATGATTTACAACAGCGGCATGTGACATGATTATCAGATCTCTATCCATAGATCAAAATGACTAGGGTGAGATGTACAGGGAATGGAGGTTTCTCAGTTACTCTAGATTCCAACTCTTTGGTTGCTTACACATGAGACATTGCAGATAAGTGTACTAATGAACGTGAACATGAAAAATAGTTGTACTTTCAACACAGGAAATACAATCATTTCCTCATCAATAGACTGAAGATATTACTGTCCTCAACACACATAGCATACTTCTGGCAACACTTCAGCAAATCTTTTGGGCCATTTGGATTGCCTATAGAAAGAATGAGGAAACAGTGAATTTCCATATATTACAGTACAAAACCACATCTCCCACATTCTCCAACCATTGGAACTGATGGTAGCTAGAGTCCAACAATATCAGGAGAACCACCAGTTCCCCTTCACTGAGCTACATAGACATGTATGCTTACGCCATATACTGGATAATGGTCATCTATAATTATATTCTTTATTCCACTACTTTATGTGCCACCATCTTCCCGTCTTTCTCATTTTATTGTTGTTTTTGGGCAAGCATTATAAAAACTGGGAGGGGGAACCCAATCAAAAAGATGCGTTAAAAGTGTGCAATGGAACATATGAAAAGGACGTATTCCATATGCTCAATGTCCAGCTTCCACAGCACAAAACACATCTCTGGGTTTGTAGGGTACAGATCATCACATGAAGGGTCCCTACAGGCATTTCGATATAGATGCCCTAGCTTCTATAGAGACAGGTCCTTGAACACATGGAATATGAAGCAGGTTAAACTTTTCCAACACGTGCATTTGTTTATTAATAAGAATAGTCATATGGCTTCACAGTTGTTTCACACAAACATGTTCTTTTTGTGTCAGAATGCAACATCAAATATGAGTGGATGACCCATCACATGTGTACTTTTTAAGCACTGAGAATGATATCACTTTAAACACGTTGCTGCCCCCCAGCCCTCACCAAGGATTCAAATCGAGCATCAGCCATCAAATGATGCATATGTATGGGTGAAACAACTATATATATCACAAGCTGCTGACACCCAGAACTGTTACTATTTTTGAGTTCTGTCTTAATTTCATATTTCATATTAATTTCACATTTAAGTCTTAATTTCATATTGAAGTCATCATGCAGTGGATTTGCATGTATGAACCAGGTTGTGGAGAATTAGCAAAAATGCAAGAGATTTCTTAGAATGAGTTGTATATCTCTCCAGTTTGAGAATTCTAGACCAATTAGTCAGTTTAAAAAAAAATAGAGATACTGTAAATATTCTTCATTATGAAAACCACAGCCTAATCTCTGCATGGTTTATTTTTGGGGTAATTTAATCTTTCCGAATTTTGCCAAGCTGAAATATTATAAATGTTAACCAACAGTTTTCAGAGATCAAAGCAATCAATTTGAATAATTTATTTACATGTAGCATTGAGAAAGAAGTTTCATTATCATAAATCTAGGGTTTAAATATCCTAAAATAATTGCACCTCTGGAGAATTAAGCATAACTCTCTCTGCCTTGACCTATTTTTTCTACCCAGGGGTGAATAACCCATTGACCTCTTAGTTTACATTATCATCTCTGTTCCACAATATCTGTTCATCACAGGCACATTTCTAATCTCATTCAGTATTTATTTATTTATTTTAGCATACTTTATTTGTCATTAGGTACCAGTTTTGCTGCTGAAGTAGAGTTGTTTTGATTCCTCATCTGATTCAGCAGTAGTCCTCTGGCAGCAAACATGCCAGGGTTTATGAAGTTTGGGCATGCTTTCACCCATGTCATGCAAGGCTATTTCCAACAATGAAGATAAATATTCTCTTCACCTTATTTAGATAAGGTAAACTAAACTCTTTCTCATCATGATAACTTGCATTATATCTCCTACTCACCCTCCTTTTTTTTGCAAGTTTATTTCCCTCTAATTGTAAAAAGAAAACCCTGCAAATATTGGCCGGCTCAAGTTTGAACACCATTTTGCATAGTTTGTGGCAATTTTTGGAAGGCCCCTTAAACTCTACTCTGAATTCAGTCACATTGAATTCAGTTGGGTTTATTCTCAGGAGGGTGATTATTGTACTACAGCTTTAATATATTCTTATGGAATTTAGGTCTGCTTAGAGTGATCCAGAGGATAACCCTCTATTTGAAGGTGCCCTCTATTTGAAGGGCTGTCTGTCCAGGTCCGATTTTGAGATAAAGAACTGCACACCAGAAGACAAGTCAAGGTCTTCAAGTTGCCCATCAGTGGTTAGCAGACTGAGCAGTTGCAAAGACCACCAGGTCATATTCTCCACTCCTATAAAGATACCCCTGCCCGTACGGGCCAGTCTTGACAGACTCTAGGGTTGTGCGCCCATCTCACTTAAGAGGCCGGGGGCCAGCGCTGTCCGGAGACACTTCCGGGTCACGTGGCCAGCGTGACAAAGCTGCATCTGGCGAGCCAGCGCAGCACACGGAAACGCCGTTTACCTTCCCGCCAGTAAGCGGTCCCTATTTATCTACTTGCACCCGGGGGTGCTTTCAAACTGCTAGGTTGGCAGGCGCTGGGACTGAACGACGGGAGCGCACCCCGCCGCGGGGATTCGAACCGCTGACCTTTCGATCGGCAAGCCCTAGGCGCTGAGGCTTTTACCCACAGCGCCACCCGCGTCAGTGGTTAGCAGACTGAGCAGTTGCAAAGACCACCAGGTCATATTCTCCACTCCTATAGTAAGGTGCAATGAAAAGTACAGTTATGTTATGTGCACCAATACATGTAAAGTACTGTATACATTTTTAATGCGAATCCACATTTTATTTAGTCCTCTTCTTCAGTGTTCATCCAGCTTTTCGAGTCAGGTTTTCCTCCACAATTCCCTTATTCTGAAGCAAAGCAGCTGTGTGGATTAGTAGCCTAACCCTCCATCTACCTGATTGATTGCATAAACCAAGGATGGGAAACTCATGATTGTCCAAATGTCATTAAATGAGCACACTAGCTATGCACTCTGATTGCTAGCTTTGTTGTCCTCTAGGTGAACATCTGGAGTGAGGAGAACTCTAGAAGACCAGAATTCTAAATCATGCAAGGTGCCTAGAGAAAAGGCCCCCTTCTTCAGAAGTTCTTTCACCAAACCAGTGAGTGTAACAGGTACTGGGAGGTGGAACTAGAACACTCATGCCCACTCCCCCTAATCATATGAAAAATTACAAGGCCTGAAAATGACTTGTGTGTGCAGACACACTGAATTTCATCTTCCCATAATAGACACTTGCTGTAAGCATGCACTGAAATGAAGCTCTGAGGTAGCATCGTAACATAATCTCTATAAATTATTTAAAATTCTTATCATAAATTTTAATTTAGTGCTGATCTGCTTGCTAATCTGAGGAGATGTTAAGTATCCTTTGCAAGGCATAGTGATGTATGAAGTCTGGCATTAGTGTCATTGAACATCTTTATCAGTGTTCCATGGTATTCTATCTTCATGAGTTGCAAGCAGGGCAGGCTAGCTATATAATCTTTCTAAACTCACAGAGTCCTAATTTCACAGAGGAGTAAAATTTATCCTAAGACATTTCCCTTGACATGGACCTAAGAAATTCAAGAATCGGTTTAAAAAAACCTATATTTATGAGCTATAATAAAAGTGAATAATCTCATATGAAAAGCTATCCTTGCATGGTAAAGACAGTCAGACAAACTAGGCTTGAGGTTGCATCAGGATTTTGCATTAGAAGATTCCATTTCTGCTTTGGTAACACTACATTTTGTTTTCTCTTGATGCATCATGAACCTCTACACTGGACTTGGGTCAATAACTCCTGAGAACTTTAAAGGAGCTCTACTCCATGAGCTACCTACTCCCATTAATTCCCTTCCTGTACTCAAAGAAGCTTCACCAACCCACTGCTTTTCTAAAACTTCATCCTAAGTGATTAGTCACCATATTTCCCCTAAAGTTTCCTTAACCTCATGGCCTCCAAACTGTTTATACTGCAACTCTCATCATCCTTGACTGTTGGCTATGCTGGTGAGGGATTATGGGATTTGTATTCCAAAACACCTGGAGGACCCCAGGATGGAGAAGTCTGTTCTATTACAAAGTTCATTTTCCTGTTAGACATTGTTAGAGAAAAGCAAATACAGCACATTCCTTCTCACAAACTTCTAGTTAATGCACCTGCTACTTTAAACCATGGGAGGGCACTGTTTGCCTAGCAGTCTAGCCAGCAATTACTTGTTGTTTTTGCTTTGTCGAAGTTAACCCCACCCCTAAAAGCTGAGCCATTTTGTTTGTTGTTCTCTCCAGGCAAGATGTCTGCTACGTTCTCTCCATCATCTCCACTCATTCTGTAAATAGTTCCTGCATGAATAAAGCTTTGGAACTGCTGGGATAAGACAATAAGCAGTAGGTGCAGAAAATTTGACAAGGAGTGGGCCTGTCTCACCTCAGCTGGATGGAAATTATTTAATATCGGGCCCACAGTACTGAATTCATGGCTCCTGGTGGATACAAACCACATCACCAAGCTATGGGGGGGCTACTAATAGTGATACCCCAAAATATCTCAGTGATCAGGCAATCCTTGATGTATCCTGGAGCCAAGTTGTGAAACCCATTGCAAATTAATATGAGAATATTGAATGTGGCTTTGTAGCATATTGGTAGCCAGTGCAAGCTTTGGAGCACCAAAGATATATGCTGGGAATAGTCTTTCCCCATCAAAATTTCAGTGTGAATTTACCCTAATAAACACAATTTCATGAATAGTTTTTACTAATATACACATTTTTTTTCAAACACTAGTCCCTGAATTATGTATGTTTGTGTATTATTTTCACTAATATATTCATTTCTTCCCATAATATATGCATTTTGTAAACATTGGTTAGAAAATTGCACTGTAAAATTCAGAGAAGTGTGAGTCTAAGGATGGCTGTATTTTGGTTCTTAGGTTGCTTTTGAAATTGAGAATTAGGTAGGTGTGCCTTAAGCGTCAGCTGAATAGAATTTATTTCTGTCCCTTATTGAATATCCCAACAGTTCCATCCAGCTTGGCCACTAGCTAGGGATGATGGGAATTGTAGTCCAAAAAAAGATCTGGAGGGCATCCTATTGGCTGTTTACCTCCATGTCCAGGATGCCCCTCACTATTGATCCTTTGAAACAATCTTTCCATGCTGGGCTGGAAGGTTGTATAGCCTTTTCTTCTGCTGTTTCCCACATCACATTTAAAATGTGATTCACTATTTTGAATGCAGCCGCCTAGAATGGTAGTAGAAAGAATATAATTACAGAAAAGAACTGCCCACTTTCAATATATCTTTCTCCATTTCTCTCTCTCTCTCTCTAATATAGGCCATGTTTCTAATAAATGGAGGTAGATTTAAGGGAGTCGTACTTCACCTGACAGGAAATAAAACCATAACAAGTGGTTTTAATTGCTAATGCACTTGTATTAACAGGGCAATTGGAGACAATTGTGCTATCAATAATTACTGAGATATGGTTAAGGAATAGAGCACAAGGTTGGCCGTTTCCAGCCAAATGGAGATCCAGTAATTGTCTGCTGTATCCAATTGTAAAGTATAATGTCTTCTGAAGGTTGAGGTTTATGAGAGTGGTTCATTATGTGCACCAAACAATGCTTTAGTTTGCTATTGTTTCTCCTCGAAGCAGATAGCAAGTGCTGTAGCTGAAATTGGGCTCTAGGGACCTAATGTCTACCAGTTGGTTAACCTTGTGACATTCCACTAAAAAGCACTAGCATCGTTTTTTTGAAATACATAATACATGAACTCCTCTGATTGTTTAGCATTGATCAGCACTTGAATAAATTGAGTCGCTGTCATATTAACATAAGCAGCAATGCTTTGGTGGAGATGGTGCTTAAAAAAAACAAACAAAAAAAACCCTCTCCTAGTAGTAGATCTAGTGGTTTAGGGCTTTCTTCTGAAACAGAAAGTCAATTTAGATGGCGGCAGGGTTACAAATCCCCTTGCAAAAGATGAGAAAATGCTGCAAAGCTCTATCCTTTTGATGGCACGCAACGTTCCATTTTACTTCCTAGATGAGGCTGCCAGTATGGATTTGTTTTCAGACTTCTTGTCTTCTGTGTTGTCAGATCTGTCTGTCTTTGCATTTTTCTCTCACTGCCGAAACCCAGGTAGGTTTCTCTAGTAAGGTAATTGGATGGTGTGTCAACAGGCAAACCAATATAATTTGCCTCCTTTAGTACTCGACAGGGGATGGCATTAAAGATTCCAGTCTTAACTCTGAAAAAAATGAAAATGCAAGCATGGTGAGGCTGTTGCCGTTGTTGTTTTTAAAGAAAATACCCACTGTTGTTTATTTCTTTTCATGCACAGAGAGAAAGAGGGGAGGAGGAAGCCACACAAGTAAAATCCTGTAAATCTCACTTCACAAACTGCCCAGCTTAATTGCACACAATTGGGTATATTTTTGCATCCTGTTCATAATACCAGGAATAATAACAGACTAGTAAGAGATGGCTGTCTCTGAACGTGTAGCTGCTACCAGTGCCAATTCATTTGGGATAAGAAAGTCATGACACCCTAGAAAGCATGTGCCCCAGGACCTATTGGCAAATCAAGCTCTGTCGAGGTTGTAAGTTCCTGTTTCAGTTGCACAATTCCTGAATGATGTGATTTCCCATCTTACCAGTGAATCCCAAAGCTGTCCAGCAGAGCAAGGGGCAGGTCTCAGCCAAGTTGCTGAATCACTAAGGAAGTAGTCTAGCCAAGGAGTCATACAATGATTTCATTGAATTATTATGCTTATTATTACCCCCCACTCCCCCCTACTAAGGTCCCAGGGCAGGCTGCAACAATTTAAAATACAAGATTAAAAACAGCTTAAAAGCTTACCATTACAAATCACAAATGGCCCCCGAAGCAGAAGCAAAATCTCATGGTTGGCACATTCCCACTAAATATGAGTTTATTTGGCAGCGTTAATGAATATTTGGTTTGCTTTGTGGAAGTGTGAACCTTGTGTATTCCACTATGGAATATATTTTCATAGAATCATAGCATCTTAGAGTTGGAAGGGACCCCAAGGGTCATCTAGTCCAGTGTTTCCCAACCTTGGGCCTCCAGCTGTTTTTGAACTACAATTCCCATCATCCCTAACCAATGGTCTTGCTAGCTAGGGATGATGGGAGTTGTAGTCCAAAAACAGCTGGAAGCCCAAGGTTGGGAAACACTGATCTAGTCCAACCCCCTGCAATTCAAGAATCTCATCTCAGCTAAAGTATCCATGACAGGTGGCAATCCAAGCACTGTTTTAAAACCTCCAAAGAAGGAAAGTCCACCAACTCTCCTGGGAGTCTTTAAGACTTGGGACCCAAGTACCTAAAAGGGTGGTTTCCCCAGTTCCATTCACACTGTGATTGGCAGGCCTGGTGCTGCCATTGGGAAGTGTCCAGTTGATGGGGACCTGTGACAGGACCTGTTAAGTGAAATGTCCTCACTAGTGAGGTGCATCTATCTCCCTGATAATTGACTTTCTGAAGAAATATAAAAACCAACCAACTGAGCTATCCAGGCTGATGTTGGGTATGCATTTTGTGGCTCTTTCTGACAACCCTGAGATCACTAACTGAGATACCGTGGGACCTCGAGCTACAAACGCCTCAGGTTACAAATGCTTCAGGTTGCAAACTGCTAACCTGGAAGAGTTACCTCAAGTTGAGAACTTTGCCCCAGGATGAGAACAGAAATCGTGTGCCGGCGGTGCAGCAGCAGCAAGAGGCCCCATTAGCGAAAGCACGCCTCTTGTTAAGAACAGTTTCAGGTTAAGAACGGACCTCTGGAATGAATTAAGTTCATTACTAGAGGTACCACTGTAATTGTTTTTAAGATGTTTTAACTACTTTTAGTTGTTGTTGTTTCTTAATGTTTTATCATTGCTATGTCTACCACACTGAGCTCCTTCAGGAGGAAAAAGCAGGGTATAAATTGAGTTAATGGCAACAATGACAATGCCAAATGCACTACTGTGCCCTCCTAATTATAATAAAGTCAGGTCTTTTGTTATCTAGAAAGTCATAGTCTAGTTCTGTTTATGCCACAGAAGTATAAAAAATTGACTCTCCAGTTTGCCAGCCTCCTCATCAGACCTCCTCCAGCTATAGAATAGAAGTTTTTCTCTCTAGAGAAGTACATCCCTCTCTTCCCTCAAGCAGCATTCTCAGACTCCCTGTTTAGCATCCAGATGCTTCATCTTCTCAGTTGCTCGGCCATCTGCCAACTGGGTGATCCAACTTCCCTCGCTTTTTTCTTATACTAGCCAAAAGCAGGAAACTGGGCTGAGAGAATACTTCATTAACACCTCAACATTGCTATTTTTGACTAGCTAGAAGAAACACACTCCCCCGCCCCGATGCCCTGTGTCTAACTCTTGACTTTCACCAAACTTTTCTTTTATATTATTGTTTATTATTATCACTATTCTGAATGTGCTCCAAGAACATTGTGACACATGATAATGGCAGCAATTGTTGCAATTCAGTCATTTTGACTTGTGATGAAAGGTTAAATTGTTTTGAACTCAGCGGCTTGAAGTGTGTGTGTGTGATTTGTTGCCCCCCCCAGCTGACTAAAAGGCTTCGATTCTGTAAATTTGTATCTCCCATCCCTTATGTTCTTTCTTTCATTTTATCTGATTTGTGTGGGATTGGACTCCTCTTGCTACTGTCCTTATGAAATGAACAACCCCTTTGCAATTGAAAAGTTCCCTACTATATAAGAGAGAGAGAGAGAGAGAGAGAGAGAGAGAGTTCTCTCCCCTTCTCTCTGTTTCTGATTTATCTTACTTTGAAGGACACATTTAGCTTAAATTGAGACCGTTGCAGTACCCAGCTAGGGCCCAATACATGCTTACACGTCAGACCAAAACTGGTTAATCACACTGTTTCCTCAGGAAATATTGGCAATTGCAGTTCTTTGTGGGAAAGAATGTGAATCTGTATGAACTGAGAGAAAGGATATAAATTGGTACAGTTACCAAACTGATTCCCAGGATTCTTTGGGGAAAACCATGATGACAACACAGGTATTAAACTGAACTAGTCATGTAGAAGGTTTTTTGTTTTTAAACTATGCTCCATTTGGAGCACATTATATTAATCCAAATGGGATGTAATTAAGGTGTGTGTCACTGTGGCCAAATCAGATACCCCAAGGAATAAACTTCAATTGGCCACAGACACCTGGACATCCAAGCTCAGGCCTGTGTCCAGAAGCACATTCTAACTGCAAACCTTTGTCTTCCGATGAAGTGTTAATCCCTATTCCCTGTTCTGTCTTCTGACTGACCAAAACCACCTCTGTCTGGTCTGGATTATGTTTCAATTTGTTCACCCTTGTCCAATCCATTACTGATGACAGACACCGATTTAGAACTGAGACAACTTCCTTGGATTTAGGTGAAAAGGAAAAATAGAGCTGGGTGTCATCAGCACAGAACCGATGACACAGAACTCTGGACAAGCTCTCCCAGTGGTTTAATATAAATGTTAAACAGCATGAGGGATAGAATAGAACCCTAAGGGACGTCACAAGCCAATGGCCAAGGTGCCAAACAGAAGTCCTACAGCATCACCTCCTGGGTTCGCTCCTCCAGGTAGGAACAGAACCATTGTAGAACAAGGCCTCCAAGTCCCTTCCCAGCAAGGTAGCCCAGAAGGATACCATGATTGATGGTATCCAAGCAGCTGAGAGGTCCAACTGAACTAGCAGGGGCACACTTCCCATGTCCAAATTAACCAGCAAATAAACAGATACATAGAAGATTGCATATAACTGCATAAAAGTTATGTGTGCATTTTTGGGGTAAAATTATAACACTTGTAAGTTGCTGCAGAGATACTGTACAGTGTAGGGCTTGATTCTTTCATATGCATGTGTATTTTTCTGTATGCTTTTGATTATAATTGGGGTTTTTTCATACCCTTTTTTCCATACCAACTGCCATACCCAACAGGTTGGATATATCTAGGCCCTAGATGCAATAAGTGTTCCTATGTGAGAAAACCTTAATTGGATCACAACAATCAAATCCCATGTATAAATCTTCATCCTAACTGAGCACACCTCCCAGGGGAAGGAAATCCAAAGATGGGGTCTGTCCCTGTTCACCAGCATATGGGCATTATGAGACTTGCCACAGATTGACAGTATTGATAGTGACCTCCTCCTCTACATTGTAAGTTCCTTTCTTATTAGCTGTCATTGACTCAACATTTTGGTTAGTGAAGATACTGATGTGATCAGGAGATGCTAATCACTTTAATGAGTGCATTGTGTCACAATGTCCAAATTAACTTGTGCAAGAGAAAGAGAGATCTGGAATGTCCACTGCAATAAATATTTGACTTCCTTATTGCATGAATCAGTACTTTCTGTGTGCAATTGAGATCGTGGTCAGCTGTTCTGAACACTTTCTCAGGATTGGAATGCTGACTTTCACGAAAAGAAGCTACACATAACACCCCTTCTGGTTTGTACCAAATTTGATCTAATCCAGTATTCTCTTTCCAACGGTAGCTGACTAAATGTTTCAACCCTGCCCTTTCATCTCATTTTAAAAAGTGTACTGCTCCTGAACATTGAGATTCCATGTACATTTTCTCCCAGCTGTCAACTGCTCATATGCCAAACTGGTGTGCAGTGTTTACTGCAGAAAATCCAGTTTTGCCATTGAGTTGTGTTGAGGCTGGGAAGATAGCCTTTTACTGAGGCTGGGAAGTTGCCTTTTACTGAGCCAGACCTTTGGTTAGTCTAGCTCATTGTTGCCTACATCGATCAGCAGTGGCTCTCCAGAATTTCAAGCAGGGAGTCTCTCCCAGCCCTACCTCGAGATACTGGGGACTGAAATTGGGACCTTCTTCATGCAACCTTCAGTTGCTTTGTCTTCGGAAACTGGGGACATGCCTTCTTATAATTTCATACCCTTAGTCACTGCAGGCAATCCTTTATGCTCCATGAACAGATTTCAGGATTTTGTTCCTTGTCTAATGATTTGAGATGTTCTTGTGATAGGAGTGCAACAGAAGCTGATTTTCTTCATTCTCCTCCTCCTCATCTCCAATTGTTCTGTCTTCAAACCACCCACATGGTTTTGCCACATGCCCTTCCTTCCACCTGCTGTCTCATTTCTTGTTCTACCTCCTGCTTGGATCCCCTGCTGCTTTCTCTCCCTGCCTTCTTCTCCTTCGCATAGCAGCTCCTGCTGTGGTGTTCTTTGTTCCCTCATGTATGTATATTTTGCATCCAACTTCTCTTTATTTTCCAAACTCTATAAATGTGTTGCTTATATTTGTTTCGATTATATCTTGTTTTTTCTTTGAAAAATATATTGGCATACGTATTTCATATATTTCCATATTACACAACAGTTCCATAACTAATCTTGGTGCGTGCTCCTTGATGTAGCTTTTCCTGGCGATGGGATAGGTCTTACTGGTCTGGTTCAGATGCAATGTTTAAAAAATGGTTAATTTGTATGTGCATGAGCCTTGGGCTCACTCTGTTCTTTCTACCACTTCTCCACTAGTGTGGCTTCAAAGAGCAGATTAGAAGGGTTTTTTGTGCCTGATTTCAATGAATCACAGTTTAGTGTTGCATCTGAATTCTGCACTAAACTATGAGGTGATGAAACAATACAGCAGAGCAAACTGTGGTTTGAATTTGTTCTGTTTCAAGAACCCATGCTGAAGAGTAATCAATTTTCCCCCATGTTCAGACTTTAACACTTAACTACGGTTAGCCTAAAACAGAAGCGGAAGGTTTCAAACTCCTCTCAGACACACCAGATAAGGAGAGGAGGGAGGGAGGGTGCAATAACAAGGCTTACTGCAGATCATTTCCATGAGGTATTTTTAATGTTGTAAATGTGACTGTTGCCTTCAGACAAACTCCCAAAGGAATATTGGTCACATGGCTAGAGAAGTTAGTTCACTGGAGCCTGGGGCTGGATGAGACCCACTGCTTAGACAGTTGTTATTTCATTCATTAGATAATTGTTTTTCAACATATCACATCTGCAACTCTTCCCTAACCTAATAAATAGTACAGTTACATCTGAACGAGGTGATAGTATCACACTGGAACTTTAATTAGGAATAAAGAACAAAGGATGGAAATTGAGGTGGTCCTCCAGATGTTGTTAAACTCCAACTCACATCAGCCCCCACAAGTGTGACCAATAATCAGAGCTGATGGGAGACAGAGTCCCAACAATATATGGAGGGGCACAGGACCCGCATCTCTGATGTAGGAGGTTGGAAATGAATTTTACTTGCAGCTGTAATTGGCTAACGGCTGTTAGGGTTTTACCATTCTCATAGTAAGAGTGTGATTCATTTTATCTATTTCTTATTGTCACAACTTTAATTAGAGAGGGAGGGCCTCTGACAGGATCCATTTAGAGAGTTCTCTGAAAGTGGGGTATTGGGGGTATTGCCTCAGCCCTAGCTCAGAGAACTAGTGCCTTCTGCTGCATACCCCAGGTTGCTGGCCAAGCCCTTCACGAATGGCTTGTGCCATAGCGGGGACTTCCAAACCTTGTCAACTTTGCAAAACGATGGTCCCCGGTAAATGGATCCTTATCTTATGCCATGCCAGCATTGGCTACATACTGTAACAAATAAAGTTGTGGCCTTGTTTAGCCTATAACGTTTCCTTTATTTTCAGTCATTGCTGCCTGCTGACATGCGTAACTGTGCACAGAAGGGGTCTCTGTGTTGTATTATAGAAATAGCTTTAAAAATTCCATCTACACACACACACACACACACACACACACAGTTTCACATAGCTCCACTGCTTCAGTTGATCCTATGCATAAAATCAGCACTTACGGTACATTGTGCAAAACGAAACAAAACAAAACACGCTTTGCCTTTTGTCTTGGCCAGCTCCATGGAGCATTGTGTATTTTGCTGGCCTCAAGCCCTTTAGGCTGTTTGAGTGAAGAGGGATCGTTTAAGCTCAGATTTCATTTAGTTTTACATCTGCTGTATTTTATTAGAGAGGGGGGTCTCTGTGGGCAATGAGAATATGAGGCTAAACCCTATGCTAACCTTAAACTTCCAGAGATGGATTTAAATCATTTTAATACTTTTAATTTTCTCTTAATTATCTCACCACTCCACCTACTTAGCAAGTCAGCGGGTTTGGTCCCCAAGACACCTGAGGATATCATTCAGAGCAATGCTGATGCAACCTGTCTTCTCCCTACTCTCCTTAACACTTACACACACAGAGACCAACACAGCTTGAAATCCACACAGTAGCAATTTTGAAAGCCCTAAAGATGTACACACAGTGATCACTAGCTCTCAAGTTGCTTATCACTTCAGCGATTGTACCTTGTAATACAAATCTAATAGTGCTTTCCTGAACTTCTAGCTTTTGGTGTGTGTCCCCCAAGATCATAAGCATTTCTTTGCTGCCATTGGAAACTCCCTAAATGTGTTGTTTTCCAGAAAGTTGACCTTCTTTGAGTCTAATAGTACTTTGCATTAAACAGTTGATTTCATTCTGCTTGCTGGCTAATTTCATGTGTACATGTGGCAAGGAAAGCCAAAAGTGTCTTTGGTTCATATAAATCAATCATCTGAGTGGAGCATATGGATGGGACTCTTCCTAATAGTAAGTGATTGATTCAGTACCCAGGGATTGCGGGAAAGGTAGTTTAAGTGGACATTTATTGTACAGCCATACCTATGAAGCATTCTGTTGATGGGGAGTTGGTTAAATCATGGAAAACAAGTTTTATAGCAGAAATGTCAAATTAGCACTGAAAGCCTTAAAGGTTTTCAGGTCTGCTTAGTTAGGGATGAGGAGAAACTAAACTGAGTTCACATTTAAAGGCAAGTTTACCTGATTCACACTGTCCAGATCAATCGCAGGAACTGAAACACAGCCAACCTTCAAAATCCATGTTTCTCTGAAATTTGTAATGCAGCTCTGCAGTGAAGTAATTTGTACAAAAATGGCTGTTTTGTGGTAACAATGGCATAAAGATGCATACATTTAATGCATACCCCAAATGCATTAAATCAGGGGAAATTTGTCAAAACCCTGCATGTTTGGCAAAACTGCATACAGAAATTTACACTAAAATGATGATGAATTTTCAGGAGGAAATTTTGTAAACGGATTTAGAAATGTGGTGAACAGAATTTAAAATTGAGAAACTGACAGGAGCCAAAATCAATGGCTTCACCTATCCCCACTCTTAGTGCATAGGCCAACTATGGCAATGTGTGTCTCCCCCCCCCCCCATCAGCTTTGAATTTATCACAGTGCTCTGAAAAAAGTTCACTGAGGCAGAGAAGAGGTTCTGGGGCAAATGATACTTGTGTTACTTGACACATCAGAGAATCAGAAGCTGAATAGATTCTTATTCAACTCAGTAGAACAACATGCAGGATGGCTTTCTAAAATCACATTAATAATTTCCAGTTACGTCCAGAATTTGTTGGAAATTCTAATACCAATCACATATACCTGATTGCTCAATGGATTAGAGCATGATGCTGATAGTGCCAAGATTGCAATTTTGATCCCTGTATGGGACAACTGCATGTTCCTACATTGCAGGAGGCTAGACTAGATAGTCCTCAGGGTCCCTTCCAGCCTTCCAGTTCTATGATCTAATTGCCTTATAACCTGACCTCAGAATTCTTCCTTTCACTTCTAAACATATGAACAAATACTAAGCTCCTTATACTAGTAGAAGAAAGGATAGATGATACATAGGTGATAGATAAGATAAGAATACTTATCTGATATTTTAAAGGCTTATTTAGAAGTGAGCATCTTGTCACAAAATATCATTTGCCCAAGATGTGAATGAACTGGGTCTGAGTGACAAGGCCTTCTGCTGTGTTGAAAAAAAAATCACTTCTTTTTCATCATGCAAAACCCTTCATGTCCACACTTTCAGCTGTCTTTACAACAACCCTGCAAAGGACTGCAGAAGAGTTCAAAGATAGAAAACATGCTTTGCACATCTAAGGCCTCAGGTTCAGTCCTTGTCATTTTCACTACAAAGGTCTCTGGTGGAGGGATTAAGAATGACCTCTGCTTAGGACACTGGAGAGCTACTGTCAATCACAATAAACAAAGTAAAATAGCTTCATTCATATCTCTCTCTCTCTCTCTCTCTCTCTCTCTCTCTATATATATATATATATATATATTGCTAGGCCGGTACCGGTATTATCATTCTCATATGGTAGATCAGGACTGCAGAACCTTTGGCCCTTCCAATTTTGCTGGGCTACAGTTCCCATAAGCTGTGAGAAGCATGGCCAAGGACCAGGGATGATGAGATATGAGGTTCAGTAATAATTGGTGGGCCAGAAATTCCCCACACCTGATGTAGATGGTGAAAATGATCTTAATTTAGTGGTAAGACATGAGGTTCACATCTTCAGCATCTGCTGGGAAAGACTCCAGTCTGAAAACTAGGGTAACAATATGTAGCTATATGGACTCATTTTCTGTGAAACCTAGGGAGTACATAAGAAGAGGTCAGAGACTCTTAAATACTGTCTTGTTTATGACCTACACCAGTACTAAGTACCATGATACCACTCTAAATAGTCATGGCTTCCCCCAAGTAATTCTGGAGCTGTAGTTTGCTAATGGCACTGAGAGCTCTTATGATACCCCTATTCTCTTCACAGAGCTGCAGTTCCCAGAATGGTTAAACCATCAACCCCTCCTCATAGAGAATTCTGAGAAATGTAGTTCTGTGTGGGCAATAGGGTTCTCCTAAAAACTTTCAGCGTGCTTAAGAAACTACATTTCTCATATTATTTAGGGGAAAGCCATGACTGTTTAAAGTGGCATCATAGTGTTTTAAATGTATGGCATGAATATGGCTCTGTTGACTTCATGACTCAGGTGAGATTTGAACTGTGAACCTGCCAGTCTAAACAATGCACGGTACTTCCTTTAGAATACAGAAGTGCTGATTTTTCTATACACAGACATGTTTTGCAATAGCTTTTGGTTTCTGCCTGAAGTGTTGAAGAAATGCACATTTCATAATTTAAAGGCCAAACACAGCATTTTAACCACATTTAGAAGTAGAGTCCACAGGGAAGGGCTGAACTGCCCTGTGTCATTCATTTTCGTTTAAGTATAGCCATCTAATTTATAGATCAATTCCATAGCGGAGCCATGTAAAAAAAGAAAGAAAGAAAAAGGGGGGGGGGGAAGCCGCATTACTCTGTGCTTTGAGCTGAAGGCAGTTTAAACAGCCCATCAGCTGGCAAAGACAATGTGCAAAGAAAATACAAGTTCACCTTTGCATATTAATGAGCAGCATGTAATAACATTTATAGCTCTTGCTACTTTGCACACGGCGAACATTGAGATTAGTGCCTGGCTGTATAAGTGTCAGAAACAAAAATTTATGGTAACGTTCACTTCTGAAGCCAGTACTTTCTCAATGCCCATTCATATGCAAGAACTTTGCACCCATCTGATATCAGAACAACAGTGGCAGAGCAACCTTAAGAGTAAAAGGTATGTGCTATCCAAACACATATTACATATACACAAGATATATATCCACATGAGAGTTGGGGGGGGGGGCGTCCCTGGAATCCATAGTGACATCCACAGCATTAATTTACAGCACTCTTATACCACTTTAAACAGTTGTGGCTTGCCACAAAGAGTCCTGGAAACTGTTAATGTTGTTGGGAATTGAAACTGTTTGTGGGTCTACTTCCAACTCTCTGCACCCTTAACAAACTATTGTTGCCAGGATTCCTTGAGAGAAAGTAATGACCACTCCCTGCATAAAACGGGGGCGCCCTTTGCATGGACGCGCACAGCCCCTGGAACTGGAGCGGCTCCATCAACATAGGCTTGGCTTCGCTTTCCCTCAGGTGTGATACCTGGAGGTCTCCGCCTACCTCAGTCAGTTGTCCAACCCACCTGGGGGAAGCGTTGCCAAGGAGACCAGGCCAGTTAGGGGAGGGACTACCTGCCCGCACAATAGAGGGAGGATCTTACCTGGGAATCCTCACTTGGCTCCAGAGCTTCTCCTACCCTACCCATCCTCAGTTAATGTCTTATTTTGCAGGTTAACTTTTCTTCACAGGTATGCGGGTGCTGCTACATCAAGGTCGCTGTTAAAGGGCCGGAAAGGAATTCCCCTGCATTGGCAGGTTTTGCCTTTCCCATAGCAAAATGTCACAACTTTGGCAGTATCAGGCCTTGGGCGGAATCCTTTAGTCTATCTTCCTCTTTGCAGCGGCGATACCAGGGTTCCCTGTTAAAGGGGTTTCTGAAGGGAGGCTTTGACCATATGCCGAGAGGTCGTCATTGCTCTCCCCTGCGGCGGCGGCGTAATGGGGGCGGCTATCTCTGCTTGAACATATGTTCTCCAGAGCCGCCCCATCCCCCCCCCCACTGGATAACCCTGATGCTCCCTAGGTCCCCGGCTGGGGACTGGGGAGGGAGAATGCCCAATGCCTGAGCCAAGGTCTACCCACATTTGAAATTTAATAAAGTTGTGGCCAATTTAATGCCATAGCACGTTGTCTTGAGTCGTTATTCCACATGACGGGGGGGGGGGGCGCCCGGGATCTGGGGACTCCGCCTGTCCACGCAATGACAGTTAAAGTGGTATAAGAGTGCTTTAAGTGTATGTGACCCATCTTGTTTCCACTTGGGCATGATCCACATTTGTAATTAGATGCATGAAATGCATCTTCTAATATATTTTGGAGGCTATGTATATTGCCTGGACAATGCATGCATCAATTCTATGCTGATGCATCAAATAATGATTGCATGTATTGTCCAGATAATCATATTTCTAGTAATACTTCCCAGTTATTTGCTGTATGGAACTCTCCATTTAATGAGCAGCTTATGCATAGTGCAGGGGACAATCCAAAGTAGTCATCTTATCATCATCATCATCACCATCACCATCAAATATCTTTTCACCTGTGGAAAATTACTTAACTCGAGCAGAAAACCTTTCCTAGAATTCAGATTTTGAATTTGCAAAAGAACCCATTGAACTAGTCTACTTATAGCATAATGTACAATTTATCTTCACTGCCAAAGTTACAGCAGAAGCAATTTGTACTAGGAAATTCAGATACAAAAACTTGGGGGGAGATTGTTGTAAGCTCTTTTTTCTTCTTCATAAAAATGGCTTCCTTTAGGCAAAATATCTTGTCCTTGACTAATTGAGGTTTATTGAGATAACTAGAGTATTCCCCCCCATATCAACTTCTGTTTGCATTTTCAAACTGCAAAGTGATGTTGCTGTTTTTTATTCACACATTGCCATTGCAGTTCATCATTAGCAACTACAGCAGACAACAATCCTGGTGGAATTAAAGACTCCCCACTTCCAACAAGTGGGGCATACAGGTGAAACTGTTGAATTGGTCCCAGAGTGAGCAGTGGGCATGGACTCTGATCATTAATAAAAAAGAAAGAAATCGCTGGCACCCTTGCAAAATGCAGACACCATTCTAACTTCTAACCAATTGCTTTCAGATAAATAACCCCACACTTGGTTTTCAGTGAAGTCAGAGCTGTAAGAACATAAGAAAAAGAAGAGCAAGCTGGATCCAGCTAGTGTTCCATAAGTTCAGTATCTTGTTCTCACAGTGGCCAGTCATTTGCCTATGAGAAGTCTGAAAGCAGTGGCATAGTGTGGAGGGGAGGCTGAGGTGGTGGTGTCCCAGGGCTCTCTTTTTTTAATAGGGGGCACAACCAGATGCCCCCACAACAGGCTTCCTCATTGGAGCCTGGCTCTGGTGTGCAAGGAAGCTGTGGAAACAGTTTCCTCACACGATGGCCCAACGCCACCAGTCACAACTGGTCTGAAAGAAGGACCTGAGCACAACAGTGCTCTCCCCACTTGTGTTTCACAGAAATTGGCATTCAGAAGCAAAATGCTTCCATCAGTGGAGGTAGAGAATAGGCCTTGTGGATAGTTGCTCCTGATAGTCTTATCCTCCATGAATTTGTGTAACCCTCTTTTAAAGCTATCCAAGTTTGTGGCCATCATTGCCTCCTCTTGGACCTAATTCCACAGTTCAGTGTTTGATTAACATTTATGGAAGCCTTATAGAGAAAGAGAAGCAGGGGGGAATCTAATGTCATACACAAACATCCACATGAGAGAAGGTTTAAAAACAGTTCAAAATGAAGCAGGAAGAAAATGAACTTCCTGTTTCATTCTGAATCCATATTTCTTGCTGTTGTTGCCGTCTGCTGGTAATGAAAGCATTTTTGCTGATTGTCTGCTTGGAATTTTCATAGAGACAGAGAGTTCAGCATTAGCATGCTTATATCAAGGGTCATGTCAGCCCTGCAAACAGCCTGAAAAGAAGTGTAGTGTGCATGTGCGTGCTTGCTTGCTTAGAGTGTAGTGTGTAGCAACCCAGCAGCCTTTCCCACTATGGTGTGACATATCTTCTTTGTATATATTGTGATTCCCCCCCCCCTCTAAATTTGATATTTAGAATTTAGAATATGCAATTTGCATGGAAAGTTGTACTTTGCTGGTGGGACAGAGGGAACCATACTTATAAAGAGTACTGGGCCTAGAAAATCCTGTAGGCACCTCTCATCACAGAAGCCTTCAATGTCAATCATTACTGTATATGCTGTGAATCAGGGGTAGTCAATGTGGTTAGATTTCAGCTCCCATCAGCCTCAGCCAGTATAAGCAAGGTTCAGGGATGATGACAGTTGTAGTCCAGCTGAAAGGCACTAGGTTGGCTACCCTTGCTATGGATACACCTTTCTCCTCTGCTGGCAGTTTACCTCTAACCCTATGGCCTAACAACAATACACCCTATAACTCAAATTCTCTAGCTCATTGAAAACAAAACATCTCAAAGCATAAATTGAGATGGTTTGTATGTAGTATTAACTGGGAGTTGGCCCTTTGGTTGGTGTGGGCTAGTTTTTTCTTCTTAAAACGGCATGCTCCAAGTTGCTGTTCAATTCTTCAATGGGTGATTGTCAATGGGTAATAATATATATGGATGCATCACAGGCTCAATAGACCATGTTGTGCAACTGCTGTTTGGCTCCACTGACCTTTTCGAAAACAATAGTAAGAATTAATACTCACTCAATCCACAGGTGCTTTGAAGATTATATAATGAGTCTCCTCAACACTTTCTCTTCCCCCTCCCCAGTCTAAAATGCAAGTGACAAATACTCTGTGATTTTTACACTATTAAGATTGTTTTCCTCTTTGTCAGCAGTATCTCCAGAAGTGCAGTTGGATAGCTAAATTCCAAATTTTCAGGGTGGAAATGGCCCGCATTGAAATGCCAAGCTCATTGTATCTGTCATTAGTGGTAAATGGGGTAATTTGATTGTAACAGTTAATTTAATACTTGTTAGCAATTTATTCAGCACAGTTAAGGATGCACAGAATTAATTCTATGAAGCATTCATATTTGGTGGGATTTGTTGTAATGCACATTCAGTTCTGAATTTTATTTGCATGGTAATATAATACTCATAATACTTCTGGCATAAATGTATGGTGTCAGTTATCAGCATGTTGTAGCAGTATAATCAATGCAGAAATCAAAATGGTTTTGAGGTCTTGGAAAAATGGGAACAGGGCTGGGCATCAATACAGCTATTGAAGATGGGTTTCAGAGAATATTATTTGCAAATTCATCACACACACAAAGACAGGAATGATCCAAAATAATTCAGGTGTATAGTGTACAGCAATTAATTTTGGAGCGATACAGAACTCTGTCGATTCAGAGCTGAAGAAGGCTCATGTGCAACTGAAAAGCTGACAACCATGCTTTATCCTAAACATAGTTCAAGTACACATTCTAAACTGTCTTGCATCTTACCAACAACCAAAGTTGTGCTGTAGCAATAGAAATGAAAGATATTAGGTGGTAAAACTGAGTGGAGCGTGTTGTAACAATATTAACTTCAGCTGTGCATCTAGAACATCTGCCAAACATGCAGAAAGTCCCAGGTTCAACCCCCAACCTCTCCAGGTAGGGATGGGAATGTCTTCTGTCTGAAAGCCTGGAGATCTAACACTAGTCAGTGTAGACAATAATGAGCGAGATGAACCAATAAGGCAGCATCCTATGTTACGTTAATAAATCTGTCAGTATGTGTGATAGCCACCAACTGGGATGGCACTTAAAAGAGATTACATAAATTCATGGAGGATGAGGCTATCAGAGGCTACTAGTTATGTACTGCTTGCCGTATCATAAACAGTATGTCTATGGTATGCTGGAAATCACAAGTAGGAAGTAGTGTAGTGCTCATGTCCTGCTCACAGGTTTACCATAGGCATCTGGTTGATCACTGTGAGAACAGGCCTACTAGATTAGATGGACCTTTGGTCTGATCCCATCATGCTGTTTTTTTTAATAACTGCAATCCACAGTGTGGTGGGTCAATGAGGAGTCATGGAGCACTTACTTTGTGTACAGAAGATCCCAGATTCTCTAGAAAATAGATATTTCCTGAGATTTTTGAGAACCACTATCAGTCAAAATAGACAGAGTAGACAAGACACATTTGGTATGATTGTTGGCTCTTATGTTCCTAGTTATCTAATTAATGACAATAAACTTTAATCCAGAAATAACCAAAATATTCCACTAACCAACCAACACACATCATTAATGTGCAATTCCTGTCCATGTTTCCCAGAGGTTCTATGAGATGTTCATGCCTGGGAGAGCTAGAGGAAAATCCCCCCTCATCTCCTTGCAAATCTGCAAGCTATTTCACATATGTCAATAATGGGGAAGGGGGGGCAAATACAGAGCTTTCACACTTTATCAGTCAATAACTTGTGGCAGAACTAAGCTACAAATGAAAATTTCATATCCTTTTATGCACAACACTCAGTTTTACAATTGCTTCTAAGCTAAGGAGGTTTGAGTCTTTTGTTTGCTATGCTCGTTTCTTATAAGATGACATAACAAGTTATACTCATTCATAATGGGTTCAAACAACAAGAAAAATATGAACATTAGAAATAATTTCCTGAGGGTATGAGCTGCTTGCATGTGAAGTACAATAACTCAAAAAGTAGCGGACTCTCCTTTGTTAGAGGTTTTCAAGCAGTCAATGGAGGCTTCCTATGAAGGATGCTGTAGTAGTGAATTTCCTGCATCAGCACAGGAGTAGATTGACGTTCCTTCCAGCTCAATGATGCTATAATAACAGGAAGTACACTGGTCTGGGGTCATATTGCAGTGATGTAATGAAGGAGTTTTTACTTGAAGTCCATATCTATTCACTTGAAGCATATATATATATATATATATATATATATATATATATATATCCCTTGTGAAAGAATTGGTGTTCTAAATGTGACCGACTGAATAAAGGCACATATCACAGATTTTCTCTCACAAGAGGCAATGGTGGCCTTTAAAAGGATCGTGGTATGTACGTTTCCGAGCACAATTCAAAGTGTTGGTGCTGACCTTTAAAGCCCTAAACGGCCTCGGTCCAGTATATCTGAAGGAGCGTCTCCACCCCCATCGTTCAGCCCGGACACTGAGATCCAGCGCCGAGGGCCTTCTGGCGGTTCCCTCATTGCGAGAAGTAAGGTTACAGGGAACCAGGCAGAGGGCCTTCTCGGTAGTGGCTCCTGCCCTGTGGAACGCCCTCCCAGCAGATGTCAAAGCAATAAACAACTATTTTACTTTTAGAAGTCATCTGAAGGCAGCCCTCTTTAGGGAAGTTTTTAATGTTTGATGCTGTACTGTTTTTAATATTCAGTTGGAAGCCGCCCAGAGTGGCTGGGGAAACCCAGCCAGATGGGCGGGGTATAAATAATAAATTATTATTATTATATTATTATTATGTGTGGAACCATGGAGAATATGTCTATGTTCTACCTCCACTGTCAATACATCTCTGAATGCCAGTTTCTGGGAATCACAAATGAGGATAGTACCTTGGGTACCATTTGGGTCCTGCTTGCAAGCTTCCCATAGGTTGGCCTCTGAGATAATAGGAGACAGGACTAGATAGCTTGATCCAATACGCTCTTCTTTTGTTTTTCTGTTACGTTCTTAGTTTTTTCTTTCTTTTTAATTTGGGTATTATTGCAGTTTCAATAATTTGCTTATATGTTTGCAAAGCAAGAATTATGGCCAAATAAGGGATGCACAGAGAGCACTTACCACTCCATTCATAGTGCTGTTGTTCAAGTTGAATGTGTACCAAAACAGCTGCCTTAGTAAGCACTGTTTTCCTTTTCTTTAAAAGCAATAGTTTTCTAACTAATACCTCCACTAGACCATCCCTAAAAATTTACTGTGTCCTCCAATGCACAGTTTATACATTTCCTGCAGCCGTAAGAACAGCTCAAGCTGGATCAGATCAAAGTTTCATCCAGTCAAGTATTCTGTTCTCATAGTGGCCAGCCATTCACAACTCCACAAGTAGTACATATGCACAATAGCACTCTCCTGCTCATGATCCTAAGCAATTGATATTCAGAGGCACACTGCCTCTGTCACACTATGCAATATATCCATCAAGACTAGCAGTCATTGCTAGCCTAATACTTTATGAATTTGACAAATTCCCTCTTAAAGCTGTTCAAGTTGGTAGTGAATTCAAAAGTTTAGCTATGTGCTGTATGAAAAAGTACTTCTTTCAAGTGTGTTTTTATTACACAAAGGGGTCACTTTTGCAATAGTATCCTATAAAATACAGGAGTGTCACTTTAAACACGTTTGTGCAAAGCACCCCAGATGAACTTTCATTACAGAGTTATATTCCCAAACCCAATTAATTGGTTGCATTCAACATTCTCCATCTCCATCTGCTAGTGCCTAGTGGACAGGTAAGTTTTAACGTTGCACTGAAGAGGAATTGAACACAACAGCTGTCCTAATGGAAAGTCATTGCACAACAGATTGTGCCATCCATTGTGAAACAAAATTATGAGCACCCTGCTTATGAATTCACTTGTGCAACATTGTTGCACGGGCACAAATCATTTCCCCATTGGGATAAGTACACCCCTAAGTAACCTTCACTTAGTGTTGCATTGGATAAAGCCGTATATTATCATTTCTTGACATAATACCATGTTAGAATGCAAGTAAAATAATTTGCATGCAGTACAAGAAGGAACAGATTTTTGTGGTAATGTTTGGAAGCCAAGCCATCAATTGTTGCTATTCACTAACAAAACAATACAACAACTGTTGTATTGCACTGTAATTCTTTAGTTCTTTTATTTTCCCTCCTATTTGAGACAGCTTTGATATAATCCTTGTTAGTTGCCTGTCAAATGCTAAAAATAGAGGTTAATGGTCCATGTAAGATGGGGTTAGGTGGGAAGTACTAACATATATTTTTTAAAGAAAATAAACATTTAAAAGAAATAATCCAAACAGTGCTCAGATCCAAGCATGCTTTCCTTGTTGGTGCTGGTTTTTTGTGTTTGTTTAAAGGCAGCCCGTCTGCCAATATTGTTCAGAGGATCTCGAGAGAATAGATGCTTTATGTGGTTGCCAAGTAGCATCTCTTTGATTAAACACATCAATTAATTCTGCTGTAATCTAAGGAAATGGGATCCCTTTGGCTTTAACCTTGCTTAATGTGGTATGTCTGTTTTGGATAGGAATTCATTTTGTGAGAGGGGAGGGGAAGATGCTGTTTTGCATGTGTAATATACAAAGGATACATTTTCAGTCAAAGATCGGGCCAGTATCAAGCAAGGTGAACTTAGAATGAATTTGGCTAGTCAACAAGCATCACCACCTTAAGGCAGCATTGCTGATTTACACAAATAATTGTCTTCTAAACTATGAAGTTGCCTAATACCTGGTCAGGCTTTTCAGAGAATCATAGACTTGTGAGTTGGAAGGGACCATTAGGATCATCTAGTCCAGGGTTTCCCAAACTTTGGTCTCCAGCTGTTTTTGGACTACAGTTCCCATCATCCCTGACCACTGGTCCGTCTAGCTAGAGATGATGGGACTTGTAGTCCAAAAAGAGACTCAAGTTCGGGGAAACTCTGATCTGTTCCAACCCCCTGTAATGCAGGAATATGCAGCTGTCCCATATGGGGATAAAAACTGCTACCTTTATGTTATCAGCAAAATGCTCTAACCAACTAAGCTATACAGGCTTTGGATCAACCTAGCTTGGTTATTGCTTACAATGACTGACGGTGGCTCTCCAGGGTTTCAGAGAGGAGCCTTTCCTAGCACTACCAAGAGATCCAGGGATATGGACCTGCCATCATCTGCACACAAAGTGTGTGCTCTATCATTTTGACTGTGAGTCCTGGAGAACCTGGTCTTCTTTGCTGGCCTTTTCCCACCTGGCCTGGGTGGGTGGAACCCTGACTGATTCCAGCTACAGAAACTGGGGCTGCTGAAAAGGCCAGAGACCATCTTGGTGGTCTCTTAAGTGCAGGCCCAGGGAACTGAGCCTCAGCTTTCACAACTGCCGCCCATCATGGTCAGGATGGACAGCAACAGCAGCAGATAGGTTCTATGCTTATGATAACATTTTATTCTCTTGCTAATTATGCTCTTTTAAACATGCATTGAAATCTTTAAGACAATTATTTGGATTAACTTTGCTGCATTAAATGTGCATTCTATAGTTGACCTCCTTTGTTTCCAGTTACCGTAATTATGTTGCTTTATGAATGTATACTTATATTTTACTTTCTTCAGTAATGTTTTATTCTGAATTGTTTTAATTGATTTTAATGTGTGAGATTTCTTTCTTAAAAATATAAAGTGGTATAGAAGTGAAATTAACAATAACAATGTCAATAATATCACTTTGAGCTACATTTGATGTGGTGTAGCTCAGGAGAAGTATGGATGGATGAATCTGTCTATTTCCATTTGTTTCAAAAAACATTTTGCTTTGTTTTTAACATAATTTTTCCCTTTTTCATTTTGGCATTAATCTGTGGTTTTACTTTCTGTAGATCCCCCCCCCCCAATTTAATCATCTCATACATATTCACATGTGTATTTTCACTTGAAACATACATTAAACTGCTGAGAACCGTAACATTCAGACAAGTGCAGAATCTTGTGGACAACTAAGGTCCATACATTAGTTTGAGAGATATGGGTCAGGGCATCTGTGCTCACATTGGCTGTGCTCACATTGGCTGATGGAGTTTTCCTTGGTATGTTCGGTTGAATGTCTCTCTGGTATGTAAGGCACCTGAAGTTAGAAAGAGAAAAGCTCAGTGTCCCTTACTCCTCAAATTATACCATTTTTCGGTTCACTTTCAAGACTTTTGTTTCCAGATTCTATGTGTGCTTTTTAAATGGCATTGCTAACACCTACTTGATTGAACCATCCATACATTGCATTATTGATATAATGTGAATTCCAGGCCACAAGTTATATGGTTTTTGAGATGCATAAATATTTGTTCTCATTAGTGCTGAAGGTTGTGTTGTTGTTTTCTTAAGACCATTCCAAGTGTGTCTGGCTTGTGAATGTCTGAACTTGCTTTGATTCTACAAGTTAGCTTCCTGGTGGTCTGCATTCTGCAGCCATCCCATGTGACTCTGCTTCCTGCAAACCTTGTGGCATCCTTGGCAGAGCTTTCTAGTAAGCATGGGAATGCGGGGAACTGCCTTGTTGTGTTCCCTGCTAGCTGTTCACTTCAGTGAGGACATATTTCTGTTTTAAGGCAAAAGGGAAGACTTCCCTTAAAAACCAAACAAAGGAGCATACCAATTCCAGAAGCTTGTAGCCAGGGGTGCCAACTTGAATAAAATATTGGCGGCGGGGAGGTAAGCCCCATCCCGCATAATCAATTATATGATGCAGCACATACACACCATTTGAATGGCAATGTCCATCAACTATGTGGGGGCCTGGGCCCCTCAAATATTTTATTGGGAGGGCCGAAGACCCCTCAGCCCCTAGGAATTGGCTCCTATGCTCATAGCCAGTCTCCACAGCTTCCTACACTTCATTTAGCACCCAGGTGAAGACATCATGAGGTATCTTCTCTCATGGGTCTTTTTCAGATTGGGAAGAACAGGCAGACAGGGGAAGCTGCAGGGCACTGAAGAAACCACCTGGGCCACTTCACAGTGGTAAGGTAATATCAACCCCTCACCACTATAAAGCCACTCAAAAGTGACCTAAGAAAGAGGTATACAAATAGAAGCCTCTTTTTGCAAGGGAACAAAGTGTCTGAGAAACTGGAGGATGTGTTTTTGCACGAGACTAATTTTCACACTATTCTAGCATGTCACCACAATTCAATAGGGGAAGAGAACAACATTTCCTTGTTTTAAAAATGTAGTTATGACTAATCAAGTGTGAAAGTGTATGATGTTCTAGAGTTCAGGATGCAGGTGTGCTTGTGATAAATTATTCAAAGTTCTCTTTTAATTGTCTCCTCCATTTATGCAATAATAATAACAATCGGGAGATACAGCAAGAAGAATATGAATCTGCACCAACATGATTGATTCTAATTACCAGTTTATCCGCCTCTAAGATAACTAGTGTAGTGTAATGTCTAAAAAAAGGAGCTGTAAGCTAGAACTCCCCTGTTAAAACATTGCTTCTGCAACAGACTCTCCTCTCTCCCTTTCACTCACCTTCATCAGAAATTTGGGGGGTAATATTATTGTTATTATTTATTATTTAATTTATGCACTGCCTTTCATCTGAAGATCACAGGGCAGTTTGCAACATAAAATTCTTATATTCCTGTAGTAGGGATGAGGATTCTGTGGCCCTCCAGATATTGTTGGACTACAAATCCCATCATCCCTGACCACTGAATATGCTGACTGGACTAATAGAAGGGTCACAGCTTCCTCATTCTTGTGCTGCATGCATGCTATAAGACACAGGTAGTCAGCACAGTACCATAACAATACAGTGCTATCTCCAGTGTCAAACACCTGTTTTCTAGTCACTGGGAATTACACGTAGAGAGAGCTGTGGACTTCCCATAGATGTCTAGTGCACCATTGTGAGAACAGGATGCTGAGTGATGGGTCTTTATTTTCATCTACCCTAGTAGCCATCATGATTAATACAGTGGTATCTCAGGTTAGGTACTTAATTCATTCTGGAGGTCCGTTCTTAACCTGAAAGTGTTCTTAACCTGAAGCACCACTTTAGCTAATGGGGCCTCCTGCTGCTGCCGCACCGCCGGAGCACAAATTCTGTTCTCATCCTGAAGCAAAGTTCTTAATCTGAGGTACTATTTCTGGGTTAGCGGAGTCTGTAACCTGAAGCGTATGTAACCTGAAGTGTATGTAACCCGAGGTACCACTGTGCTCTACTCTTATGGGAATTGTATTCCAACAACATCCAGAGGGCACCACATTGGCTACCCATGTTGTGAAATTATTGGGATAATGCATGAGAAGGGTAGACCTTTATTTTTCTGTTTTCCCCACAATTTGTAGCTTGATTGCCTTCCTTCAACAAAGTGTTTGCTCTCAATGTGCATTCGTATTCTGCATCTACTTTCCTGGTAGTACAATATAGTCTAGATTTGCATGAGTTCAGCACAGGCCATCGATTTACCCAAGACACTGCTTGCTTTCGCCTCCACACCATGCTTTCTGTGTGTAGCAGGGTAATCACATAGGAGTGAAGGATAATATGATGTGGATCATGTGCACTTCGTGCAGCTCAATAGCTCTGGCATTCCAGCAACACACAACAACAGAGCTCAATAGCTCTGGCATTCCAGCAACACACAACAAAATTTTTGTACCTTGCACATTGTTTGTGGCCATCAGGAACTAACAACTGCAAACAAGTAATGTTTTATAGACCTAACTCTAAAGGTCCTAAATTGTAAGAAGGTGTTTGATAATGTGCCCTCTGCCTTTTACCAATATTCTTGTTAGCTCAACCCCTATTGAGACAATATCTCCCCCTCTGAATATGCTGCCCTGCTATACATCACAGTTCAGTTTCCAGCTATATTTCCCTAACCATGCCCATTCAAACAAAGGCTCTTTTATGCTGAAATTGAGATGAGGTCCCCCTCCCCAAAATAATAATAAAAAACACAATTCTGTCATGAATCCAAATCTGCCTGCAAATGGAGGGGGGATGGGGACTTGCCAGTTCTCTTCTTCATATTGGGTGCACAGTTAAAGCAAACAGGCATACCCACATCTGGACTGAAAAAGGGTTGGCCTTTTGAATGCAAAGAAGAATGGAATTTGGCTGTACAAAAGAGCCTTTTCTTTACTTGATAGATCTCAAAGGGATTGACAAAGTAATGAGTTAAATACTGGTAGCGACATTGACTTGGCAGGCAATTGGTACAGACATTGTGCATGGAACAATAGTTCACTCATTGCCTTGGACGTTAATTACATAAACTATTCTGTTTAAAAAAAAGAGAGGGGGAATGTTGGCTGGTAGAGATGATGCTTTGTATGCGAACCCAAATAGATGCAGAAATTTAAGTTCTGCCAACTCAGAAGAAGAATGGGGGGAAAACACAGTCAGATATGGAAGCCTGTGCGATAAACAGGAGCCAAATGGAAAGAGAGTTTTCAATCTGAGCAATTCCCCACATCCGAAACACAGCTATCAGCAAGCCCTTTGTAGCAGACAACCATTTATTAGTTTCCTCATTTCTATAATTTTTGCTCCATTATTTCCTGTGTGGTAATCTTAGCCCTCCTGGACATTGGTTTTTGCTCTTTTGCATGGCCCAAAACCCCATTTGGAGAGACAATCCCAAAGCAAAGCCAGTATTAATGGATATGTTTGTATGTTGCATGTCCTTTGTTTAATCCTGTTTAATTTATCATGTGTTGTAAGTGGCCTGTTGCATCTCATCCCTGTCTGGATACTGTTAGGAATTGTGAATATCCAGTTTGGTTTGTACTTACCTTTATTTTAATTTTTTTGAAAAAATCAGGTGAATTGTGGCTATAATATTGAGTCTATGATACCATTTGCAACTTTTTCTATGGAGTGTGAAGAATGGAGGCATAATAGGATCCTGGAATGGTGGTTCTTACTGAATCAAGCTGTTGGGTCCAGCTCAGTATTGCCCATACTGACTTATAGCAATTCCGCAAGGTTTAAAGTCGGGTTTTCTCCCAGGTCCACCTGGAGATGGTGGAGATTGAACATAGGACTTTCTGCATGCAAAACACATGCTGCATCACTGAGCTAAGACTCTTCCTAGTCCTGTTGGTATAGGTTTTAAAAGAGCATGTATGTATGTATGTATGTATGTATGTATGTGACACATGGTGAGCCTGAAACAGCACAATTACAGATGGGCATAAGAATCAGTGTCATCTTGAACTTTTTGAACAAAGGTTTTTGTATGCACAAATATTTCAAATATCGAGCCTAGCTTGGTAACTCTTTCCAGCCCAAGTCAAGGGATTTCCACCTGCTTCTTCTCTGTACCAAGAACATATTTACCTCGGGTTACAGACGCTTCAGGTTGCATTTTTTTGGGTTACGGACCGCTGAAACCCAGAAGTACCGGAATGGGTTACTTCCGGGTTTCGGTGGTCATGCATGCGCAGAAGCGCTAAATCACACTTTGTGCATGCGCAGAAGTGCCAAATCGCAACTCCTGTGTGCACAGACGCGCAGCTGCAGGTTGCTAACGTGCATCCCACATGGATGACGTTCACAACCCGAGCGTCCACTGTATATTTGAGCCCTGGAAAGCACTGAGGATTGCTACTGCAGTAGAATGGTAGGGAAGAATGTTAATAAATAGTAAATAAATAAAGGCAAACTAAGAAAGGAGAAAGTGTCCTGTGGCTTCTTCCTTCCTCAGTTGACAGTTTTATTTTCAGTTGCATTTCTTGGATCATATTTTTGATTATTGTCCCACTGCCACCATATTAGAGCTATAAGATTTGGATTTCCTCTCTCTACCAGCAAGAAAAAAGAACTGCCAGGGAGTGGGTTTCATGGTAAGGTTGCCAAAACAGCAGGGAGCTCTCCAGTTGCGTAACTAGAGTAGGAGTCTAGCACCATGGTGATTCCCCAAGGAAATGTTGCAGCAGTGACATCTCAGCAGCAACTCATTTTTATAGCTGGTCCTGCTGCCCTGGCTCTGATCTAGAGGCTAATTGGGTTCATGATTCCTCCTGCTGAGGAGAGCTCAGAAATGAAAGGCCTAGTGCCAGCCATGCACCGTGACTTCTGGTCTGATCCATTTTCATCTCAGCCCCAATAACTGGTTTACCACCTGTGCTCTGGAGACCATTTGAGCAGAGTCTGGAGCTGGAGATACTGACCTGTTGTAATGCACTGGAACTCTCAGCACTTCAGTCTGCTTGGAATAGGGTGCTTGCTAAGGTTGGTATTCCAGAATTGTCACCTGGGTGGGTCCATCTCCTGCTAGGATCCACAGGATACTTGAGACTGGAAGACCGGGGGGGGGGGGGATAAGGAGCTCTACAACAACATACTTATGGTAAATACCTCAGATGAGTCTAGCAGTTTTCACCAGCCCTTTGAACTCATCAGCAAGGAATTGAATGTTTGCTTCTTATTTCTCTTGCTCCAGTTATTACCACAAGATACTATTCATTGAATTCTGGTTTCTTTGCCTGCCTGTGCATTCTCTAAATAATTGCCATATCTGTTTTACTCCTCCCCCCCCCAAATTATAGGTGAATACAGAATCCCTCATTATTCAAGGCCCCCCCCTGTCCTAGCCCAATATCAACTCCCTTTATCTAGGAATCATGAGTAGCATATCAGAGATAAAACAGTCATGCCATTGTGTGTGTGTGTGTGTGTGTGTGTGTGTGTGTGTACAAATCAAGGGAATAACAAAATATACACTGTTGCTTGTTACATTGATTCGCTCTACAAATACTCTTTCATTGTTGGAAGGAAAACACTTAACTGACTTTTTGACATCCTATTTAGCAAACACAATGGTCCCATAGCTGTGACTACCTTTCAGAACAACTTGACATGTCAAAGCAGTCTATATGATCTCTTCCACTCTCCTTGAGGCTTCAGTTTTGATTCATTTGGGATAACAAAAAAAGGGGGGAGGGAAAGAACTGAATGATTAAAGAGAACAGAGAGATGCTCGGTTCAATGCTTACCCTGAAGGGTGAGCCCCTTGAATGTATGGGGACTTATTCATCCAACCGTTATAGCAAAGAGGGAAGCTTAGATTCACTGACTTCATAACACACAAGGGCCTGAGGACATCCCCTGGGGTCTGACATAGCAAAGCAAGGACTCTACTGTGGAAGGAAGGAAAGAGGAAGACTTGCATAGCTAAGTTGGGAATGTAGTTCATGTATTTGCTTCTCCCCTGAATAAGAGTAATGCATTTAATTAGACTCTCATTGTGACAAATTGGTTGTGATGAGGCAGTAGAATATCCCAGGAGAGTGATGCTAATCCCACTTGTAGTTTTAAAGGCACTGATGTGTAGGCACAAGACAGATCACCAAGTTTATTGGGAGCAATGGGGAGTGGGAGGCAGGGTTTTCTTCAGCAGGAGACAATAGTAATTTTATATGGCTTGCAAAGGCATAATAGAGAGTGTTTCTCTCCCACCACAAGAAAGAAAGAAAGAAAGAAAGAAAGAAAGAAAGAAAGAAAGAAAGAAAGAAAGAAAGAGATTACTGATCCTCTCACCTGGTTTGTCAACTCACATGCATGGGGTAAACTCAAAGGTGAATGGCAAACATAACTAATAAGATCCCCCCCCAATTTTATGCAATGCTTTCCCCTCCCGCTTCTGTGATTAATCTGTTTAATTATCTGCATTTTGAACCAAGTATATTACTATATAATCTATCAGTTGCTTTGGTATTTCATTAGCCATTTTTTTCCTCCCTGGCTTTTAAAATTCATGTTGATTTATTGCATGTTTGTTAACAACAAAACTTGATCTGTGAAATTTCATCTTCCAAGAGTGCAGGCAAGCAGAGAGGCTTTCTCTTTCATGGTGGTTGCCCTTTAGGGGCTGTGCATTTAAAGCAGCATTATAACACTATAAACAATGATGACTTCCCCAAAGGATCCTGGGAAATGTAGTTATGGGTGCTGAGAGTTGTTAGGAGATCTCAATCCCTTCACAGAGAGGAAACCTCCCTGTGAAGAGGGATTGGTGGTCAAACCATGCACAGTTATATTTCCCAGAGACGTTTAACCATCAATCCCTCTTATTTGGGAACTCTGCAAATTGTAATTTTGTGAGGGACACGGGTGTCTCTGAAGAATGCTAGGCACCTTTAATAAACCACAGTTCCAACGAGTCTTTGAGGGAAGTATGATTGTTTAAAGTGGTTTGATACTACTTTAAAAGTCAGATGGTAGCTTAGTGCCCATTGCATCATGGTAAATAGATTTCAAGACCCAACATTCCATTATGCTGCACCTGCTCTGCCTTCCTAGTCACGTCTCATGTGTATCTCGGATGAGGAGCAACATTTGGCTGCATCATAGCTATGTTTCCCTCTATCTTATGTCTAAAAAAATAGTCCACATATTTTGTAGAGCTACAACACTATTACCAGTTCAGAAGTTTCATGCTTCCAGCAGAAGTGCTGATTCTGTCCTTTAACATGAGGTCAAAGCTACTGAACATAAGATGAGCCTGCTGGATGAGGCTGGTGGTCCATTTAGTTGAGCATCTCTTCTCACAGTGACTGACCAGATGCTTGTGTGAGCTAGGCATGAGGACAGCAGAACTCTGCCCACCTGTGATTCCCAGCAACTGGTGTTCAGAGGTATACAGTCTCTGACACTGGAAGCAGAACAGAGCCATCTAATCCTCTTTTAAAGCCATCCCAAATGATGCAAAATTGCCCCTTTTGTTATATGAACTGTTGCATAAGATTAGTAGTAACAAAATGAATGAACAAAAACAATTCAAGTCAATTTGGGCACTCAGAATGAATATAATGCCTGTCAGATTTGAAATCAAGGTTGCAAGATTAATTTTTCTTTCTGGTGATTATCTGTACACATGCATTTATGTGCTGTCCTGGTATGCTAAAATGAATGGCTTGGATCCAGCTTTAGTCATGCTCAAAGAAGACCCATTGAAATCAATAGGACTGTTAAACCACAATCCTAACCCCTCTTAAACTGGAAGCAAATATCACTGTATTCAACAGGATTTACCTCTGATTAGGTGTGATTGGGATTGCAGCCTAATCTAGATCCAGCCCAATATGTTAACCATTTACAACCCCCCCAAAAAACCCACACTAAATAATGCAGCAACAGTGCATGCTATTTTGTCATATTTGTCTCCTATTTACACGAATTCCCCAAAAAATAATTTCCAAGTTGAACTTTGAATCTAATGCTTAAACCACACCAAATGCCCTTTCTGATTCCCTCATGCACATGCACCAGTCAAATACTGTTTTTGACTATCAGAAAATATCAGAAAGTATTCCAGATATTTATAGGTTTTGCAGTATTCCGATTATTTCCTCCTTCTCTTCCTCAAATATACCAAATCAGGAGTTGTCTTCACTTCTATTTCTACTTAGAGTAGACCCATTAAAATTAATGAGCATGACTAACTTAGGTCCATTAATTTCAATCCGTCTACAGTGAGTAGAGCTTAGCTGGAGACAACCCCATATATCCAGTGAGAAATTTCCCAGCTCAAAAGTGCTTGGAAAACCTACATCACTGTTGCTACTTTTAATTGCCCCTGGGGTGTGTTCTTGTTCAAGAAATAGGTGAATGGTTACTTTCACTATTGGATAGAAATGGAATGTTTCTGAAAATCTCAATGATGCACTTATCTAAAAGGTAAAGGTAAAGGACCCCTGACAGTTAAGTCCAAACACGAAAGACTCTGGTGTTGCAGCGCTCATCTCGCTTTACTGGCTGAGGGAGCCGGCGTTTGTCCACAGACAGTTTTTCCGGGTCATGTGGCCAGCATGACTAAGCCAATTCTGGTGAAACCAGAGCAGTACATGGAAATGCCGTTTACCTTCCCGCCGGAGCGGTACCTATTGATCTACTTGCACTTTGACGTGCTTTCGAACTGCTAGGTTGGCAGGAGCTGGGACCGAGCAACGGGAGCTCACCCCGTCACAGGGATTTGAACTGCTGACCTTCTGATCGGCCAGCCCAAGAGGCTCAGTGGAATTGGGTCAGAACTGCTGGATCCCGTCTATTTATTTATCTATTTATAATGGATTCCTTTTTCATCCCTTGTCTAGATGAACAAACACCATACCATAACCAAAGTTTACTTCGCTAGAGGTGCCTGTCTTCCTGTTCTATCAACATCTTTCTTCTCTAAATTATGTAGATATGTGGGGGGCCAGCCCAACTCAGAGGCAAGGTGAGGTGATGCCTAAGTGACAGGATACACTGAGGCAGCAGATCCCAATGTCAATCTTTCTTGCCCCTCTCCTTGTTCCCTCACCCATTCTTCTTTGGCAGGGAGACATTTGGGGGTCCGCCTCAGGTGCCAAAATGTCTTGGGCCAGCACTGTGTATGAGTGCTCTCAAACACTTTAAACAAATGCACACTCATGTGGAGGGTTGGTTGACACTGTTGTGATCTATGTTGGTCCCTGAATATCATTAAACATAAAACAGAACTGATTTTATGGAGAACAACAAAGTTGTATCTATGCCAGTTAAGTATATATGTCCAATAGTTTCTGAGTTTTGTATAGAACCATGATGTGATTAATTCTGAACTCTCTTAAAGCTATAGTACCCCAGTTCTACACAGCTGGGACTGCCTGGTCACTTAACAGCAGGGATTATGCCAACGGAACATTCTCCATACAGAGATTGTGCTTTCTGAACTTTTCATCTTAGGTCCTCCTGCAAAGACCTAACAGTTTTATTTGAAATAAAGCAAACATTTTCTTTCTTTCTTTCTAAACAATAATTTAGTAGTGGAAGAAGTAAAGCCCTAAGCAAACATTTGTCACCAGTCATTGCAATTGGTAGTCATCGGCTGTTATATTCATATCTATTGTTAAGAAGTAATTTGATAATTAACTGTAGTTGTATTTGTTTACCCCAGCTACCTTCTCAGATATATTCTCCCATGCCAGTGAGTTTATCGTTTTATTAAAGCCATCTTGATGGATATTCTACAACATGCAAGCCATGTGGTTAATGAGGTTTGATTACTACTTTGCTACTTAAATGACTGAGCTTAGGCAGGATTTTTCATGCTCTAATGTGTATCTTAATATCAATCTTTTCATGGATGCATGCACTTTCAGTACGTTCTTGTACTTAATTCTTTTTAAAGGGGGGGTAGGAGGAGAATTAGAATTAAAAATGTTCCTTCTTAGCTTTCCTCTCTGTTTGGTGCAAATTATCTTTTAAAAAATCACAATGATACTAAATAAAAGGAATGGAGAGAGTGAAATAATATAAGACATACATTTTGCAATAAGGATTTACTTACACAACGTATGCACTTGGGATCTTTTAATCTTTGTGCACTCCACTTTTCTAAGCTAGATAGATGGAATATATTCAATAAAGGAACTTGCAATTTAAGAACCGTATGCACTTTATTCCCGATTTTTCATGGGAAATTTGCAGATAAAATACTTTGCAGCAACCTCCCTTACAGCTCATCTACCAGAATAGTAGATTCTTAAACTGTCAAGTGGTATTTTCCATGCTTGGCTTATTTTAAAAACATTTTCTCTCTCTCTTTCTTTCCTTTCGAAATGCTCTACCCCACCCAATATTTCATGAGTCCCATGGAGATATGGTGGAGGGGATGGGCAGAATCCGAGGCAGAATAGGAGAAGGTTGGGAAATTTGAGCTGAACAGCCCTGAGGATAGTCCTAGCAGGATGTGGAGGTGACCCCAAGCACTGATTGAGCCCAGCAAAGGGGCTAGCAGCCTAGGAAGTAGAGAGCTGGATCCATAGAAATGTTGAAAAATCCAGGATAGATTTTTAAAAAAATACTTCTCCATGTAAACTATGAAAGTCAGTCTCACAGGAGGGAGTGATGGCCACCAACTTAGATGGTTTTAAAAGAGGATGGGACAACTTCATGCAGGATAAGGCTATCAATAGTTTTGAAGATAAAATGGTGTGTGGGGTGTATGTCCATGCATGCCCCTTTGAGTTCAATGGAGGGAGAGTAGGCTTTTATATTGTAACTCTATTTTCTCTTCGCAGTTTGTAGGATTTCTGTTTGCAGTTTATTCAAAAGGAAGGTCAGACATTTCATCGAACCAAAGCTATTGTTTATATGTGGTGGAGAATGCTTCCCTTCATGGTAACAAAGCATGGCTCTTTTGTTCTGATTGTGTGGGGTTTTTTTTGGCACAGATCTTTGAGCAGATAAGAGCGTCTGAATAACAAAATTAGACTCCTAGTCTCCTCTGCTTTCCTCTTAATCCAACACAACAAATTTTGAATTCCTTACCACTGTTATTCCCTTAGTGGCTACACTTAGATATTCTGGGAAGTTCTCGAACACATGAACTTCCATGAGAGAATGCGATTTCACTCATGTTTTGCTTGTGGCCTTCCTATAGGCATCTGGTTGGCCAGTATGAGAATAGACTGCTGGACTGGATAGGCCTTTTGTCTGCTCAAGCACATAAGCTCTTCTTACTTTCTTAACACTGGGGTAAAAGCGTTTGGGGAAGAAATAAGGTATGTCCAATCCGCTGCCTGATTTCCCCAGTTGTTAGCTCTTTTATTTATTCCAATTGTAGAACCAGATAAAGGATTTGCAAAAGGAAAATTATTGTAGAGGAAACCTCTTCTCTCTTCTACATACTACAAAATGCCAAGAGTGATGCATCAAATGCCAGCATTTATCAAGAGAAGCAGTATAGTTTGAAACAGCGCTCAATTTATGTTTGTTCATTAGACTTTTATATCCCATAAGCCCCTTGGATCAGCTTTAATCACTGGTGAGCCCCACGCAATGTAAAAAAGAAGAAGTTTAAAATGTGCCATATAGTGTTGAGTATGGCACATGTGCTTTTGTAATAAAAGACAAAAACTGAGTCAATTAGGCAAACCACTTAGTTTGACAACATCATAAACCTCCTAGACTAGAGTAACTTGGGAGCTAACCATAGTGCTGAAATGACAAATAGCAGTAAAGCAACAAGTGTAACATTTACCTTTGCACAGCAGGCTAGTTTTTGCATAAACTCACACATCCATTCTATCTTCCACCTAGACCGCCATGGCCTGGGGAAGAATTCTGGAGAGCTGCATTGGGGGTCTCAGGGCTGAAGTTTTCCACCACATTTGTAGGAGAAGGACTTGGTTTCTGACAACATCATGCAACATTGTGACAAATTACTTCAGTGATTTGCTGTTGGATTGACACATTGCTCTACTTGTAGGCTTTGTTACTGGACACTACAGCCACTTTTCATTACCAGCACCATTTTTCAGGGTATGTGTCAGCTGTTAAAAGTGGCAACATTTACCAATCAGAGCTTGTCATATTTATATGAATCTGTGACCTGACTGATTGCTCGATCAGCAAGTGTGTACGGGAATAAGACATGGTACTTAGTTTATTAAAGAGACGAAAGGAGCACAGAGTTAAGGGATTATCAAATCCTCATTTTTGTTGAGCAAGGACACTGTTTTAATTTAGAAAAGTGAATCCATAGGCCACATTCAAAGATAAATCTTTCCTTCTTGCCAGGGTAATTAAGTTGTCTATGCTTTGTGCAACTTTCACATCTTAGAAAATCTAAATGGTCACTGTCAAATGTAACTCAATGGGACAAAAGCATTGTGGACTAGTGGGCAGTTCTAGATTTGGTTTGGAAGGATGTTGTGGGAGACCTCAGGAACTACAAGACTTAGACCTGAAGCCCTGTGGGTGCGATACAAATTTTCCAGCTACAGCCAGTCTTGACCTCATGCAGTTCCTGCTCTTAAGCTCCCTAATTGACTGCCCTGCATTGGTCATGGCAGATGTGAGAAAGCTATTTGTCCCCCAATGGCAACATGCAATATTGAGCAGGTATTCAGGAGCCACATACAACTTTGTATGACCATCAGTACGCATGGTTGGTGCTGGCGGTGAATGGGGCCAGAAAACACACACATTGCAAAAACACATCTAGTTTCATGAGTCCTGACAGATAAACCTAGTGTTTCACCTTTTAATTTTTTGTTTGTTTGTGGCAAACTGACCTATCTCCAAAGCTATGGAGCCAGGAGAACCTGAGGGAAATCAAGGAGACAATCCAGAGCCTACTACTTGCCTACCTGTCTACCTATTCCCACCTCCTACATTTAGCAGTCCAACCCAGCAAATGCACTTATGGAGGGAGCAGAGCAGGGCTTGTAAAGGGCATGTCTAGGGGGAAAGGATATAATGTGGGAGACAGGTTGTGGCCTGGGAGAGGACCACATAGAGTGGTCCTGGCAGGGCACAATGCAGCCCTATATTCTAGACAGGCAAGTTGAACATGATCCAGAACAAACCCACAGAGAAAGAATAGAATGGACAAAATCTGTAAGTGCTAAGCAGCTTCTATTAAAACTATTTTAAGGACCTCTGGGGTTTGGAGCTGATGTTGCTTTATGAATAGCATTGTATGGCTTTGTACTTCCTGGCTTCCCACGTTTTCTACCTCTGTAACTGAAAGGAGGAAAATGGGCTGGAGAACCCACCATACATCTCCACTCCTCCCTCCTCAGAAGTGAAGTAGTAATGCAAAGTTGCCTTGGAACATCCAACGTGAGAAACAAATTTTTTGTTCCTTTTGTAGCACACAATGTAATCCTTTCTAGTTGGAAGGACCCAAGTTCAACTTAGGGCCTGCACAGGGAAGAAATTACAGAACAGAATTCATATGAGGTTTGTTCATATGGGAGTTCTTCATATGCCCTTGCAGGTGCCGTTTATTTTTGGGTTTGTGTTAGGAGCACTTGAGGATCTGCCCTACATACACCCTTGCTACAGCTGGAGCAGGCCAGCTGTTGCTCTTATGGAGAAAATGAAGCTTGCTTACCAAGATTTCTGTCTAATTCATTTTAGCCTGCAGCTCAGATTGAGGAGTTGTGCATAGTAAAAACTAACTTTGTTCATCCAGGAAATTTCACAACCCTAGATATTGCATGATTGGAATTTGAGTAGGAATGGTGTCAGTGGTGGTTGGGATTTTCTTTCAGACTTCCAGAATTTGTGAGAATCAACATGGCCCACCAAACATGTATTTGGACCTTATGGTGACAAGGTAAACTGCTATCTGTTTCCTGCTTGCTTAAAACAAGGAAGAGGGGGCAAAATTATTTATTCTGTCACAATACACATAGTGGCAAGTTGAATTTTGCTTGGCAGGTGACAAAGTGTTCAGGACTGTGTGTTTCCATAGAGTAATCAGACAATTTCAGAAGCAGATCTTTAGTTCAATTATACCCTGGAGTCCTAGAGTTCTGGATTGCCTGGAAGTATCATCAATCGACTTTGAGTTGCAGGTGTACTGAATTGTGACTGCAATCTGTACAGGTTTGGGACCTGTATAACAACTATATTCTTTCTAGGTATCAAACCATGAAAGAAACAGGAAAATGATAGAGATGTAACATTTCCAGGAATTAGGGGAACAATTCCATACACACAAATGTATTGGAAGGTGCTTTATAAAAATATGTTAAATAATCACACTCCTAAATCCATACATGTATATCCCACCTTTCCACCTAAGAGCTCTAGGGAAAGCAACATCCCTGCATGTTATTCTCACAACAATCCTGTGAGCTAAGGGAAGCTGAAAGGTAAGTAACTTATTGAGTTCCATGGCAGAACAGGGATTTCAACCCAGGTCTGCCAGGTCTTCATTTAGCAATCTAATGACTATTGACTATACTTTTGAAATGTAGTGTAGCTATATTATAATGGAGAAGTCCTTTTGCCAGTATGTGTTGTTGTGTGTGTATGTGTGTGTTCTTTGGGGAAACACATTACAATTAACTTGAACTTGTTTCCCACTTGCTATGAAAACCTCACACTATTTGAGCCAAATGACACAATTTTTTCAGCCTGCATCCATCTTCTGCAATGTAAGCTCTATTTTCTCATGCAACCCCCCCTCCCCATTTTTTTTTATTTGGTGTTCCATTGTGCTTGAGCAGGGAACTGTAAGGCAGAATTGCTGTCTTCAAGGAGACTGCCTGACACTGCAAGAAAAGCATTGTTCTCTGGAGATTTCAACAAAACCACAGCAAAGCTCTTGTCAAACTAGCCTGGGGTGGGGAAGAGAGGCATATGTGTAAGAACTCAGCAAAGGGGAGGGGACTTAAATGGCCCACTCCTGACAGTGCTAGCTGAGATGCTTATGGCTTACTTCAACAATGTGTTATAGAGAAAAATCAAAATGATGAGGCCAGACAATTTCTGGTTCTGCAGTGAAACAGCACTTTGCCAAAGTATTAAAGATTTGACGCCCTCCTGCATTGATTTACATCCACATACCGGAGTTTCCTTGTCTCAGCATTATTCTTCCTGACTTGGAATTTGTGGGTGGGTAACTGAGATATTAGGGGAATGGAATATTGCTACTTTGTTGCAATATTGACCACACAGAATTTAGGCTGGTCTACACATTCAGCAGAATGAGGCGGTAGATTTAAAATTTGAGAGTGAAACTGGGGAATACCATTTTTGAATGTTGTCCTCCCTTGGTTGAGAAGAAAACAAAAGCTTTGCAAGTGAAAACAAAGCAAAGCTATGACATCAGGGAGAAATAGGGGGTCCACTTAAGTACATCCAAAAAAAGAGAGCAAAAAGAGGACTCAGATCTGCATGAAATTTTCACACACTGATGTGTATGTACAGGTGAAGAATTAGATATAATACTATAAAGTTAATTTTATTAATTAATAACTCCCCATAGGAGATCTAGTGCTTATGTTTTGCCTAGAGGAATATTTTTTAAAAATGTGATTCACCCATGAACAATCTAAAGTGGCCCACTATCTCTGCATCAGAGCTCCATCAGTTCATTCCAATGCATATATAAAATAGACCCCCAATTATGCTTAATGGAATCAGGTGCCAATTCACACCACACCCACTAGAGATGAAATATTGGAAAGCAGCATGCAATGGTCTACTACCAGGAAAAATTATATGCCAAATTCTGAAGTGGGGGTGGAGAAGCTGTGTCCCTCCAGATGTTGCTGGACTACAACTCCCATCATCTCTGACCACTAGACCATTAGCTGGGGCTGATAGGAGATGGAGTCTAAAAACGTCTGCAGGGCAACTGGTTCCCCATTTCTGCCTTAGATCCTCAAGTTTATTTATTAAGGTACAACAAAAGAATGGTTTTATATATGGGGTCAAAGTGTAACATTCATTTCAAGATGTTAAAAAAAACGGTTCAGAGGTGCTGTCCTAACAATTATTTTAAGTACAGAAATCAACACAGCAAGCTCCTTAGGACAGATTCAATCTACAGTGAGTTCCTTCAGCTAAATGTAGAGTTCCAGGTAGATGTGATAGAGAGAAATGAGCCAGAAACATCAGGTGGAATATCCTTTAAGATCTACAGCAATCACCAAGACAAAAACAAGGGGAATGTTGTCATTATGCATAGGAATACCTGTCCTACAATGAGGAGATAATGGATGATACAGGAGAACAATCCTGTGTTAAGACCAATCTGGTTGATAATGTGTTTTGACAGTTGAGCTTTGGAGCCTGGTAGTGCAACACCCCAAGATATCTGGACCTCTCTCTGGACTACTCAGAACATGTTGTAAGTGATTAAGACAGAGCTTCAGGGCCTATATCCCATCACTACTGAAAGGTACAAATGGTGAATTAAAACAGCAGCTGGAAGGAATCCACTTTGGATTAATCCAGACAACTAGAATTGTCACCACACTTTGCCTTAGGGAACATCTGAGGAGAGGTTTCACTAAGGGAACCACACTTTGTATTCCAACCTAATAGCAATATGGAGGTTATTTTTAGGTTAAAAATTCCCAAACAATTTTGGAAGCACACAAAAAGTTCTGCAAGAATTAGCAAACTTTATCAGGGTTTTGCACAGACAGGGCTTGCCCAAGACATTTTGGCACCTGAGGCAAATCAAAAAAGGCACTCCCCTTCCCACCAGTGATCTGCTGCCCCTGTGGATCCTGCCACCTGAGGTGCTCACTTCATCTTGCATCATGGGTGGGCCGGCAACTCCTTATTTTCTCCAGGTGTTTCATTGGTTGGTTCTGGTAGCTAGTTCCCAAGAAGCAGCTCCTATATCCTTTATTCTCTCCCAGGGATGGACAGGAAGAAATATTTACCAGGTCACAAACAATATTTTACCAGCCATGGTTTTCTGCAATGAATCAACTGTTTTGTGAATGGACTAGTTCAGTCTTAGTTATCTGAGTGAATTCTTTCTTCTACTTCAAGATTATGTAAATAGGGTCTGAGACCCCAGTGCTAGAACCAGACACGTTTATCTGCCCCAGCTACAGCCAAACATGCCTCTCCTGTATTGGTCTCTACAGCCACAGCAGGTGCTGTAACTTCCCAATGGTTTGACCCCCAAAGGTATGTTCTTCCATTGTCTCTCAAGACAAATGGATGTGAACCAATGGAAAAAAGAGTGAAATTCTAATTATTTTTATTCTTAGAATAGAAATAGCATTATACACAACATGGAACCATTGCAGGGGGGTGGGGAATCCCCATTCAGCTTTCTCCACTTCTTTTAGGCTGTAGCTCATGCCATGTTATATTAATGTTCTGTGCTTCCCTGACCCCCACTCCATATTATTTGCTGATATGGAAGAAGAGGGGAAGATTTCATTCTGTTGACATGATGTCTAATGCTGCACCAGACTGTTTCAACGCTCACCTTTGACAAACAGCAAGACATTTACTTTGATCAAGTTCTTGTGGTGCGTAACACATACCTGGTTCTTGCAGGACAGGTGGATGTCATGGCGTAACGGGGATGTTCATTCAGGTGAGCATCCAAATGCACATCCCATTGAAAGATCACATTGACACCAAGTTTATATGAGCATTCAGTTGCAGATGTTAACATACTGCATTGTTTTCTCCCCACCCCAAAGCAATTGGATGCACATTCCTGTGTGTACATGCTTGGCTCAGCAGTAGAGACACGTCCCTTATTCCCTCACAATTTTAATTCGGAAGTTTTTTTCACAGGCTCAGCACTAAACATGTACAACGTGTAAAGGCACATTGCTGAGGGGGAGATGATATCACGGGGATGCCATTTTCAGCCACTGTTCTGTCCTGCTTGTAATCTTAATTCCACCCTGAATAAGCAATGCACTTCAGTATGTAGAAAACAATAGTAGTGCATGGTAAACATATTCCCTTAGAAATAGATTTCATTTTGTGTCTTTATAGCTATAAAACTAATTATTTATTTCCATTGATATTAAACATTCATTATGTTGTGGTCTGCTAGCTTTAAACATAGCTATATCTGACTTCTGGAAGATTTATGCAAAGTATCTGCATTTGGCATAATGAAATTAAGCATTCCCTTGCATTTGTTTTATTTGCTTACTTATTTGTTTTAGACAAGGAGAAGGTCTGCCTTTTAACTTGTATCTTTGATGTTGGCATTCCAGAGATAGGATAGAGTGTGGTTTTTAAAAATTAAAACCCCTAGCATCAAAATGTATTTAAAAAAAACAACAACAAAAAAACAACAACCCTGTTCGGATTGTTATGGTACAACGTCAAGAGAGATGCTGCATGCCTTTGTACATATGAGAGAAAACCTAAAGTGGAATGAGAAGCAAAAGGAAAGTGATAATTGTTCTGTGAATCCAGGAAAACCCTAAATAGCAGAAGAAATGAAAGGAATATGATGGTCATCATGCATATTCAAGAAATATATTCATGGTGGCCCCTTTGGGACAGAGGATTGGATGAGAATATGTGTCAAGTGTTAAAAATCTGCAGGCCAAGAATGAGAAAAACCACAGGGGAGAAGTAATTGATGCACACTTGACACAATATGCATGACTGGTGCCAGGATCAGACCCAACATGGACACTGACCATCAGTCCACACAAACTCACTGATGGGGAAAGGAGTATTCTACTATGAATACACCTTCCAGTGTTACGTATCATTCTCCATTCCCTGTCCTTGAAGGCACTGAGATCCAGAAGGTTAGATGGAGTCCTGGATCTCAACTTGGTGTCAAATTGCTGTCTTCCAGTTATTTTGGACTATAACTTCCATCAGTGCCAGACAATAAGGCATATGAACAGGAATTATGGGAGTTGTCCTGTACACCTGGAGAGTGCCAGGTCAGGAAAACCTGCCCTAAAGACAACCAAATAGAGGCAGGATGAGATTTGAGCAGATTCTTTTCTTTCTTTTAAAACTGCTCATTCAATTTGCTTTTTAGGACTATAGGAAGCTGCTTTCTACCATGTCAGATTATTTCTACATCTAGCTCAGTATCGTCTACTTTGACTGACAATGTAACTCTAATATAGGAATGTCAACCTTTTTGGTGTCATAGAAATATTTGGTGTTTTGAACAAGTGCCATGAGCACCACCCCCTCTGGTCACTTCTCCCCTTTCCCCCTGGACATACACTCCAAGAGATAATGTGCATGCACACATGCTTAATCTTTCCAAGGAATCTGGTTAAAAGTCGGGTTCATTAGAATTAATCTGAGTCCTAAAAAGCTTATAAAGGAAGTGGGAAAGAGTGCCAGCTACTCCTTCAGCTTCCTCCTTCACCTCTATGCACTTTTCAAGGGAAGAAAAGGTAAATATCCTAATAATAATAATAATAATAATATTAATAATAATAATAATAAATTTTATTAATATCCCGCCCTCCCCAGCCGAAGCCGGGCTCAGGGCAGCTAATAACAATAAAACAGTACAAAAGTACAGCATAAACAACATTCTAAAATCATTCATTCTAAAAATTAATTACCACCTCAGGACCAAGAATGCAGTGCAAGTTGGGGCTCAGAGCCTTCATGGGCAATAGAGGGAAACTTCAATAGTGCAGTTGTGTCTATGGGTGCCATATTGGTAGTCTCTGCTCAATTGTCTGAGGCAGAGAGAGATTTGCTACCAGTGTCTTTGGCCAAAGATGCCACGGCCCTTCTCAAAACATTGTTATTTGTTAGTGCTTAAGCCCTATGAGATTTTTGTTTGGCTTTACACTTTAACACCGTTTAGGATATGACATGAGAAGGTAAAGGAATGAAGGGAGGTCACAGAGACAGTGGGACTGAAGGAATATCATGGAGGGTTCTGGAATGAGAGAGGCTGTTTGATAAGAAATGGCTTAGCAGCAAAAGGATCAGTGGAGTCCAGAAGCCCTAAAGTATGTGGTTACAACTGAGTTACAAATATTGATTTACAACAATCACATCCTAAGAGACATGGACACAGGCACACACAGAACATAAGAAGCCAAACTTTCAGCTTCATATTTGAGGATAAATGTCAGGTGAACCTAAAAAACCCCCAGAAAGATTAAGGAAATGTGGGGAGAGGGGTTCTGATTTTTGAATTTGGTTGATCACATGATAAATAGAACAACATTTTGCTCCCCAAATAAAAAGATGCAGAGAAGGACCACTTGGGAATGAAGTTGTAGAAGCAGCTAAGACAACATGCAGCATAAGATGCTTTTGTAAAGGGATAATATATGAGTAAAAGCAAACACGATCCTTTGTAATGAAACAGGTGTTCTCAACTTGGCACTGCTGATTGCCAAGTGTATATTTTTTATTTTTTTCATTCTCCTTTATCTCTAGGAAAGGTGTCATTTCCTATGGTTTGCCACTATTCATTCTAAGCTGCCACTTGGTTGGCACCTTTGCTTATCCTGACCTTGGCAGACTGTCTTGTGAATCAGGCACAATGCCTTCCTAGCAGATGTGCTCTGAAGAATATGGGCCAGGAAACTGGAATGTGTGCAACATCTTCTTCCTGGGCAAGGCTTCTGTGCCTGCGAAATTGCAGAATGAGCAGTGAGCTCGGTCTGCAAGAAAGGAAAGAATTATCTCCCTTTGTTTTGCCTTTGTCTTGTCTCTCTGAGCTGAGCGGTTGTCTGTGAGGAAGGTCCATTGGCAAGAAAGGATCCCTAATCCATGCCCAGCAGATTCTCTGTGTATTACAATAAACACACAGGCTTGTGATCCAGTACTAATCGTAGGCAACAGCTAGTGATCCAACAAAAAGGATTTCCAACATTTTTTGGAGGGTGGGGGCATAGACACATTTGCAAACCAAGGAAACACTGAAACTGCACATGAACTGCAAGAAGAAGAAGAAGAAGAAGAGTTTGGATTTGATATCCCGCTTTATCACTCCCCTTAAGGAGTCTCAAAGCAGTATACAATCTCCTTTCCCTTCCTCCCCCACAACAAACACTCTGTGAGGTGAGTGGGGCTGAGAGACTTCAGAGAAGTGTGACTGGCCCAAGGTCACCCAGCAGCTGAATGTGGAGGAGCGGAGGCGCGAACCCGGTTCCCCAGATTACGAGACTACCGCTCTTAACCACTACACCACACTGGCTCTCCATACTGGCTCTCCACTGACTGCAACCATACACTCCCTCCCTCCTTTAGCAGTAAGGCTTGAAAAAATGATTTTGTTTCTTTTTTCTAAGCTTTTTTTGCGGAAGGGGGGTTGATCATACTGGAGAGGAAAGAGAATCTCCCTTTCTCAACTTTTCCTGCTCTTAGTTTGGAGTGGGGAGGATCTGCCTCACAGTTGTATGTCTGATTGGATATATATGTAGATATACATACCTCCCTAATTAAACATTAGCTCCGCCCCAAAGTTAATTCAAAACCAGAGTCAGGGAAGGTCAGGTACTTCCTGGATTGGTCCAGGTCTGTAGGCCTACTATCTATCTATTGAACGATCAAACTATATTTTGTTCTGCATTCACTAGGCATTTACCACTGCAACCATAGTTAAGCATGATTAAGCATGTAGGGATGCGGGTGGCGCTGTGGTCTAAACCACTGAGCCTCTTGGGCTTGCCGATTGGAAGGTCAGCAGTTCGAATCTATTCAATACTGCTCTGACCCAGCTTCTGCCAACCTAGCAGTTCGAAAGCACACCAGAACAAGTAGATAAATAGGTACTGTTGTGGCGGGAAGGCAAACGGCATTTCCATGTGCTCTGGCACTCATCAACGTATCCCGTTGTGCGAGAAGCTGTTTAGTCATGCTGGCCACATGACCCGGAAAGCTGCACAAATGCCAGGTCCCTCAGCCTGAAAAGCAACATGAGTGCCACACCCCCAGATTGGACTTAACCGTCCAGGGGTCCTTTACCTTTACCTTTAAGCATTAATCCTTTCCTGTAAGGTTACCCTTGATGAGCTTTGCTTTAAATGACTGCTGAAGGATGTAACTGTTCTTATCACAGAAATTCTTTATAGAAATTATCTCTAGTATTTCTGTCCCACCCCCCCCCCCCCAAAAAAAACATGTATGTATATTGCAAAAATATGGGAGGGGGGGAATCAGGAACCTCTGGGTTTAAATATTTTTCTAGCAAAATCCCATTCATTGCACTTAAGTCTTTTTCTCTGTTTTAAGCAGGCATGACATTAAAGTATAGGGGACTTTTAACTGCAATGAATTTTAATTTGGAAAGATATTCTGGAATTTATTTTAGTGGACAAATTACCTTCTTCCAAAAATAAAAGGCATACCCCTCCCCCCGAACACTCTTTTTTTCAACACGATTGGTGGTGAAGGGACATTGATATACAAAAATCACTGAGAATGTATAACCTATTTCATTGACATCTTGGCTCATCTTGTGCACTTGACATTGGGTGGCCTTAGGCAAATCATTATTTCCCAATGTCCCTTCCTTCCAGACTTCTTTTCAGGATTGCTGTAAAGTAAAATAAAGGTAAATGACACCTGGGTTAACGGTTAAGTCCAGTCAAAGGCGAGTATGGGGTGCGGCACGCATCTCCACTTTCAGGTTGAGTGAGCTGGCATTTGTCCACAGACAGCTTTCCGGGTCATGTGGCCAGCATGACTATACCACTTCTGGTGCTACAGAACACTGTGGCGGAAACCAGAGCACATGGAAATGCCATTTACCTTCCTGCCACAGTGGTACCTAGTTTTCTACTTGCACTGGTGTCCTTTCAAATTGCTAGATTGGCAGAAGCTGGGAATGAGCAACGGGAGCTCACCCATCACACAGATTTGAACCGCTGACCTTCAGATTGGCAAGCCCAAGAGGCTCAGTGGTTTAGACCACAACGCCACCGCATTCCACATGGGCATAAAGAATGTACAAACAGGGTTTGGAGTGGGAGGGGGAGCAGTTTGAGTACAGGAAAAACATATATGTGTTATTTGCAGATAAATGTGAAGACTGCTGGATATGAATCTGCAAGATACGTGATCTTTCCAAACAAAGTTAAGTACACAGAGAGAGAGAGCCTACTGGGAAATTTCAAACATGAAAATGGAAGATTTCTAGTACACAACCAGGGCATGATATTTTGGGGTTATAACACTTCTGTTGTGCTTCATGAATTCTATTGCTACTGAAAATGTCTAGAGTCCTTTAGTCAAACCATCAGTGTGTCCTCCCCCCCCCCCCCAAAAAAAAGAAGTCTTGTTTTGCACTCTGGATTAGAAATCTTTTTGTTCTTGTTGTTTGGTTGGTTTGTTTGTTTGTTTAAAACGTACGTACGTACATACACACGCCACTTATCTGCTTCTGCCACAGAACATGATATTTTAGCAAATCTGATATGTCGTTTGAACAGTCTATCTCCCTCTCTGCAGCCTTCCGAAATGAAAGTGTGCCTGTGTCTCACTCTCTAACCTGCCCCCATGCTTTGAACAACCGAGCAAGTGATGCTTGATACAGCTAAATATTATTTGTTGATGTAAATATTTGGCTTGTGTTTCTACAAAGGCATTCCTAGATATTTGTGATGCATAGCTACAGTGAAGCAACCAAAAAGAACACCATGCCTGTCTGATTATGATTAAAAGAACTATAAACTCTCATTTGGATCTGCAGTATTTTCTGTCTTCTGTAAGGGACTGTGGGCCTTTAACCCTTCAATGAGGTTGCATTTGTGAAGAAAGTAAGCTTTACAGCATAGTGTACATATTATTTTAATATCTGTATTTCTCAAATGTTATTTGTCTTTTTTATCACAATTGGCTGCTCATTCACTAGCTCAATCAAGAGTCAGGGTTTCATTATTGCCATCTCTGGATTTTTCGTCAAAACCCAACTTGATACATCTTTTATTACCTCCTGCCCTCCCCACTCCACTTTTGGAACTGTGGCAGACTTGTTCTTTTTTTACAAACTTGCAGAAATTCACATAGCTGAATACTTGTAATAGCGCTTAATTACAGTGATTTAATGACTGGAAATGGACTTTTATATCTGTGTGCTATACATGATGAGATTCCGGTTATCAAAGGCCTTTGTAGATTTGCATTTTAGAAATGTTAAGAGGGCACTCATAAGTTTTCTCTCAAAGGAATGCTGTGCATAGCTGAATATAGCAATATTGGAATATTTCAAACCTAGAAGAATGCTCCCCCCAATCCAGAAAACTATCATTGATGTTGAGAACTAGATAAGGAAGTAGTTCCAAAACTTTTTCCTCTGGGCCACATTTTCAGAATAAATGTTTTCATTAATAAGAAGTACATTGGAAAACAAAGCAGTGCTTGATTTATAACATAGAACACAACTACAGTGGTACCTCGGTTTTTGAATGTCTCCATTGATGAATGTTTTGGAACTCGAACGCCGTGAACCCAGAAGTAACTGCTTCAGTTTTCAAACACGCCTCGGACGCCACACAGCTTCTGTACTGAGTTTTCCATATTGAGGCTTCCGTATTGAGTTTTCAGTTTTTGAACATTTCGGAATTCAAACTGTCTTCCAGAATGGATTATTATTGAAAGCCGAGATACCACTGTACTTTAAAATATGATCAGGGACATCCAGAAAGTAAGAGAAAACAATGCAGCCCCATAAGAATATGAATCATTCCCAAAATATAATTATAAATGAGCCTCTTACATATATACCTTAAGTAGTTATACAAACGCAATGAAAGGTATGAGCTTGTAGTATCACTTGATGTTCTTGCTCTCATCTATCCATGTTCTGCCATAAAATAAAATAAAATTATACCATGCTATAATATACTATAATATGGTACATTTAAATGCTTAAATGATTCTTTGATTGTCCTTGAATCTTTCTGCCACACTTGCCAACATCTCCTGCCACACCCTTTGAGAATCACTGACATATGGCATTAAGTGACCTGGGCCACATATCATCGTAAGCCAAACTATGGCATTTCAGGACTATGCAAATGTCTGGGCTCCAGGAGAGGAGTTCTCAGCCACTTTGCTTTTCCCCAGTCATTTTTATTCCCAAGGTGTGGCCAGCTAAGCCAAGGTTTAGTTAGGGATGGGAAAGAAATTTAACTCAGTTCACAGTTTTGATGTTGAACCTGCTTGCCTAAGACTTTCAGAAGCAATACACAAATCGAAGCACAGCGATCCAAAATCCACACTTCTCTCAACTGTGCAATGCAATACTCAATCCATGTTGGGCAAAGGATTCTTGCATTGCAGAGGATTGGACTAGATGACCCTTGGTGTACATTCCAACTCTACAATTCTATGATTCTAATGTGTACAGAAATGTGTATCACAGGGTTGGGGGTCAGTTTATATGGTGAGTGGTAGTCCCTGGGGTATTGGGATCCTAAGCCTCATAAGACTTTATAGATCAAACCCAGCACTTAGACTTGAGCCCAGACACTCAGGTCAGGATTTATGGTATGTACCCGGACCATTTTGTCTTGTTGAACAACCTGGCTGCTTTGTTCTGCTTGTCATGCACAAAAGCATAATTTTGAGTTCAGGAGTCAGGAAGGACAGACTCTCTATGAGTTTACTCTGTTTTTTGTTATTTCCTCCCTCTTCACCAATGGTAATGATTTTTTATTTTGCTTGAGGAAACTTTGAATCAAACTCATTTCGAGCAAGAAACAATCTAGAATGGATATTGGGCACTTGGATGCCTTTTTCAAGTGAAAGAACATTGGATTTTGAGCCTTGCTTAATGAAACTTCATTGGTATATCCATTGAATGTCTTCCTGAGTTTGAGTTACCCCAGATATGATGTACCTATGTTCCCCCAGATATTGTTGGACTCATTAGCCCCAGCTAGCATGGAATATGATTGGATATGATGGGGTTGCATTTCTAAAGACATATGGAGGGCCAAGGATTCCCCATCCCTGCCATATACCTTGGCCTATGAAATTATTTTTTATTTCACAAGTGTTGAGTTCAGTATGTGTTTAGGTTATCTTCTCAATCCAAATATGTAAAGTGAATGTTTCCATGTCCATTGGTACCTTGAAGCATGTGGCAATTTCTCATGGATACTTTGGAAATGTATTCCCAGGTGTCTCACAAATGAGAACTGCAAATCCAAACGGTTTTGGTGACTCTTTATTTGGGCTTTGCTGCCTATTGGGTTAAAGATATATGTTCTATGATTTTATTTTTTATTTAAAAAACTGGATTTCAGAAAAAGAAAGGCAGCAAGACCCCTGGGGGGAGCGTATACAGCCTATCATGTAAATCCTCCTTAGTTTGCGGATTATAGAACTGATATAGCACAGCAGCTCCCTCAAAGCCATTGCAAGTCTATTGTGTCACTATGCATTAGTGACAGCTGGATTAAGGCTGTGCACTAAGAATCCACAGGAATTATTTTCTTGACACTAAATAGCATATGCATTTCTTCAGTGACATAATTTAAGATTTTTTTGCCTTCCTTTACAATACCCAAAGGCATGAGCCAACATTAGAAGCCAAGTGGCCTGATTTTTTCTTTCTTGAATTTTTTTTTAATGTGACTTGGGGTTAGAAGAAGGCAAAAGGTTAGGACTCTGGTTTCTATAATTATTCTTTTTTTTTCTTTTTTTTTTATTTAGAGGTTTCAGCGGCTGTTCAATAGTCTTCCAAAATACAAAATGGCAACAACAGCAAAATATCCTGCTTGGGTTGCGCTTTCTGAGAAGGGGATGTAGCTCAGTAGTACAACATTTGGTTTGAATGTAGAAGGTCCCAGGTTCAATCTAGCTAAATGGATAGTGATTCCTCTGTTAGGTTATGGAGAGTTGTTGCCAATTAGATTAGACAGTACTAGAAGAGATGAACCAGCTACCTGACCAGTTATATAAGATTCCTGAGTCCATACGAGATGTATCACAGACCAGAATGAGTCAGTGGCAATCACCCACCCTTGAAAATAGAGCTCACACATTCACATTTCACACCCTAGTTTACCCCTTACTGCTTAACCAGCTGTGCAGCCCCTCCCTGTTGCTTTCTAACTGAATGGCATCCACCATTGTGGTGTTGATTGTATTGGAGCAGACTAGATTCTAGGAATGACCCAGCTGTGTCATTGGGAGGGTGGGAGAGAAATATGCAACAACTGTAGAAAATATGAGCACTCTAACATATTCATATGACTAACATATTCATACTCCTTGAGAACATCAGCTCCACTTCATAATAGTTTAATTAGCCTTTGCTTCCTGTCATGTAATTCACCTTCATTTGTGTAATTCTCTTTAATTGTGATAATTCATCTTCCTAATGTATGAAACTGAAGCTCCCAGAAAGCTGGTGTTAAGTAAAAACCCAGGATTGTCCAATTGACCCGTTTTGATCAAGTAATTCATCACCATTTAAAATGGTGCATTTCCATCTTAATCCAATTATATTAATTTTCTATTGCACATATTTATCAGTTGAAATAAATTCGCTTTGATTCATATTTCTAGAGCTAGTTTTCTAACCCCACCTATAGAAAGCATTTTGAAATACGTCCATCTGTTGGGAATTCAAGGATGTATGAGTTGCTCCTGAGAAATTTCACTAGTGAGCCGCATCTGGACCCAAACATATTTCCTCTGACAGTTATCATGATGTGAAAACTACAAATATACTTGCAGATTTGATAAGAGTGACAAACCTACTCCTCGTTCTTGTCAACTCTGATCCCAAAGTGTGAAAAGTAGCCTCATAATTCAGTGGAAAACGCATAATGATGATAAAGATTCCATTTTTTATTCCTGATAAATGAGTTAGAGGACCCATTCACCACGAGCAACGATTCATGATTCAAAGAAGAAGGACCCCATAAATGTAAAAGACCCATGTGCCTTGTTTTGTAGTTCAAATTGTAAATGAGAGTTTGCCAAGCATATGGACAGTGATTCAACATTGTTTTTTTTTTAAAGCAATTCCCACCTATCTGAAAATGATTTAACATATAGAAGATTACTCAGCTTAAACACATCGTTCTCTCTTCTAATGAGATACTTTGCAGGACAATGAGTAGAATAAAATTCTTTGTGGAGGTACCCTGCCATTGGAATGCCCTTGTCTTCAAGGTGTGGTTGGCACAAAGGCTTTATTCTTCCTGGCATCAGCTGAAGCAATCACCTTTTTGCTCAGTTTAGGGGGGGGGGGAAATATTATATAAACATTATATACGCAATATTGTGGTTTGGTCCATTGATGCAGAGGTGTGTGTGTTTGTTTGTTTTTACTGTGTTTCATTGATGCCATTGCATTATTAGAAGTTATTGCATATTTTATTATTATTATTAGTTATGGGTCCACCACACTGAGGCCATTATGATCAAAGGAGTGCTACAGAATTTTTAAAAATATTTCTGATGTTTAGGTGTTAATGTTGATGTATAGGTAGCAAAAATAGTACATTCACATAGGGGGATATATCAGTAGGCTTGGGGAAATTTCAAGTACTACAAAAATATTGTTGGTGGAGGGAAGCTTTAGGCAAAACCCCCAAAACAGCTCAGAGAGTGTTCAGTGGCCACAGAATGCTGATTGGCTGATGTCAGGGTAGGATGGGCTGTTCTAGAGGATGTCATGCCCTACTAAGCCAGTGTGGTGTAGTGGTTAAGAGCGGTGGACTCGTGATCTGGTGAACAGGGTTTGCTTCCCCGCTCCTCCACATGCAGCTGCTGGGTGACCTTGGGCCAGTCACACTTCTCTGAAGTGTCTCAGCCTCACTCACTTCACAGAGTGTTTGTTGTGGGGAAGGAAGGGAAAAGGAGGTTGTTAGCCGTTTTGAGACTCCTTAGGGTAGTGATAAAGCGGTATATCAAATCCAAACTCTTCTTCTTCTTCTAATTGGAACTAGGTACAGGAGCACTCCACATGGCAATAGGTTTCTGCTGTTTAATGAGCATGCACCCTCATTTTCTTACTAAAAGCTTACACAGAGCTTACACCGTGCCTTGTTTTTATTGAGAATTTGTTCCAATTTGTTTGCAGGGAAGTTATACAATTATGAACAATTATGAACATTCATCCTGGCTTACACATTTTCCCATTAGACATTTGTTAATCCTGCGTTTTTCAATGTATTTTGCAGTCACTTTCTTATCTGCAAAATCAAGGGGATTTATTGTGCTAGTCTGGCAGAGTATTTTAATCCACCTTAATGGGGCAAACCTAAATTTTTGGTATGTGCTGAAATACCTCCCTCAAAATGTTGACAGTTTGGAGGCAACCTAGATCTCAGGTTTCTCTTCCAGTAAAGAATACCTCAAAGGATGTGCATGACAAACAGCAATACGGCACATTATCTTTTCACTTCTTGAAAATGTGTGAAGTTCTTTTTTACATATTTGATTCAACCAAGCACAGTCTCCCACAACTGGCAAATTAAATAGAACTATGACAACAATACCAAATCCAAGTAAGTTAATTGTGAATCATGGATAAAATAGAGGCATTATTTTCTAAATAGTCTGAATTAAAGTGTTTTAAGAAACTTAACATTACACCATGTGCCATGCAGGAAAGTAATTTGCCATATATCAACATCAGGTGGGGGGATTTCAGACTGTTAATTTGGCAGACATGTTATGTTGATACAAAACCCATTTCAGGGTTCTGTTCTGATGTCCATGGGGTGGGGAAAATATTCTGATGAAAATACTTTTCCCCTCTGATCACCATTTACTTCAGAAATGATGAAATAGCTGTGGAATAAATGATATGAATCTACCTTAAAGGTATGTATTAAACAGAGGAGCAAAATAAGTTACACCATACTGAATCAGACCATTGGTCCATCTTTCTCAGTAACATCTGCACTGACTGGCAGCAGCTCTTCATGGTTTCAAGCAGGGTTGTCTCCCAGCCCTGCCTGGAGATGTTAGGAACTGAACTCCGGACCCTCCCTATGCAAAGGAGGTGTTCCACCACTGAGCTATTGCCCTTTCCCATTTTAGATTACCTGTAAACCTCAGTATTTCATTGTAGTCTGCAGTTAGTATGGAAATAATAAATAAGTTCTATCCTTAATACAGTGGTACCTTGGGTTACATACGCTTCAGGTTACAGACTCCGCTAACTCAGAAATAGTGCTTCAGGTTAAGAACTTTGCCTCAGGTTAAGAACAGAAATCGTGCTCTGGCGGCGCAGCAGCAGCAGGAGGTCGCATTAGCTAAAGTGGTGCTTCGGGTTAAGAACTATTTCAGGTTAAGAACGGACCTCCGGAACGAATTAAGTACTTAACCCGAGGTTCCACTGTATGTAAGGATGCATCTGAAACTATTATTTGTGATAATTATTTGTATGAACTGACCTGGTTTGCATCCCCACACTAAATTTGCTAAGCAAATACCAGCAATTTCCACTCCTAATGCCATTTTCCTTGGAATTATAACCATAAAAATAACAAAAAATATACTTAGTTACCTATCATTGGCTCTGGTTCTGTCTACTGTTGGTCCCCCATCCTTCTGCCATACCAGTCACAAATTGGGTAAATATGGTTATAAGTGCAATCTATGGCTTTTCATAAGCCTTGTGCAGCTTTTCCCAGCTGGTTCCTCCAAGGAAAAAATGGGCTATGGTCACTTTGTAAAGCACAGAAAGCTGTGATTCAGCCACCATGAGGGGCCCCTTAACTGACTCTCCTGTCTGATAACTTCTAGATTTAGCTTTGCTCTGCTACAGTTTTCACCTGGGAAACATCAGTAACTATTCTCAAGCTTGGTTTCGCCATGGATGCTTATCAAGGCAATGTAAGCCACCCTTTCTTTATTTCCCCAAAAGTGCCTTGGTTGTGTCTTGATACAAAATTTCTACCTTGTGTCTGGAACAGGATCAGCTAGAAACTGAGGAAGTTCCAAGTCATTAGAAGGAAAAGAGAGAGGCCAATGCACACCAGGAATTTAGCTTGCCCCAATTATAGATTAAAGTTAACTGTCATGCTTGTTCAACAAAATCCATTAAAAGCATACTTTTGGTTGTCAGGATGGAACCTGATGGAATAAATATTGAAAAGTGTGGAATGAACAAACAATTCAATGGGAAGACTTGCAAATACTGCACCAGCAAATTGGGATGAACACCCACTGTTTTATAATCTCAAAGCAAACAAATTGGAACAAATGTGCACTAAAGACCAGATATGGTCTAACCTCTGTGTGGGGTTTGGCCGGGCAAATCAGGCTGAATGCTCAGTAGGTCATCTAGAACAGCTGTCAGAAGAAGGCTGGTTTCTCAGTACAGTATATGTTTCTTCTGACAGAATAGGCTTGCAACCAACTTAGATGCCTCTGTGGATCTTTCAGAAAAGGGGCTGAGCCTATCACTGGGATCAGATTTAAGGAGCCTTTGGCCCTCCAGATGTTGCTAAAGTACAACTCCCATTAACCATGGTCATTGACCATGCCTGCAGAGGATGATAAGAGTTGCAGTTCAACAACATCTGGAAGGTCCAAGATTATTTGCGTGTGATTTTGATCCTTCTGTCTGACAGATAGTATGGGTAATGGAATACCAGAGTAAACAGTGGGTCCGTAATGTATGCCTAATAGATGCTGCTCATATTTTAGACCATGCATATCTGTATTTTTTTTTTTTAAAAAAAGGGTCTTTAAAATGCTTCCATTCCTGGGAGACAGAATCATTATGTACATGATCTCACACATATGCTGTGCTGAAATATTCCAAGATACAAAGATATTCAGGACAGGAGATGGCTGTTGCAAAACTGCATGTAGGAATGGCAATTATGTAAGCTCAAACATCTCTGCTAACTCTGATGTAATTATATCCATTGATATATTATTGATTTTAAAGCAATTGTAGAAGCGAGCAGCGACCATCCCTTGAGTAGCAATCCAGAGTGCAATTGCATTGTTAATGTAGCTGTGTGTTACTGAAATGCTTGATTCTTTGGCGTACATTGTGGGGGGACATTTCGGGGGGGGGGGATTTGAGTGAATAGTACCTTAGGATGAATAAAACTACAGTAGCTCACTAAACTGCAAGAGCTGTAGCTAATAATAAACCTATGTGTTTGGTTTTGAACTATCCCAAAAAGTAGGACTGCGCAGGGACCCACCACCTACTGCATGGCCATGATATGGGAGTTTCCATGCAGATTGACCCACCTTGGGTCAGCCTTAGGATCATCCGCCGCACCCTAAATCCAGTTTGTGGGCACCAGTCATGTTTAATTGTGGGTTGGGGTTTTCACCAGGATTCTTTTTTTCCTGAAAAAGAGCAAGTAGATATGTAGACCTGAATTTAAGATTGGAAAAATGAGAACCAGAAATTGACAGATTCACCCATCCCTACCTGTGAGATGTTGCCATTTGCTTGGTCTGTTCCAAACTTTTCAGGAACTGAGAGTGACTAATTTGCCTTATCTATGCAGGGGGCAGAAGGAATAGACTCTCTGAATTTCTTCTTCTATTTTGAACAACAGGGAATAATTTAGGCGTAAAGCTAGTCTTTCTAGAGTTAGCACAGTGTTAATTCCAGCCCACGATGCACTTCGTATTTAATGCTACATGTCCTTAGGATTCTAAAGAGGGAGTTCATTGTGAATAAAATGGCTTCTTTGAGGTACCATTCTGGTTATAGGTTGAGCTTTATTCAAGGTAGTCCTAGGCATCCCTTAAAAAAAAACAACAAAAAAAAGGAGTAAACTATCTGTAATGTCATACAAAATGAATAACTACCCAGGAAGATTAAATAGACACTGTACTCTAAAGTAATCAATACATCTTTTAGGTTATTGTACAGAGGCTGGAAAATTGCTTCTTAACATGTCTGTCTTCCCCCTCCCTCCTTTTTTTCTGAATGAAGACAAGGATGAGGCTGATAATTCCTCAGGCTTCTGCATAAGTGGTGAAGAAAGCTGGTAAAAACAGGATTCGGCTTTTTTCAACTCTTTTTGTTTTGTTTTTTTTACTAAATAGGAGAGACACCACCAGTCATAATAGGTGCATTGTCTTGGCCAGACCCAATTTCCTTTAACATCTGGGTTATGAGAAATTCAGACCTGACAAAGAAGGCAATTAGTTTGCTGAATGACAACAGGAAATGTCACCACTAGCTGTAAACTATGACTCTATTCATTATTATGTTGGCAAGTCTCATCATTAGGAACATTACAATAATCAGCTTCCTGTCGCTGGAGATCTGCACCTGCATTTTTCTTCACCAAACACCTTTAATTTTCACTTGCAAGCCCGATCGTTTCACCTACTATTTTTACCTTTATTATACACACACATACACGTACACTCCTCTCTCAGCCCTGGAATGTGACAATAAGCTCAGATGCAGAACTGAAGCATCTCCCATAATGGGTATTAAAAATGGAAGGTGTGAATGCTGACATATCAAGTCTTTGCTAAGGCGCTATTAATAGATGCCTAATGAAACAGGGAAACCAAATCTGTTTGAAAGAATGGAGGATAAACACTGCGGAGAAAATGTCAAACCCATTGACATATCATTAACACAGAGACGTCTTTTACATCTGAGCTGAAAGCAAGCAATTAATATTTTAGGGTTGACGAGGCTCCTTTTCTTTTTGTAGGTGTCTTGGTGAAAGCTTTTTGGGCTGTGACTTCAAGTGAATTTGTCTCCTGATACCCAACCAGGTACCTCTACTATCAGTAGAGTGTCCAGGTGCAAAAGAGGACAAAGTTCTCACACCATCAATTGGTCTTCAGAAGAGGGAAATCCAGCAGGTTTAGTTTGTCATGCAGGTGGCACCCGTTGAACTTCCCTCTTCATCACCACTGTTAAAGGTGCAGAGGTCCTGTACTCTTTTTGTGCCTGGCCACCCTAACAATCCCATCAGTCGTCCAACTTGGTGGCTTTCATGGAACCCTGAGGCTCCTGAGAAGCTTATATTGTGTTCCTCAGTGAGAAGATATCTGATGGTGGAGAAATGTACCTGAAAGACCACATACCTGCCATTATCCAAGCATTTCCTCTGAGATCTGTATCAACAGGGAAGTACATGAGCTGTTTCTGGATTCCACTTTGGTTAATGCAAACCAAAAGCATGACTACCAAAGTTAAGTCTGTATGTCCCGGAAGCCTCTACAACAGGGGTGATACACCTCAACAACTTGTCTCAATCCTGATTGAAAACCAGGCAGATGAAATCACACACATTAAATGCACAGAAGGTATAGAGCTTAAAAGCTTTTTTTTTGCACAGGGTTTTCCTAGTATGGAACAAGCTTTTAAGTTCTCTGACCTGCTTACTGAATTGGGACGTTCTTGCACAGGCTCTGGAAGGTTCTTGTGAGATCTTGGATGCTCCTGCAAGATCGTATGAGAGCCTCCCAGAGCCCAGTAAGCAAGGCAGAAAGCTTAAAAGCTCTCTGCCTTGCTTGGGGAGTAAGACCCAAAAGACCCATCCAGAAGGTAATACTGTTTGTACAGGGGCAGTTCCAAGTGGCTGGTTCAAGTGGACATGTGTGCCATCCCCATAACATAATCCCCCAAAAGATGTGAATTTCCTGGATAATAATGTTGATCTGACAAACTAGTTAATTGGACCAGGAACAAAATTTTGTGCTCTCTTGTGTACCATCTTCATTGCTTCTAGCCTGTTTTGTTAAACCATAGCTTCTTGTGATGAACAAATTGGGAAGCTGTATTTCAGTTATTGGTTTGAAACCAGGATATGGATGCAAGATTGTATTAGGGGTTCATGAAGTCTCAAGAAATACCAGGCTCCTGGAAATCTGGTAGTGGTTTGAGTCCATTCTGCTTATAAGGAAATAATTGGCTTCCTTTCAGGTTTCTCCTGCTAAATGTGGTTTGCTTGAAGTTCCCTGCTTTCTCACTGCTGGAGTTTAGGGCACATTCCAGTTTTGACATCCATCATTGGAATGGCATGCTAATGACTTGTCAAAACATTACTTATCCAGGAAGTATACAAGGTCTATTGTTTTCTCTCAACACCATAGATAGCTGCTGGCCACAAGACCTGGGGGAGGCAAGCAAGCTCTGAAGAGTGATTAGCTGAATACTTTGGCACTAACTTTCAGAAGTTGGTTGCACAGTAAATGGTGATAACTGGACTTGGCACTTGGCAATTTCAGGAATGTTAACTTTCAAGCTCAATTGACTGCCTTGGAGCCATACTTCATTTGAAGCACACACTTTCGGAAAGTGAGGCTAAGGAGCAACCAAGTGTCATCTATTGTCTCTCTCCAATAGACTGCATAACTCCTGTGGTGCATGTAGTGACTTAGGCCAATGAAGCTTTAACAGCCACCTGTCCAATTATGTTGCCTGTCTCCCATTATTACAGCTTGTGACAATCAGGGTTGTGCAAATATAGTTGTTTCCATTGTGCCTTGGAGGCATTCAGAGTAGCATATAAGTAATTAGTACCACTTCTACGTTGGTCATGTCCTTGTATGACATGACAGCCATGATTGTGCTTCATTGCACCTGTGCATAGTGACAGTGTATTGTAGAGCAGTTGACTTCAATTTTCAGACTCAAGTCCCACTTTTAACTCCAACCTTCATTACGGGAACCTAATTTCAAATACCCTGCCCTGCTGATCACTACCTAGCCACAATTTGACATCTATATAGTGGTACCTCGGGTTAAGTACTTAATTCATTCCAGAGGTCTGTTCTTAACCTGAAACTGTTCTTAACCTGAAGCACCACTTTAGCTAATGGGGCCTACTGCTGCTGCCACATCGCCGGAGCATGAATTCTTTTCTCATCTTGAAGCAAAGTTCTTAATCCGAGGCACTATTTCTGGGTTAGCAGAGTCTGTAACCTGAAGCGTATGTAACCCGAGGTACCACTGTACTGCTGATTCCTGTCTTGTTCTATAATAGCTTGAGACTCTTAGGCAAAATGGGCAGTGTCACGTCTATGTCAAGCCAAAGCAGACAGCAGACAAGAACAGGTTGCTTGGATGTCTTTAAGGGTATAATGCTGGCTGAAACATAGGGTAAATCTATACACACGGGGAGGGGGACAACTCTATAAATAAGTCAGAAATTAGACCATTATAACAAAATAAAAAATCCTATGGAAAAGCACATATAAAAAATTCTGCTCTCTGGTGCCATTTGGTTTTAGATGTTTATAGTTCATTCAAATCATTGGGGGTTCTTTTTAACTAATGTAGCTGGGTCCATGATAGCATTTTAATATCACACATACAGCATGATCAGCAGAGTTGCACAGCATCAGTAGAGTAGTCCAGCAAAGCTTCAGAGTCTTCTCCCTTTCCCTTTGTCAGACTTTCCAGTATGGGAAGAAAACTCCCTTCCCACAAAGTTCAGTGTAAAGTGTTTTATTGCTTCAAGACACAAGATAGTTCAAGCACATTATATGCATAAAGCTTAAAAATGCCGGTGCATCATGGACTATACAGTAACCTGGTCTTAGAGGGTAAAGTGAAGAGCTCAAAATATACAAAGAGATCAAAGTTTGGGGAGAGATCCAACACACCACGCTACTGCTGCTGAATGCAGCCTTGGCTTTATACCTGACAATGTGCTTACATACATTCTTTGGAGAAAGGGAGGGTAGACGAGGCATGCCAGAGGCTTGTGGCCTTGAGCTGTTTCAAAAGGCTCCCCACAGCTAGCATCCCACCCTTGAATGGAAATCAGATGTGGAGAAAACGTATTGTACAGCAGTGCAGAGCTACACTATCAATCCTCCTTGGATGAGCCTTCTGTGAAATCAGTTCTGAACTGCTGTCAGTACACCAGTCCTTGTGCTCATATGAAAAGCCAGTGCAGTATATGCACTACAATGTAGTTCTGGATATTGATGTAGGAAACCAAGATCCAGATCCTTGTTCAGTTCCGAAGCAAGCTTCAGTAAACTGCTATCCAGTTCTAACGCATAATGTCCATACTTCTTTGACAGAGATGAGACAACTGCATTTGTATGAGCCATAAAGTAGTAATAGGGAACCAGCACACTCCAGGTGTTACTGGATCATAACACCTGATCATTGGTCATGATGGCTGGGATGATAGGAGCTGAAGTCCTGCAACAAGTGGAGGAATACAGTTACCTGTCTTTGCTATAAAGGGATATGAACTGGGTACAGCTGTACCACCTATACCCACAATCTCCACCTGTTCCAGGTGTCCACCATTGGTAATTGGTGGAACCCCTTTCCACAACACTCTACCCCAATTTTGGCATTCTCATTCAATGCAAAGCACTTTGCTGTTTTTGTCTCCTTAGTACAATATGTGATGTGGCTGAGCTGTAAGCAGCTGCCAAAGAGGATTCAAGAACTGTACATTTGGAAATTTGAGGAAGTGCTATGAGCACAAGTCACAAAATGACTTATATAACACAAATGGTTGCCATGGAGGGCATGTCATAACATGCTCCCCATAACTCTGTCACCAGTGGGGAAAAGGCACCTACATTGGCGAAATGATGGTGTGTCTTTTATTGTTTGTTTGTTTTTACAATCAAGCTGATATATAACTTTTGTGAAATAAATCCATTTGCACCTATTCTCTGTTCAGAATGGAAGGGAAAGTGGGTGTCCAGTTCTGGCACCAAGGGCAATCGGCCATGCTTAAGGGAGCATGTTCAGTGCTAAAGAGGAACTGAAAAGGGAAGTCAGATATTCTGTTGTGCATTGTAGATTTTTTAGGGGGTACATACCAATACCATTTTTCGGTGCCATAGAGCAGCGTGTCTGTGACCCTTGGCATACTGCATTATGGTAGCATTACCTTAGATAGTTGTAACTTTAGAGCTGAAATGGAATGACCACCAGGTACTTGGGGCACAGTGGCTAGTTACACAAAGGGCAGCTGTGACATTGCTATAAGATAATGAAACCTCAAGGCTGGCACAGTTCTTTAGAGTTTGCCAGTTTGGTTCTCCAGACATGGCACTGGAAATAATCATTCATAAGATTTTGAGGTATCTTTATTCTTCACCTCCAGGGAACCCGATCACACAATATTCATAATACATCTATTCCTTTTGTTTCATGAAAGCCATTTGGGGAATCCAATGGTGCGGCAGGCAATTTCTGCCTTGTACTTTGCTGTTAAAACTTAAAATAATAATAAACATACCTAGCCTGTCCTTACATGAGCTGCCTGAACCTTTTATCCAGTCAAAGCAAACACTTTTCTTGTATTTAAAAGGAATGCATCCATTATTCATCTATAAAAGCTTAGTGTTAGGCTAAAATGCGTAAAGAGAAAAGCAAAGATTACAAAAGGAGATTTCACATAAAAGTAGACCTGTGAGGAAACAAAGCTTAAGCCTGTGACTGCTCCAGCTCTCTGCTTTCAAGTCCATAAAGCCTTTGTATTTGGGGAGGGAATCTAAAACAAAGCTTTGCTTGGCTTCTTTCTTTTTTTCTTTTTTTCATAGCATGAAAAGCCCCAACTGAAATCTGGATCTTCCATGTTCTGAAATGTATTTATTATGGTAGCACATTCTGTTCTGGCATAAACTAGTTATGTTGGCTTCATGCAGGTCCCCCAATATGAACACGGTGCATCAGTTGGTCCTTGCCTCTTCTCTTTAAAAAGGTCTCTTGCCCCTTCCCACCTCCACCCCCAAATGAAATCCTTTCAGCCATTTTCTGAAAGCTAAAAGTCTTTGCTTCACATCAAAGTTCTTCTGGAAAGGAAGCTGCTCTCTATTAGAGTCTCAGCTGATGGGTGAAATTCTCTTTAGGTGCAGAAAGTCAAACACTGAAAGATTTTCTATAAAGATTCAAAGGAGAAGAGGTTGGATGTCAGGCAGGTAGAAGGGAGCACAGGGCGAGTGAGCTGCACTAGCCCAGCTAATGTGTGGTAATTAGATTTAAATGGCGCTGAAAGGCTGGAGTCCCCAAGGAATATGTAATGGTGTGGAAGTAGTTGAATGTCTTTGTCATCTCCCCAACACCATCATCACTTATCATCAAATCATCAAATTGTAGAGTTGAAAGGGTCCCTGAGGCCACCCCCTGCAATTCAGGAATCTCAGCTAAAGCCCCCATGACAGATATCCATCCAACCTTTTCTTAAATACCTCCGAGGAAGGAGAGTCCACAACCTCCCAAAGGGACACTTGACACTTGCTTCATGCAAGGATAGAGAACCTTTGTTTCAGTGGCTGCACCCAGCCCTAAACATACTAACAGTATTCAGTTGGGAGCAGCCTGGAGAGCAGGAAAGGGACATGGCTTAAAGGTAAAGGTAAAGGTACCCCTGCCCGTACGGGCCAGTCTTGACAGACTCTGGGGTTGTGCGCCCATCTCACTTAAGAGGCCGGGGGCCAGCGCTGTCCGGAGACACTTCCGGGTCACGTGGCCAGCGTGACATCGCTGCTGTGGCAAGCCAGATCCGCACACGGAAACACCGTTTACCTTCCCGCTGGTAAGTGGTCCCTATTTATCTACTTGCACCCGGGGGTGCTTTCAAACTGCTAGGTTGGCAGGCACTGGGACCGAAAAAACGGGAGCGCACCCCGCCGCGGGGATTCGAACTGCCGACCTTTCGATCGGCAAGCCCTAGGCGCTGAGGCTTTTACCCACAGGGGAGCTGAAATAGGCTGAGTGAAGGCACTTAGCTCAGTAGTAGTGCTTCTGCTTTGCAGGGCCGTCTTTAGCATATGTGGCGGCGGGGTGCAAAGATCCGCCCAGCGCACCCAAATTTAGGGCGGCCTGGAGGAAGGGAAGCCTGCACCATGGTGGGCAATGGGTTCCCTGGGTGGGAAAGAAGTGTGTGCCTGGCCAGCGAAGCAGACCCCGCCCCCCTGGAGCCAGGGAATGGGTTACAGTGCCTTTGCCGGCCTGAAGGGTCTGTCTGTTGGACGGGTGGGCTCTGCGGGGCAGGGAGGAGAGAGGCTGAGATGGGACTCTGGCTGGCCCCACACACCGCCGAGTGCCTGCGCCTTGGCGGTGCATCTGCTTGTATTCCCTTTTCTGCTCCTTGAGCACCTGGTCAATGCTCTTGCTCACTCGCCTCACCTCCTTCTCCACCTCCCACTCCTCCAGACGCAGCGTCTCCCAAGGTCTCTGCAGTGCCAGCAGCTGCTCCTGCTTCACCGCCAAGCCCGACTCGGGCTTCGCCTGAGACAGTGCCACAGCTGCAAGGGGTGAAGATGGTTCCCGCTGCTGCCGCCGTCCCTTGTCCTTCTCTGTGGGAGCCACTCCATTGCATGTTCCATTCTGCAGGAGCACTGCAGCAGCTGCCCATCCAGCTCCACTGCATTTGCCTTCCCGCCACCACCTTCTACCTCCCCGTTGCTGCAGATGTTGCCACTGCCACTGCTTTCACCCATACTCCTTCTTCGTCCTCCTCCCTTGGCCAGGGCTCTGGGCAGTGGCGGCGGCCAGGCTAGGCCAGGGGCTCTGCTATGGGTGGCAGCAGCTGTTGCTCGGTCTCTGAGATGGTGGTGGTAAGAGCTTAGGCAGCTTCAGCAGTGGGCGCCTGGCACCCCCCCAGAATTCAGTGCCTGGGTGCCCCACACCCCTTGAACCCCTGGGTAGACACGACCCTGCTATTTTGCATGCAGAAGTCCCAGGGTCAGTGCTTTTTTTTCTAAAAAAAAATATGTTTAGGGGTACTCTCATTTTAACTCAAGAAAATCACCATTTTATAGTTCAAATCGAGCAAAATAAATACAGTAAATGGACAAAGTACAAAGATTCACAAAATGCTTAGAGGTACGCGTATGCGTACCCCTTCACCCCCCCCCCCCAGAAAAAAAGCAGTGCCCAGGGTTCAATATATGACATACCCAGTTAGGCAGGGAGAGAACCTCATCTAAAACCTTGGAGAGCCACTTACAGTCAGCACAGAAAATTCTGAGCTAGATGGAGCAATGGTCATCTGCCTTGATGTTCCTGTGGCAAAAGGAAGGGGGGAAGCCCTCTGCAGGCAATCGGCCCAGACCTCTGGAAAGTGCATGCTGCTCAGCAGGAGGAGAGGTACCAGAGAGAGGGGGGGGTAGTGCTCCACCCATGTTTAGCCTCTTGTTCCACCTACCACCAGCTTCAGGACCTATCCACCACTGGCATATAGCCCCTGATAAATTATTCCCATGAGAATCAATAGTGGATGGCATGAGGTAGTGATAGTGTGAACATGAAATGCTGCTTCATACCATGTTCAGAGAGGGTAATGGGGAAGGCAGTGGCAAGATTGGCACAGTGCAAAATCATTGGCAGAAGTGCCAGATTGGCTCTGCTGGTGCATTTGCATGATGCTGGCATTGCTACTGCTGTATGCAGCAGTGACACAGGCAAGTGGGCACCTCTTGAATCTCTCCCATAAAACCCCACACCTTGATTTGCATTACCCCTACAAATAAGTGTTTGGGAACATGATTTTGCCAAGGGTAGTTTTCTGGCTTTGGTGATGTGGCTGTCACTCTGCAGTCATTAATGAGACAAATGGTTTTTATGAAGATATAAATCCTTCCGTGCTGTGAAAATGCTCCTTCACCCAAGCTAACAGCTCCCTCGCTCTCTTGCGGCATGTATGCGTGTGTGTATGTGTGTAGGTGTGTGTGTGATGTCTATCTATCAATCTTTATCTATCTATCTAACTTTAATTCTTCTACTTTTAATATGCTGTTGATGAATACTGAGCATTGTATGTTCTGTAGAGGGCTTTCTTGCTCTACCACAATGTTGTCTGTTTCAGGATTCCACAACACACTCCACTCACATGTTTTAGAGTGCTGATGAGCATTTCATGAAATTGTTATAAATCTCAGGAGAAGATAAATGTAGTGCCTATGGAAATCAGTCTTTTGCACTTGTCTTTACTATATGGTACCCAAACTGATGTTGGGTAATCAATTAAGGCAGGAAGAGATCATGCAAATCTCTATATAGAAATAGACATATAATTGTTTTTGCATGCATTTAATAAAATGTGTTTTGGGGGCAACCATAAATAAATATGAAAAAGCATTTCAGTGAAATTTAATGGTCTTTGGCAAGAATTTGCACCTGGAAGAAACTGAGAACTTGTATATTTCACTTAGCTCCAATTTACTCACAATTGTTTGCATGGATCCCCATTGGATTGCATGCATTTTCTAAAGCACATCTATGAGGATATCAGACCGATTTCTCCATAGTCTGATTGTGTGACTTGACTAGCTGAACTAACAAGAGCATCCCCAACCAGGTAACCAAAATAAGGTTCAGTTGAAGCATTCAATGCTCCTTGCCACAGTAGGTGCATGGTGTCTGTGGCATAGTTTGAGGCAGACCATATAAATACAGTGGTACCTCTGGTTTTGAATGCTTCTGGTTACAAACACTTCAGGTTATGAGCTCCGCTAATCCGGAAGTAGTTGCTCCTGGTTGTGAACTTTGCTCTAGGATGTGAACGGAAATTGCATGTCTCTGGCACGTGCACAGTGGGAGGCCCCATTAGCCAAAGCGTGCCTCAGGATAAGAACGGTTTCAGTTTAAGATCGGATCTCCAGAACTAATTAAGTTCGTAACCAGAGGTACCACTGTAAACACAGGAAATTGGTACTTGGGTTGAAATAAGCCACAACTTTATTGATTGCAGATGGTAGTAAGTTTGGCCAAGGCATTAGGCATAGATCCAATATCAAGCAACCTACCTGCTGGTTGATAAAACCCTGTGAGGTTGGGCCTGAAGTTGAGAGTCGCCTCTAACATAAATCAGGTGCCATGACTCCATCCAGAGGTGTTCTGGCCCATCGGTCCCCACCTGGGCTCCCAGACATAGACACTCCTTCTGGACCCCTTTAATGGGTACCCACTCAATTAAGGATCCAAGCCAATGCCTTGCCCGCCAAAGTTGTGACAGTTGCTACGAGGTAGGTGAAAACATGAAGACCGGCCAATTTGTCAGCATGAAAAATACTTCCTTGACCCTGAATACAGTGACTGAATAAACCATAGCAAGGTCCATTGCCATCCTGCCCATTTATCACCAGGCAGGCTCCTTATTGCCTGTGTGGGTGAGTGGTGAATCCTTTGGTGATCTCCCAAGAGGGTGACCCGCAGCAGGATACCCTATTAAATACAATGAGCACATGCCTGTCTCACCTCCCTCTCCTAATAGGCTCATGAGGCAGGACCTAGTTGGTGTTCCAACATGACTGGGAAGGGGAGGCGCCAGGCATCTCTTCCCTCATACCCTGGCTGTGCAGGAACTGCATGCTCTCCTCTTCCTGAGACCAGGCCACAGACAAAGGCTGCCCACCAACAGCCCCAGGTATTAAGAGTTGAGTTGTGCACTGATCTCCACTCAGATTAAGTGGTTGCAATCAAATCATTGGATTGATTAGGTGACAAACCAATGTGTCACAGGTATGTTTCATATGGAAATGCATCAGATCTGAAATAATTTATCTTCAGGCGCCTGGAATTCCTTCCTTTCTCTTCTTCCTGCCCCCTCCCAGAAAAAAATTGTTGGCTGAAATCAACACCTTCCCTTCACATCCTTTCTGTCTCCCACAAGCACACCTTGCAACAGTTTTTGTTTAGTTTCATTTTGTCTTAAATGATATTAGTTCTCAATCTCTTTCAGTCTAGTATGTGTGCTGTCGTGTTTAGAGTGTTGGAGTACAGGGGGACCCTGGAACTCGGTTCAATTCTACAACGTGACCAGGAAGATAACTGGGTGAGCTGTTATAATGAGGACAAAACAAGGGAAGGAAACCATGTACACCATATTGAACTCCTTGGAGAATATGAGGTACACAAATGGGGCAAGTAGGGTTGTAAGGTGGAAGAAGTGTCCATGCTGCCCTGCATTCATAGCAACCAGCACTGTTTCTGGCCTTCTACAGCTCAGCTTCTGTTAAAATCTGCGTTATTTTTCTCACTGTCTGCTAAAAACACATGTAATTAAGTGCATCATTAATTTCTATGCATTTCCATGGAAGGGAAGCAGCAAAAACAATGCAGTAAATAATGTAATTACTTTCATGATGTTTGCAGGCAGGAAAAGCAGTGATAGCGGGTAAAACTCACATTCACTTACGTGATTTGTGTTCCTTATTAGCAAAGTAACTGGAATATAGCAGATGGAGTCCAGAGGGAAAAGGAACTGATAATATTTTATAGAGGTAAAAAGAACAAAACCAGTTCATAGTAAGAGCAGAAAGAAAGAGAGAAGTTTGTCTTATTTACAGGCAGCCATTGGGAGGGTAGGGGGGAGTCCTTCTGAATGCCTTTTCCCTCCAGTTCCTCCAACCATCAAACCTCAACCATTTCTCTCACTGACAACTAGCTCCCAACTGACTAGAACCTCCAGTCAATCAGAGTCTGTTGTCACCCTGACAAAAAAGAGAATTAACCATTTAAGTCACACACTTAATGATTCCTAAAAATTGCAAGAATTTCTGCCCCCATTAATATTTCCAAAAGAATTCTCCAACAACCCTAGCAATAGGTAAAGTAGTAAACAACATCCTGTCTCTGAATTCCCTCTTTAATAGCCGTGTTCCCACATTCTTACCCTTCAGGACCCAGTTTGCTGTACTAGTGGTTCTCTTGCACTGAACAGGTGTAAACAGGGACTAGGATCCAGTGGAGTCTTAGCACAAGTGGAGTCTTGTGCACTTCCATTCACAAACTGGGGGCCTATGATTCATACCCATCCTTCTCTCCAGCTGCAGCCTCCTGACTCTTCATGCATAATTCGTGATTACCTCTCGGACCTAAGGAACAGCTTGGGCTCCGTGTACAGTGGGGCTGCAATGGACATAGAATACACCAAGCAAGCAGTCAGACCAAGTCAGACCATTGGTCCATTTGCTTCTTCAGAGACTTCTAATGGCAACTTCCTGTCCAGATAGACATAAACCAATGCTGGACTGGCTATTGCAATAGAAATTTATATATGTGGGTGAATCTCTCAGAGTTTATGCCTCTTCAATTGCTGTGAATTCCCTAGAATGGCAATGGATGGGCCATATATAGCACCTACCCTCAGTCTACAGTAAAGTTCTTGGAGGAGAGTCTGGTACCCCCAAGAGGAGATCTGGGCATGTGTGGAACCACTGCTCTACACCACTAAGCCCTCACAATGCAGTGGTCCCTTGGTTGTCGAATGCTTCGCAAGCCGAAGAATTCGGAACCCAAACGCCAACAACACGGAAGTGAATGTTTCTGTCTTTGAACGCAGCTCAGAAGTCAAATGGCTTCCGAGGAGCGTTTCTCCATTTTTTGAAAGGAATTTGCCGACTGGCAATTGTGCCTCGAATTGTTGAAAGTTTCGGAAGCCAAACAGTCTTCCAGAATGGATTACATCCAGGTCAGACATGTGCACCTTTCCCAGCAGTGCCTATTCTGATTCTTCACTTGGTTCCTGATCCTTTAAGATGGAGTGAACTTTGGAACTTCTGTAAGTTACACAGTAAAGCATGCAGTGAAGGCTGATCCATTAGGGCAAGTGGAGAATTTTCCCCAAAACCTCAGCTTTCCCTCACAGCCACTCCAGGAGGTATCACTGCCTGTCAGCCTCCCCTGTCCATACAGTGGAATGCAACAAGGAGAATGATGGGGCCAAACTCAAATTGATTGCCTCTGCCTGTTGTTGGCGCTCACTCCACCAATTCTTGATCTCCGTGCCTTCTGCCTTCTGCCCAATGGGCACCAGCCGCCACTGAAAGCATGAACCCTACCTCTTATCCTCCCACCCCCTGGAATTGCCTATGGCAATATAGCAAATTGAGAGTAGAAGCCAAATTAGAACCAGGGGTCACAGTCTCTTAGCCCATACAGTACATTTAGCTGATGCAGCAAATCCTTAGATTAAAATTTACTTGAGTTGACAGTTTGATATAAAGAATGGAATGAGCACAATGGTTTCCGGTTTCCTGTTGGTAGAATATATATTTGCTTATTTCATTTTAATAATTCTGCCTCTGGCTGTACAAAAGCAGACAATACAAAATTGCTATTAAATGTTAACTAGAAAATATATATTAGAATATAAATATCTGCCCCAAAAGGGGGCGGGGAGGGGGGAAAGCATGAGTAAATTGATGTGCTTTGTACCATACCCTGCAGGTTAGCACACATGATTTATTAATAGTTATCAATATTGTATAATGTATAGAAAAGCAGGAAGAAAACAAAATGTAACACTATTAAAACTTGAGAGTTCTCTAGAGAGGATGAAGTTACAAGAGTATGGTGTTATGCAGGAAGTTTGATTTAAATCTTGTACGTGCAGGTTTTTAAAATAGCTCCTCCTTCTCTAACTTCAGTGGAGAAGTTTTCCCCACCCTCAATCCAAAATGCTTTCTTATCCATTGAGCTGGAATTATGTTTAGAAACTACATACCGTAGATTCTGGCGTATTAGACGAGTGGGCATATTAGATGACCCCCCCCAATTGGCAGCTGCCAATTTGGGGGTTCATCTTATAAGCCCAGTCGCCTAATACGCTGGGCAGCTCTGCGCCGGGAGAAAGCCGCCCAGCGAAGCCAGCTTAGCATCGCTGGGCAGCTTCGCCGGGCAGCTTCCTCCCAGCATGGAGCCCGCTGCCCGCTGCTGCTGCTTCCAAAGCAGCAGTGGGTGGGCTCCATACCCGGCGTATAAGACGACCCCCGACATTTTAACCTCTTTTCCAGGGTTAAAAAGTCGTCTTATACGACTTTTTAATCTATGGTATTTTGCTAGTTGTTATAAGCTAGTTTCCACATTGGCATAGCCCATGTTTTGCATAAAAAGTCTTGGAGAACCACCCTCAGTTGGAATGGATTGCACTCAACTCAATGTATTGCCTTAATATAAGTGGTGGAGGCTCATTAATGAGGATGGAGGCAGGAGCAGCCTCCTGGTGGCAGTCCTATACTTGTCAAGAGAGGTATAATGTAGAACAAGGTGGTTGGGGTTAGGTCAGGGGAGCTCTGGATTGGCAATGGTTTCTCCATAGGTGTGTGGGTGTGCATACTTGGAGGATCACCACCACCTAGTGCTCCACCAACCTCACCACCACCTTATCTAGCCCCATTCCAGCAAACGTAGTGCTGCTGCCACTGGGAGGATATCACTGTCTCTTCTCCCTCACAACCCACTGCTGAATATAAGGAAGCACCTCTTTATATCCCTGTGTCAACGATTCTTACATAGCTTGAAAGCAATACACACTGCCCCATAAAGTCTCATCCTATTTTGGCAGCAGCCCTGGTGAGGAATTGAAGGCCCATACCATCACCTTGAGTAGGAGCTCTTGCAGCTGCTCTAACGTAGCACCAGATGTTCTTGCTCAGCAGTTGGGGCTCATGTTCTGCTTGGAAGAGCCCTAACTCAGTGGTAGAGCACCTGCTTTGCCTAAAGAATGACCCAGGTTCAATCCTTGGCAATGATGGCTACCAACATTAAAAGAGGATTCAATAAATCTGTGGATGGGAAGGCTATCAAGGGCTGCTAACCCTGATGACTATGTCTTATATCCACTGTCAGAAGCAGTATGCTTCTGAATACCAGTTGCTGGATACTGCAGGAGGTAAAGCATGGCCATGCTTTCATTCTTACATATGTGCTGTTCCCATAGGCATCTGCTTGGCCTCTATGAGAACATAACACTTGACTAGATGGGCCTGTGGATTCATTATGTTCCTAAGTTCAAGTAGAATCATAAGAGCCCGTCTGAAATCCTAGGAAGCTTCTGCCAAATAGTGTAGACAATACTAAGCTTGATTGACCAATGACCTGAGTTGGCATAAGGCAGCTTCCCATGTTCCCAGATATACCTCAGTTTTCAGGAGCTCAATGTCTATGTTGGTGTAAGCGAGAGAAGCAAAGTTTCTAAATTGTGTATGGTCCTTCTTAGTTGTTTGTGAATGCTTTTATGCCGCAGAGGGCCCCGGGAAGGTCTGATGTTAAAAATGCCCCCATTTTATCCCTGTTTATCCCTTCCTCCATATTACGAGGTATGCATCAGGCTCCATTTTCAGGGTGAAAAATGTTGCTTCCCTAGACAGTTATTAAATAAGGTTAGCCACACCGCTAGTCTCCTTAAAGGATATTAGTCGTGGCATGAAAACACCTAATATGTACCCAGGCTTACAAGTTTCATTTAGATGTTCAAGGAAGCAAAAGTGCTGACGTGAAAACATCTATCAGGGCTTTGCACACACACCCCACCCGCATATGTTGCCTTTCTTTATCCACAGCGAGGTGGAAAATGGAAGTGTGGTGGCATTGCAAATTGTATTTCTTCATAAGTAGTAAATATTGTATCTCTTTCTATAATGCTTTTAGCATGGAGTCAACCTGATTCTCAGAGGTGTCTCCTTTTGCTACAGTGACAAACTGAGGCACAAACTTGTTTTCTGTTTGTTTGCTTGTTTAAAGGAGCTTTTTTATATTGGTCCAGTGTTTTGAGTTTCCATGCCTATAATTTGATTTATTTTTTGAGGAAGGGGCTGGAAGTGGGGGAGGTATATTGCAAACTTCCACACCAGATACCAGTATCTTAAGATGCAGCATATGCTAGGTGCCAGGGGCCTTTAAATGAGAACCCTAGGTGGGGTTTTTTAATTCTCTGTGCTACTCTGTCAGCTTGCTAGAGGACGACTTGTTACTGCTGCTCTGTTCCTGATGTGTGGGAAGTTGTGTTGCCACTAGGGATGGGCAAATCTGTCAATCTGGGCATCTCATTTTTCCAGTTTAAATTCCAGCTATACATACTTCCACAATAGTTTGGAAAATAGTTTTCCACAATAGTGTTGTTGTTTTTTAATTAACATGAAAACCCACCAGCCTTTTAGTGTGAATTTATTCTAATACGCACATGTTTGTATGGAATTTTGCTTAATATTTAATTCATTCCAGTTTGCGTTGCCTGACTTGGAAAGGGCAAAAATGAAAAGGGTAAAACTTCCTATCCTAGTTAACAGTTTGGTGGCAGGAAGGCACTGATGGCTACCATTTTGCTTTCTTCAGAATTGCATCATCATCATTTTATGAGTCACTTGTTACACAGAGCTCTCCAAGTGACTTACAACATATTTAAAAACACAAACCCATTGATATTAACACATCAATACAAAAGTATATGAATTATAATGATCAATTGATTGTTTGGTCACTGCGTAATACTTGTTTGATATCCAATCAGGCTTCTAAATGATTTAGCAAATTATAAAAACCAAATATGCAAACATTAAAATTAAAACATACATATTAAAATTCACAGCAGAGTCATTCTGGGACAGTCTGCATCCAACAAAAATGGTCTTACGATGGGCTTATGCCCTTCTGAACAGCATTTGGAGGAGCTATGCCAGTCCAGTGGAAAAACAAGAAACTTCCCTTGACTTCCAGGTTTGCACCAAAACTTGCTGCATCTCATTTGTAAGCAGTCTGGTTTGGTCACTAAAGAATAGAACAGTGGCAAATGTTGCTCAGCCACTTGAGAATAAGCAATAAAGCAGAAGCAGTGACCTTTCCACAGCCATATAACCCTTGCACACACCGGACATCTAACAAACCATGTCTATCTCCACATAAAGTTTCATTGCAGCTGTCATGCCACCACTGATTCCAAAAGCAGCCCAGAATATTGTCTCTCAGTATTGAGCTGTAAACCTCACTTCATTTACGAACTCAAAGCAGTGTGCATCTGTAAATCAAACAGTGGCTAATGAACTAGATGCCTAGAAAACACCAAGATTCTCGTTGGAGCAGTACTACTGAAAATGTTTTTATTTGTAGCTTTAATATATGAGACATCTCATAGCAAGTCTTGCATTGTTGTAAGCCCTTCATTCTGGTAAATGCTTAAGAGTGCATCAGATATCTGGCATTCTGTGAAGCATTTTTAATGGTGTGTGTTTCTGTGTTGAAATTGTTCCATTAGCATTTGATGACCACAGCCAGTATCTCCCCCCTTTTGTTCAGGGAAAGTTTTTAAGCATGAAACAGCTGTATGAATTGCATGAGGGGGACACCACACAATTACCAGAGAGTGAACAGATGAATCTTCCTCATCCTGGATCAGGCCATTGGCTAGGGATGTAAAAAGGTCATACCTGTTGAGAGAACTTAAGGAGGTACTGATGTTAGAAAACAATGCCACACAAACCAACAAAGAACACCAGACTGCCCCATCAGATGGGCTTTTCTAGCTTCCACTTCAGGGTCTATACTCAGTGTCCCACTATCATCATCATCATCAAATCATCCAGCAACACCAACAATTCAGTTGGTGGAACATGCAATCAGGGCAAACGGCAATGACAATTTTGCCCCTGTTCCTATACAGTGGTACCTCGGGTTACAGACGCTTCAGGTTACAGACGCTTCAGTTACAGACTCCACTAACCCAGGAATAGTACCTTGGGTTAAGAACTTTGCTTCAGGATGAGAACAGAAATCGCTGGCAGTGACGTGGCAGCAGTGGGAGGCCCCATTAGGTAAGGTGGTACCTCAGATTAAGAACAGTTTCAGGTTAAGAACAGACCTCTGGAACGAATTAAGTTCTTAAGCCGAGGTACCACTTTATTTCCACTCACCCACATAATTCAATCATGCCTGTTAAACCACTCAAGGTAATATTGTCTACACTCAAACAAAACCATCCATCCACCCCCTAGGGTACATTGCCACAACACCCCAGCGTGTTGAACCCGGGACCTTCCGCCGGTATCGCTCAGTTGCCAGAAATTGCGTATTTATTTATTCATTGAATTCCTTTACATTTATTTATTTATTTATTTATTTATTTATTTATTTATTTATTTATTTATTTATTTATTTATTTTGCTAGGTACTTACTCATTTAGTACATCAACCAACAAGGGTGCATAATGCTAGCAGGCCAATGGACCACACCTCAAAACTGCCCAGGCCACACACACATGCACACACACACACATTTAAATCTATACACTGCAAAGCTGCAATACCCACACAAAACCATCAGCTGGCACTGTTGCACACACACACACAAGATTTTAACTTCTTACTTTGTAAGGCTGCAATATCTTCCAGGGACACAAGGTTCGCATGAGAAATGAATGTTTATTGACCATTTTACATCATTAAAAGCTGCTACACACACATTCAACAGAAGAAAGAAAGAAAGAAAGAAAGAAAGAAAGAAAGAAAGAAAGAAAGAAAGAAAGAAACCACATGGCTGAGGAAAGAGGGGGAGACCAGCCTGATAAAGCGTTTTATGCCCTCTCACCCAGTGCCCTAAATAGGTGAATTATTTATTTGTTAAATTATTAATTTATTTCATTTATTTCAAATTACTTTTGAATGGCACCCTTGAAAAGGGAGCCGGAAGAAATTCCATAGTGCTTCCCCTAACTGGTATCCAGTAAAAATCCCAGGAACAATAGGACCACAACAGGGTTAGACAATTGCAATGGGGGGTAACATATCAAGGAATGATAATAGAATCATGAGTTGTAAGGGACCCCAAGGGTCATCCAATCCAACCCCCTGCAATGCAGGAATCTCAGCAAAAGCATCCATGACAGGTGACCATCCAACCTCTGCTTTAAAATCCTCAAAGAAGGAGAGTCCACAACCTCCTGAGGGAGAGTGTTCAACTGTCGAACAGAACTTACTGTCAGAATCCCCCCCCCCCATGATGTTGTGTCCTCCTGCAGCTCTCAAGGCAAAATGGCCCTGAGCTCCAGAGGAAGCAGCCTTATATAGGCTTTCCCCCTCTCCTCTGCTAGCGCATGAGCCCACCATGCAAACAAGATACTGGGCAAAACCTTGGGCTATACTGCTGCCGGGCAAATACCTCCCAAGCTTACTGGGCACAGAAGGAGGCATCTTTTAGAAATGTTTTTAACTGAGATATATTTTTTATAGTCAAATAGATATAACTATAGACATAGAAACACATAGGGGGAAGGAGCATAGATCTGTGATACAGCATCTGCTTTGAAGGTAGAAAGACAGTTTCTAGCATCTCAAAGCATAGCTGAAAGAAGCCCCCTCTCTGAAATCACTGTGGACAGTATTGAACTAGACAGGCCACTGCCCTGATTTTGGTTTAAGGTAGCTTCCTGAATTCTTTTGTTACTATGACCTGATAGAGCAGGAGTCTTCTAATGTTCTTTGTATGCACAGCTGTGTATCTGTAACCCAAATCAGGCTAATCTGTTTACTAAAGTGAAAGAGAGACTGCTAGTAATGGGCAAACTTCAGAAACTTATATGTAATTATTATAATGGAAAACTTGAGTCTTCCTTCAATTTATTTTTTAAAAAAGTTCTTGGACATTTCTGTATGATCAGTTGGTCTTTTGAGAATCCTTACACTTAGATTTCCCACGTGTAATGTAAGAACAAGCCATCATTTCTGTTGTTTCTGAATTTCATCTTCTCCCCAGAAACGAACAGGGCGAGAATTAGAAATCATGTGTGGTGGTAGAAAGAATAGATGTCATGGGAATTCGATACTGCACAGACTAAGTGATAGACTGAGGTTGTACTTTAAGTTTTGATGAAAATCCAGGAAAGTTTTGAAGGGAGAGCAGTGTACATCATCTCAGAAAAGAGTTCCTTGTCAGTCAGTGCAAGCAAACCAGTAACAAATGGCAGAATCACTCAAAGGTAAGACCAGCTTAATCATGATGTTAAGGACAATAAAATATAGCTCCCCAAGGTAAAATTGGGCTCCTATTGTCTGGGAGATTTGCAGTGTACACTAAAGAATGTAGAGTGCATATTCTACCTTGTGTGCCTTAAAAAAAATTCCCACCATTCAGATGTAAATTGAAGCTGCAAAAGTACGACCTCTCCAAAGAGGAATTGCTATAATCCAATCAAACCTGTGATTTTGTGCAAACCACTGGTTGTCATACAATGAAGAAATAGGATAGAATAACAAGAGCACACCTTAGCAGAATGATCATAAAATAAAATTTACTCTATTTAAGAAAATGTAATGTGTAAAAATAGTCATTCTGGCATCACAGTGTGTGGCTCATTCAGAGGTTTGGTTTGTCATGTACTTTGCACTTTCTGCATGTAGATCATGATTATTATTTTTTACATACAGCCCCCCGCAATCTACCTTGGCCCCCATATACCCACTCATTCTTCTGGTCTGTTTCCAATTTACCCCCCCCCCCTTTTTTTTTTTTTACAACTGGCTGGCATTCACTTCTGTGCAACATAAGGGGACAACTTTGCTGTGAGTGCTGAACATGGCCTCAACTTCTGACACTATGTGTGGTTGAACTTCCACCAACAAGGACTCTACTGGGACTTGTGTGCAGTGCATCTTCCTGAATCATGTGCAGATCATGAGGAGGGACAGTGCCATTCACACAACCTCCTGACAGCTACATTGTTATGTGACTGGGAGGTTAGCACAGTATTGTCAGGATCATCAAATTGTAGGGTTGCCATATTTCAAAAAGTAAAAACCAGGACAAAGAGCCACCTTTTGGAAATTCCCCTGGACGTCAGTTCTGCCTTTGGAAGTATAGCAGCCCTATCAAATTGGCTCTGCTATTGTACTTGCACCACACCAAAATACATGGCCAGTGGACGGCTATGGGTTCCTCCTCACCTGGCCACCCTTACCCTGAATCAAATATGCCACATTGCTTTAAAGCAAATCACTTCCATCTCTGAATTATATTTAGGGATGCAGAAATTGTTAATTTCAGTTTTTGAATGCACTTTCACCTACTATACATATCTTTACAAGCACTTCCCCCCCAATGCAATGAATTTTTGCATGTTATTCTTACCAATGGATGCATTTAATGCAGACTGTCAGATAATATACACATTGTTACTCATTATGTGGTTGGAGAACTGCATTACAAAATTCAGATACATGCAGATTTTGAAGGATAGCTGCATTTTAGTTAACATATTGTTTTCAGAAGTTCGGATTGCATAGATTCACATGAAATTGAAACCAAACTGGCACAAACACAGAGTTCCTTATCATATTTCATTCAATTTTCAATATGGCTGCAACGTGGAGACTCTTAGTGCTGCCTCCCATTCCTATTTGTACCTTTAATTGATAAGTTTTGGAAAGATGTTGCCCACAATCCACATCTGTTCCATGCAAAGCAAGGTCAGTGGATACCTGGAGCTATCACCTCTCCCCATTTTTCTTACCCATGGGTATCCTTATTGCCTTCACTACTGCAAAATATCTGGCCAGCTCACAGTTTTCCAAATAACATCAGGCTTGCTGAATGCTTACAAACTAAAGAGTCACTGATGGATCTCATGGGATCCTTTTTCAGTAGGTAGTAACAATATATCAAGCCCGTTTAGAAGCAGCAGGAGTCTTAATCTCCTCTGCCAGAAAGGGCCTAATCCTTCTGGTGTTGCTGTTTTTCCAAGGCAAGGTTTGGTCGCATTTTCACTGTCGTGCATGAGGTTGGCTACATTGTCAAGAATTGGGGACCACTGCTATGGGAAGCCAAGACAGTAAAAGAAAAATGTTTAGTGCTCTAAATAGGATTAGTCATTTGGGGGAGCTGCCCATCTGGTCTCACTGTGGATTGCTGCTACCACCCAAGAAGCAACTGCCTCTTGTTTATTTCACCAGCACAGCTAATGATTGCTGAAAGCACTGGAGGAATCAGCAAGGTGACTCTCATTAAGAAGACAAATCACTTTGCCTCCCCTATAATTTCTATTTGATTGCATATTGGTGTGACTATAATGGAACAGTAATTTCCAAACATATTAGGAGCAGATTGTACCTTCAGGCAAATCCCCAATAAGGGCAGTATTGGATGTACATAATCCAATGGGGGGAAATGGGAGGGCCTTTGCGTCATTCTTGAAATGAGAAAATCTCAGAACTCCCTGTATTTGGATCTTGCCATAAACACCATTGCTGCTCTGCTTAGCATTGTGGTAAGCTTCATAGAGGATGCAAATATAGTGGCAAGTTCAGAGGATCTACTGTACAGCCTATGTGTAATGAAGATGGGCGAGAGCAGTAATAGAGGCAGAAACTGGGTAGGCATAGGGTGCTTCAAGGAAGAAATCCCTGAAGCATTGGCAGGCATAGGAATGCTTAGGGATTTCAATTCCTGTGAATTTCAGTGTGAACTGACTTGATCTGCACCACTTTGACTAATGTACGTGTACCCTTCAGCTTCTGTATTTTGGCAAAATTTGTGGTACATTTTACAACTCAGAAATGTACCAGAATAAGTATCAAAATAGGGGGGGGGGAACCATTCCAGTTGTTTATTTGTGTTTCGTTTAGGATAAGATAAAATGCATTTAGGATTGCACATACTGAGATAGCTTACATATCTAATTGTATCTTGTGATAATACACATTGAAATACAATATTTGTGAAGATTTTAAAAACTATTGTATCATCAACATCATAGATTAATACAGAAACTTAAGCTTCAGCATTTGCATGGAATGAAAATAAATAGATCCATCTGTCCTTAGTCATAGACATGGGATTTGAGAGACAAGGCATGGAGACTAAGGATTAAATGAGTAAATACATGTTTACAACCTAGAGAAAGGATAAGATATGAATCTAATAAGGTGGTTTTTTTTTGTTTTTTGTTTGGTATTGTATTGTATTTCAAGGCAGTTGGGGCTCTGTATTGTGGATAGTGGTTTGAAAGACCCAAGTTCAAATTCCTTCTCAGCTGTAAAACTTACTGAGTAGTTAAGGACCCGTCTCTGATTCTCACCCTAACTTATCTCTCAGCACTACAGGTTTTCTTTGATGGCAAAAAAAGGGATGGGGAAGCATTTGGACAGCTCAGAGCAGTCAAAAAGATTCCATTCCCAAAGTTTTCAAGAAATGTTTGCTTTGCTATGCTGGCATTTGCGACTTCATGTACACAAATAGTCTGAGAGACTATTTTTGTTTTCAGATAATACTAAAAGGACTTGTAATATTTCCTTTGAAATGGGCTTGTTTGCACAATAATTCACAGTCAATATCCACAACTGGACTCATAATTTAGCTGGTTCAATAAACAATATGTATCATGCTTTAGACTGCTTCAGAAGACCTAGTGTTCGTGTGATACCCAATGGATAGCAACTGCAAAATTTAACAGACATTTTGCGAGTCTATTCTTCTTCTACCCCATTTGTGTCAATGGCTGAGAAAGACAATTTCCTCTGACAGTTCCATCTGAAATTGTAAGATGGAATCATATACATTTGCAACATTTATTCTGCTCAGGTTCAGCTCTGGTGGGGGGATAAATATTGTGCTTTTGTTTTCCACTTGTATTTTCTTTTTCCTGAGGAAAATAATACCTTAGCTTGTGCTGCCATGGTAAAGTACTTTTAAAATATAAACATTTTCATGGGAAAGTCTGTGTTGAAAAGAAAGAGAATGTTGTCCCCTTTTGCTAGTGTGTTAAAGTATAAATTTACTTTACTTTCATTTTTACCTTTATACCCCAAAAGAAGGAGGATTGGCTTCACCTTTTGAATTACTGTCTGATCACACAGCACCCTATATTCAGTCCTGAAAAAAAAATCCTGTTCCTACTTTAGTTTTTAATACTTTGGGTCAATCACCACCTTGATTCTGTTGGTGGGTTACTAGCAGGTGGGTCACACCAGTAGACCTATGGGCTTTTGGGGAAGGAGGGGGACATGGACAAAGAAAGCATAAGAACAAGACAAAAGAAGGCTGAGGCTAAGTAAAAACCAGTATATAATTGGAAATAAACCTGGGAATTTGTACTAAAAGCACCTCTGACAGCCCCATGCTCAATATACTTTCATTTCATCTCTGTGCTGTGACACAGCCAACATTGGGAGGTAGGAAATATATGCAATGTCAAACTTTACAGGTTTCCTTCCTCATCCCCCACCCAGAGTCATCATCATTGTTATTTTTATATTCTGTTTTATGCCAGAGCAGGCCATCATTTAAGGGGAGGTGCGAAGTGTTTGGCTCAATCTGGCTCATCCACTGGAATAGATCTAGATACTGCAAAGTTAAAAATTAGTAAGCAGCAATTTAAACACACGGACACTACCAACAAGGACCTATGTTGCCAATTGGGATTAGGGGTGTAAGAAGGCATTGATTTACATTCTGACCCATATTTGTTGTATGCAGTACTGTTTCTGTTCCACTGCAGCTCAGCTTCTGAAGAAACTATGTTATTCACCTTGCTGCCAACTGTGGAGGAATATTATGTTCTTAATTATGTTCTTAATGGCATTATTACTCCACACCATTCATTGCAAAGGAAACACAGTGCAAATATTGAGTGGGAGAATCATTGGTTACATACAATTTGTGGACAGGAAACAGCAGTGAATATCAATAGCAATCACTGGATTGAGTCCCATTTCAGACAATGGATGAAAAAGTGAACATCAACAATTTCTGATCCCATTTCCATTTCAGTTGGAATTCCCAAACATTCTTAATTTGGCAGTAGGACAGTTGAAAGTTTTGCTTTGCTTGTTTGGCCAAGTAATTGCTCATGCTAAAAAAACACTTCTGATCATGGAAAGTAAAGAAATCAGATATTCTTCATTGTTTCTCCCCTAAGAATTTGAATTTCAGATTTTTGGAGAAGTTTGCACCTTGGGCCATTAAGGACAGCTTTCCTCCCCTATGTCCAAATTGTGATGAATATAACTGAATGTGTGAGAAAGTCATCTTAAATTTTAAACAGCAAGAGAAGCTCACAGGAATTCTGGAAGGAAAACCCCAAGTAAAAGAGGAAGTGAACAAGAGTGGCAGATTGCTTTAAGGAGCAGGAGCCTTTCTGCAGGGTTGAGGCTGGTAAGAGTTGGTTAGAGTTAAGCTGATGGATGGGGATATAGTGACATAAAGATAGTTTGAAGGGTAAGGTTGGGAGAGTTATGTTGTTTGTTTCTTTGTTTGTTTGTTGATCAACTTATATTCTACCTGTCCTCCCAAATAATAATAATAATAATAATAAATTTTATTTATATCCCGCCCTCCCCAGCCGAAGCCGGGCTCAGGGCGGCTAACAACAATAAAACAGTACAAAAGTACAACATAAACAACATTCTAAAATCATTCATTATAAGCAAGCAGGGATGGCAAATCATCAGTAACAATATCATTAAAAACATTCTAAAAACAGCTAAAAACAATCACATTACAGTGGTACCACGGGTTAAGTACTTAATTCATTCCGGAGGTCCATACTTAACCTGAAACTGTTCTTAACCTGAGGTACCACTTTAGCTAATGGGGCCTCCTGCTGCTGCCGCACCGCCAGGGCACGATTTCTGTTCTCATCCTGAAGCAAAGTTCTTAACCTGAAGCACTATTTCAAGGTTAGCGGAGTGTGTAACCTGAAGCGTATGTAACCTACGGTACCACTGTATCTCAGACAGTGATACCAGCATTGTCCATAACGGTGTATTTTAGCCAACAGATGTCTTGGCAAACAGGAACTAGTTTTATATGGGATTCCTGGTCATATTGTGAACACAGGAAGCCCTCTTACATGGACTGGCAATAACTCTCTATAGTTTTGGGTGGGAGTCACTCTCAGCCCTACTTGGAGAAGTTGACAGCTGAACCTTGGACCACAGATTCTCTTCCACTGAGCTTTGTCCTTTACCAAGTTAACAGGATTGTGATGAGTGTTTGCTCTCTTTGCAATGATCATTCAGCTCATTCAGGACATTGCTTTGGCCACAACTGTCTCATTCAGGGTCCAGTATGAAGACTTCTGTCCATTTCTTGCCCATATTAGTTCTGAAGGTCTTTGCCAATAGATCTTTACCATTTTTGCCATCATCTATACCACCTGCACTGGCTCCCGGTGGAGTATAGGATCAGGTTTAAGGTGCTGGTTTTAACCTTTAAAGCCCTATACGGCCTAGGACCCTCGTACCTACGGGACCGCCTCTCCTGGTATGCCCCACAGAGAAACCTACGGTCTGTAAATAAAAACATCCTTAAGGTCCCAGGCCTCAGAGAGGTTAGGCTGGCCTCAACTAGAGCCAGGGCCTTCTCGGCTGCGGCTCCAATCTGGTGGAATGCTCTGTCACAAGAGACTAGGGCCCTGCGGGACCTGACATCTTTCCGCAGGGCCTGCAAGACAGAGTTGTTCCACCAGGCCTTTGGTCAGGGCGCAGCCTGACTCCCTCCTCTGGCAACCTGCACAGAATTTTGCCTAATCGGTTGCCAACAATTTGATTTTAATTAATTTTTATAATGAAATGTTTTTAGAATGTTTTTAGAATTTGACTGTTTGACTATTTGACTGCTGTTAGCCACCCTGAGCCCGGCTTCGGCTGGGGAGGGCGGGATATAAATAAAATTTATTATTATTATTATTATTATCTGCATTTTCCACCCCTCCCTCAAAAATATTAATTGTCTTTATTGTCTCAAGATACATTTACAAATGTCTGTTTTTCTGAAAATATTATTTTTAATGTGCAATATTATATTTAAACTACCAAGAACTGTATCACAGCATTCAAATAAGTGCAAAAATTCTGGCAGATAGCTTAGCTCTAATCTGCACATTCATCTGAGCAGTGTGGGATCAGGCCATTTCATTTCAGAATTTCCAAAGATTTAATGCCTTAAGCATCTCTGCTCTGATTGCACCAGTGCCAGAGCCCTTCCATTTAACTCCATCCACATTTTCCCTTGGCCAGCACATCACAGAATCAAGCTGTTGAGAAATTTCACTGAGACTTCTTTCTTCTTCCGTCATTCTGATTTATAGTAAAGAGAGAGAGAGAGAGAGAATAAATGTGCCTTTCAAGATTAGTGATGATTTTAATTTTTAATACCACGTACAGTATCTAACATTTCACTCGGGATTCGGGAGAGAAAATCCTTTTTCTCAACTTAAGGAAAAAAATGGTGGGATGCAATTAAGCTAAAAATTACCCATGAAATAGAATGTTTCGGCATCACTTTCTCCCCGGTGACTTCCACCAATGAGAAGTAATAATCATCTGGTCTCGGAACACGGATTGGGTTTCTCTGCTTAGAAACGGCTGGGTTTTATGGAGCCATTAAGAATCAGAATTTGCTGCATGAATATTCACCAACAGAGGGATTTGCCAGCACTCTGAGTTGAAAGGCATTGTTCTTGTCTGGATGACCTCCTTGTGCAAAATGATCGCTTTATCCTTCTCGACATCATTATGTTTGCTGCTGAAAGAGAAAAGGGGGAGAATAGGGGGGTAAAACCACCCCGCTGGGCCCCATCATAATAACGTGTAATCTTCTTGCTCAGTTTAGCTGAGATTTAAGAAGCCTCTGTTCATGGAAGCAGTTTTCAGAAAAGTCTGATCTATAATTTACTAGAATCAACCCGGCAAAAGAGCAAAAGGCTTTAGATACAACCCTTAAAACTCTTAAATGAAGATTAGTTTAAAGTTTGACAATCTGCTGCAGAACCATCTGCCAAATCTCGTGGCAGGTTTCGTTAAACCTTTTTTGAGCTTTCCTTATCATGTTACTCATTCCTCTCCTCTCCCCTTCCTTCCCCCCTCCCTAGCTATCCCTCCTCCCTCCCAAACCCTGAATTCATACCATATTAGCAGGTAACTGAATAAAGTGCCACAAAGACATGACTTCTCCTCCTGAAATCTGAATAGATCCTGTTTCAATAATGGGGTCGTTAGAACCTCTTGAAGATCCTGCTGCAAGCTTGCTAGGCTTCCAAGTTACCCGTATTTTTCGCTCTATAAGATGCACCAGACCACAAGACGCACCTAGTTTTTGGAGGAGGGAAACAAGAAAAAAAATATTCTGTATCTCAGAAGCCAGAACAGCAAGAGGGATCGCTGCGCAGTGAAAGCAGCAATCCCTCTTGCTGTTCTGGCTTCTGGGATAGCTGCGCACCCTGCATTCGCTCCATAAGACGCACATACATTTCCCCTTACTTTTTAGGAGGGAAAAAGTGAGTCTTATAGAGCAAAAAAATACGGTATTTTCCTTGTTGCCATAAGGAAAAGGTAATTTCAATATATCCTGTGCTTTTCCTGGCCAAAGCTATTTGTGTGACTGCAGTCAGACATGGGGTTTATAGCATTAGTTTTACTGGCTAGCAGTTTTGTCCAGGTTTCTAACATTCATTTTATTTAACTTTTTATTTATTAAATTTCTATACCACACTTCACCTGAGGATCACAGGCTGGTTTACGATATAACCCTAACCATGTTGTATTCCTAGACATTTCTCAGATTTTCTTCTTTTTTCTTTTCAAATTATAGACCTGTAAATCAATTTTAGCACTTCACTTTAGGCAACGTTCAGCAGCAACCTTAATGTTTTTCCTTCCTTTCTCACACTGAGGTGGCTTGTAGTGATTTTGCCACTTCTGCTTGTGGTGGCAAATGACTCAGACAAAACGTTCACGAGGAAAAGGTCTTCCTATATCTCACAACCATGGATATTCCTAGATCCTTTATGTCTCACCTCTTCACACACCAACTTTTCCATGGAATTAGCATGGAATTACTCTTGCTCTTTCTCCCCCTGCTGTCAGAAATGTGATTGACAGGCTTATGAGGCAGAGCCTTCTTAGTCATGGCACCTTAACTTTGCCCTTGGAAGGACCTTCCCACAGTTTTGCTGATTTCTTTAGGGTACTTGTGAATAAGTGGCTTTTTCATCAGGTTTTTGGACTTACGTGTCTAATTGTGTGATGTAATGGGTGTTTGGAATATTTGAGGTTATTTTTTACTTGTATGTGGCTTCCTGATTAACGGTTTGTTTCTTTTAGAAACAAATTTATTTTTAAAGATTTTATTGTTACTCTTGGAGCCTCTGGGATGTTCCATCCTCCAAAATGGTGGAGTAGAAATACTGAAATAAATAAATAAGGGTAGCCTTATAACTCTGTATATCAGCTTATCATAACAGCCATATTTCTATCCCTGTATGTTTCCCTAAAACATCAACGATGACTGAGAGTGACTTTATGTAATCCAATGCACACTTTTCAGGAAAGGTGTGTAGTAGCTTAAAAAAAGGAGATGAAAGATGGTGAAGGATGCTTTTGTGCAGATGTGCGGCACATGAGTACTGTAAGCAAATTTCTTTAGTCAAAAGCATCCCCCAGGCAGGTGGCTTAAGCCTCTAAAGCTTTTCCGTGTAAATAAATTGATTACCATTTTGTCTTCTAAAGCATTTATTCTTAACAAATAACACAACCTTCTCCCCACCATCCGAGTAGTGACAGTGGGCAGACAGGAATCCCAATTCATGTTTTATGAGGTCATTTAAATTGACTGATTGAGAGGGAACAATAAGTGCATTTCAGAACAAAACAAACAAACAAAAGATAGATGATGCTTGGCAGAGCAATTTTGGATGGTGAAGAGGCTGGCAAATCTATGCTGCCTTGGTTGAACTAAGTTGTATCCTGCTTGTGGTGATGAGTTTCACACCTCCTTAACAGGCGAAATAAATGGCATTTAGGATGCCATGATAACTGTTAGCTTCAGTACTGATGCCAAGCTTATTTTTATAGCTGTTATTGGAGTGGGAGTGTTGAACCAACATGACTGCTCCTCTTGCAATATTCACCTGTCTAAAGAGGTATTGTGGAAGGTCCACCATTAGATGAGGTATCAAGGTACCACTTCCTGAGTGTGTTTATGGTACACACACACACACACAGAGAGAGAGAGAGAGAGAGAGAGAGAGAGAATATCAGCAATTAATCTTTATGAAAGGATTCAATAAGTTGACATCATGAACATGCTCATACTTAATCTATATTTGAAATAAATCGTTTCCAAATGGACAAGACCTCTCCTTTGATGTCACATTCTGGATTGGATTTGTCTGCAGCTAGGGCTTGGGCACCCTGGATCATGCGTCTGGCTAGTCTCAGGTAGTCACTTATACCTCATTACGATCCCTGATTTTGACTCCTCTTCAGAGTGAAGCTGGAACCTGGATGCAAGAGACATGGCATATTGTGTGAATGTGCTTCTGTGTTTTGAGCTGTTGGAGATAACTCTGTCCCTTCAATGCTCTTCAGTCATCCATGCTGAATCTGTTCCCCATTACACTTGTAGGTTATTTCAAAGGACTATAGTTTTAAAAGTTACTTGAGCTTTAGTTAAGCATGCCATTATGTGAGCCTGATTTCTGCTAACAACCATGCCTGGTTGCCAGGGAAATTTTTTATTGGTGCCGGGATTGGGGCTTTGGGAGCCGTAACTGTGCCGCTGATGCCATAATGTAACATTCAAACTGAAATCAATCATAGCATCTTCATCTCATTATAGATTTAATTTTCTTCTGTGTATTAAGTTTAAATGTCAGATGGATGAGAGTAAAAGGAGCATAAACAAAGGGACCTGGAATGGTGTTTCCAGTGTTCTGTGAGACCAGGGGAAGAAGGTTTTGTCTGGGGTAAAAGTATGTGTGAATGAGAAAGAGATAATGGAAGATTATCTCTTACCTAGAAGCTTGTGCATTTTCAAGGAGAAATGCAAAAGGATACAGGCAGCAAAGGGCACTGCCCCACCAACCCTAATCTGCCTCCACCTGCCTGCCTTCTTATTTACAACCAGCCTAGGGGTGGCAGCTTCTTTCTTCTTAATCCTTGTAGAGCACAACAGTGGGGAGCAGTGTTGGAAATTCAGATATATAAGCTAGGCAGCAAATGACACCTTAAACCTGGGTTGTGGTTGCCACAATGGCATGCCTATTTTCCAGGGGGTTGGAATAGATGGCTCTTGGCATCCTTTCCAGCACTGCAGTTCTTTGATTCTATGATCTCAACTACATTGCTTGACTGTAGCTTGCTCTTGCAACAATTCATTTGTCCCAGTATGCGAGAAGAAGGAACACGCACAGAGGAAATGGAAATGGTATTAACTATGGACTAAGGCAGAGGTTTTTAAACTGTGGTCTTGAGTTCCATTTGGATGGCCTGTGGAAAAGCTTCAGCGCTGCCAAATATACCTGCACTCAACCCTGTACTTACTTTCCTTGGTGTGATGATGGAGGACTAAGATCCCCAGCAAGGGGCCCATGATTCGCACAGCAGTGCAAAAGTACAAGATGCACATCTTTTTCTGCACACGAGTCAGCTGGCTTGATGGAGATGCCAGTCGCCAACCTGGTGCCCAGAAATCTTTATACAGTCACAATTGGACACGTGCCAGTAGTAAAACATGCCTGGAGTCTGGGCAATTGTGAACACTGGGGAGGAGAATGGGAACAAAACTAGATAGCTAGATAAATGTATACAGTGGTACCTTGGGTTACATACGCTTCAAGTTACAGACTCCGCTAACCCAGAAATAGTGCTTCAGGTCAAGAACTTTGCTTCAGGATGAGAACAGAAATTGTGCTCCGGCGGCATGGCAGCAGGAGGCCCCATTAGCTAAAGTGGTGCTTCAGATTAAGAACAGTTTCAGTTTAAGAATGGAACGAATTAAGTACTTAACCCGAGGTACCACTGTAATGGAAAGAAACGCACACACATCATCACCCACAGCCATCTTACAACAGTAGAGTAAGCTCAACACTGCATCCACCGAAACTTCTCCGAACCGACTAATAGTTATAGGTGGAAATAATTAAATGTTTAAATACGTAGATGTGGGTGTTTCCACCAACAACATACAGTAGTAAAGGCTGAAATAATGATCCTCACAATTCCATTTATTTATTTATTTATTTATTTATTTATTTGGTACTACAGTATCTAAAATGAGCAATTCTTTCAAGTCAAATAGGGTGGCTGTGGCGTTTGCCCATTCCTTGTGATTTTGTTTGTACAGGGGGATGGAAATGGTTAATGTAGATTGACCAATGAGAAAGCTCAGAGGCGGAGCCTACCTGGTTTTGAGGCTCAGTCCAGGGGTTTTACCATTGGGGGATAGGGGAGTCAGAGTCAGACAGAGCCAGTAAAAGACAAACATAGTGGTTGTGACAGCCAGAGTGAGAGACAGGGATAGAACTGAGAGAGAAGAGTGTGACAGTGTGAGATAGTGCCACATCTAGTTAAGGGCGCGAATTTGAGAAATCATTCTGGATATATTTAAAACTTGTTTGTTCTTCAATAAACTTTAATCTTCGTTGTTGACTTTACAACCTGACTGAGACTTAGTATTTCACCAGAAGAAACCTGGTTGGTGGCAGCAGAAGAATAAAGCAGTGGTGTACAGGTCAATAGTCCGTGAAACGACCGGGGGCTCTGTACAAATGCCACAGCTAACTGCTTCCACTAGCACAAAGGGACTGGTGATCCCTCTCCTCTCCCCCCTCACCTCCTGCATGCCCTCTACATTTTTTTCTGGGAGTTTCTGCAATGCTCTGTAACAGACCTGGGGGAGGACATGTGGTTGCAACAAGAGAAAGAAGTTTCATTCTGTAAATGGAAATCATTGCACCAGTGGAAATCCTTTGTTGGCTATTAAGATGGTGTCAAATGGAACACTCCTGTAATCATGTGTGTATAGATTAGTTTTTGAAGATGCTTATTGATGAAGAAATTAGCTGTAACCATTAGAACAGTGCTTTTCTCTTGGTTCATGAAGTCTGCCTTCTATTCTGGCTCTGCACCTACAGTGCCATGTTTTCTAGTGAATACAGAGTCTTGCCCCATATCAGAGAAATATGTAGCCATATTTGGGAAACAGAGAAAGAGGAAAATATCAAACCTGTTCCCAACAACACTGTCTTTAATGAAGTACAGTGGTACCTCGGATTACATACGCTTCAGGTTACATATGCTTCAGGTTACAGACTCCGCTAACCCAGAAATAGTGCTTCAGGTTAAGAACTTTGCTTCAGGATGAGAATAGAAATCGTGCTCTGGCGGTGCAGCAGCAGCAGGAGGCCCCATTAGCTAAAGCGGTGCTTCAGGTTAAGTACAGTTTCAGGTTAAGAATGGACCTCCGGAATGAATTAAGTACTTAACCCGAGGTACCACTGTATGCAGTTTCTCAGAATCCTCTAAGATCTTTCCTCTGGAATGCTTTTTCTCACTACTGAATAAGAGAGAGAGAGAGAGAGAGAGAGAGAGAGAGAGGTTAAAGGACATAAGAAATGGCCATTGTGCACATTCACCAGGCCTCCCATGAAGAAGGAATTGTGCACATTTCCCAGTCAATAGACATAAACACCAGCAAGCCTTGGGAAATGTGCATGTGTAGACTAAATTTTGTATATTATCTGGTCATTATACATGATTCCCCACCCCCCACCCCTGCACACACATACATCAGAGAGAGGGAGGGGGAGGGAAGGAGGGAAAGATCATGGATATAATGCACATTCATCTCTGTGACTTGTTTAGCTTTATTGAAAAAAATCTCAGTCAATGTCCTTCAGGAAGTCAGAGGGTATATTTGCTGTTTACCAAAATCTAGTATGAAGCTTCACTACATTAGGAAACAAAGCCTAGTGTTTGCCATTCATCTCAGGCGCTGGTTCAAGGCAAGCAGGTGCAATATACTCACACAAGAATTTAGTAAAGATACTCTGGAGGCTGCAGTGGCACCTCCGTCCCTGTGCTCATAAAAAGCCATAGCATTTATGGGCAGAGTTGAGCAATCATTATGCACATTAGCTGGTTTTGCAAGGTGGCTGGAAAATGAGATGTAATTTCACTGGGGAGGGGAGAATGGGCTGCCTCAGCAAAAGGGATTTTTTAAAGGCGACTTTAATTCATCCAGATCATATGAATTTTCATTAATTCATTTATTTATTTCTAATTAGGAGATCCGCCAAGTTGTAAGATTTTAAAAAAAAAAAGTTGAAAGGCCAATGAGCTATTAAATTCCACATCTTTTACAAAAACACTTTTTTAAAAAGAAGCAGCTTTAAAGAAAGTTGCCTCTTTTTCAGTTCCTGTAATAAAAAAAACCCACATTGCCTAAGTCTCTCTCTGTCTCTCTCTGTCTCTCCTCTCTGTGTGTGTGAAAAACACATTCAAACTTGTTTTAATAATTAAGCTTACAAGGTTTATCCAGACTGCATACAAACAGGGTCACCACTTTAAGGCCAAACTAGACACTGGAGATGCATGAATGCATCTCCACCCTGTTATTTATGCATGCATCTATTGCCAGATTTAGATTGGGGTCTCAGTGCAGGGTGATAGTTAACTCTCCCTCCCCATCTCCGAGCTGCTGTTAGCTGAGGAATGGGAAAGACACAGCGAGCTGTAGCTAATAGCAGCTTTGAACAAGGGCAGGGTTTGTAGTAGGACCACAACATGCTGCATCCCATTCCAAATTACCTTTGAGAAATGATTTTGGTAAAAATGATAAAAAGAGGAGATGGAAAGATGCCCACACAGGCATCCAACGTCACTTCCAGAGCTGTTTGGGTGTGCAGATCATACACAGGATGAAGATTGTATGAGGGAGAGCAAGGGTGTTAGGGAATGTCCACCCACTCTGTCCCCAATTTATTTTGTTGCTTTCACAAGTTCTGCATTAGTAGGATTTTATACTGCCTTCAGGAATGAAAGAAACTCCTGACTTCAGAAGTTCACCCTTCAACTTATGGAGGGTTTTAAATAAGGAGGCCACATGACGGGGGGCAGGACTTGCCAGCATATACATTGCTCTCATTTTCATGATTTTCAATCCTCTAGGAGCCATATAGAAGGGGTTCTCCAGGCAATATAGAGGGGTGTAAGTTTATTTGCTTTTCTTTTGCATTTGTTCTTTACGCTTCATCCTACGAATAAGATTTGTCCACCTGAATTCAGAAAAGGAAAACATTGTGTGACCAGGCCGCGACAGCCCCAGCCCCCAGGGATCATTAGAAAGGAACAAAGACCCTGACAATGTGTTATGGAATTAAAATTAGGCCACAACTCTATTAAACTTCCGAATGTAGGAGGACCTTGGCTTAGGCCTTGGGCGTGTATCCCTCCCAGCCCCAAAGCCGAGGGGAACTGGGGCACATCAGGGTTAATGGGATATGGGGGTGTTCTGCGAGACGTATGTGTAGCAGGCAGCCCCACCCATACCCCTACATGCAGGGTAGTTCACTGACAACCTTTCAGTCTATGACCAGTGACACCCATATTACAACCCCTTAAATCGCTGCCACGGTGGGTGAATCACCACTTCACACACACACCCACACCCATTATATGGAAGAAAAGACTAAAGGATTCCACCCAAGGCCATAAACCGCCAAAGTTGTAATGAATTGCTACGGGGGAAACAAAACCTGCCAATGCAGGAAAATTTATTCCCAGTCCTTCTTCCCAGACAGCAACCAGTCAAAGACCATAGGAGCGCCCGCTAAGCAGGAAGAAAAAGTTAACCTGCAAACAAGAAAACACTAAACAAAAGGAGGGGTGGGTGGGTGAATCTCCTGAGCTGACTGCCTGGCTACTATTGGCTCCACCCCCTGTATATAATTGGGACTGGCCCCACCTCCCAGCAATGAAACTTGACTACTGAGGCTGGGCGTGAACCTCCAAATAATACTGAGAGGCAGGCCAGCCCCTGTTTGCCATTAATCTCCATGGGAACTGTAGCACCATGTGCGATCCTGCAAAGGGCACCCACAATGTAAAGTGTGAATGCTCATTGTCCTTTTGGCAGTGCAACATATAAATTAGCACATGCACACTTTATGCAAATCTGTGCCTACCCTCATACTCTCTTGCGTTGATGCATTGCTTCTTTTTTGTCACTGCATAAGTGGTTACCTTCTTCATGGTGCTGATAACAGTGGAAGTGTCCATATGCCAGGACTCATCCCAGGCATAGGAAAGGGGTGCTCAAGTCCAGCCATGGCAGGTTATTTCCAGACATCCATGAAAAATAATACAGTAGACCTGGATTAGTCCCATAGCAGAAGATAGAGAGATATGCTAAGGCACATTTTATTTTCTTATTTGTTAACATTTCTTTGCATCCTCATAACAAAAGTTATTTGAACAGCTTATTGCTGTGATTCCCCCTGGGTACTATGATCCAGATCAGGAGTAGGAAGCACTAGAGGAAGAAGAGTCTGAAGTGGAGGGGGCGAGACAAAAGAGCAGAGTACTTTCAATGAACCCCACCCCATCTCCCAGATTTTCAGAGGCTGCCTCTTTTCTACTCATGGAGGAGAAGGGACTGTTAGAGAATGTGAAGGCTGAGCATATCTCAGAGGTGCCACATTCTGCAGCACAGTGGGAGGGATCTAGCAGTGTATGTTACTGAGAAGTGGCACAACAAGAAAAGAGAGATGAATTCCGCCTTCAGGCCAAGAATTCCCTCAGGGGCAGGAATTCTCACAAGCTGCTGGGCATTCTCTGCCTCTTCTTAAAAGGTTGGCAAGGTAGGTGGGGAAACTCACTGGAACAACTTCACAGCTCCTGTGCAGTCTTTGAAGCTATGTTATGGATCTTGGAAATCTGTACCTTGGTGCTGATCCTGGACCAGAACTATCGTTGCTGTCCTTTCGTCATGTAAGGGTGCGGGGACTGTGGTCTACTCTTTCCATGATGCTGAATTGATCACACTTGTCTGCTACAATAACCTTCCCCTCCATTACTTACAAGGAAGTATCTGTTGTCATTTTTTTGGCAGCAGCCAGCACACTTACAGCAACTATAAAAACCATTTAAATACAGTGAATTATTATAACGCCATAATCCTTTCACTGATGTTCATACAAACATGCACAACTGTATGCCAAATGTTTATATCCTGGCCTGAAAAATACTGACTGTTCATATTTCTCTTTCTTTCTGCAAGCATTCAAAAGAATCTGGAAGACCCCAAACACCATTAAAAGAAACAAGTCTAGAGTCGTGGACTCAGCCACAGGTAAGAAACAGCATTTGCATTATCTCTCCTTTTCTCATGTTGTCCTAGAGCAAGGATTGAGAAAGCATGGCACTCCATATGAAGCTGAGTACCCAACCATAGCTGTCAACCTTCCCTTTTTTTGCGGGAAATTCCCTTATTCCAGCACCGCTTCCCGCTGCTATCCCGGATTGTTAGATATCCCGTAGACTGTCCCCGGGGACAGATGAGGCTGCTGATCCCTTATTTTCAAATCTGAAAGTTGACAACTATGTACCCAACTCCCATCAGCCCCAACCAACATGGCCAATGATCATGGATAATAGGAGCTGTAATCCAACAAGATATGGAGTGTCATAGGTCCCCAGAGAATTACTGTATATTGATTTTAAATATTTTGGTTTGTGTACAGCATATAGTCCTCTGAAAACAAGCAATGGTAAATGCTGTACTTCAAAAATACATATATTTTAGGCCTCTCATTTTCTTAGATCCTGCTCAAAAAATGACAGGATTATTAGACACACTATAAGAATGTGCTCACTTCTTAGTAGTTCTGAGTATCCTGTATTCAGTTTAGTTTGGCAACTTGAACTTTGAGGTTTGAGAAGAAACTTGGCGTACATTTCTCTGTCTAGCAGTTGCAGATTAATCTGGCAGCAGTCACAACCAGCTAAATTGGAAACATCCTGAATCATACTAGGACACACATTTAAAAGGGTGGCCCATAATGCTGGCTACATGGTGTAGGGAGATTCAGGCAGACAGTAGAACCAGTAGGCTATACTGGAGGACCAGAGTAACAGTAAGTGTCCAAGAATGCAAGGTACTCGTGCTGTATCTCGTGTGACACAACCATTCCTGGACTTGTACCACTTCCGCAAACAGAGTGGGGAAATCAAATGTTTGCATGCTCTAAGAGATAAATACATTTTGTGCAAGCAAAACTGGAAATTCACTTCCAACATGCTAGTTTTCTATTTGCTTGGAGGGTGAGTGTTTTTGTTGAACTATGGAAAAAACATTCGAAAATGGCATCCTTTATTCGCCTCCTGACAAAGCAGTCCCCAAACAGTTGGTACATGTGAGAAATTAGAAATAAATTTTAAAATATGCTGTGGAATTGTGGAGAACTGAAATTAAGATTGGAAAAATAGAGAGGGAGAGGGAGGGGGAGAGAGAGAGAAATTGAGACTAACCAAAAGTGACAGATTTGTCCAACCCTACACGGGGGGCAGAGTATTGGTGCAATTTGGGAATATGTACAAAATTGCACTAACTGCTTGGTCTGTTTCTTGAACAGCCCTTTTCCCACATCTATTTAGGGTTAGGGCGCCAGCTGTGGTTGAAACAGCTCAAGACCACAGGACTCTGGTATGACTAATCCAACTTTTCCTTTCTCCAAAGAATTTGGGTATGTGCAATAGTGGGTATAAAGCCAAGGCCGCAATCAGCAGCAGTAGGTGGTGGTGGTAGTGAAGTAAATTGTGGTGGTGATGGAGCTCTCTCCAAACTTTGATCTCTTTGTATATTTGGACCTATTCAGTTTAACCTCTAAGAGCAGGTTAGACTGACAAATCAAAAGGGGGAAGACTCTGAAGCTTTGCTAGACTAGTCGGCTGGTGTTGCACAACTCTCCTGGTCACACTGGTATAGGTATGATATCAAAACATTATTAGGCGGATGCTCTTAAAGAAGCATTCTCCAAGGCCAAGGCCCATCAAGCCTAGAACTTTCCTTTCACATTGGCCAACTAGATGCCTATTAGAAACCTGGTTCTTTTTTAATGTATGCACATTATTACTAGTATGTGTGTGAGTGTGTAGGAGGACCACCAGTCACATGGGGCATGGTCATGCAAATTGGCCCATATTCAAGGCAAACTGCAGTGGTGCCGAGTCTCTAACAAGCCACTGACAAACAGAAATGTACAAATTAAGTCAGTGTCTGTGGAAATTATGAGAAGATCATTAACTCTGGGGATGGAATTCTATTTAAGTCTTCAGAATGACAGCTTAAAGGCTGAAAGCTTATCAGCAGAACATTTTAAAATCTTAAGGTCCACTGGTTTTGACCCAACAGAAAAGAAATTATGTTCATGCAATTCAAGGGATGAGAAAAATGATGAATGAGTACATTCATGGACAACATTTAACTTGAAGACTATATAATGTGTTATAAAAGGAGGATTCTTGATTAGCTACAGTTATTTGATATTGCTTTGTGTCTTTATGTAATTGTTTTAGGGTTGCAGAGTTGAGCAGATTAATGTTTTCATATTAACTTAGAGATGGGAGGAAAAATTGACAAAACTTGGATTTTAATTATATTTTCTGTTTTGGCAGGCCTCACAAACTCTTTCTTTCTTTCTTTCTTTCTTTCTTTCTTTCTTTCTTTCTTTCTTTCTTTCTTTCTTTCATGTCTGCATTTATTCCAAATTACTGCTCAATAATTTCACCAGCTGGTTTTGCCTGTCTTGCTGTTTTTCTTGTAGTTCAAAACTATCTTTAGTTAAGTTGTACTGTATATGGTGGAGTTCAAGCTGTACATGGTGCTTTACATCACACAATTCTCTCTCAGTGTGAATTTATTTACTTGAAACATTTTTTTTTTAAAAAAAAATTACTCTGCATTTTGGCTGAAAAGACTTGCAGGGCAGCTTACATGAGATCAATAACAAACAAGACATTATCTGTCCAGACATTTTAAATCTGAAAGACACAACACAAAAGGAAAAAGGGAGCAGACAGGACCAAGCAAATTCAGACACTGGTTGCAGTTGCAAAGTTGAACAACGGAATTGTTTGGCATGTTGCCAGTAGTGGCTGGTATTGTGGCACAGTTGGGGCTGTATTACCGACTTGGCTTGAATTGCCCAAGTGTCGTGAAGCCGCCATCAAGCCATTTGGGTGAAACAAGAACCACAGACACAATTCATTGGAGATTAAAATTAGGCCACAACTGTATTGATTACAGATGTAAGTGAGTTTTGTCTTGGCATTGGGTAGCCTATTAAGACCTCCAGCCTGCCTGCTGGAAGGATACCTGAATGCTATATATAGCTGTAGTACAGAGAGCCAGAAGTCTTTTTTCTTTTTCTTCTTCTTTCTCTAATTTTTCTTTCTTTCTCTTTCTTTAGAATTTTCTTCTTCTTGTCTTTCTTCCTTTTTTAAAAAAAGACCAAGTAGCTGTTTTATATCAGTGTAGATACTTCATAATGGATATGTATTTTTGTATATCTCTGAGTAAGTATCAATAAATATTTTTTTAAAAAAATAAAAATGGATACCTGGGGGTCAAGCCTGATGTGGGTAAGAACAATGACATACTTAAAATAGGTGCTGCCCCACAAGGTTGCCATGCTGGGGAGTGATATGGTCCTTGGCCCCTGCCTGGGCATTTGGCCAGCAGCTCCTCCTCCCCTTTGAATCCCTTTAATGGGATACCACACCTCCAGAGAACACAGTTCCCCTTCCACACTGACTAGAAGCTAACCCAATGCTATATCCGCCACAGTTAGGATCATTGTGAGGAAGGCAAAACCCTCAGAGAGGCCCTATTAGTCTGATGGGACAAATTCCTCCTGGCCCTGAATACGGCATCTGTAAAACCATAGCAAGTTCTAGCAAATACATTCATTGCCAACAAGCTGTAAGACCGTGACTAGGGGGTCCATGCAGTCTTGTGTACCCTCAAAACCAACAGTGGCTTGCTGGGTGGGACAACACTGCTATTCTAGCTTTCCAGCAGGTGTCTCACTGTTGCTTACTGGGAACAAGATTGGGAGGGAGAGGCAGCACGGTGTTTGCTCATTATAATGGAAGCACACTAGAAGTTTGAGATTGTTTATGCAGATCATTTGCACTGCACTGACCTCCCCATTGCCTCACCCCTCCCATTAAGCAATAGCAACCCATGCACCTGGAAGCTAGCACAGTTCAACCCCACCTGGTGAGCCACTTCTGCTGAAAACAGCTCTCAGAGGGTTGAGGAAACTATCATCTGTTTGGTAGTTTGGAGCTGTGCTGTAGGAGGAAGGAATCGTCACAGACTGGGGACCTTATCTGAACCATGCAAGATTCCTCTACCTGATTTCAGGCAAATCTCCCCTGCCACAGGCCACAGAGATGGTAGGTCCCTTGACCCTCTAGAAAAGCTTTTCAGGGGAGACATGGGAACGCAAGGGGGGAAATAGGGGAGTGAAAAATTGGTTGTCCAAGCTGCCTTCTGCTCACAAAACGTTGGATACAGCACTTTATTGTCAGGCTGCATTATGTCAGCCTGCCTAGCAGAACAATTCAGACAGATTATCCCTGTCTACATGTTGTTTCACAATTTGAATTGAGCAACGAGTCAGGCATGTAAACCATATTTGTACATGGGAAACTGCTAGGGTTGAAGTTGACATCTGGGATGGGGGGTGGAATATAGCTGTTGTGCATCAGGTATAGGTTTACTAAGAGTTATTGCTCTGATTGCTGGTTTTAGCTGTTTCCACCTCAATCACAGATTGTGTTTTCTCTGGTCCATCTTTTCCTCCTTCTAACAAATGCCAGTGCTATAAGGAGACCAATGAGCCAGTAAGTTTGAAATTGAATCGTCTTTCAGAAAAGCTTGAGTACAAACATGTTTACTCTCTCCCGCTCCTGTAACTTCCTACCTCCTCTAATGATGCAATATAGCAACAGTGACTGGGACATGATTTTGCATGAATCTGAAAATCCTTTGCATCAACCATGGTTTGGGTTGCATTCAAATCCTTTGCTGAAACCACTGCATTACAAATTGAACTTTGCAAGGGAAATAAACCATGCAGCAATTTGTGCCAGATGACTGGAGCTGGTTAGGGCCTTTGTACCTTCAGATAATTGAAATGGGGAATGGTTTGTTGCCCTGTCATGAGAACATAGCTGTGGATTTATCTTAGAGGGTCTAACTGCTTAGCTCCCCCAAGAGCCTTACAAATTGACAGGAAGCTTGGAAGCTGTAAGTGGAATAGAGTTCCCTCTTTATCCTCAGCTACAATCATGCTAACCAAGGTAAGCAGTGTTGGGTTCTTCTTTTTGAGTTATTCAAGGGTGCATATTGTGCTTTGGTACTATTCTTTTTGGACAGCAGAGATGGGGAACCTTTTTTATTATTATTATTTATATCCCGCCCTCCCCAGCCGAAGCTGGGCTCAGGGCGGCTAACAACAATCAAATAACCAAATAGTTGAATAATCACACATTCTAAAATATTTCATTATAAAAATTAATTAAAATCAAATTGATGGCAACCAAAATACTGTGCAGGTTGCCAGAGGAGGGAGTCAGGCTGCGCCCTGACCAAAGGCCTGGTGGAACAACTCTGTCTTGCAGGCCCTGCGGAAAGATGTCAGGTCCCGCAGGGCCCTAGTCTCTTGTGACAGAGCGTTCCACCAGATTGGAGCCGCAGCCGAGAAGGCCCTGGCTCTAGTTGAGGCCAGCCTAACCTCTCTGAGGCCTGGGACCTTAAGGATGTTTTTATTTACAGACCGTAGGTTCCTCTGTGGGGCATACCAGGAGAGGCGGTCCCGTAGGTACGAGGGTCCTAGGCCGTATAGGGCTTTAAAGGTTAAAACCAGCACCTTAAACCTGATCCTATACTCCACCGGGAGCCAGTGCAGGTGGTATAGCACCGGGTGAATGTGATCTCGCAGCGAGGACCCCGTAAGGAGTCTCGCTGCGGCATTCTGTACCCGCTGGAGTTTCTGGGTCAGTCTCAAGGGCAGCCCCACGTAGAGCGAGTTACAATAATCCAGTCTGGAGGTGACCGTCGCATGGATCACAGTGGCTAGGTCAGGGCGAGAGAGATAAGGGGCCAACTGCTTAGCTTGGCGGAGATGAAAAAATGCCGCCTTTGTTATAGCTGTAATCTGCGCCTCCATAGAGAGGGAGGTATCGAAGATTACACCCAGACTCTTAACGGACGGTGCTGGCACCAATTGCACCCCCGCAAGAGATGGGAGTTGCCCCCTCGATCCCATATCGTCCCGCCCCAGCCAGAGGACCTCTGTCTTCGCAGGATTTAACTTCAACCGGCTCCCACGTAACCATCCAGCCACAGCTTCCAGACATCTGGTCAACCTTTATTACCCTGAAGACTATATTCTCTCAGCAGTAATATGCCAGGGTTGCAAATGCCACTTGTGGGTGAGGCTAGGGCCAGTGGTGGGAAGGGCCACAGCTTGGCAGCAGAACATCTGCCTTGAAGGTGTCTGGTTCAATCCCCAGCAGCTCCAGGTAGGGTTGGGAGAAAGTCTTGCCTGAAATCCTGTAAAGCCACTGCCAGTTATTGTAGATAGTACTAAGATAGGTGGACCAATGGTCTAACTCAGTATAAGGCAGCTTTCTATGTTTTCCCCTATACCCCATCTCTCTCTATTCACATCTGTTCACACTTATGCTCTCTGCCCTTTCTCTTACACACATACACCAATTTGTGCTATCTGTTCCCACCCTCTCACATGCATGCACACTGTCTCTTCATCCACCTACCTGATTATTTGGGATCACCCGTGTGATTGAAGCTGCCCTCTCTTGATATGGCATTTCTGATTGGCTGAGATCACTCACTCTGCTCCTTGAAGACACACATGGCATGAAGCATACTCGGCTAGAAGTCAGTTACCTGGCTCTTGCCCCTCCCTCTTGATTAAACACAACCAGATCAAACCAGAACATTATGGGGTGAATGTTCTTATGATTGAGGGTATGCTCCGCCACCCACAAAATATATTTATTTCTCTGTAGCAAATTTAAGGGCGCCACCTGTGGCGTACTCTGTGTGTATGTGTGGGGACACACACAGGGGTGGTTGCTCCAGGAGCAAAATTGTTAAGGTGCAAAATTCCAACACCCAGTGCTGCCTCAATCTAGCTATGCACTTTTGTTGCTGGGTTCTGTTGAAAATGCCTTCTCCATGAAAACAAGGAAATGACCTCTCCATACAATGGAATGACTCCTCTTTTCTTATCTCTGCAATGCCCTGGGTGATGCTGACACTGTTAAGCAATTGAATGTGCATGCAGATTCTGTCCATTGCCCTCCCTCCCTCCTTCCCACCCACCCACCCATCCAGCCCTGGGTACTGGCAACCCATGCTACGCTACTGCTTTCCACCCCTCCATAATGGGTCCCAGCTGCATCCCTGCTACGACTGCGGCAGGAGCTAGCTGGCTTGCTTTCAATAAAGTGTGCTTCATGCTATGGTTCAAGACAAACGACACCCCTGGGAATCAATAGAGTTCTGGGGGTGGGGGTCTCCTTTCTGTCAGAAATGCAGGCTATACACTATATTGAAAATGCTTTCTATCCTGGAAGATAAATAGACTCTCCAGTGATGTCTGATTGGTGTTTTTAATTTGTTTTTTACAATCACATGATGGCTTATTCTGTTTTGGTCTTGCACTCCTGCATTAATTTCCAATTTAAAAAGTAAGATAAGTATGATTGCAAGATTAACACAAGCTATTTCAAGTTTTAAGAGTTCACCACCTTCCATCACCATTGTGAGGTGGCCGTCTCCAACGGTCATAATAATGGGAACATCCCAGAGACCCTCAGGAGCTTTCTGGGTAAAGATCTAGGCCAATTGTTTTTAAGGGATAAAAGAAAGCAAAGAGAATAGAACATATTTTGTGATCTATGGGCAGGGCTTACTGAGATATTAAACACCATGCATTATTTCATGTTCCTCCACTGTCTGATTAAAGCATGTGGCTGCTAAGCTATTTCAGCTTCCCAGTTAAGGGGACTCATAAACAGTTTTGGTTTTACAGAGGTCAGTTAGCTTGACATATTCCGAGTCTTTCTATGGTTATTTCAGCTTTGGGAGCAATCTCCTTTAAATTCAATTTTCCACAGTTGTGTCTTGGACTCAGAGATCAAAGGATGTCAGATCAAATCTCTGTTTCCAAAAGAGCGGAAAACAGAAGGTGTGTGTGTTTGTCAAATTGAGCACCAGGTACCATATTGGAAGTATATAACAACATTTTGCTGCATGCAGATGACCTCACTGACATGCCACTCAGATTGCAAGCTCCTGGGGGATTGAATCTAACTCTCTTTGCTCATACTGCATCATGCAGCTCCAGGTCCATGCTGTTACATCACACTACTAGCATGATTAGCATTGGTTGAAACTATAGATATGAAACAAAAATGTAAGACAAGGCAGTAAAACAATAACATATCAAAACAAAACAAATCAAATCAAAACAAAACAAAACATAGAAGCACATTTTGAAACTTCTTTAGACTCAAGGATTCCTTCCATTTCAGTCTTCATCTTGCCAAGACTCAAAAAATACTGCTTATCACTTCCAAATTGTGCCTTACATCTAAACAAACTAGACAAATGGTATCATCATCATTCTCTCCCATGCAGGGTCTCAAGGCCATGTCTAGTTAAAATGGTCCATATTCAATATCACTCATCTCATTCTACTCTCACACATCCACCAATGCACACAAGCACACTATCCACCCAATCAATCAACATCTTGAAGTCTTATTTCACTGCATCCTCACTGAAAATCTGGTTTGCTGGAAGTGCTGTTGCTGGTGGTGATGGAAGGGGAAATGAATTTTGTACAATGACTACCTGCTAGGTTTCCAGTCAGACATCTTGGGTCAATATGTCCTGGCATCAAATACAGCATGCTCTCTGACCTTCTAAACATTCATCATGTTCTTCAGTACATTTGTATTGAAAGGGAACAACTTGTTTTCAAATATTGCTGTGTGTATTATAAGGACACAGGAAAGAGTGGAAAGACCAGGGGCTGCTATGGTAATTTATGCTGCCCATGCCCTTGCCTTTCAAGCTACCTGAGCACATTTCCAATCGACAGCCCCAGAGTAAATATACATCAAACAAAATTGGCTTCTCCGTTTGGAGAACCCACTTCAGTAGCTGCAGTAATATATGGACCTTCTTGACAACTGCCATATATTTGCCGACCCTCCCCTTGAGCTAAAGCCAAGGCACAGGTGACCCTGAAGGTTAGCATACTCTGTTCATAAAGCATTTTCAATAAGGTTCTTTCTTAGCCGCCTTCAATGTCCAGTGATTAAAACCTCATTTGTAATCATTTCCAGCTGGTGGACATCTGCAAATACTTTATAGGTTGGACTTACATGCTAACCACAGGATGTTGGGTCTTTTATTACCAGTTGTTACTGCTTAAGTGATTGACTGACTTGTTACGCAGTAAGATGCAGGAGGAGATGCCTAACAGTTGTGTGGCCACCTCTGGGGGGAAATGCCAGAGATATGGGTTCCAGAGGCTGCATAGTTCCAAGGAAGCGAGAGAAGCCTTCATTAGGCATAGCTGGAGCCACTTTCTTCACAGCAGGAGCAAATTTATCATTTCAGCTACCCAAAACTGCTGGAAGGTGCACAAAGACCGGGAACATTTTTTATTTGTTATATGTTTTAATTAGCATATATTTCTGTATCACTTTTGTATTAAAAATATCGAAATCTGTCAACAGTAACAAAATACAAAAGGGGGGGGGGACCATATTATGTGAGGTTATCCAATCTGTTATACAAGATAGATTGAGTGATAGATTGATAAGTAGCAACAGACAAGTAAAAGCAATAGTCTCCAATGAGTCTTAAAAGCCTTTGTAGCCATGAAGCTTTTGCTCTACCTTCATTTAAGGTGGCAGTGTGCCTCTGAATACTGGTTGTTTGGAAACACAAATGGGGAGAGTACTGTTGTACTCAAGTCCTGCTTTTGGACTTTTCCATAGGTATCTGATTGACTACTATGAGAGCATAGCACAGAGTTAGTTCAGCCTTTGGCCTGATCCGGCAGAGCTCTTCTAGATGCTATTTTTGTATGTAGCCTTAAAAGTTAGGTTAAAAGTTGTTAATCTAAAGCAGAGGTCACCAACCTTTGGGGTGGGACTATGGAGACATCACATCCTATCACATACCATGGCCTATTCTACTTGCTGCAATTGAATGCTTCTTCAGTTTCAATTGGAGCAGCAGGAGGAAACCCAGTGGGTGCCATGGAAGGCTTTGGAGGGGTGTAGATGTGCACCACCCGGGCATCACATGGGTGACCAGTTTTCTTGCCAAGGCTCACATTCGGAACATAATCTATACGCTAAAATGATTCTTTGCCTGGACGCAGAAACCAAAATCGCGTGGCCAAAATTGTACCACCCATAAACGAGAGAGAGGTACCCACACATTCAAGGATTGTGGAAGGACCAAAAGGAAATTCTGAAGAATATAGATAAGGTTGAGGGGAAGAATTTGAGCAACAGCACAATGATAACTGAGCACACTTAGGGGCCAAAGAATGTTGACAAGAAAGCAACAGAAAGCTTGGGAGGGCAGGGAAAGGGGAAAGGAATCCTGGAAGCAGAGGCGGATTTAGGGCAGTGTGACCAGTTCTGCTGCACTGGCTGCTGAGCCTAAGGAGCACTGCAGAGCACCAAAAACGTGATGTAGAGATTTGAGCAGAATGGAACGCGAGGGAAGGGGTGCATTTTGGCCTTGCACTGGGCACCACTGAAAGTTGATAGACCAAAATCTGCCTTTGCTGGCAAAGGGCACAGCTGGCGCCTACTTGCTTTGAATAATAAAGTGTGTCAATGAACATGTACAAAGCTGCTTTAGAACTGATTAGCCAGAGCAAGCTTTTGTCTCAGAATAGGATGGAGGCTCTAAGGTGGTGACTGCAATTCCTGGCAGAATTTTAGAAAATTTGTGTTAATGAAGGCAGGTTCTGAATTGGCACCTTTCAAGGGCAGGGATAAGTTTTTGGCAAATTGCTATTGGATTCTTTCCCAAGGGTGGTACTGGAGGCTAATTTGGAGTACCCTGCTCAGCCAAGATGGCTCTATAAATTTTGAGAGTAGCTAAAATAGTTTCTAATACGATTAGTGAAATGTCTGGGAGGCATTCTGTACGTACTGGTGTGGCCCTTGTCTTGAGAAAGAGAAGTTAGAAGGAGATTTTGTAATGAGCACAAGTGAATCTTTAGGAAGCTGACACTTGCTTTTAATGAGATGGGAAAGCAGCTAAAAAGTTCAAATCCTAATTACCAATGATTGAGGGTAAGTTTATTTTCCTCCTTTCTCATCTTTACAGAATCACGTTGTAATCTCAGAGCAGTGGATAACAACATCCCTAATCCAATATTTTAACAGTAAATAATTTGATGATGGGAATTGCTTCACTAATCTCTTAGGCTGCCAACGGTACAGTTAGAGAATCCACAGGGGGTTCACTAATCAGTTTTTTGTAGACGAAATCAGCTCTGGCAATTTGTCTACATTCAAAACAGCCTGCAGCTGGAGAGAAAGCTAGTCAGGCAGCTTTAGGTTCCTTCAAGGGAAGTGAAAATTGTGTTTTGTACTCCCCCCCCTTAATAGAGCCAAGATGGTTGGGGAAACAAAAACTTTATTATAGAAATATATCTTCAGCATGTTGAAATTTAAGGAGTGCTAAATGCAATCTGAATTGTGAGAGCATAAATTGCCCTATTGTCTCTAAACTGCAGATTGTGGGAGGCATCCAACTAACATGCTCTGTCAGCACAAGGGTTTCTGCTTGCTCAACAGAACATTCCCCCCTTTCCTGTCTCCATGCATGCCCCACACCTTCCACAAATCTATTCCAGAGGGTTGGGGAACCCCTAGAACAGTTTTAGGGGGTGCACAGGGGGAGGAGGGAGGGAGGTCCATTGCACAAGTGGGCTGACGGAACGTGTTAGTTGCACCACGTTCCAGTGGTGGGCAGAGTCAGAGTGAAAGGTGGTGGGAGCAATCAGTGATGCACTTACCTCTCTACAGTAGGCTACATTTCATTCACAGGAAAGTCAGAGGTTTCTGCGCCCACATGCCTCTCTCCATACTCCATCCATGCAAGAAAAGGAACATTATCACAGTTATAGACACATTCCAGCCAGGCAAAAATGTTTGAGGATAATATAAGCAGGGTCTGTGAAAGACCCTGGGGAGAGAGTGTGTGGCCTACGGAGAGTCCCAAGGGCCAAATAAAAAGGCTTGGAGAGGTGATTTCGGCACCCAGGGCTTGATGCTCCCCACCTTTGACCTAACGTTATATATGGATGAGCTTACCTCCCATATAAATTACTCACATTGTGTGTTGATGTGCTGCCCAGATTTTATGGATCCCTAAGTTGCTGCCAGGAATGGTGAGCTGCTGGCAGGAGAGCAGCAAGTTACACTCATAGCAAACTTGGTCAGGTCATGTGTTTTTTTTAAATATCCATGGATTACTTCTGCATGGGTTTATTTGTTTTTTTTTTTTTGGAATAAACCTTTCGGAAACACAAACGGCTAGAGAAATAATATGGTTGGGGAAAACTTGGCTAAATTGTTGTTCTATGGCAGGGTTGGGGGGACAGATTAGGAAATGGTCCCCTAGCATAAGGATGGGGAATTTAAGATGTTGCAGGTGTTGTTGTACTCCAGGTTCCATCAACCTCAGCAAGCATGACTAATGCCCGGGCATAAATGGAGTTGTAGTCTAACAACATCTGGAGGGTCATTCCCCCCCTCCATCCTTGTGCTAGTGGAACAAACCATTTTACAATCTAATGCTGTCTAGGGATTGGGAATATAGGGATGGGGATTTGAGCATGTAGCAACTGTCTGAGGAATGGATAATATCAGGCAGAAATTCAGCTGGTGTGCCACCAACAAGCTGTATGACCTGCTAGACCACAGTCCTTCAGATACCCTGATTTCACACAAAGGAAAATAAAAAATACACCCTCCATATTACCTACAAAACATCAATTCCTCATCTGCCATCAGAAGTGGCCTATTGCCACCTCACTTTGCTGCTGGTGCAGAGCAGACCTGGGTCAGATTAGGACATACGGAAATACTATGCAAGTCTCAAGTTCATGTATTTGTTGTTAGGCATTAAGGTATCAGCTGTCTGTGCTACAACCAGTAATTAGCTGGGAAGGAAGTCTCCAGCCCATGTTGTGTGGATGCCTAATTATTGTCTTCCAAAGTAACTACTCTATTCCAAACTTTAAAATGGAAAGCATAATGCTGGTGGTCAACAAAAGAGGTTTAAAGATTCTCTCAAGGCAAATCTAAGAAAAATGCAGTATAAACACCTACAATTGGGAAACATTGGCCTGTGAGCGCTCCAATTGGAGAAGAGCCTTTACCAAAGGTGTCATGGATTTTGAAGACGCTCGAACTCAGGACGCAAGGGAGAAACGTAGTAAGTGGAAGGCATGTTTGGCAAACCCTCACCATGGTGAATGATTTTGCTGGTGGTGTCCTCCTCCTCTCCACTGCATTGGAATTTGGACAACTGAATAATGTAGGGATGAGGAACCTGTATCCCCCCCCCCCAGATGCTGTTGGACTCCAACTATCCCTGGTCATAGGACATTCTGATGGGCTCTCAGGAGCTGGAGTCCAAGAACAGCAAGGTTTCTGACAAAGTCCCTCATGATATTATCAAGAGGCTGGTGAAATGTGGACTGGATGAGGTAACTGTTAGGTGGAGTTGTAGCTGGTTGACAGAATGAACCCAAAGAGTACTCATTCATAGTTCCTCATCATCCTGGAAAAAAGTGACGAGTTGGGTGCCACAGGGTTCTGTCCTGGGCGATGTCCTGTTGTTCAATGTCTTTACAAATTACTTGGATTAAGGCATGGAGGGGATGCTTATCAAATTTGTAAATGACACCAAACTAGGAGGGGTAGCTAATGCTGCAGAAAACAGAATTGGGATTCAAGATGACCATAACAGATTGAAGGACTGAGCCCAAACTAACAAAATTAATTTTTAATTCTATGATTTCTCTGATTCTGTGAACTTCTGGAGAGGCACAGGTTCCGTATCTGTGGAATAAAGTGACACTTGCTTTAGTTTGCACCTCTGTCCTGTTTATAAAGAAGCTAATGAAGAAGAAAAAACTAGCTAGTAACTTCTGTTAACTTGTTTAATAAGGCTGTGTTTGAAGGACTTTGAACAATCAAACACACTATATGCATGGGTTTTTATTATTCCACAAATGCATATCTGCCTTGCCTCTATCTGTTCTGGAACTGCTCCCTTTCTCGGGCCTTTCCCACACGTCCTTAACAGCAGACACATCTCACAGATGTGTACACTCTTCCACCCTCCTGAGAAAAAAAGACTGAGTGAAAAGAGCATGGGATCTAAGAGAGTCCGGTCAATTAGCTTGTTGCAAGCTTGTGCAATCTCCTGCTTATCTTACTTTTCTTCCTTGTTATTTTATGTTGAAATTAGAAAATGACAAAGCTTAGCTTTCATTTTTCTGTCCCTCTGCAAATTTCAATGTTCAAGATACATAGTCGCCCGAGCAGCAACCCTCCCCCTCCCTTGGTGGCATATAAACTTTGACAGCTTCTGCAAGAGGTCCCGTGGTCACCTCTGGGGTCTTGAATTACCTGTGTTCTAATCAAGGGGTCGTTTGTAGAAGATGAAATAGCTTAGGGTAATGTAATCCATTTCACTCTTTAGAATAATTAAAGCAGAGTCAATTTCAACTGGGATTTGTTAGATCGTTACTTGAACACGTTGGGTTTCTAACCTGTCATCAAGGTGGATTCATTTTTGGAAAGTTTCTCAGTCCTTTTAATTCCTTAAGGAGCTCAAGAGATATTAGAGGCCCCCTTCTGCTTTCTGCCCCCCACCCTCCAGTCGATGAGGAAAGGGGAGCTGGTTAATTGCATCCCCAATTTTAATTCCTGTCTCTAATTCAAATACCAGTAGTATCTTGTTGTCATGCTCCAGAAAAGGGCTTCTTAATGAAAACATAAGGTCAGAGGAGACTAAGTAACTCCGAAAAAAACAACTATACACAGATGTTACATTGGAAAAAAAATGGTCATAAAAAAGATATTCTAAGCATCAAGGTAATAGGAATATTTTAAAATGGGTGCAATAAAGCATGTTAGCTCGAGCTTTTGGGAAGGCCGGCAATCAAAAGTGAGCTGTAAGATTGCTATATGGTGTCTTAGGCACCTTGCATTCCTCAACATATACCAGGGATGAGCAGCTTCTGGGCCTCCATATGTTATTGGAATCCAGAATTCATTAACTGAAGTCAGGTGAGCATGGCTAATGGTCAGGGGTGATGGGAGTTATATTCTAAAACACATGGGAGGCCATAGGTTCCTTATCCCTGCCATATACAACAAATATAACAAAGGTGACCTGTCTTGCAATTAGTTAGAACTGATGAGCTTACATGGAATATACACAACAACAATGAAAAATGCTATCTAAATAACAGTAGCAGTGTAATTCAAATAAGTATATTTCATGCAACTGCACTGAGTATGTAGAAAATTATTGCACATGACTGGTAGTTTCAAGTACACACAGTTGGTAATAAACAGACTCTGCAAGGATGATGTACTTAACCCAAAATTGACTCTGGAGCTTGCAGGTAACATGTGAATTTCAGCTAGATTCATAGCAAAGTGGTTACCTATTTGCTCTGCTCAAAATTAGATTCAATTATATGTCTGGTTCAGATCACAATTTTCCCCATGCATCTCATTGCATGCTGAAAATGGATCTGGCCAGAAGATGGAACATTCTAATGACTGTTTGGCCCATTTGATCACTTGCAGCACAATTTACATTTGCTGCTTTCTCAGAAAATGTTGCAGGTTTTGTTATTATTCCTTCCAAATCTCCCACATGTCTAATAAATACACAAAACTTCACATGAGACAAAAGAGAGAGAGAGATCTGGACACATAAACACACACAGAGATGCACACACACAGGTCCCATAACTGGGGGTGAACAGATATATCAGTTTTCAGTTTTTCCAAACCTAAAATTAATTATCTTCATTTGCACAGCATATTGTATGATGAGAATTCATCAGCTTTAGGGTGAATTTCTCTTCATATACATATTTTTGTATGCACTTTTAATTAATATAGACATTTTTGCAATCCATTTCCCCTAATATAATGCATTTTGCATCTTATTTTATGCAAATTTTCTTGTGGCTTATTTTCTTATGCATTGGTGTATGCATTGTTTAATTGGAGATCTGCATCACAACATTCAGAGAAGTGCAAATTACTAAGGATAATGGTCTTACTTTTGTGTACTGGTTCAAGAAGTGTAGAATGCAAGCAGAACCCCACTTCTCCCCATCCCTACTCAGAACCTGCTCTTTCCATCATACACCTTATGAGTAAGGAGTAAATGTTAATGAATATACTGTAGTGTTGAAACAAATGCCAAAAACTGATGAAAAGCTATTCAGGTTAAGAGAGGAAAGAAAAAATAAAGCTGAACGTGATGGATTCATTTCATGGGAATGTACAGAGCAAGAGACCAAATAAATGGAACTATGGAAAATAAATGCCTTGAGAATGGTTCTTTAAGAATGATAGATGTATTGTCAACCTGCTTTCAGCTAAAAGCAAAACATGTATGTTAAAAATAATTGGGGCTGGTGGGAAGGAGGATCAGAGAGCAAATGGAACAAGATCAATCATACCAATAACAGCTTAAACATGGAACAATATCTCCAGTGTTCCTGGAACATTTAAGGTAAACCTTTGCTTGTGGCAGTGGTTAGCTTTCATGACTATGTTTTCACTTAACGTTGCTTTAAGGGTCCTTTGCAATACTCATACTTCATTCTGCTGCTGCTAGGGCACTGCTGAAATACTGCCTGTTTCAATTTTTGCCTCTGCTCTTGGGCAAGCAGCCAAAACCAGTTTTCTATGCACTGGTAACCTCAAAGCTGGATTACTGCAATGTGCTTTATGTGAGGCTACCCTTGAGGACACGGGTGGCGCTGTGGGTTAAAGCCTCAGCGCCTAGGACTTGCCGATCGAAAGGTCGGCGGTTCGAATCCCCGTGGCGGGGTGCGCTCCCGTCGTTCGGTCCCAGCGCCTGCCAACCTAGCAGTTCGAAAGCACCTTCGGGTGCAAGTAGATAAATAGGGACCGCTTACCAGCGGGAAGGTAAACGGCGTTCTGTGTGCTGCGCTGGCTCGCCAGATGCAGCTTGTCACGCTGGCCACGTGACCCGGAAGTGTCTGCGGACAGCGCTGGCTCCCGGCCTATAGAGTGAGATGAGCGCACAACCCTAGAGTCTGGCAAGACTGGCCCGTACGGGCAGGGGTACCTTTACCATTACCTTACCCTTGAGGTTAGTCTGAAGGCAAACTACCACCAGCATGTAAAGCCTGGCTTGTGAGATTTGCACTGCACGCTGATGTCGTTGGGCCAAATTCAAAGCTTTGGTAGTATACACCTCAGCTTTCTTGAGGGACCAGATTACCTGAGAGACAGCCTCTGTCTGGAGTGCAGGTCTGGACAGTGTGTCTGGAGGTCTTGGACTGCCCAGATGTCAAGACTCTTGGCCTCACTGATGTGATCCAAAAGAAGGCAGAGCAATACATTTGGTACCAGCTTGGCTGCAGAAGTTGCTGTAAGGAGATGCGCAAGGTGTCATCCAGCTATCCTTCGGACCCCACTCTGAATTTCTTTAGGGTTTACTCCTTAGCCTTTTTCTCTCCCAAAGAGAGCAGCAAGTAAATATTTTTCCTTTGGGTTTTGCTAGTAGGGAGAAATGCATACAATTTTACAAATAAATGTTATGCTTTAAATGCATAGACAGTGGTGGCCTATCACATTTTGAAATGGGAAGGCATCACTCCTGCTCTCTGCCCTCACACCCTGCCCAAAACCTGGTGAGAGGAAGGCGTTCTGCTGGTGGTGGGCAGGGGGCTGTTTCTATGGCTAGAAGTAGGAACCCCCTGAAAAGAAACAAGAAATAAAATATTCTTGCCTCTGCATTATTTTCCTCTATCCTAACCTGCAAGAAAGAAATTTGAAAGTTCCATTATGACCTCATTCATTAATGCAGCGGAAGCCAACATAGTGCCCCCTGATGTCATTGGATTACAGCTCCCCTCATGCCTGACCAATGGCCATGTTGGATGATGTTGATGGGAGCTGTGGTCCAACAACATCAGGAAGGCTACCTCTTCACTATCTGGGATGAAGATCTGTCAATTACCGTGGCAATCCTGCAGATGACATCATCACTCCTGTTCCGAAAAGAAAAGGTCATTGAGCTGCACTCAGCTGCGTTTCCCCTCCACTATTCTGCTGCACAGAATTGTTCCCCAAGCCTCCCTAAAACAGATGCTTCCCTCACTCTTTCCATTCCTATTCCTAGTTGCTGCTTATGTGGTGTTTTCCCCCCACCCTCGTTTAAAGGAAGGACATGGACAGTCTGCATGGAAAGCTTTTGTGGGTCAAGGGCTGGATCAGTGAAAGTCAACTGAGTTACTTCTGAGCATGGGGATGAACTGCTTTACAGCCAAAATGCCTGCTCATAATAGCAGGGAGTTGGAATTGCTGTAAGCTGCTGATGGAGGACTACCGGCCAGATGTGGCCCCTGGGGTCTCCTCATCCAGCTCGCATAATCTCCTCCTCACGACTCCTGTCCTTTTCTCTCCCTACTGCAATTAGGCTTGGAAGAAAGCCTTCCATTGCCCTTCAAGGCAAGGGTGAATGCTGCCGTCTAAATGATAACTCTGTAGTATCTGAATGTGAAGAGGGAAATGTGGCTGAATTTTTTTCTTAACATAGAAGGGACTGGCATTTCCCATGCCAAAATGTAGGGCCAAAGAGAAGAGTCTGCTCTTTATTGTGCAGTTTCTTGCATATTAGGAAAGCTATACATAGCCTCAGACACCCGGGCTATGCAGATGGGATGCCATTGCTCTCCCATCTTCCCAATGTGGTATGTTGCTGCTCATCAAGAGAAAGAGGTAGAGGAGAGAGAGCAAGAAAGTGGGAGTTTGCCATGGTGTGAATGCTGCAACATAGCAAATCTGATGCTCCTCCTGCTTTGTCTGTGCTGTGTCTACACTGTGCAAAGCTCCTGCTGCCTTCCCTTCCATCTGTCAGTAAGCACCAGTGATACTTGAAAGGCAGAAGAGCAACACATCCCCACCGGCCTCTAATAGTTGGCACACATCTGTCTCAAGAGACAATGGAGTGCATCTCTAGGGGAGAAGTCAATCTGCTGAAGAATCACAGTGCCTTCTGTAGCTGTGGAGACCAGTAACTTGTAACTGCTGACTCCCAAGTTGTTGACACCACCTTGGCTACAAGAGCTGCCAGAAGGCAGAATGCCATCCAACCACCTTAGGGACTCCACTCCAGATTTGTGTAGGGTTTATTCCTTAGCCTTTTCTGCTCCTGAAGATGTCCTCCAAGGCAGTGAGTACTGATTGTTCCTCGGGGTTTACTCCCAAAACCTTTCACACAAATGAGTATAGTTGCAAGGCAGCAGAGGTTCAGGATCAGAGTTTTCCTTCTCCTAGATGGGATTCCTTCCCAGATTGTCGAGCCCCATCTGTTACTGTTACCTGCAGGCCCATGCAGAGCTTGTCTGAGGCCTGGGAGTCTTGTTCTTGGTATGAAAGTGTAAGTCTGGCAGTCCCTGGTGGGGCCTCTCAGCTAGCTTAGCCCACCAAGGCAAGAGTACTCAGCTGCCCTCCCCTCTGCAAGGGCCTCACCTGGTTTAGCCAGTCGAAGCCATTTCCTGGGGTGTGACTGCTGTCACATGCTGACAGCTTCTAGAAGCCACAGGTAAGAGCTGAGTGCAGGGTGATGCCCAAAAATGAACAAACTACCCCAGAAGGAGCATTATGTGCCCACCACCAAGGGTACTACTCCTGCACTAATACCCAATACACCCCAACCAGCCACTACTAATGCTACTTAATAACTAATTTCTTATTTAGATTCCCAAATAAGGATATCCGTGGATTTTCTTTAGCTGGGCTCTTTCAGGCAATAAGTAGCAGGGTCTTCTATGCTGTGGCCCAAGAACAATAAATGGAATGATATTCAAGTGTCCTTTGTGCTCAATGGGGTCATAATTGGAACCTCTCTATTTGCCATTTTCACACCTGTAGGGGATTATTTGCTTACCAAGAAATATGATTTCTAGAAACTATGCAAGCAAGGCATTCTTATGTAGATGTGCATTCAGAGTGTTGGGGTAATATTGGGATTCAAGTTTAGCACCCTGGGCTGCCTGGAATCACCAGTAGAAGCCTGACACTAATTGTCAGTCAAACAGAACATTTATTTAGGTGCTGCAAAGCTGGTGTGGCAAAACCTCAACCAGCAAGCAGTAAAGGGCGTGGCACACCAAATATGAAAACAGCACAAGCATTAATACACTTACAAGGAAATGGAAGCAGTGTTTACTTCTTCTACTAGCTTCTATGGGTTTAATCACGTGGCATAGCAACTTTCTTATCTTTCCCTCCTTCCTTTGTCCTCAACTGTTCTAGCAATAACTTGTGTGTTAATGCAATATGTGTACGTGTTGCTCCATCCTTCTCTCATGATTCTCTTGCAAACACAATCTTAATATTCCAGCCTTCACTTGCTCAGCCCTTCTCACACACGTTTCAATTTTCATTCTATAATTTCAATAATTTATCCAATAAGAGACCATTACTTAGAACTGCTCTTCTTCTTCTTTGTTATACCTATTTAATAATGCTGCTTAAAACTGGGTTTATTTTAACTACTACTATTCTGCTAACTTCAAGTTCCTTTTTTCTGATATTTTAAGCTAACCAAATCGAGCACTTCTGTAAAAACAGATGAGACAACATTTCCATAGCTGTGGTAAATGCACAGTGAAATGCATAACTGAAATGCAGGAATCATGAGAGATGGAACAAAGCACTGAGCATTCATTTCTCATTCCCTGGTTAGTGCCATGAGTGGCAAGACATTCTTCCTTGTACTCCTCTCTGTCCTCCATCCTCTTTCCTGCCTCCTTTTATTTATTCTGCATGTCTTTTGATTTTACCATGGAGCGAGCAGAACTGCACCGCTGATTTCTAAGCAGCGATTTTTTGTCAGCACCCGCTGAGGAGTTGCTGGACCATTAGATGTTGCCTTTAGAATTTCCCTCTTCCTCAAGGGGGAAGCAAAAGGGTGAAAGGTTGGCTGTTGCAAGAAGCAGTTCTGCAACATGTTCAGAGTGAACCTGAACTCACACTGAGCACATTCAAACTACAAGCATTAAATAGCTGCCAACTACAGAACGAGTGATTGCTGATCAAACAGTCCCGACTTTACAATCCACCTTGCAGTGTGCTTCATCAAGCGCCAGGCCTCCTTTGTACACATTCATAGGTAGCATGAGGGGGTCGGTGCTCATTTGGTTCCCTCCTCCCTTCCACAATACAATGTTCACTTCTCCCCCCCCCCCGAGGGTTTAAATTTCATTGCAAACTGCTTGAAGTAACGTCTGCTCATTTTGCAACTGTCAGACTAATCCCTCTCACAGCACCGTGTGGAAATGGAAGGAACCCTGTGCTTTTGAAAATGCATGATGCCCTGATGGTGTTCATCGGAGGAGACCTGCAAATAAATGTTATTTGTGGGCCGTTAGCATGCATATGAGGGATACTTCAGATCAGTGATCATTCCTAGAATTAATCAGACGTGCACCACTCAGAACACAAACAACGTATTTAGCCGAACCTTATATTATAGCTGAACTATTTCCTCATCCCTCAGATTAAGTTCCAAAGAGAAATGTATACATTATGCAGTTAGAATAAATTATGCAGATTAATTTTGATTCTTTTTCATAATTCTGCTATCATGAATCATTTTTACAGGACATACATGTATGCAAACAAGGACAGGAATGTGTGTGTGTGCGCGCGCGTGTGGAATGGGGAGAGGAAGAAATTTGGTTTGGTTCCCTTTTTATTTCTTATTTCACACTTACCAATTTATAATACATGAATTGAAATGCAGCTATCCATTGAAATTCACACTCCCCCCCCCCCGAAAAAAAGAATGAGTGGAGTTATATTTGTAATCAAGACAGGGGGGTGGAACGGGGTGAAGCAGAACAGGGTGTTTGCAGCCTTTTTCAATGGGTTTCAAGTATACACAATTTCACCAAGGTGTGTGGTGCCTTGGAACGTAACTCTCATGTAAATGGGAGCTAATGAAAGGTGTAGTTTAACAATCAATCCCTCTTCCCAGGGTACTCTGAAAATTGTAGCTTTGTAAGGGGTCTGTTGACAACTCACAGTAACCCTAAACAAATTACAGCTCCAAGGATTCTTTGTGGGGGGGTGGGGAGCCAGGACTAGTTAAAATGGTATGATGCTGCTGTAAGTTATAGTGCAAATGGGTTCCATTTATGTAATGACATACACTTAGTCACTTCGTATTTTTGTTTGCAGATGAGTATGGGAGTCATCTTTGAAATGAGCATTTTGTTAAACACTTTCTGCCTAGGAGGACTGTGCTAGTTGCAATGTACTGCAGGGCCATCCTTCTTTTATCATTGAAGCAACCCTGAAGAAGCAATTGTAAACCACTGCCAGGTTACCTAGCATAAGTGTAACACTAAACCGTGGCAGATTTAATGTGAATCCTATAGTCGTAAGGGACACATCTGTCAGTTGTTTCAGCTGTAAGCTACTACCGTGAATGTGCTCTGGAGTCATCTTCTTGCTTTTAGAGATCACCCATGTAACCTAGCTTGCAATTAGCTCTCTAAGTGTGAGCATTAATGGGTTCTCTAAAGTACTTCTTTGCCAGAAGAAGAAAAACCTTTGTCTTTTACAGTAAAGCTTCTGCTCCTATGATAGCATCCCCTCTCATTCCTGCAGAGGTGATTTTTGTTCCCAAAGGGGGGGGGGGGGAGACACAGAGCACCATAGTCTTTTATTCCAATACATTCTTATTCACAATGACCTACAGTGGTTATAGATCAAAGAGAAATTCAGTTCAGTTTTCATTTAGAGGCAATGAACCTAATCCACACTTTCCAGAACAATACAAGTACCAAAACTCAAAAAGCCTTCAAAGTTAGCACTTTTCTGAATTTTGCAGTACAGTTCTCCAGCCAAGTAATGTACACAAAAAGTCACATACTTCATATATGCACTTGTCAGTGAAACTAGCATACAACAAAGTGTTGTATTATGGCAAATTGCTTGTAAAAATATGTTATGCTAGGGGGAGGTGCTTGCAAAAATGTGTATATTAGAAGCGATTTTCACTGAAATGCTGAATAATTTTCAGGAGGATTTCTTTTTTTAAAAAAAACTTGCAAACTAACATGGACAAATGAGAAACTGAAACTGACAGATCCATGCATTCCTAACGATGGCTGAACAAATTGTTAATTTAGGCTGCCTGGGTTTTGGTGAGATTAGCACAAAAAGTATCTCAGTGCTTCCACACACACACCCCTCCCCATGCCTCTTGTCATGTTTTCCAGCAAGAAGGCAAAACAGGATGGGTAAATCCTTAAGCTTCAGTGGGTAATGATTACAAGTCTCAGCAGAGAAGTTGCAGAGTTGTCTGTGTCATCCCCAGCTGGTCCATCCCTGAATGGTTGCTCATAATAACTACAAATGACTAGATCAAAACACCGACAATATCTGAGCTGCAGAGAGGCCCTGCTTAACATTCAGTCCTCTACCAAGGTGCGTGCTTCTCCTAATCAGAAGGGACCTGCTCTCTCGCCACATCAGCTTCTGACCAGGGATGAAAAAATAAGAAAGATTCACTTTCCATTCATAGGAATAATGTGATGGCATAAGGAAAGCTGCCCATGCAGAGACTGAATTAAATTCTTCTGATTAGGAGCAGATGCTGGCAGTCTCTCCTATGGCAGCAACAAGCCACCGTATGACAGAGTTTACAGTGCACTCTCTGTGTGTGCAGGCGTATGTATACCCAGGGGAAATGAGTTTCATCTAGTTTATTGTCCATCCTTGGTTCCCACTGCTGTATATTTGTGATGCGAAGGGTAAAAGGAAAACCCATAATATGAGAAAACGGAAGATGACATTTCCTTTCCAACCAGCTGCTAACAGGGATACGACAGCCTGGATTAAACTAAGAGATGAGGAGGAGTCTGGCTGCTGGTGGTACCATTAGGCTATATTGGAAACTAACAAGCTTCTAGGCACTCTCCCCAGAGGTAAACCAGGAACTCTTGGTCACCAATAGTGATCCCATTCCATAGTTCTTGGCTTGGGTGATTAGATACCAAACCTAGAAGTCTTTACAGTTCTCCGTTCTGGCTCAAGTCATCAGAAAATCAAAATGGTGCTCCCAGTGATGAACACTGTTTATTTTCCATTGGAAAAGTCTGAGGTACAGGACCCATTGAACTCAGTGCAATTTCCACAAGATCATCTGGTGGATTGTGTTAGATCCATTTCTCCTGACTCCAATATCATTAATCAGAATTTGCCACCTAGGAAGAATATAGGAATCTATACAACGCCAGAATATTTGTCCATATGGCTCAGTTTTGTTTACTTTGACTGCCAGCAACACTCTTGGGTCGCAGGCAGAGGCTATTAGTCTTCGATGATGATTAGTCTTCGGTCCTTTTAACTGGAGCTGCCCAGGATTGAATCTGGGATCTTCTGAATGCAAAACATGTGCTCTACCACTGAGCTATAGGCCACATTCACACCAAGCATTTAAGCAATATGATACCAGTTCAAATGGCTACAGTTCCCAGAGTTCCTTGTGAAGCAGGATTAACTGTTAAACCATTGTTGGAATTGTATCTCTGGGAAGGTAATAAAGGTAAAGGTAAAGGTACCCCTGCCCGTATGGGCCAGTCTTGCCGGACTCTAGGGTTGTGCGCCCATCTCACTCAAGAGGCCGGGGGCCAGCGCTGTCCGGAGACACTTCCGGGTCACGTGGCCAGCGTGACAAAGCTGCATCTGGCGAGCCAGAGCCGCGCACGGAACGCCGTTTACCTTCCCGCTAGTAAGCGGTCCCTATTTATCTACTTGCACCCGGGGGTGCTTTCGAACTGCTGGGTTGGCAGGCGCTGGGACCGAGCAGCGGGAGCGCACCCCGCCGCGGGGATTTGAACCACTGACCTTTCCATCGGCAAGCCCTAGGCGCTGAGGCTTTTACCCACAGCGCCACCCGTGTCCCCTGGGAAGGTACTAGAGGCCTCCTAACAACACTCAGCACTCTTAACAGACTACAGCTCCCAGAATTCTTTGGGGAGAAAGCCATGACTGTTTTAAGTTATAGCACCATAGTGCTATAAATATATGGTGTGAATGTGGCCCTAGTCAGTCCCTCTCAGACAGCTGCCAAATGCTACTTCCTAGTAAGGCCACCTGTGGTTCTTTTTCTATAGCGGGGGGGGGGGGGAGAGAAGAACAAAAACTGTGTTGGGTTGTTGCAGTAGCTTAAGAGGGGACTGGGAGCTTCTTCTTATCTTCTTATTTAAACAGTATTTTATTTTTATTTTTGCTACATCATGGCTGAGTTGACCTTGTGGCATAAACCTCTTAGACCATGCCACTTTAAGGCACCTTCGTATCCAAAGGGGGGAAAATGGATTCCATAATTGCAGCAGCAACAGGATGTTGATCTACCTATGCATCTTCCATTCTGTCAAAAAGTTAGCCACAAGGTAACATTCTTTCCACTTGTCAGTTTGAGGGTTTCTCTTTGAGGACCGAAGTAGGTCATTTTCCCCATGAACTAATCCATAGCTGCCTTATGTAGGCCACCTGATAAATGCCAGCCTCTTCTGTCTCCCCCCGATGTGTAAGAATAGTACAAATGTATGACACTTTAATAACATGCAGCTCTAATATTCAGGAAATCAATGTCTCCCTTGAGCTCTTCTACATGAAGGCACTATGGTGTGTGTTTTTTTGAGCTTCATTTCAGCTTTCTAAAAACGAGTCTACAAGAATGTACAATAAGCCCACCTCCATTTGAATGTGAATGCCAGGAGGATTCTATTAATTCATGGAATAATGGAAAATAAATGTATATCTTATTGCAGGTGTGGCTAACCTGTGGCTTTCCAGTGGCTGCTGATATATAACTCCCATAATCTCTGGCCATTTCGATGCCATGCATTTAAAGTATTATTAAGGTGGAATAATCCTGGGAACTTGTTGTTAAGGTTGGTTGTTAAGGGTTCTGGTCATTGCAGCTCTGAGAGCACAAATCCCTAGTCGTGGTTTAAGCTTCCTTAATGGAGGAGTGTTGATAGGAGAGGGGGTACACCACACAAAGCCTGGGGAACGTGTTTGGCAGAAGCACACCAAGAGGGCTTTAGACTAAATCCTGTGGAAAATGCAGGCCATAACCAGAATTTAAGCACAAAGGCAAACATTAAAGATAGGGACTTGGCTGCTGCAGGATAGGGACACAGCTGTTGCAAGAGGAAGTAGGCAAGTTCTGCAATCTTAGTCACAGTACTCCCCAGCAGGACACATAGCCCAAGGCATATTGTTACCAGTGGCAAAGGAGAGATGGTGCCCCCTCAAACTCTTCCTGCAGAAGACAACCAGACTGGTGGTTGTATCTTACTACAAAAATTCTTGTACTCCACACCTGAGAGCATTTGCCTAGTTTAGGTGGTGCAGAGACGGATGCATCACTGTCCTCCAACTACTCATCACCACTCCTTGCCTTCCCACTGTTATCTGAGCCAGCTAGCTCACTCTGCCTAAAGTAGGGCCAGCCCAACAGACAGCTTTTCCTTCCCATAACACCACCATCTCTCTGGCTTTGCATGGGACAAAGAACCAAAGGCAGCAGTAGATAGTTCTTCAGTTGCACACTCCACTTCTCCCAGGATAAGTGCTTACCTGAAGGCCATTCAGACTTTGGAGCTGGCACTGCACCAGCCTTTCCCAGATGGAACAAAGGCTCTCTGTTTTGGACATTTGCAGCAGCCTATTTTTAACCATTATAACTCAATTGAATATCACTTTGTTTCTTAGCATATTACTGTATTTCCAGACAGCCTGATAGATAATACTGGCCTTATCTCATACACTAAATGACAAGATGTCTGTCTGAACAGTGTAATGGAACCCTATAGCACTTTATTATTCCTCTTTCATCATTCATTGTGGTTATTTATTTACTCTGCTAACCCAATTTAGCCCCTTCCAGTACATCCTGAATGGTGAGTTACATCACCATTCACTGGGTAAAAATATTTCATTTTCCCTGTGAGACCACAACATTGAATTGTGATAAATTAGTGGAGCATTAGGCCTTTCTCCCATGGTTTTAAAACGTATACTTCCATAATAACAATTACCAAACCCATTTTCCTCCTTAATAACATTCCTTTTCACTAGTTTGTTTCATCTTTCTTGCTTCAGGGCATTATCCACATTGGCTGAAGGAACCCCTGTGAGTTGAGGAAGATGCTGTGTAGCGTTGGATGAGCTCTCCAAGTCATAATTGGCTCAGTTTTTCTGGGCCTTTCCTGAGAGCTCTTGTAAAAAGCTATGGATTACCTAGAGCAAAGCTTCCTTTGTTGACAGACATTCATTGGCACCTGAAAGCTCAGAAACTAGCTTTTCGTTTTCTCTTGACTTTGATTGGGCCTCTGTTGTCACATCATCTCTGCATAGCCATAACAAGGGTTCATTTTAATGGCGCAATATCAAGCCCAACATGAGCCAGGAAGTATTATGGGAGTCTAGGTCTGATTTATAGTGGGTTTGAAGTGAGTTGCCCATTCCAAGCCATCCAGTGATGTACCATGGTGGTGTTCAGAGGCATTATTCTTCTGAATCTCAGTTGCTGGGAGTCAGAAGTGGGGAGAACACAATAATGCTCATGTCCTGCTCATGGGCCTGGTTAGACACTGTGAGAACAGGATGCTGGATGGAAATGACCTTTGGCCTGAAGCAGCAAGACTTTTCTTATGTTCTTATACAACGATCCATGGTAACTGAAGCAGGGATTAAAGCTGTAACATTGTGAGCCAGAAAGTCTTCTGGAGCTGGAGCTTCACATGCTCAAAATGGAGCTGTTGAGCTAGCAAAGGTCCACAGAAGACTAAGAAACTTAGGCAGTATTCAGACAGCACTTTATTCCATTTTCCAGATGTCTCCTTGCCTGATAATTTACACTTCTGGAAATCTAGTGGAATCTAGTGGAAGTTTAGTGCTCATTTCTGTGTTGATTGTTTCAAGAAAACAAGTCCACTCTGCTAAGGTTTAAACCAGAGTTTAATGCCCTCCAGACATTGGGCTGAAGCTTCTATCAGCCCCTGATAGCGGTCAGTGATGATAGGAGCAACAACAACTGGATGGCCATAAGTTAGCTATTCCTGTATTAAATGAAACCCAGGGTTCGCTGGAGCATCATTAGTAAGCCACTACTAAATAAGGAATGCAGGTGTTCCTCCTTTGTTTTCTCCATATTCCTTGGATTCTACCTTCTACACAAGAAGCCAGATGATACAGTGACAGTGACTTTTGACCAGGCCCAGTGCTCATTTGGTGGCAAGCGCTTCTCACTTTTATAAGGCCAGTTTAGAAAAGGAGGGAATCTAGTGTATGATAGGAACATTCACACAACTTGCTCTGATGGGACATTTGAATGGGGTATGGGGAACTGAGTGAAAGACTGCATTGTGACTTGATGGGATAGCCAGTCGTAGTCATTTACTATCTCTCCAGCACTCATTAAAGAATGCAATCCCTGCTTGAATACATGAAGTTACTTACACACACACACACACACACACACACACACAAATGTTCTCTCAGCAACAAGAACAAGATATGTGGTAAAGCACTACCTCAGCAGGAACATGTGTGGGTGTGTGGAGGGGAGATGTACTGTGTAGTAAGAATGACCCAAATATAGCTGTAATTGGAGGGCACAGGCAAGCCTGAAAAGACTTCATGGCTGTGAGTTGCTGTATTTGTGTAAGGAGAGCAACAACATTTGAAATTGTCATATATATATATATATATATATATATATATATATATATATATGCAGGTTTTGGTGTCCTCGGGTGTCTTCCCGTGTAAAAGTTGGGGTGTCTAGGCGACGTTTCGACGAGGTCTCACTCGTCATCTTCAAGCTGGAGACCTCGTCGAAACGTCGCCTAGACACCCCAACTTTTACACGGGAAGACACCCGAGGACACCAAAACCTGCATTCCTGTACCCGTGAAAATCTACGAAAGCATATATATATATATATATATATATGCAGAAGACTGTGTTCTGCAAACAATGCTTGTAATCTTGTGTCTCCATAGGCTGATTACATGGACCAATTGTGTCTTCATTGAGGGACTTTTAGAGGCACTTCTACATGCCCTAGAGACAGCCTCTTCTCTCTCTCAGTCTAATATGCCTCACACTGTTGAGGATAAAATAAGGCATCTTATAAGGTGCCAAAGGTTGTGTCATCATCACATTAGTAAACATTACTAATGAGTACAGTGGCTCCATGGAGAAATGGAGCTCTCCTAGAAAGACAGGCTTCTTTGTTCATTTCACATGGAAGCAAATCCCATAGAATCAGAGTACTATGGAACGGGAAATGACCACAGGGGTCATCAATTCCAACCCCCTGAAGAGCAGAAATCTTTTGGCCAACATGGGGCTTAAGAGTCTCACGCTCTATTGACCGAACTATTCCTTCTTCAGGAGAGAATGTTGTTTGTAACACTGAGCTCCTTGGAGGAAAGGTATGGGATAAAACTGTAATAACAAATAAACAACCAATGTACTCTCCGTATTATGTATTCATATTCATTTTCAACCATTGTAAACTTTTTTAAAAAAAGTTACTAGTGCTAGTAGCTTTAATAAATTCTGTAAGCAAAAATCTGAAAGTATGTATGAATAAACTTTACTACAGTCACAGATCAGCATAAGAGAAACATATGGATAAAATAGCAGTTAGGAGTTAAACAGGTAATTGTTAAAGCAAATAATAACACAAAAAACAAGCATAGGATAAAACGTGAATAGAATACGAGATTGAACACAGATAATTGATGAATAAAAACTGATAATTAAAACAGATAAGGACTAAAAGACACGCATTTAAAACAATAAGGGGTGGAGCTTAGGGGAATAATGGTCTTGCAATATGGGCCTTCAGTTTAGGTCTGGTTTGTAGCACAAACCATCCTTCTGCGAATATCCATCATAGCAGCGCAAAATCTAGCAACTGAGTATGTAACATCTGGGCTTTCATCCTGGAGTAGTAGGGAGATGCTGAGTTGTTCTGTACGTCCTGGCAATTTGTGCAGGATAGGCAGGATAAACCTGGCTCCTATGAAAGTACAGTGGTACCTCGGGTTAAGTACTTAATTTGTTCCGGAGGTCCGTTCTTAACCTGAAACTGTTCTTAACCTGAAGCACCACTTTAGCTAATGGGGCCTCCCGCTGCCGCCACACCACCGGAGCACGATTTCTGTTCTCATCCTGAAGCAAAGTTCTTAACCTGAAGCACTATTTCTGGGTTAGTGGAGTCTGTAACCTGAAGCGAATGTAACCTGAAGCATATGTAACCCGAGGTACCACTGTATGTATGTGTGTTTTGTGTCTATTCTGGACTGCTGTGTAGCTGCATTTTCTTTTATTTTCCCTTCTCTATCTATCTAGAGCCCTTCAGTGGGAAAATATTTTCCTTATCGCAGCACCTGTGATGATTAATAGTGAACCAGGTGATGAATGTGAACAAAAGGGTGGCAATTACAATTTCATTAATCACTTAATAATTGGGGTCTGTGGCTCAGTTGTGACTTCAGGCTTCGGCATCTAAAGGAATTAAGGAGAAATTCCTATTCATCACAGGGTCGCCGGCCCTGACAAAGGCCTGTTGCTAACAATAGATCTAATCATTCTCAAGATGCACTACAATTAAGAGGCTGTGTGATAAAGAAGACATAGCACTGGTCCCACAAGACCCAAGCAGGGAGCCTCTCTCTTTACACCACTGATTTAACATTAAATGTCATCCATTAAATCCCCCAGGTCTCTCGAGGTTTATGAATGTTTGAAGTTTATTAAACTCCGCACAACTTACTGCCTGAATTCAGGAGCAGTGCAACCTGATCTCTTGTCTACAGGGACATTGGTCCTTGGTGTCACAAAGGGATCAGGTTATTTAAAAAAATCCCCTTCTATTTTAACACTTATAAGAATCAAAATTTCTTTTTCACAAGTTGGTCCCTTACCATTCCCACCCTGATCTGGCCACAGTGATCCATGTGACAATCACCTCCAGGCTTGACTACTGTAACTCGCTCAACATGAGGCTGCCCTTAAAGTTGTCCCAGAAACTCCAGCGGGTGCAGAATGTTGCGGCGAGGCTCCTTATGGGGTCCTTGCCATGGGATCACATTCATCCAGTGCTTTACCAGCTGCACTGGCTCCCGGTGGAGTACAGGGTCAGGTTTAAGGTGCTGGTTTTGACCTTTAAAGCCCTAGGACCCTTGTACCTATGGGACCGCCTCTCCGTGGAGGACCTTAAGGTCCATAAATAGCAATACTCTAGAGGTCCTGGGCCCTAAGGAAGTCAGATTAGCCTCAACCAGGGCAGGGCCTTTTCAACATTGGCTCTGGCCTCGTGGAACGCTCTGTATCATGTGGGATCTGATTTCTTTCCGCAGGGCCTGTAAGACAGAGTTGTTCCACCTGGCCTTTGGCTTGGAATCAGCCTGATCCCCTCCCCCTCTTTCCTTTTCCTTCTGTGATGGAACCCCTATTTGGGGACTTCCCTGGCTTTTTTCTGACCCATGTAGGACCAGTCTGGATAGCTGGCCTTGGTGAAGATTTGATGTTTTCCGCCCCCCAAACTGTTTTTGATCTGGGCTTCCACTGAAATGAGGCTGCATTTTAAGTTGTACTTTAATCCTGTTTTTAAGTTGTATTTTAATCAATTGTTTTTATACTTGATGTTAGCTGCTCTGAGCCTGGCCTTGGCCAGGGAGAATGGGGTATAAATAAAATTAAATAAATAAATAAGTTTCATAGAATTCCCCCATCACTACTTTGCTGTTCCTTGGTTTGAACTACATCAGGAGTGGGAAATTTTTTCTTCCCTTCTCCCTGTTGATGGTCACATTTTATTTGTTAATCTGTAGTTAGGCCTTATCTACACTTGCCTTTCCTCCACACTTTCTAGGCACAGTCCACCCTTTTTACTTACTCCAGAACTTGGCTGCAAAAACCCACTCTTCACTGCTGAATCAGTGTCAATCGCAATCTGCAGAAAACCCGAATTGTCATTTGCGTGTCGAGGTCCCCAGGGCCATCCCAATAACTCACACATCACACGGATATTTTTGTTTAAGGTTTTTGGCATAATTTTGGCCACAACTTTATTAAAATACAAAAATGTGAGTGGTTGCTTAGGCATTGGTTGCGACTATCTGCCCCCACCATTAGGGACAGACTGACATCCCGCACACCTGCAAAATTCAGAAAAGGGGAATACACTTGGGGCTAGCGACGGAGCAGGGAACCTGCCCTTAGCCCACCCCAAATGCAGCCAGGAGCTCTTGCAGTGGCCCGAGCCCCCTTGACAGGGTGGGCAAGCAATAGTTAGCCCCCGATTCTTTTAACGAAATCCCTTTCAGCAGCATCATTAGAGGGACAGGCACAGCCAATCCATGCCCCTCAACCAACCAAACCATAAACCAATGCCTAACCGCAACCTTACAAGTTGTGATGATTTGCTACGCAGTAGGCAAAAACCAAATGGCTCCAGCCAATCAGCCAGATGGACAAAATTCCTACCGGGCCCCTGCCCCAAGAGCAGACGACCCCATGACAGGCATAGCAAGGTCAAGCGAACAACCCTAATTCTAGGGAGGGGGGAGGGGCAATCTGATGCACAGGCGAAAAGAGGAAGCCCTAGCCTCGTGCAAGGAGTTTTAGCATTTCTGGCTGTCAATCAACAAATGGCAACATTAACTTCTTCCCAACGACAAGGGAAGCCCAATCGCATCAGTGGCCAATGGTCAATTAGCCCGCCCCACAACTTTGGAGTGTCTTGGCGGCCCCCACCGCAACACGTGCTCTCCATGAAGGAGAACACACTTTGTTCCAATTCAGCTTTAAAGAGTGGACTTTTAAGAGGGAAGCTTGGGGTGAAAAAAGGTCACTTGGAGTCTGGAAAGAGCTGGGCAAAAAGTTAAGTTTGGATAAGTAATGATATTGCATGGGATAAAAGCTGGTGTTGGGCAGGCACAAAGCTAATATTGGAATGGCCATCTCTCGCTCTCCATCTCTCCAGCAAGGTGCCTAGGAATTAGGGCTGGGTAATAGCTGGTTATCAACACTGTGATGTATCACCAGCTGAACATTGCTACACCCACCCACCTACCCACCATTATTTGCAATACATTTCCAGGTCAAAAATTATGAAACCAATATCACTATATGGATTTCAAACCAGTTTTGGATGATATATTGATATATATTTCTCAGTCCTACTAGGAACAAATCACTCTTGCCAGATCTGAACTAGCCACTTGCAGGAAATAGATGATATTATGCCAATGCCTAATGAAATTAAGTCCAAATGTTGTCCTTCCTTGAACTGCACATCAGGAAGGAGAGGGGGGGTAGGCTTTGTTCCATTTATTTATTATTTCATAAAATTTATACACTGCTGGTTTGTAAACAACAAAAACAAAAACCCAACAACTTCAAAACAGATTACAAAAAGCTTGCCACAAATAAAGAGCTCAAGAACAGAGGTATATGCCTTGCTTAAAAAGAAGTCAGAACATTATAGGAGAGACAAAAATGAACAGAACACATGCTTTCCGTACTGAAGATCTTGGCTTTGGTCCCCATAATCTTCAGTTGAATTTCCCCAGCTAAAGGGAAAGATCCTGATATCCTGAAGATCCATTGCCTATCAGATTGGACAGTTCTGAGGTAGGTGGACCAATGATGTGACTCAGTGTAAGGCAACTTCTTATGGTCATTGCTCACTGCTCAGTTATTAGCTAACATTTGACCCTACTCTTGTTCCACATTATTTATTTTCATGCTAATAGCTGGTGTAAAGTAGACTCCCCCAACCATCATGACTGTGATCAGGAATGATGAGAGTTGCAGTCCAAAAATATTTAGAGGGCACCAGGTTGGGAAAGGCTGCTGTAAAGTGTGTCAGATGAACTTGTGCTCTCTCACATGCTGGAGGGAATGTTCTCAACAGCACCACTAGTAATTAAATAGATCAGTCATATACGGCTTTTGGAAAATAAGGTGAAGCATGAAAGATGGAACATAAAGGGTCATTTAGCGGTGCTGGTGAAATAGCTGTGAAAACAAACAAGACACCTGTTCTCTTCCACATACAATAGGAGCTATTTGCAGAACATATGTTTTCCTATTATTCATATTAACCTTGTGCTCAGGCATTTAGTATCACTGAAGAAATAGCATTGTAGCCACTTAATGATCACTGTTGGAGCCAGTTTGAATTTAATCTGAGCATATTTGCAAGAATATTCTTCTTAACTCCACCCCCACCCCCACCTCCTAAGAATATTTCAGCCATTTTCTACAACTGTACCTAAGTAGAAAATGTATTGTAATAAGATTAAAGATGCCTCTGTCTCCACATCTTCCATGTCTTGACCATGATAAGGTACAACTTCCAGTTTCTTAGTGTACCTTACAGTACTTTCCTCCCTAACTTGCTCTTTGGCACAGTTTTGGTGACTGCCCTTCTCACTTGATAAAACCAACAATGCTTGGATTGCTGATTGTGTGTGATGCAATCGTCAGATTTGCATTGTTCATTTCGCTCAAAAGGAGAAGAGATTGAGTAGACTAGGCATCCATGTGCAGCATCCATATTAATGTCCCATGTAATGCTACTGGTTGGAATTGGGATGGACAAACCACCTCTTCCATATGGAAAACTACCCTGCCATTGTGTTTGAACTGGGGCTATGTTTTCCCCACTAACTTTAGCCTTCTCCAACCTGGTGCCCTCCATATGTTTTGGACCACAACTCTCATTATCATTGGTCAAGCTGGATTGGGTTGGTGGGAGATATGGACCAAAATGTCTGGAAGACAACAGATTGGGGAAGGCTGATTTATTTATTTATTTATTTATTTATTTATTTACTAACTAACTAAGTAACTAATATCTATATAAATCCAACCATTAACATTGCTCTCTGGTCAGCTCACAAATCTGGTTGCTTTAATTTATTTCATTTTGCTCAACATGTGTTCCAGTGTTGTATACATGTTGTATTTTCTCCCCCATAAATTATAACATAGATTCCATTTTTAAGTGTTTAGTTCTATATTCCATAAAACGTTGCTGTTGTGACTTCCCCACCCTGAACCCTGAGTTTATTTTTCATTATCTCAGGGTGCCATCCCAAGAATGGCTTGGCTTCAAACTGGCTGGGTGGAAATACAGAGATCTAGAGGAAAGTAATTCCTGTGTCAAGACTTTGGCACATCAATGGCTGTAAATTTGATTTTATTGCTAACCCTGTGCCAGACAAGTACTTGCTGGTCTGTGCAATTTCTTGCTGGTAGTTTCTCAGCTGTTGTTTAAACAATTAGGTGCATAATTTCTGTGGGTTGGGGGGTGGGGACTTGGCAGCTTTTTCTTTTTTCTTCCTTTTTCGTTGGTGGTTTAACTGTGTGTGTGCCTAGCCTACAATCTGGTGAAGCCTCTTACAAATGAAGTGCCTTTAATTTGTCATATATGAATGATACTGAATGTGAATAACAATGAATGTGAATAACAAGGGGTTGTGTGGCCATCAATGTATATAAAATAGCAATGAAATAGTTTTTTTTATTATTATTTTTACAAATAGGAAGCATGATCATTCTGTGCAACTTTAAAATATGTTGCCTTTTAAACTAAAAGGCTCAGATGTTTTTATTTACATGTTTTATTTTTTTCATTATTTCTTTTTCAATAGTTAATTGCTTTGGCATGTTCCATTCATGCCAAAGCAATTCATAAAGGAAATGAAGGCATGGATGAGTTTTGGTACAGCAAGAATTTCAAGGAATTTCAGGGATTACACCGGGGGGGGGGGGGAGAAAAACCCAAGAAATGCTATGAGGAGAAAAAATGTTTCAGTAAGACTAATGAAATGATGAGGATAGATGGTCTATATATCCTTACGTGGTATCCCAAGTTTCATTGACAGCAACACTCCCAAGGAAATTTAAGGGGATTTCATTACGACTAGCAAAATGTCTCAGGAAAATATCCCATGTCGCTAATGATGGAAGTGCTTGCTGATAATTTTGTTGTGCAATAGACTGTGCAATCTGTTGAAATACAAGTTTCCTCTAGTACAACTGTTGTGCTGGATACCTCTGTTGCGCAACATTAAAATTCACCCATCCAATAGCACAAGAGCCTTCAGAAAACATTGGGGAAAACCCCTATATAGATTTGGATACTGGACCCCGTAATCCTATGGTCCTGGTTGGAGAGGGCATCCCAAAGGCCATAGGAAGCATCAAATTGCCTTCCCCAAGGGCAGAATTTGTGGCCCAAATTTAGGGATGGAGAACCAATTGTTGATGCCTTCATCACACCACAAAGAAACTTCTGTGGCCTTCATTTTACTGACATTGTACAATTACTTCATTAAGGGCAAAAGGGGTATGTGATTATGAAAGGTGGTATGCAAGTGTTGGGAAGGCTGGGATTAGAAGGAACCCACAACTGGAGCTGACAATGATTGGTAGTTTATATTACATTAAATATATGCATCAGACACTAACCATTGTGATTCGTATAAATTAAGAAAATTAAATTTAGGAAAAATGGGGAAAGACAGAAAAGAGCAAGAATACCCATCATCTCCACCCTATTGCTGAGCACCCAGCAAGGGACTAGATGTGGTGATTCATCTTCCTTCAGTTCACCCCCCACTACCTGGCTTTAGGATTGAGTCCTTAAAGTGCTTCTTTTTTATGTCATGGTTAATTACTGTGCATTAACCAGGTGGAAGTGAAATGAATTCTCTTTCTGTACATCCAGTTTGCCTTGCAAGCTGAAAGGATTATAGTTTCCCCCCAAGGAATCCCGAGAAGTGAATCAATCTGAAGTAACTAGAGCATCCTCAACCTTCTTCATAGAAGCATAATTCCTAGGGTTTGATGGTAAAGCCATTCCAGTTTAATAGATTTAAAATTATTCTTTCTTCCTTCTTTCTTTCTTTCTTTCTTTCTTTCTTTCTTTCTTTCTTTCTTCTCTCTGACTCAGCTTGCAATTAAAAATAATAATAATCACATTCAGTTTATGTTATCAGGTGCTTTGATTGTTCAGGTATAATTCCCTGCCCCATCCTTGGCCACCAGCTACTAGGCAGCACAGCCCCCTGAGGTCCTCTGAGGCAAGGCAGGGAGGCTGAGCATGTGGTTCTGCCTCAGACTTTCCTTGTTGGCAGTTGTAGTGTTCCCTCAGGTGAACTTGAGTCTTATTGGTTCCTTCAGGCTTCCATTTTCTTATCGGATGATTTATGAAGCCACCATATGGAACACAGACAGATACCTGTGGGTCACCTAACTTAGTATTGTCTACACTATTATCAGTGGCTCTCTAGGGTTTGAAAGAGGGGTGTTTCCTAGCTCTACCTGGAGATGCCTTTTGCAGGCTTGTGTTCTGCAAACTTAATGGCAATATTTCCAAGCAAACAGATTTCTTGCCATTGTGTACTTCTGGCTTTTTTTGAAGGGTGTATAAGTGAAATGATTTCTCACACATTTTGTATTCCTTAGATGAAGGTGGAAGGAAGGCTTTCCTTTTGTATATTGGAGCCTGCAAGTTGGATTGAATTTTCACACTGAGTTGTACTTTCTTTGTAGCCTTTGAGGCATCATAAAATTGCAGCCTCCCCCCCCCCCCCGGGCTACTGGCCAAATGAGAAAACATAGTTTTACAGATTTTATACATACAGTATAATGAGTTTAGAAAGCAGGACTTTTGCTTTATGTTTTGTGCCAGAAAGAAAAGACTCCCCCATTTTCTGCCAAATTCAGACCGAAGGAGCAATAAAAGTAGAAGAAATTGCTACGTTGTCATTCAGGCTGAGTATTTATCTTTCTTTGTGACACTGGCAAACAACATAGACTAACAGGCACATAAACTAGAATGGTGCAAGCGTGTATGGTTCAGAGGGTTCATGTGTGTATTGGACACACTCACTGTATATTGTTCCCTGCTTGGCTTGCAAACAATAGCCACCGTTTATTTTCATGCACACCAACAAATATTTTTGCTATAAAATACAAAACGTGTAACTGACCTAATCAGTGCAACCTACAGTTTACTTATCTGATTAAACCTATGTCATCAAATGGCATCAGCCAACACATCCCTTTTACTACAGCCTTCCCCATATTGCTGGAATACTCTCTTAACACCCTGGACCATTAGCCATGGTTGCTTCAGCAGATTAGAATTGCAGTCCAAAACATCTGGAGGGCAGCACATTGAAGAAGACTGGTTTTCAGTATCAGTTACATATATAGATAGATTCTTTATTGTTTCCATTCACCTGAATATAAGAAATTGACCTATATGTCTGATTATGATTCTTATTTGCAACTTCATTGCTCACCCCTATGCTTCAAATAAAGTACCATATTTTTCACTCTATAAGACGCACCAGACCACAAGACGTGCCTAGTTTTTGGAGGAGGAAAACAAGAAAAAAATATTCTGAATCTCAGAAGCCAGAACAACAAGAGGGATCGCTGCGCAGTGAAAGCAGCAATCTCTCTTGCTGTTTTGGCTTCTGGGATAGCTGCGCAGCCTGCATTCACTCCATAAGGCGCACACACATTTCCCCTTACTTTTTAGGGGAATACGGTATACATATACAGTAGTACCTTGGTTTTTGAACTTAATCCATTCCAGGAATCTGTTTAACTTCTGAAACCATTTGAAAACCAAGGCGTGGCTTCCAATTGGCTGCAGGAGCTTCCCACACTCAAGCGGAAGCCATGTTGGATGTTCGGCTTCCAAAAAAGTTCGAAAACAGGAACACTTAATTCTGGGTTTGTGGTGTTCGGGAGCCAGTTTGTTCGGGAGCCAAGCTGTTCGAGTACCAAGGTACCCCTGTATGTTCCTTCCTTCCTTTCCTATAGTAACAAATGCATGCCAATCTTAGGTATCTCACAACTGAGCGATATTGTTCCTCCCAGTGGCTTGCTAATTTCCACTCTTTTCCAGTATTTGGCTAATAACATATTTGCAATCCTTAACTAACAAATGAAAAGTTAGCTCAACCTTGCCTTTTCAGTCTAACTATTCAAGATGACTCAGTGTTAAAATCACAAGATCTGAGCTCCCTCATATTAGTTAAGGTTCATTTCCAAAAATGTATGATGTTGTTTCTATTTTCCTGCTGCTTTGGTCTGAATGTGCATCATGTCTTCAGTTTATACAAGCAGAGGCTCTCTTCCATTAAATTAATAATAAGAATAAAACACAAATTTACGAATTATGGTCAAGTCTTAAGTCTTTGCCCAGTTCTTACCAGTTTTGCAGAACTTGTATATACAAGATCAAGGGGAGGTAAGGCAGAAATGAAGTGAAAAGTCTCAAGCATCCCTGAGCTGAAGAGTGTTTTTCCCCTATTCTCCCATATCTTAAATATTTGGGGGTTGCATTCTATTTTATATATATATATATATATATATATATATATATATATATATATGCAGGTTTTGGTGTCCTCGGGTATCTTCCCGTGTAAAAGTTGGGGTGTCTAGGCGACGTTTCGACGAGGTCTCACTCGTCATCTTCAGGCTGGTGCTTTCGGCTTCTTGTTACTGGAACAGAGCAGGATCTCAGTGTTTGAGTTCCTATAAATACTGTTGAGGAGGTGTGGCCTCCAATGTTCTGGGCAGAGAGGAGGTTCCCAGGCTAGTGTGCCTTTTCTTCTTTTGTTCCTTAATTGCTTGAGGGATATCTTGAGTGATTTCTTGAGTGATATCCTGAGTACCACTTAGGTGGGTCGCCTAGACACCCCAACTTTTACACGGGAAGATACCCGAGGACACCAAAACCTGCATTCCTGTACCCGTGAAAATCTACGAAAGCATATATATATATATATATATATATATAATATTTTATTAAATTTTCAGAAAAAATGAAATAACCAAGCATATATCAAACATAAAAGACATAACTATCAAGTATATATAAAAAGAGAAAAAAGAAAAAAAGAAAGACACAGTTTTTCATACATATATTCCATAACCATCTGGACTTCCTCACGTTTCCCTTTCCTGCGTTCTCAATATAAAAATTATGTTCAGCAATTTATTACCTTCTTTCAGGTCTTATATTCTAATTTTAATATGTTGTGCCTCTAATTTTAACTAAATCCATCAAATATTTAACTGCTTAGTTTAAGCATAACTTTCCTTCAGATCTCATCAAAACTTATCTTTATATTTCAGCTTATTTTCATACATATCTCATCTAAGCTTCTGTTGCCATAATCTTTCCTTTCATGCACCTTCTTAACATTCATACAGTTTATATAGTTTTTGTAAATAGTCTTTGAACTTCTTCCAGTCCTCTTCCACCTCCTCTTTTCCCAGGTCTCGAATTCTGCCAGTCATCTCGGCCAGCTCCATGTAGTCTATCAGTTGCGTTTGCCATTCTTGGGGGTTGCATTCTAAAAGGGATTGATAACCACAATGTCAGGCACCATTTGTCAGATTATTCCTGAGCAGGTCCATATGAGCTTTACACTTGTTTTTTTTTAAAAAATATATATCAGAAAGTCAAACTTTGAAATATATATATAACTTTCTGGTGAATTAAATATTAACTAAAAGCATTCATAAAATATGATTTAATGAGAGCTTTAAAGCATATCTAATGAAATATAGATTTCCTGCCCACACAATTTTTATATATAAAAATACACATGCACGCACATCTTTTCTCAGCTTCATGAATGTATGGTGCACAGAGATGTTTTACTTGTAAAAAGCTTCGGAAGCTGGTGAAAATTCAACTGTATTTCTTCTCATCCAGGTGTATATGTAAAATTGTTATGCAAACCTCATTTTCTGTCCCACAGTAGGCAACACCTTTAGCCCTCTTCATATGCTCTGAATTTAACTGTGTGGCCTCATAAGATGACCCCCCCCCCATCTCCACCACCACTCTTTTTGTGTTGTGTGGGAAGCTCCAGTGGCCAGGTAATTTGGCACTCACCTAGCACACTCAGTCAAGAGAATGAATGAATAAATCTTTATTTGCATCAGCTATCGGCCATAGCAATAAAACAACAATACACTATACAAAGAATAGAAATAAAAAGTCAATTATATAAAATACATTTTAGGGTTTTGAATCAATAGTCAAATAGAGGATCTTATTCTGATTGCCCCAGCTAAAAACCTTGCAACTTTTGCTGCCAGCTGCTCATCTTGATCTGCCAAGAGAAAGGACACTGTGGCAGTGGTTGGGCGACCCGGAATGGACAATAAAAGAGGGGTGAAAATCTCATTCCTCAAGTCTTTATAAGTGGTGCAATCCAAGAGACGTTATTCAGGCAGGATGGGGTATGCCTGTATGATGAGGGAATTGATGTACGGTTGACTGACCTGGTAGAACCCTTAAGACCTTGGCTTCAAATGTGAGTGGTTTGGTGACGAGCATTTTGCTCGAGTGGTAGTTTAGGCATTGGGTAGGCATAATCTCAGAGGGAAGGGAGATTGTAGCCTCTGCCTGCTCCTCCAGAAAATGGGGTATCCTGTCAAATGGATCAAGGGGAGATGCTTCTGTCTGGACGCCCAGGTGGGGGCTAGGGCCACAGAACTCCTGAGGTGCAATTCAGTGAGGGAGTTATTGCATGTCGTGGTCCCGTGACCTCCCCATTCCAAAGAGATTAAATAAGTTGACAGCACAGACACTTTGGAACTCCCCACCTATTTAGATCAAACAATGTATAAATTTTATGAAATAAAATAAAGCAAATAATACACAAAGTGGAATACAGCTACGCTTTGAACTTTGCACTCCCCTTGATTTTGTGATGCGGTTCTTCAGCCCAGAGATGTGTGCCTCAATGCACAAACTAGGGTAAAATGTACATTAAAATGTATATAGTGCAAAAATTCATTATACAGTGGTACCTCGGGTTAAATACTTAATTCGTTCTGGAGGCCCGTTCTTAACCTGAAGCACCACTTTAGCTAATGGGGCCTCCTGCTGCCACCGCACCGCCGGAGCACGATTTCTGTTCTCATCCTGAAGCAAAGTTCTTAACCTGCAGCACTATTTCTGGGTTAGCGGAGTCTGTAACCTGAAGCGTATGTAACCTGAAACGTATGTAACCCGAGGTACCACTGTACTAGGCAGGACTGCTTCACAAAAAGAAAAATGTTTATATTATTGCATATATGTGTGTCTATTAGGAAAAAATCACAATAAAATGCTAATGAATAAGAAACTGAGACAAATAAAAGTAGGTTGACTTACCCATCCCTAGGCCCCACACTGTATAATGTGTATTAACCCAGCTTTGTTAGCAGGGTGAGACATTCCCATGTGATCCTCACCAGTGCAAGGGGGCATACATTCCTGACTTTCTTCTAACAAACCTTCCAGCAGAGTAGGAATTTAAAAACAGCTCCTTTGCCTAGCTTCCTGTCCGGCAATCTGTGCTAGCTACTTCCCTGTTTTCCTCTGGGAGCCCCAGCTCTACTCTATATGCTCTCTTTTAATAGAAATATTGGATACCACATCCCCAGAGAAGCTTGGAAAGCTTGCAGTTAAATGGAAAGTATAATACACTTGAACCTGTGTCTTGTCGTGCCGGAAAAGTATATCATGCAAGTGTTATAAATAAAATATAAATGGTAAGGGTAATGGAATAGGGCTACCTTAACTTTGCTTTTCTGTCCTCATAAAATCAGGCACCCTTAGAAGAAGAGAAAGCTAGTAAGGGGTTCTCTCTTTTTATTTTATTTTTGTGAGTATTTGTGTTTTAATGCCAACTCTTAAAGTATCTTTAAGGGACACACACAGAGAGAGGCTGAACCACAATTATTTAAACCAAACCATTTGGATATAAGCCACATTTTTGTCTCACTGACTTGAGTGGGTTTAAATGTGTGCACTTTGGCTTCTCGCTGGGATGTGGTTTAGGTTCCGTTAAATGCATCTTGGGGAAAATAAACATCGTATGCAGGACAATAGAAGGATATGCAGCTCAACTGTTTGGATCTCTCTATGATTGTTCATGATGGACCTCAACAAATGTGTGTTTAAAAATTATTTCAGTGGTGTTTCTTTGTGGGATAGCTTTGTGGTAGATTATGCCAGTTGTGTGCTTTATTTAAAATGGAAGGCTTGAACACTATGTGATCAACGCGATGTCCTAATACACCACCAAATATCAGGAGCCGTGGGGTCCAGGCAAATGGTTGAGGGGGGGAATTGGCACGGTATTAGACTGCCATTTCTAACCACACTAATTGTTTGTTTATCAAAAACAAACAAATCATTTATCAAAAATGATTTAATGCTTGACTGTAGTAAAAACTCTAAACAGTTTACAAGAAATATTAAAATTATAAATGAAAACAACTAACAGTAAAGGAGATTAAATCACAATGATATAAGTGGAATGATTCTTACATGGCGTAAGGCTTTATATATTAATAGGTGCACCTTGAACATGGGCCGGTAGCAAATGATCCACCAATGCAGACCTTTGAGGAGAGGTGTTGAATGAATGAATGGATCTTTATTTGCATCACTGTGTTTGAGAGGGTTGTAAAGAGATATGGATGCTCTGCCTGTGGTATAATTCAGGGTGCTTATAAACAATTGGAGCTTTCCGTATTCTGAAATCAAGAAACCTGAAATTAACCTCCCCCCCCAAAAAAAAACCCCACCCATTAGTGTGGACTGCAGCTTAGTTGTTCAATGGTTTAATCCCAAATATATAAAAATAAAAGCAACAATACATGCACAAACATTCATTTTTAGAGAAATGTGCATTTAGTATTAGTATTTATTAGTATTAGTATTTATTAGTATTAGTATTGTTTACTTACTGATTGTTATTAATAGTAGAAATAGAGGATTTATTATTGTCATAGTATATTATATTGCTGAATAAAATGAAAACAGGCAGAATGAGTTTATGAGTATATACATTTAAAAATGGCATGGATCACAACTACACTGAATCATTCCTCCATCTCCACATCTATGATGGATGTATCCCAGATGATCCATTCACATATAATTGTTATCACTTTGCATTGAAGTCATGCATGTGTTAGATATTCCTTGTTGAAAAGTAACATGAGAACTGTTGCGAATCAGACAACCTAAAGAAACACTTAACATTTGTAAACTACACAATATAGGGTCATTTTTTTAAGGATGGTAGTGTTATGTACTGAAGTTCTTACCCTGGGCCAGCAGGGGGATACTGTAGATAGTTATGCAAATAAGGGATCAAAAGTGACGTTCAGTGATTGGATAGTTTTAGAAAGTTGTTACAGTTACGTTGTACTGGAGCTCTATATAAGCAGGCTGACTGAACCCTTCAGCTCAGTTCTGTTCTGGCCTCTGAATAAACAAGAGCTGTTTGAAGAATCTCTGTGTCATCTGATATGTTCACCCACAACTTAACAGATAGAGAGACACCAAGATACAAATCTTTGATGTGTCCCCTCCAAAGTTTAGCTATGCTCCCCGCAGGGAGTAGTGGCTACTTGCGGAAACTTGGATGCAATTTCTTCATGCTGATTTATTTATTTATTTATTTATTTTTTAAAACTAGTTTGTCTACTGTGCAAAAACGACGTAGTGCTGACAGCATCGTTTTGGAATCTTCTCCTGTAGTACTTATGTTATGATAAATTTCAGCAATAAAAAGGGACCATTTTGGTGTCAATTTACCATTTAGCCATGACAGCAAAATGCTAGTAAATGGGAGCTGCAAAGAGATGAGGCAGGGCAACGCGAAGCCTTACAGTGATAGCTTTGCAGTGAAATGCCTCCAGCCCCGAGTGCCTTGCCTGGCTCCCTGAAATCCATCTTCTCTCAAGATATTCTCCATCGGACACTTTGTGCCTCTCACCCTTCTCTTGTTGTTGTTGTTGTTGTTGTTGTTTTCAATCACTGCCCGTTTTTAAAATAAACTGTTCTATTACTTCCTAACTCAAGAGTTATTTTGCAATGTATATATGCCTTCCTTAGAAAGAACAAAGGCGTATGTGTGTATTGTCAGCTATATAAGAGAAATTGCTTAGAGCATAGTTCAGTGAAACAGTCCCTCCTTTACATGCGGAAAGACCCAGGTTCAGTCACCTACAGTTAAAAGAGTTAGGTTGTATGTAGCTGTACAGACCTCTGTAGCCTTCACACAGTAGAATGATATTTGCACTTCCAAAGGCTACTTCTGTTTGAAACTAGGGCTGTGTCAAAAATCTGACCTCCAACCTCTCCAAAGTTTTGTTCCTCTGCAAAAGTGACTTCAATTTTTCTCTAGAGTTTTGGTGAGTGTGGGGGTCGGGGCTTATCTTATCATTGTGAAGTGGAAAAAAATGTGCTTTTCTGTCTTGGCACAGGTACTTTTCCACTTGCCCCATGCTTTCTAAGCTTTGAGCTGGGTGGTTTTGTGTTGGCTCTGCAGCTTTCACCTGGAAAACACACACTTTATCACTGCATCCAAACAAATGACAACACACAGAAAAACTGTGTTTCTGTTTGGTTCAATAGTAAACTGAGTTCTCCCGGGGGGGAAGGTGGTGGAAGTGTGGACTATGTACCTTATGTGGTACAAATGCTACTAAAGGTAAAGGTAAAGGGACCCCTGACCATTAGGTCCAGTCATGACCGACTCTGGGGTTGTGGCGCTCATCTCGCTTTATTGGCCGAGGGAGCCGGGATACAGCTTCCGGGTCATGTGGCCAGCATGACTAGGCCACTTCTGGTGAACCAGAGCAGCACACGGAAGCGCCGTTTACCTTCCCGCCGGAGTGGTACCTATTTATCTACTTGCACTCCGTGGTTTCGAACTGCTAGGTTGGCAGGAGACAAATGCCACTAGGTTCATTTAAAAATCAATCAATCAATCAATCCAACTCCATAATTAAAAAGTAAAACCAATTTTGCTTATTTGCATTTTAAATTGACTACAAATTTAGATAAAAATACAAAAATAAAATAAAATCCTGAACTGTTATCATTTTTCTGTTTCTGGTTTCCAACCCCCCCCCCCCCCGGGGGGGGGATCTTTACTGAATGCTAGTCAAATTATAATCATCTGTTTTATATACTTTTTTTAAAAAAAGTATTACAAGTTATTTTGACCTTCCTCTTCCAGCAGTTCTGTCTCTGTCAAAGTTTATCTCCCCTGAAATAACGGCATTTCCCCTAAAATAGCTAACCTCCAGGTTTAGCTGTCTAGAAAATCTGCAAGCTTGCACAGCTGTCTATGGAAGCCACACAAAGCAAAATGTCAGTTTGACATGAGCCACAGGCACATTGCCTACGGTCTGGTCTACTTTGGCTACGTCTTCTCTCAAGGCATGCTGGGTTGCCTGTGGCCAGGGCAGCCTGTGACCTTGAGGAAGGTTGCATGGCTTGTGCCATTGTACTCACATGACCGCCTAGAACAATGATGAGATGCTACCTTGATTTATAAATGTGTTTGACACGCAGGCAACTATAATGCATACAGGCATGCATGCATGCAATTTCCTCCCCCCCCCCATCTGAATTTCTAGTTGGACTTTTGAATTCTGAATTAGCTGGTTCCTGATGTAATATCCATTATTCCGTTAGGAAAAAAGCTGTTGTTTTTTTTACAGAACACTAAGCATATTGTGCTTTTTGCAGCTCTCTGAGGAACAAGGGAAGCTGCCTCAATATTCTGAGTCAGGATATTGGTTCATCTAGATCAGCATGGTCTACTCTGACTGCCAGCAGCCCTCCAGAGTTTCAGACAAGGGAATCTTCCAATACTCTAGCTGGAAATACCAGGGATTGAATCTTCTGCGTGAAACAGAAAATTATGGCCATATGGCCTTTTATTTCTTTCACAGCATGCCCAAATGTGCATTTGGTGCATATGTGTGTGCTGATAAAACATTACACAAACAAAACCACAAGTGTGTGTGTTTTCAGAGTTTTTGCAGATACACAGGTATATGATGATAAAAAACAGTATGAGACAGAGAAACAGAGTGCTAGATGATGTTACATCATGTCCCCTCCCCACCAAAGGTTAACTGTGAGTAGGAGCACATGAACACATCAGTAAAATACTATTTGCTATTGCTGTTGTTATTTTCAAAGATCAGCTAAAAACAAATTCAGCTGCAGGGAGTGGCAGCAGACTTCGATACTAGACCAAAGCTAGCCCAAAATTTGGCTTAGCCCTCCTTCCCAAAGCTGGGCAAGTGCTAACTAGGCTTACGGATGGAGGGCTTTAGGACCCTGTCAGTACCTTCACACACCCTTCTCATAGCCCAGGCATGTCCAAAGTCAGTTTCGGGGGCCTAATCCGGCCCACTGGTCGGTTTAATGCAGCCCCTGTGGCAGTTTATTTCCTGGGGTAAAATCCTAAAAAACAAAACCTCAACAACTTCAACCCTAAAAAAAAAAAAGTCAACAAACTTGGATGGCCCTTTGGTCGGCCCTCATGGCCCTTCACTTCATCAAATCCGGCCCTCTTTGTAAAAAGTTTGGACACCACTGTCATAGCTGAAGAAGTGTTTACCAGGCACCCTCTTTGCTCAGTGACCAGTGCAGGGAAACCAGTTCTTCTGCCTTAAACTGCCTCTGCTACAGGATAGCCTAACTATTTTTTTATTGTCTCTGTGCCCAGGGCTCAACCAATCAGGGTTGGGATAAGAGATGGGCAAGAGTGGCATTTCTCCCAGACCTATTTAAGCGTGGCTTTTGTTAGGGAATCCTGGTTCATCCTTGCTCCCTTCCCTGGGAAAATTCTGCTGATCTTATTGTAGTAGAAGATGTTCAGTGCTGCATGAAGATGACTTTGGTGGATATAGATGCAGCGGTGTGGCATAAAGTTTCAAAGCACAAATCAGCCTCTCTTGCAGCCCGCAGTTTGGGAGTTCCTGCACTAGCCCCTTTTAAAAATTTTAAATGTTGATAATGCAGTTTCTGCAGCTGGCCTCAGTATAATGGAGTGTAATTAGATATCCGTTTCTCGGTAAAACATATTGGTCATTGGGGTGAATTGAAGCAAAACAAATTTGATCATGATGGTGTTTTAATATTTAATAACACTCAAATAAAATAGCAAATCGATAACTAATAAATAAAATACCAGCTCATGGTCATTCTCTCTTAGTCCTTGACAGTTGTGTCTGTTTGCTGCAGGTTCTTCATTTCTTCTACTTTGCTGACTGGAAGCAAGCACAAATAAGTATACTTAGGTAGTGATGGGGGAGAAGTTTAGTTTTAATGAGAAGTTCCCAAATTTGCACTTCTCGAACCTATGCACAAACCAATTACGCTTTGACATTCATACCTCTCCATATGTTGTGATGCAGTTCTCCAACCAAGCAATGTGTACAAACACATCCCCCCCATAAAATGCACATATTAGTAAAAAGAGTACACGAGAATGTATTATATTCAGGGAAATTGCTTGAAAAAGAAGTGTACTTTAGTCAATATAGTGTACAAAAATGTTTTTATTGGGAGAAATTCACACAAAATTGCTGATGAGTTTTCATGAGGATTTTGCTGTTGTTGACCCTGCCCGCATTATTTTAAAAATGCAAATTGATGCAGAAATGAATTTAAAAGAACTGAAATTTTAAATTAGAAAAAAATGATAGAAATCAAAACTGAGAGATCCACTCATTCCTAGATTTACAGTTTCCATACAGTGGTACCTCGGGTTAAGAACTTACCGTAATTCATTCTGGAGGTCCATTCTTAACCTGAGACTGTTCTTAACCTGAGGTACCACTTTAGCTAATGGGGCCTCCCGCTGCCACTGTGCTGCCACCACGTGATTTCTGTTCTCATCCTGAAGGAAAGTTCTTAACCCGAGGTACTATTTCTGGGTTAGCGGAGTCTGTAACCTGAAGCATCTGTAACCTGGAGGGTCTGTAACCCGAGGTACCACTGTATTGTGTTCTACGTGTGCTGTTCAGTATTGAAAGTTATGGATTCCGTCTCCTTTAAAAAAAAAAAAGTCATTGGCCTTTCCTAAAGAGAGAAAAAGAGACCCAGAGGGTTTCGCCCCATATCTTCTATTTCAGAGACAAGAGAGAGAGGCTGTGCTCTCCACCCTATCCCTCAATGTGGCTCATTGCAAGTGGTGATGGCTGTGCAAAACTTGAATTGTGAAGTCCTGGGTTCTTGGAAAGAAGATTTCAAAAGAATGTTGGGCTTTTCCCCCTACTTCTTGGTCCTGGGATGTAGTTCCTCTTCACCTCCTGCACCCAAACAGTCAATGGTATCTGTTGGGGGAAGGGGAATTGTTTGACCTTCAAAAAAAAATAGATAAGCTGGTGTGCTGTTAGCTAGAAAGAGGATGAGCTCCTTGTAATTATTGTGAGTTTTCAAAAGTAATCACAATAAGTCCTCTTAAAATACACTAGTATTTGTTTGGGTTGGGGTTTTTTTAATGCATCCGGAACAGACATTTGAGTTTTATGATGTTGTTTGCTCATTGAAAATCACTCCGACTACAGCCCTGTTTGCACTGAAAAAACAAAATGGCACCCCTCCTTACTTCCCTGCTTTCAGCAAAACTTTGTTTGAAATGTGCCCAATCGAACCCCACATTGACATGTTTCTACTCAGTAGAGTCTCTCCCTCTCTCGCTCTCCCTCACTAATGTCTAAAACTTGAATTGCCCTCAGGCCTGAAACAAATGGCCAGTCTTGTAAAAGAGAATGTTCACCAAAGTGCTAAACTAAAGGTGGCAGGAGCTGAACCGAGTGGGATTTCTCCAAAGAGTGCCTTTTCTTATTTCACCATATTTGCCTGAGGTGAATTTACAAAGTGGCTTCTATCAAGCTTAGGCAAGGAGGTAACAGAAATAGTAGCTTTCATAGCTGTTAATGTAAAATTCTCCACCTGCCTCTGGCCATTCCTCTTTAAAACAGCTGTCACTAGTGCAGTTGGCGTGTTCAAGTCAAACATGAAGGTGTGCAGGCTGTGTGAGCATTTGAGAGAACATATGTTAGGCCATCCACCTTGCAATTTGCCTCCAAGTGTCACTCTGTGCCTATTTTTAAAAAAAACCTCATTAGACTGAACTGCCCATTTCTCAGTGACATAGTGTGGAGAGAGGGAGAGACAGAATGTGTTTTCAATGGGTCATTTTTACCAGATTTCCACAGTTTCCCTCACAGATGTACACTTCTCAGAGAGGTTTAACAATCAATCCCTGTTCCTAGGGAACTCTGGGAATTGTAGGTTTGTGAGGGAAATAGGGTCTCCTTACAACTCTCAGGGACCTGATTGTGGCATGTTGGGGGTTTAAATGTATGTGGTGTAGATTTGACCTAATAGTGTAGTAGTGTGATAGCATTGAGAAGATCATGGTTATGTAACCACTGGTCCACTCCTTATGGCAGGGTGATACCCTAATCACACAACAGACAAAAGCAGGAAAGTCCCATGGTATGCCCCTTTGTCTTATACTGAATTGTTTCCCATTCACAATCAATACCAGTCACATAAGATGCATTGAAATTAATTGGAACTACTTGGTCATTTTATCATGGGTTAATAACCTCTCATTCACTTCAGCCCCTAAAATGGCGAATTGTCACTTGAGGGAAGTCCTGGAGGAATTCTCTCAAATGCTGGCAATTTGAATTGTCAGCCTGGATAAGTCTGTTGGTTAGAACACGGTGCTGATAACACCAAGGTTGCACATTTGATCTCTGTAAGGGCCAGCTGCATATCCCTGCATTGCAGGGGGCTGGACAAAATGATCCTGAGGGTCCTCCCCAACTCTACAGGTCTCTGATTCTGTGAAGGGCTCCCAACACATCTTTAATGCTGGAAGTGAGGGATTGTTGAAACTGGAGGATTATTGTCACTGCAGGTAAATTTTGTAATTTTATAGTCAAGACACAGTAATCTGTGAATGACACCAAAAAGCCTGCAAGAGAGTTATTGCTGAAACAGACTGGAATTACTCCCTCAGGGTAGACAAGAGCCATCTCAATCAACATAAGAACTTGCCAATCCTGGGACATGTGTGACTAACACATAGGTGGTATTCAGCTAAGTTTTACTTGGAATAGAATCATGGAAATTAATGGACATGGTTAAGTTAGGTCCACTAATTTCACTGGGCCTACTCTGAGTGAAACTTAGCTGAATACCATCCTTGATTCTTTTGCACTTGATCACGGTATTCTTGCATAAGTGGTGAATGAATGCTGAATGACTTCCATTGAAAATCACTTCCTTTGAAGTAGGGATGAAGCTAGAATTTGAGGCATGGCTGTTATACAAGCTCTGAGCACTCCTGCTGAAATTGTTACATGGAGAACTGAGGTGGGTACAGAAAACCCACCTTCCCCTCAGTTGTGCTCTAATTTCCTAGCCCAAGTACAGCACTTCAAATTTGCTCCCATGGAAACAATTGGTAAAGGTGTTTGTACGGAGGCCAATCTGAAAGGTTTCTGCCTGGTAAACCAAATGCCTACCCACAGAAATCACCCACAAAGGAAACGAAGGGAGGCATTAAGATCATCTCCACCCACACTTTGAAATAATATGTGTGTGAAATCAAGGAGCTTCTTGGGCAGTGGAATTTAATGGAGTTTATTTGGGGTGTTTGTGTTCATCTCCATATGCAGCACTTAACAAATGCATAAGAATGTACATGAGGCTGTGTTGGCTACCACCAACTCCCACCATCACTGATGATTGTCTACTCTAACTGGGGCTGTTGGGAGCTGAAGTACAACACCAACTAGAAGGCCACAGGTTGCCTGTTCCAGATACAGAGAAGTACAGTGTTCATTCTGTCTCTCAGAGTTAAAAGCTGTACAATAGACTTCTTCCTGCTACCCATCTCTATTTTTAATCTTTTCTCAGGGGCTGCATTATAAGGTCTCAGGAAATATTCTTCCGCTTTGTTTCCTTTCACCTATTACTGCACCCTCCTCCCCCCCCTTGCTCTGGATTATAAAGAACTGTTTGCTCAAACAAGAACACATTTTCAGAGTATCACATTCACCAACTGCAAACTCTCAAGGCAAAACCAAAGCAAACACCCCATTTGGATTTAATTGCAGTGTTTATCTCAGTGATACTCCTCTCCACCCACCCACCTTTACCTCCAAACATGCATAGATGTGGGTCTATATCTGACCAATACAGACCAGTTTGCAGGAAATATTTGTATCTTGAAAGTACAGACACAACCCAAGTGGGGCAAACATACACATACCAGATTGAAGGAAGAGGGCTATGTGGTCGTTTTCTTAGCTTGTTCAGACTAGCTGAATTCAAATACACATACACCTAACACAAGGTCATTAAAATGTTTAGGCAAAATGGGTTAGCTGTGTTTGCTTTAAATTTCTTTACTTTCTTTTAATTTTGCAGACATATAGTCAATATGTAGCTGGCAATTCTAGGACTCCCTGGCCAGGTCAGTCAAATATCTGCCTAGTCTTAGCATTATTTTTCCAACAATTGATGTGATAGTTACCACCAACTGCCGCTGTTGTTCGTGCCCTGCGCATGTTTCTTAGAGATACAGTGGGACTCATACAGCGGGGATAGGGGACCCAAGGCTTGCTCCCAAATGTCTGGACTTCAAGACTGTGTCTAGGGCACACCCTTTGGAAGGTATACTTGAATTCTCATAATGCTTTCTGCTTCGCTGCATTGCAAGGGACGTGTGGATGTGAAGAAACTACAATGGTAGCATTCACATTTGTTGCTCCTGGCCACGTCCCACCATGGATATGTGGCTCCCAGGAGATTGCTCAGGATGGAATGTGGCCTTTGTTCTGAAGAAGGTTCTCCAACCCTGTCTTACAGGCATGTGTCTAGTTACTGTCTTCAGTCAAGGGAATAAGCTATCTATGGCCCATGCTGTATGTTTGAAATCTTGTTCTAGGAAAGGGGCGGGGGGAGAAGGGAGAAATAAGACCATCTAGGCTGTGAAATGGTGGTGCTGAGACCTTTTGACAGATGTCCTTGCTGAACACATCGGCTGCGTATCTGAGAAATCCACTGTGTGGTGCCTGGAACTTTTCCTACATGGGGCCCAACAGAGCTGTTCAAGGCATATATTTATTGTGTACTGAACTATGCTACAACCCTCTATTATTGTTGCTTCTCGTTTTGCTGGCGGAGAATGATATTATTTTCATTGGAGGCTCCCTGGTGGAGTCTTTAATGCCAGAAGTGCATCCACGTTGAAGAACTTCAGATAGTTATACTAGCAGTGCTGTAGATTTCTGTTCCATGTTTATTTGTTTTTTAGCAGTTCTCCCAGAACAGTCAATCATTTCATTATATTCTCTCTCTTACACAAACAAACCACGCTCCGCATTATGATGGCTAGGTACCCAACACTGAAAGGTACATAGGAAGGAGGGGACAACCCCAGATTTAACTGGAGATGTCCTGTATTCTCCAAATGCTTTACCACAGAACTACAATCCTTCTAAATGGTCTCGTCATACTTGGTAGCAACCCTGAGGTTGGCAGAACTAGGGGGGGAAATGGAGGGAGATCCTAATACCCCCTCAAAAAAAAACAACTCCAGCCTTATGAGGACTGAGTATGGCTTGGCTACAAAATGCTGAGTTTCTAGGGCAGAAAAAAGGGGGAAGGAGATGGAATTGAATAACCTGAAAAGACAAAATGACCTGGTGAAATACAGAACAAGAGCATTCAAATCTGCAGCATTTTGTTGCAGCCATGGGGATAGGGGGAAATTTGATTCAGTTCACATTTAAATGTAAGCCTACCTAATTTTTACTTTCTGGAGGAAAAAAATACCAAAAACAAAACAAAACAGAGCCATCCTTCAAAAAAATTCCATTCTCCAAATTTTGCATTGCAGTTCTCAAAAAAATGCACATACTAGGGTGAAATGTACATTAAAATGCACATATTAGTGAAAATAACATACACACATGCATTATATGTGGAGAAATTGCTTTGCAATTTGTGTTTCTTACGGGAAATTGCATGCAAATATATATCTATTAGGAGATATATTTCACACTAAAACACGGCTGAATTTTCATGAGGGGGGGAAATTAAACTGGTTTGGAAATGTAGAGAACTAAGATTGGTAAAATGAAAAACTGAGAGAAACTGAAATTGATGGATTCTCCTGTCCTTAAAGGTAAAGGTAAAGGTACCCCTGCCCGTACGGGCCAGTCGTGTCCGACTCTAGGGTTGTGTGCCCATCTCACTTAAGAGGCCGGGGGCCAGCGCTGTCCGGAGACACTTCCAGGCCACGTGGCCAGCGTGACGAAGCTGCTCTGGCGAGCCAGCACCAGCGCAGCACACGGAAACGACGTTTCCCTTCCCGCTATAAAGCGGTACCTATTTATCTACTGGCACTTAGGGGTGCTTTCGAACTGCTAGGTGGGCAGGAGCTGGGACCGAAAGACGGGAGCTCACCCCGTCGCGGGGATTCGAACCGCCGACCATACGATCGGCAAGTCCTAGGCACTGAGGTTTTACCCACAGCGCCACCCGCGTCCCCTCTCCTGTCCTTACTTGTAGGTTATTTGCCAATTTGCTTATTTCACTACCAGCACTCAAAAGTCCAGCTGTGAACATCGATAGTGATATATCTAGACAAAAGTAGTGCTGTTCTGATATTTCCGGCAAATCAGTTTTGCCTCATTTTGGGGGGGGGGGTGCAAAAGCAGTATCCCTTCCTGATATACAAACATATGTATAGTGTTTGTGTGTGCAACGAGGGTTTGACAAATCTGTCAACCTGAGTTTTGCTTACCTTCCCACTCATCAGTTACCCACTTTTTAGTTCTCTTCATTTCCGCATCTTTGCAATTCTCACCAAAAATGTCAGTATATTAGTGTGGATGTATGCAAATATACACAGTTTTGTATGCAATCTTGCCTAATGTACACATATTTGCAAAAACTAAATGAATTACATAATATAATGCATTTTAGTATATACTATCTAGCTGAAGAACTTCCACACAGAATTCAACAAAGAGCAAATTTCAAAGGATCGCTGTGTCTCAGTTTGCATACTGTTCCAGGAAGTGTGACTCCAACAGGTTCGCATTAAAATTAGAACCTAACTGAATTTCTCCCAAATTTTTAGTGTACACCGAAAAGTATGACAGAATTGCAAGGGTCAGTTGTATGATTATGTTTCTTCTAGGTACATTCATCAGACTTATAGGATCACTTTCATCTCCCATTTTTCTTGAGCATGTACTTAGTCTGTTGTGACAAGATCTAAAATTACTCTTAGTTTACAGCACTCTAGCAATCGTGGGTGGGTGGGGTGAATAGAAGGGTTAAAGTCTGTTTTCTCATCAGAAACCCAGTAGTCAACAAAGACACAAAAACTCTGAGCTGATGATCCATCACTGACATTTGAGACTTTAAGACTCTTCAGTGCTTTTCAGCTCAAACCAATTGTCTATGTCCCATTGTCTGTTAAGAAAATATTAAGGATAATGGTACTTTAATGCAGCATCTTTTCTTATTTGAGATGACATTTGATGCCGCTTGATGAAATATGAAAGCCAGAAAGGGAGTTGAGTGATTCCACAGGGTGATAAACTGAAGCAAATGGAAGCTTATTGCTCTTGTTTTCATTTAGCATGGGGAAGGCGGGGTGGAATAGGAGCTTGAGTGAAGTGCAGCAATTCCTAAGATCAACGCTTTGAGTATCTTTACGTCTTTGGGCTGCATTTCATCTCTATAGTCTACCTTCAAGGCAGCAGTACATTAACAAAGAAAATTGCAAAAAATAAACAAACACCTACTACTACTACTACTACTACTACTACTACTACTACTACTACTACTAAAAAGAAAATGTGTTTGAGAGAGCACAGACAAATGCAATACAGGCCAGTGGTTGGAACACGTGAGGTACCGTATTTTTCCGTGTATAAGATGCCACCACGTATAAGACACCCCCTATTTTGTGGGACTCCAAATTAAGAAAACACCACTCAGCACTACCCGTGTATAATACGATCCCCCATTTTAAACCTAATTTTTTGGTTAAAAAACCTAGTCCTATACACGGAAAAATACGGTATATTGTGTAATTGCAGCAGCTTATTGTCAAGGTTAGCGGTAGAGAATGCATTTCCTTACAATAAAATGAAGCGGGCATGTGCCGATGTCATGGACATGATCTGGTTTGATAGAATGAGCAGAGTTACGGACATTGTACTGTGACTCATTAGTTGCGAACTGTGAGTATGAAGCTTAGGTTCCTTTACACCGTTGCCAGTGCATAGCTGTCAACTTTTCCCTTTCTTAAAGGGAAATTCCCTTATTCCAAATAGGATTCCTCACAAGAAAAGGGAAAAGTTGACAGCTATGTGCCAGTGTAAAGGCTACTATAAGGCTGTATTCCTAGAACACCTTGTCTGGGAGTGAGGCTGGCCCTACAATTAGGCAGACTGAGGAGATGCCCTCAGGCGGCAAGTACTGAGGGGCAGCAGGGGCGGCCAGTCCTTATATTGGCTGTTTGCCAGTACTAGCCAAATCTGTGCGATAGATTTAAAGCACTAGTATACTACTTGAACAGTCATGGTGCTGTTAGACCCGCTGGAAATTGAAGCTCTCTGATCTCTGTGACTATGGTAGGGTCTTGGCATAGACAGATAAGTTAAATATGGAGCCCATGGGTGGAGATTTTTGGCTTGTTAGATTCAAATATCCATTATCTGCTAGTGTAATGAAAGGTTAGCCCAATTAAATGCTGGCTGTCACCCCAGCTTGTACTTAAGATAAGAATGGAACTGGAAGGAGTTTTTTCAACAACAGTATAGAAGGTTATCGTGTTTTCTTCTAAGTTATCCACTCCCCAAGAAACAGACATAATACCTTTGAAGATCGTGCAGGGATGTTCAGCATCCCCATTCCTACCAAACGTTGCTGCCTTATTGCACTCTGGATTTTGCAATAGCTTGATTGCAACTGACTCAAAAGCCAAGAGGATGAAGGCTTACCTTATCTAGACTAGAGCCAGTGTGGTGTAGTGGTTATAACACTGGACTAGGACCTGGGTGGCTCAGGTTCAAATTCCCATTATTCACTGAAGCTGACTGTCTTGGTCTGAAGTCAGTCACCATCACTCAGCCTAGCATTCCTAGCAGGGATCTTGTGAGGTTGAGATGTGGAGGGAGTAAGGTATAAATACGATAACCAAATGCATGAATAAAACTAGACTGAATAGAGATGCCAGGTTTACAAGCCCTAAATCTGGGGCTTGTAAAAACCTGCTTTTCCATTTAACGGACTCCGTTACATTAAATAGAAAGAAGTTTAAGAGGATGAAGTGGGTCATATTTCATTTTCCTAGGCCTTGGGCTGGCTTGGAAAATCTTCTGAGGTTTTCTGATCCCCGCCCCCAAGAAGTTCTTGCCTCACTCCAAGTTAATCCAAGGAAAGTCTAGGAGCCTAGACTTGCCATGGTTCATTCGGTTAAACGTATATATGGAAGGGAGGAACACTTGCTTGGCAATCCTTTATCTAGAACAGGGTGGTCCAAGGTGCAGTCCCAGGGCTTCCCCACCCTCCCACCCCCACTTCAGCCCTCCTTCTAGCTTCCCAAATCTGGCTAAAAGTGGCACTCGGCTTTGGGGAAAAGGCATGATAGGGTAAACTGGGTTAAAATCTAAACATCAGGCTGTAATGAGGAAAAAAAGATAAGAAACACAGGCATTTGGCTCTCTGTCTGTTTGAGGCTTTATCTGAGAGAGCAGAGGGCAAGTGGAGGTTATGCAGCAGGCAATTCTGAATAAGAATGACCACCGCCCCCTGCGAAAAATTGCAGCTTAGAAAGTGTTAGCAGGAAGTCGAGAGTAAATACAAGGGGGGAAAACAAAACAAAACAAAATTGTGAGTTGGGAAAGAAGTGGATTTTTTGCTTGTTTGTTTGGGTTTTGTTTTGTTTTTTTGTCATTCTGCCCCAAAATAAATAAATATATAAATTTCAGATCAAGGTGACCCTACCGCTGGGAGGAAGTTGCTCTCATTGTCAATAATATCTCAGTGTTTTCTGGCACTCAAACAGCCATTGCTTCCCAATTTAGTAGCAGCATAGACATGGCCTTTATTCTCCCCTTGGCAGCATGAAGCTGGGGATGACAATCTTTGATTTAAATTTTGCATGTTTTGATCTGGTGGAAGATATTCCACGTTTGCATTTTCAAAGTTAAAATTTGAAGATAAGATCTCTTTTTAGAAAAATCATCATGATATGATTTGCTGAAATAATTCCTCGACACTTAAACAATTTATTATTGCATTTATTTATTGCATTTATATCTCACACTTTTTGCAATAAATAAATAAATGTGCTGCAGGGGGGAAATCAGCACACACACACACCCCCAGTATTTTTTGGTGGTGATGGTGGAGTGAAGGGATAGGATGTTATTAATCCCAGGAGGATTACATGTATAAAGGCCTGTCGTGGCTTCTTCCTTGGCTACTGTTTTCAAACACAATGGTAAGCGCTGTGCATTCTAGCTATTTTCAGTTCAAAACAGGAAAGAAAATGTCAAGAGCAGCCTGCTCATATCACCTCATAGAAATCCTTGGAACTTGGAACTTTGCACAGTAGGCTGGAAGATATAGATCAGCTGAGTTTTCCCTCAAAATGCAAAACCCTTAGATTTATCCAAGAGCACTAGGGGTATTGAGAAAACACACAAATATACAAACAATTCCTTTGAAGCAACAACAAGCACAACAACAACAGGAAATACTAGAGTGTAGGTCATTTAGCAAAATCTGTTGGTGGAAAATCTAGGCCAACTGAACAAGACTATATCTTGAAGCAATGTATGGTTAATCGACATCATTTGTTCCCCCGAGTTGTGATGATGCCTGGCTCCCAGATGAAATTAGACAGATTTGGGGAGGACCAGCTTTTCCAAATCTGTTAATTATGCAGCCAAAATAGAAACCTTCATATCCAAAAGTATTCCAGCATGATGCAGCGAGACCGCCCCCCCATGCTATTCTAGACTGCATTAACAGTAGTGTCCCGGAGCAGTAATAGTACTGCTCCTTCCTGTGTCAGAACTTATCTGGAATGCTGTGACCAGTTCTGGGTGCCACAATTTAAGAAGGGTATTGATGAGCTGGAACGTGTGCAGAGGAGGATAACCATGATGATCAAGAGTCTGGAAAGTAAGCCTTATGAGGAAGTTGGGTATGTTTAGCCTGGAAAATAAGAGACTAAGGGGAGATATGGTAGCCATTATAGGGTTGCCATGTGTCCTCTTTTTCATGGGTAGGGTTGTTATTGAGATCCATAGTTGGCAAATGTGTCCTCTTTTTTGCTATTCAAAAAAAAGGCAACCCTAACTGGGCTGTCACTTGGAAGATGGAGCAAGCCTGTTTTCTCCTGATCTGGAGGGTAGGACACAAACCAATGGCTTCAAGTTACAAGAAAGGAGACTAACTAAACATTAGAAAGAACTTTTTGGTGGTAAGAGCTGCTCAACAATGGAATGGACTTGGTTGGAAGGTAGTAGACTCCTTCCTTGGAGGTTTTCAAGCAGAAGCTGGGTGGCCATCTGTCACTGACACTTCAGTTGAAATTCCTGCATTGCGGAGGGTTGGATTAGATAATCCTTGTGTCCTTTCCAACTGAATAATTCTATGATTCTACCAAGTGCTAGGGACAAATGACAGATATTGGATTTTTCTATCATAGGAATGGGTAAAACTGGCAGTTTCAGCTCCTAGTTTTTACAGCCTTTAGTTTAGTTTCACCATTTCCATATCCGTTTGTGAATTTTTATTTTTAAAATCTGCCTAAAATATATGTGCATTTTGCAGGTGGTATGTATCTCCTAATGTTTGTATTTTTGATACACAATATTGCCTAATATACACAGTTTATGCAAGTACTTTCCCTGAATGTAATGTAGTTTTATATTTTACTTCCATATATATATGCACACTCTTTGCTTGGAGAACTGCGTCACAAAATTAAGAAAACTGAATAGCTGTGTTGTGGTTTGCACATTTTCACTCATTCACTTATTGGCTCAGGAAATATGAATTATGTCTGAGCAAATTCATTCCTCAACCCTGATCATATTGCCTTTCTGTTCTTCATAGAAACATCTGATCATCCATTGTCAGGGAGAGTGAGCCAGATGGATCTCCAGGCAGATCCAGCCACTCAGTTCTTATAGGGCTTGATGTTAAGAGAAAATGTCCTCTACTACCTATTTGCCTGTACTTTTGCCCTAAGGTTGTTTTGAACATGAATAAAATGCAGATTAAAAAAAGCAATTGGCAGAGTTAAAAGGGCTCTCCAAATGAACACTAAGAATACCACTAATAATAGCTGAGCAGCTTCTGTTTTGCAGTCAAGTGGCAGTTGAGTTCAGATAGCTACAATCAACTCAAATAATCCTGTGTCCTTGCAGAGACACACTCATTTTAATTACTTGTAGGTGTATGTTGAGCTTTAACCCATTGCAGTCATTGGCAAAACTGTTCAGTCTAGTTTTTTCTCTGGCCTCCCCATCACCAGCAGGTTAATTAAATTTGTTTGTTTTGTAGTCATTGTTTGTTTTCCCTCTGAAGCACCCTGTAAGTTGTTTGTTATTGTTGTTACATGCAGGTTGCTATTGGGGAAGAATGCTTTAAATTATAAGTTTTCATGGAATCGCTCCTTTCCTACCAAAAGATGGATTTTTTTGCTGAATATGTTGTTGTTGTTGTTTAGTTGTTTAGTCGTGTCCGACTCTTTGTGACCCCCTGGACCAGAGCATGCCAGGCACTCCTGTCTTCCACTGCCTCCGGCAGTTTGGTCAAACTCATGCTGGTAGCTTTGAGAACACTATCCAGAGTATTCTGATAGCAGTCAGACAGCAGTTGCGTTCTTATTCTAGTTAACATTATGAGATGGGCAAGAGTTCCACCTCCCTTTGTTTTGCTTTTTTAAGAAACAGCATTCCAGTCCATCACACATCAGTTTTGATCTGTCAGCTTGCAATGGCTTAAAGAGGGTGAGGGGGGTGCTGCCATAATCACAGACATTATGTTGGTTATGTAGACAGCTTTTATGTCTTGGTGCCAGTTTACAATGGTGCCTTCCCATCAGCCAGAGCAAGCATAGTCAATGGTCAAAGGTTATGGGAGCCATAGACCAATAACATCTGGAGGGAACACCAGGTTGGAGAAAGATTGTTTAACCTGATGTGAAGTCTAGATCTAGGTGATCTCAAGGGGCTAATGGAGTGTTTGAAGGCTTTGTTCTTCCCCTTCTTGCTAATATGAATTATAAACCTATCTATGCTTTTCTGGGGGACGCGGGTGGCGCTGTGGGTAAAAGCCTCAGTGCCTAGGGCTTGCTCATCGAAAGGTTGGTGGTTCGAATCCCCGCGGCGGGGTGCGCTCCCGTTGTTCGGTCCCAGCGCCTGCCAACCTAGCAGTTCGAAAGCACCCCCGGGTGCAAGTAGATAAATAGGGACCGCTTACTAGCGGGAAGGTAAACAGCGTTTCCGTGTGCGGCTCTGGCTCGCCAGAGCAGCGATGTCACGCTGGCCACGTGACCCGGAAGTGCCTCCGGACAGCGCTGGCTCCCGGCCTATAGAGTGAGATGGGCGCACAACCCTAGAGTCTGTCAAGACTGGTCCGTACGGGCAGGGGTACCTTTACCTTTACCTTATGCTTTTCTGTGTAAGTAAAGGAATATTTTATCTGTTCCATGCAATAATGGCAGTGTTTATCACCTGCCTGTGAATTGAATTATTATGAATATTATTGATATTTCTTTAAAGCTTTCGAAAGAAGGCACGTAGATTTGTGCGCTGGGTGTCACATTTGTAGGTTTTTCAGCTGTTTTAAAAATAATTCTAAATGTTAATGCTAGGACTTCCAACTTACATTAATTCTTCTTTAAGGAAGAATTCCATTAATGTCAGAGCATAACATTGTGAAAGCTTATCTTAGGCTGCATGCAATGAACAAGCAAACAGGGCCATGGGAATGACAGGCTTGAAGCCTCCCTCGTTGAAAGATCAGCATATAATGTGCCGTGCATTCATCAGGCTAAGCTCCTACATTCTGACCATCCAGGATTGTGCCATTTTTATAAAAAAAACAAAAACAAAAGAAAACTATAATTCCTTGGCTATTCCTAAGTATATCCTTTTAATGGCATAAAGGATAACATCTCCCCCTGCTGGCTACTGAAAGTAATGATTATAGGGCAAAGAGCAAGACTGTTTGAAAGGTTAATGGACAGAATATGGGTACTGTACACAGATACTAGGTACACCGTTTCCTGTATGCTTTTGTGTATGAAATCATGTTCATCTCATACATCCATTTATCGCATGCTACGGGTGCATGTCTTATTTTCGCTGCACATGATAGTAGAGGAAAAACTTCTGGTTCCCCTGTAACCTACCTGTGCTGAAATTGTCCTACACATACTCATCTCCCCTGATAGTGCTTGTGGTGATTGTATTCTAATAGGAAATGTGCCCCTGGGCTGCTGAGCACTGTGAGGTTAACTTTTTAATAACAATGCATAGAATAAGGCTGCATGTATCTGCAGGCTTAATTCTTTTCAAACATGAAAGCTACTTTTTTTTTTTTTTTTTTTTTTGTCTAGACATGTGTTATGGGACCTACATCTTTTCACCATATGTGCACAGGATGGTAGTCTTGGTTGCCCAGCCCATCTTAGATTAGGCTGCATCACAGTGTTGCATCCTGAGTTATTCCTGTGAAGAACAGCTGCATAATAATAACATAGGCAGTAGGCTCACTATATTATCTTACTGTTAGATAACACTCTAGGTCATATGCAGCTTTGCACTCTGGGCCATGCTTGACTTCCACACTCTACACTCTTGAGGGATATCCAGCTTTCTCATGTACTCTGCAGCACCCTGTCCCCCCCCTTTCAAAGATAAAAAAAGGCTTCTACCGTGGCATAGAGTTAAACTTTAACAATGGAAAATCCTCCAAAATTGCAGATGCAGAGGTCCATTTCAGAAAGATGGAGATGGATCTCCCTCTCCCTCTCCCTCTCCCTCCTTGTTACATATCCTTTAACTATCATGACTTTCCCTGAAGAACCCTGTGATCTGCAGTTTGAGAAGGTACTGCCATCTACAACTCCCTGGGTTCAGTAGGGAGTGAAATGGAATCAGCCCCAGCCTATTGACAAGATATGCCCTAAATTGCCACAGTGTAATCAGAGGGAAGGGACGCGGGTGGCGCTGTGGGTTAAACCACAGAGCCTAGGACTTGCTGATCAGAAGGGTGGCGGTTTGAATTCCCGCAACGGGGTGAGCTCCCATTGCTTGGTCCCTGCTCCTGCCAACCTAGCAGTTCGAAAGCACGTCAAAGTGCAAGTAGATAAATAGGTACCACTCCGGCAGGAAGGTAAACAGTATTTCCATGCGCTGCTCTGGTTCGCCAGAAGCGGCTTAGTCACGCTGGCCACATGACCTGGAAGCTGTACGCCAGCTCCCTCGGCCAATAAAGCGAGATGAGCGCTGCAACTCCAGAGTCAGTCACGACTGGACCTAATGGTCAGGGGTCCCTTTACCCTTTACCTTAATCAGAGGGAAGGGAGAGGAGAGTACAACAGTAGTATTTCCATCTCTGTAATCCCAAGAAAAATAAACAAATTCTACAGTGTGCATTACACTAGAATAGAGCACTTGCTTCACATGGAGATCAATCCCAGCATCTTCAGTTAAAGAGTGGCAGGTAGCAGCCACTGCAGGAAAAATCTCTAGAGAGCTGGTGTCAGTAGTGTAGACAGATGGGCTATTGAATTGAGTCTAAAGCATCTCTATATATCCTCACAGAGAGTCCTGGACCATCCAAGTATAATGCAGCAATGCAAGCCAAGCCCTTAGATCATTGGGGATAATAAGCTCACAGATGGGCTTCTTTCTGTTGTTTTGTTGGTGCTGACCCAAAAGTACTGTTGCTTTCCCCACCTGTCTTTGGCCTCGAATACATTGAAAACACAGGCACTTCGAAAGCCTAAAAAATATTCCAAGGGTTTATTTAGTTGGCTATAACATAGAGTCTTCTGCCATTTTACAACACTGCAATTTTCTGTCATCTTACCAAGACAATATGTGCAAACCTCCCCTGCAGCCAGAATACATTTTATCCATTGAGTCCCTCCACCCCCACCTGCCGCCCTCTTCTTCACCACCAGAACCTAAAATGTATGGGCAAGGAAGGCTGGTTAGTATTTTTGGAGATTCTTTTTTCTTTGTTAAGATTACAACTTTGGTAAACATGCTAAGGGGCAGGAGTGATAGCTTTGTCACTACACCCGTTCCTCCAAGTCATGTAGCCTGAACTTCTGAATTGAATACCCTCCTATACTTTGTGTAGGCTCCACTTGCATTTCCGAATGCTAATTTTCTCAGGGTTCTAAGATGAAACCCACATTTACTATGGCATGTACTTTCAATGACTCAAGTCCACTCTATCAGATGCATAAAACATCATCTTGAGATGCTGCTATATGTGGATTGTGGAATATTGTAAATGAGAGGTGGATAACCTGTGGTTCTTCAGCTATTGTTGGGCTTCAAGTACCATCATCCCTGTACATTAGCCATGCAGGCTGGGACTGATGGGAACTGGAGTCCAGCAATCTCAGGTGGCCTTTTGCAAAGAGAGAGCACCTTGTAAAACTTTCTGTGGTTCATTTCCTTCTGACTTCACTGGTTATATACACACAACACCATTTGTAACACAGTTTGAATGTCCGAAACCATCCTCAACGACACTGCTAGCCTAGGAAGAAGAATATAATAGCTTCTGTTCTATAAAGTGCTGGTGATTGTGTGAATGGGTCCTCTAGTGAATTACTAAAATCTGACAAGCATGGGGGCATTGTAACAGCCTAACACCCCAATATCTTGATAACTAATATTAAAAATCAGGGTGCCAAAACAATATTTAGCACCTGGCTTGCCGTCTTAAGCATATTTACAAATATGCTTTGTTTTCAATTAAGTGGAGGTGAACCTGTTTGCAACCCGTCGCAAGAACACTGGCATCATAATTACTTCCATGCACGACTTTATTACACTTAATTTTGCTGTTATCTCACATAATTATGCATTTCCAATTAATGTTCCTTCCACCCCCACCCCCCGCCACACAGTCACAATGATTATATAATTTGGAGTAATTTTAGGGAAGATCTTGCAAGTTGAATGCCAGACTGCAGAATCACCTAGGAACATAAGAAGCTACCTTATTACTGAACTGCAGAATTGTGTGTGTGTTTTCTGCGTGTGACACACACACACAAAATCCAGCCTAGATGAAAATACTCTGGCATCCCTAAATGTCACTTACACTCAGCATGGTAAACAAAGACACTCTGTACCAATTTTCATTTCTGAGCCAGAGGAAGCATTGGATGTTGAAGCAGATGCTGACTGTATAAGCTGGGACATTCTGCATGCAAAGCATCTGATCTGTCGCTGAGCTATGCCCCTTAAAGCCTTATATGACCTTATATGACCAGGGACCCTCGTACCTACAAGACCGTCTCTCCTGGTATGCCCCGTGGAGGACCTTATAGTCTCCTAACAATAATATCTTGGAGGTTCTGGGCCTCAAGGAGGTTAGACTGGCCTCGACCAGAGCCAGGGCCTTTTTATCCCTTGCCCCAGTCTGGTGGAACGCTCTGCCACAAGAGACCAGGGCCCTGCGGGACTTGACATCTTCCCGCAGGGCCTGCAAGACGGAGTTGTTCCGCCACACCTTTGGTCGGGGCTCAGTCTGACCTCTCTCCTTTTACAAGACCCTGCATATAAATAGCCTCTCTAACTCCTCTCACCAGGCTTATACAAATAGCTGAGGCTGGTGAGTACTTAAGGTTCACAACCCCTGTAGTTATAATTTGTGGGTAGCCATCTGATCTTATTTTTATTTTAATCTGATTTTAACCTGTATTTCAGTCAACTGTTGAATTTTATGTCTTAATGTATTGTATATTTTGATGTTAGCTGCCCTGAGCCCGGTTCTGGCTGGGGAGGATGGGATATAAATACAATTTCTTCTTCTTCTCCTCCTCCTCCTCCTCCTCCTCCTCCTCCTTCTTCAGTGTTGTCCTTGTCCTTTTTTGAGGTGGCGATTAATGAATGTTGGAAACATGGGCGTGGCCAAGGGCGTGCAGAGGGGCAGCTGCCCCCGCATCAAGTAAATAAATAAAAATACTTAAATAACTGACCAATTGTGTGGCAGATAACTCAGTTCTGCCCCAACTCAAACATAAAGCTGCCGCCCCTAAAATAAATCCTGGCTATGCCCATGGTTGGAAATAAATAGGAACATGATAAATTTATACTGAGTCAGACCCTTGGTCCATCTAGCTCAGTGTTGTCTACACGGACAGGCAGCAGCTCTCCAAGAGTTCTCCAAGACAGAGGTGGTAAGCTTCTGAATTCAGTTGTGCGTCGAGGTCCCCAAGACACCCCAAATAAAAACACAATGACACTTAATTTTTGTTTAAGGTTTTTGGCATAATTTTGGCCACAACTTTATTCAAATTACAGCAATGTGAGTGGTTGCTTAAGCATTGGTAGTGACTAACTGACCCCGCACGGGGACAGCTCTGACATTCGCACCCCCCGCGAAGTCAGCAAGGGTAAGTCACCTGGGGAGAGAGACGGGACTGGGAACCATGCCTCACCTCTCCCCAGAATGCTTCCAGGGGCCTTCGTGGCCCTAGCCCTTTGCCAGGGGGTTTTGGACAAAAGCATGGGGAGCCCCTCGGTTCCTTTAACGGAAAACCCTTGCAGCAGCAGCATTTTGGAGGGGCAGGCACAGCCGAATCCATACCCCTCCACCACCCAATTCCAAGACCAATGCCTAACCGCAACCTTACAAGTTGTGACGATTTGCTACGCAGTAGGCAAAAAACCAAGTGGCACACACTAATCAGCCAAATGGACAAAATTCCTACCGGGCCCCTGCCCCAAAGCAGATGACCCCATGACAGGCATAGCAAGGTCAAGCAAACAGCCTAACATTAGGGAAGGGAGGGCGGGTGATCCAAAGCACGCAGCAAAAAGAGGAAGTTCGTTGCTGCGTGCAGTGTATTTAACAAACAGGGCTGTCAATCATTAAATGGCAACATTTAAATTTCCCCAGTAACAGCCCGCCCCTACTTAAAAGATGGCCAAATTCTTTTGCCTAGCAACAGTGAGGTGTCTTGTCAGCCCCCACTGCAACATGTGCTCTCCACGAGGGAGAACATGCTTTGCAGGACATCACAAACTGAGGAGAGTTGCTGTTGCACTCAAATCCTTCTTGTGGATTTACATTAGGCAACTGGTTGGTCACTGTGATAACAGGTTGCTGGACCAGATACAATAGGCTCTTCATATGTTTGTTTGTACAGTGGTACCTCGGGTTACAAACACCTTGGGTTACAAACACTTCAGGTTACAGACTCTGCTACGGAAGTAGTACCTCGGCTTAAGAACCTTTTCCCAGGATGAGAACAGAAATTGTGCGCCGGTGGCGAGGTGGCAGCGGGAGGCCCCAGTAGCTAAAGTGGTGCTTCAGGTTAAGAACAGACCTCCAGAATGAATTAAGTTCATAACCAGAGGTACCACTGTACTCACTACACCAACCAGATCTTTTAGTCTTGCTTTGCTTATTTCTTGTCCAACAGATTTCTGAAACTCCTAGCTAGATTTAGGAGCAACCATTCAATTTCAACAGAATGGTCCTCCTTGTTTGGAAGTTTAGGATTAGGCTTTGCTACAAAGTTGATAAAATGGGAAGCACTTAAAAGAAGAGGCAGTAAGCTGAATAGTATCAAAGACAACAGCTAAAAACTATCTTGCCCCCAAGTATATCTGGAAATATATGCTTGTTTTTTGTTGTTTTTTTTAAAAGATGTCAGAATATATTTTTTTTAAAAAATGACTTAATTAGAGACCAGTAACAGATAATCTGTTTTAAACAGAACTCAATAACTATTAGATCATATCATGAAATCCAATTTTTCACCACACATTCTTCCTTTTCTTACTCTCTGGCTGTCCCCACTCCCCTCCCTATCGCTGGTTGTCTAAGACTGAAGTCAGTGAGTTCCATTCCTGTTACTGCATCAAAAAACATGATAAATTTCAAAGGGGGAATGTTCTTTTCAAAATAATGAAAATAAAATAATGTTGCTCACATGATTAAAGATCCTGTGACATAGATTGTTCCTTTTTCAGTATTTGAAATGCATCAGCGCAGATCAAAAGGGCATTGATTCTCCCTGAAAGTCTGTTGTTTTTAGGAAATGAAAGAAGGAATGTTAGGTACACACAGGGTGTCTTTAATAAACTGAGATAGGAGAAGGAGGAGCTAAATTTAGCACTCTGCTATATGTTTAATATGGGAAAAGTTCAGCCTGATTTCTTTCTTTGCAGGTGGTAGCAGCAAAAGAGAGGTGGAAGCTGCCTCTCGTTCATGTTTATTCTTGGGAGCTGAATTTTGAGGGTTTGGTGCAAAAACCACATGTACTTCCTCTGGCTCCTCTCTGCTTCTGACAACCATTTTGTGCTGCCCAGAATGCTCCAAAACAATAGTGCATTGAAGGGGGCATAGAAAGAGCATAAAAGGAACAGTGGGTCCTTTGTCCCCAATTGTGAGGTCACACAACCTCCTCATCCAACACTGCAATACCTGCTGAACATGGACTTCTGGGAAGAGGCAAGCTTAGCCAGGGATGTGTGACCTCTAGAGACAGATGAATTGGCTAACTTCTTTCAGTTTCTCATTTTACCAATCTTAAATTCCGTTCTCCTGATGCCTTGGGGGACCGGGTGCTGTGTTCAGGCATGTGCTCCCCTGTCTTTCTTTCTCATTGTAACTTACGTCACAGAGGGCCAAGTGTTTACTTTATGCATATTTGCTTCCTGAGCTTCCTCCAAGCATCTCAAGGTAGTGTAAACTGGGTTGTGCCATTTTATCATCTCCTTGTTGTTATGATGTTAAAATGGTAGAACTGTTTCCCATGAGACTAGAGCCTGGCTGGCTTTTATTTATTTATGGCCTTTCCCTCTCAATTTCCTTCCACTACAGGAACCAAATGTGACATGCCATTGCCATCTCCCATCAAAGACTAATTTAGCTTCAGCAGGGGTGTTGTAACACATGCGTATGCCCTCTGAGTATGTTTTAAATACTTGAACATGGGAATCTGTTTTACACTGTTCACATTGAGTAGCAGTGGTTCTCCAGGGTTTCCAACAGGTAACCATCCCAGTGCTGTCTGAAGACACTGAAGTAAAAATGTGGGACCTTCCACATGCAAAGCAGATGCTCTGTCATTGAGCAGTAGGTCTTCCCATCTCCTTATTTTTGGAGAGGCTAAGTTTCCCCCCTGCTTTCATACTCATCCCTTGAAGGGTTAATGGCCAGCATCCAGTGAGGAGAAGATGTTGACTACAGCGAAATAAGTTTCCTAGTTCCTGGATGACTTTTTTCTGTTGTTTTTATCCAACAAGACTCAGCACAATGGAAGAGACATTGATTGTGATCGAGGCAGAAGACTCTGGGGACCTAAACGTGTTATCAAGAGAGTGCTCTTGCATTTTCTTTGCCTCTTTCCTTGGACCACAGCAGTTTTCCTCTTCCTAAATTCAAACCAAGCCTGAGTTTGCTACTTTATCTATGCTACGCACCAACCTATTCTCTCCTTCCTCATAAAAACTGGTTTTTTTTGGGGGGGAGGGGTTAGTGTGTGTGTATGTGTGCACATGATCTTGTCTTTCTTGCACTTTTACCGATAGCTGCAACTTCAGTAGAGATTTTAGAGCTTGACTGGTCAGTCTAAGGAGGTAGCAGTGGGGCTTTGGCCCTACAGGTGCAAATAGAAACAAATTAAATGGTGTTTTCATTGCAATCTCATATGTGGAATGCAATTTGCTCTTTTGTCATTGGGGATGTCAACACGTCCACTTGGGTTGATTGGCTGTTTTTTTTGTCTGGCTTCTCCACTTCCCTTCAATACCAGATATGATTTCTTAAAAGAAGAAGAAAAACCTTTAGAGCTATGCTGAATTGTTTTACAAGATGAAACAATTCTTGGGAAGACACTGTAAGGGGATTCAAAGCAAAACAAAACTACAAGCAAGCAATTTTGTATTTGAGATAAAATGTTTTGGTTTTGTATTTCACAGATACATGATAGTATACAATTTGGTCCAGCCTCAGGGAGTTCACTGGTGATCTCCTCACTTCCTTTCCTGCTTCCAGACATTTCCCCAAATATAACAAGTTGGGAAAGGGGAGGAACATAAATGGTGTGGCAAAGCTATATACCTGCAGACTGCAGGTAGGACTTTGAGATCTAAATGCTGGAGAGGATGGTGCTAGATTCACAAGTTACTTTAATAACAACAACAATAAAACAAGGAAAAACATATTGCATCTTTGGGCTTGGCAGAATAGGCACTACAGCAGGTGCCACATAATACCAGTTCCACATTTGTAAGAACTTGTTTAGTGTGGCAGCACCTGCACTTTGACAACTGCCTGCCTATTGACATCAGGTAGGTACCTTCATGGTACACTTTTCAGCACCTCCCCAGACAAGTAGAATGCCCATATTTTTGATCTTTTTGTAGTTTATTGCTATTTTTTTAATTTTTAAAATATATTTGCCTTTAACTGATAATTTTCCTATTCTCATTGCAAATCACTTAGGGATTTGTTTGTTTGTTTACAATCAAGCAGCATATTGTTTTTATGAAATAAATAAATAAAACTGCATACAGGAAGTGTATATGTTAGGATAAATTTGCCAAATCCTCCCCTCCCCCAAAGAAAAGATTGCAAATTGTTGTAAGAATGCATTAGAGAATATGTAAAGAATAGAGTAATCATGGCAGGTACATTCACTAACAAAATAAAATTATACAGCAGGAATTGACAGGAAGTCCAAAGTCCTTAGGATATATTTTGTTAATACGTAATTTTTGATAAGAATTTTTGTTAATAATCGCTTAAGAGGTAACATAAATACAGCAGAAGTTCAAAGTTTACATATAGGTAAGAAAAGATAAAGTAAATGTTTTTTCTTTTCTTTTTTGTGTATATGATTGAAACTTCAATTTACGTTATGAGATGTATCATATATTTATGTAATGTATTTTAAGACTATTAATAAGGGGGGGGAGGAATTTGTAGAAACCAATAAATATCTGGAAGGTGAAATTTGTCAGTTTGGAAAAAAAGAAAGAAAAGGAAAAGATTGCATACTGGTATAGATTATGAAGAACTTAAGTTGGGGGGTGAGAAAGTGAAGGAACATTAATTGACATTATATATATATATATATATATATATATATATATATATATATGCAGGTTTTGGTGTCCTCGGGTATCTTCCCGTGTAAAAGTTGGGGTGTCTAGGCGACGTTTCGACAAGGTCTCACTCGTCATCTTCAGGCTGGTGCTTTCGGCTTCTTGTTACTGGAACAGAGCAGGATCTCAGTGTTTGAGTTCCTATAAATACTGTTGAGGAGGTATGGTGTATAGCCTCCAATGTTCTGGGCAGAGAGGTAGTTCCCAGGCTAGTGTGCCTTTTCTTCTTTTGTTCCTTAATTGCTTGAGGGATATCTTGAGTGATTTCTTGAGTGATATCCTGAGTACCACTTAGGTGGGTCATTAGGTGTGGATTAGTTGCTAAAGCCTTTGTGTCTTGACCTCTTGAACTTTGTGAAGAGTTTTTCTGATCTACGAAAAAAAAATCTACGAGAAAATCTACGAAAGCATATATATATATATATATATATATATATATATATATATATATAAATGATTATGCATGCTGGTGAGCTGTTTCATTGCAGTCCAACCTTCTGCATTGCCAGAGCTGAATATGAGTGCACTCCCCCCTTCCTCAGCCACATGATATTTTTTAAGTGCCTTTGATATTTATGCAATTTTTGCGCTTCTTCCTTAGAGAGCCTAGCTTGAACAAATTTGGAGCCTGAGAAATATTGAAGCTCCCTGTTAAAATGTGATAGCTGATACACGATCATGTAGCTGTGTGTGAAAACACATTAGGAGGAATGAGAAACGATCCTTCTGGCTCACAAAAGTACTGTGCAGAGCTCACAGCTGGAACGGAATACAGATTGTTAGTCACCACAATGCCAGTAGTCATTCCCCAGCAACGGGGGAGACTGAGGGCAGCGAGGGAGAGTAATTTGTCAGGCGCATTCAAGGAACTTCTGCTGCATCTCACTGTTCCCGGCCTCATCTATTTCCCTGCCTTCCTATCTTACAAAATCAGCAGAGGACAGAAAAGCTGCTCCGCTCTCTATTATCACAGTCGGCAGAGGGAGCAGCGTGTGGGATCGAGGGAAAGAGACTGGGGAGGGGACCAAAACCCTTTTGCAGAGCTTGAAAGGGGAGAAAAAGTCTCCAGCACTGCTCACATACTTCTCTGTTCCAAGCCCTCAACGCTTTTTACTCGTCTCCTGTTCTGTGCAAACCTCAAAAGATTCTTGCTGGATCAGACCAAAAGCTCCATCTAGTGCAGGGGTGGAGAATCCTTTCCAGATCAAGGGCAACGATGTCTTCTGGGAGCCACAAGCTAATGGTAGGCATGGTCAGAGGCAAGAGTAGGGGAAACCTTTGTACAGTGGGTTAGTCCTTCTGCACAAGAGAGACACCTCTCTATCCTACATACAGGCAACCAGTAAGGCTTGTCAACATTCAAGCACCCATGCAAGGCAGCAAAAGCCACTCAAGAGGGGTATGAAGTAGGGTTGGTGATGAAGGTATTTTGGGGAAGTGGGTGTGGATGAGGTTGGGTGTGGCCTGGGAGAAGGCAATTTCATGCAGACCACAATGGGACTGCACAAGAGGTTTCCCTCGCCCATTCATCTAGGAGTCCATCATCCATCTTCCCACACAGTGGCTAACCAGATGCCCCCAGGAAGCTGTCTAGCAGGCCAGTTTCTATATTGCTTTTTCCTCTCTGCTCTATTTGTTAGGCAGTTTAAATAATTCAGAAAATAACAAATACCACAGAAGACATATATCAAAGCAAATGGCTGCTTAGTTTAGTGTCCACGAATTCAATAAGAGGAAGGTAAGCTTTCAGAATTCTCTCTTTGTGCACTCTCCCAAGGTCCCATACATTTCCCCTCATCTCTTTGAACTGAACATATTTTGCTGCCATTACCATTCAGCTTCATTTCCACTGCTACAGTGTAGGGGGGTTATGACAGGGGTGGAACTTGGTGCCCTGTATGAGGCCAAAATTTGACACCCCCTCCAAGCTATCATGCTATCTTCCCAAAGCCTGATAAGCAAGATGCAGGGCCTTGGGAAGATGTGAGAGAACTGGCAGGGTCCTAAAGCCCTACCAGCTCCTTCCCAAAGCTGGACAAATGCTTAAAGGACTTTGAGAAGGATTGGGGAAGACTCTAGGACCCTCTCACCTTCCTTCCAAAGCTAGCATTTACTAGGCTTTGGAAAGGAGGCGAGAAGGTCCCCCTTGACTTGGGGCACTGTGCAGGGGAATTGTTCGCACAGCCGTAAATTCACCTCAGTTTATGACCTCACCATTTTCTTGCAACCACATTGCCAGTGCTGTTAAAATTTATAGCCCACGTTTTGGATAGGTACCACTCTGGCGGGAAGGTAAACAGCATTTCCATGTGCTGCTCTGGTTCTCCAGAAGCAGCTAAGTCATGCTGGCCACATGACCTGGAAGCTGTACGCCGGCTCCCTCAGCCAGTAAAGCGAGATGAGCGCCGCAACCCCAGAGTTGGCCACGACTGGACCTAATGGTCAGGGGCCCCTTTACCTTTTAACTCCCATCAGCCCCATCCAATGCGGTGGACTACATATTCAGCTCTGGCAATGTAGAAGGTTGGACTGAAGTGAAACAGCTCAAAAACACGCATGCACACCCACCCTTTCAAATATACTGATTCCCAGGACACTGGACAGATCTGCTTAGTTTTCACAAAGCAATGGTCTCATGTATCTTCCCTAACTACTGCTACTGTTCTACTGCAATTCATCTTCCACCACAAACTACATTATCCAACTTGCTGTCCACTGTGATGAAATTATGCAATGCAAATAATTTATGTAAATTACATAGATCATGTAAGTTACATTGTCAATATGTTACTCTACCCCTTTCTTTTCAATACAAAGGAAACACAGTGCAAATGCAAGTGTGTGTGTGTGTGTGTGTGTGTGTGTGTGTGTGTGTGATCTAATCAATTACGCATCATACGTGCAATGAAAGCAGAAATAATAAATACAGATAATATACAACAGATTGATTTCCATACTAGACATGAGACAAATAAGTTGAACATCAGCAATGTGTACCCTGTTTCCATTTTTGTGTGACTTTTCCAACCTTTGTAGCTGGGAACCACAGGTATGTTGCTTTGAATTCCACTATGGGGAAAAATGTGGGATATAAATGTTAGAAAACAAAAATACACCAAATATAGACATAGCTTGTTGATAGATTCCAAATTAACAGTTCTTTCTGCTTCTTTTCTCCTGTACTAATTAGAATACTGCTTCTCTTCCCTCCCCCTATATTCCCCTTCTGATGATTCCAATCCCCGAGTCTTCTCCTGCTTTATCTTTTCTGACACTCTTCAGACCACCACATAAGACATGTGCTATTCAAGCGAGTAGTTCATTTTTTATGCTTTCCTGCTGTTCTGGCTTCCTGCAAATGTGCTCAGAAATATTTGCAGATTGTGGGACCATGACAGAGCCACACCAGCTCACACCACTGCCCCCTGGGGCTGGGAAGCCCAAGCAGCCCTGCTTTTGATTAGGGTGGAACAAAACGAACAGATGTCCAGGTGAGATTTGTCGACCCTTCTGACTGCAAATTGGATTTCCTCCTAGCTAGGGGGCCTTCTGGAGCCAAACAAGAGGAACAGCGATATTTGCACAAGCCTGTTTGAACCTCAGTAGAAAGGATTGGATCCCGATCAAGGCTCAAGTGATTTTTCTTCTTCTCCAGAGCAGTTCTTAACTTATGCCAAATGATTTACTTACTTCTACATACACTGCCCTTGTCTTGTTTACAACATTTATAGCAAATTTGTGCACACCTCTTGCTTTTAGGTATATGTAAAGGCACAACATTCAGCCTCTTGCACCCCCCCATCCCATAATATGTAGCACAGAGGAAATACCTGGTTAGAAAGGTGATTTCAGGCTATCCTGTGGGTCAGTTTATCAGAGTTGTTTCACTGAGTTGTCTGCTTAAAATTACTATAATATAAAAATGTGTTTGGAAAGAACAGCTGCAACAACAACAACAGAAAGACATTAACTACTTATTTCTGAGCCTGGATGTAAATATCTGCTCTTGGAATACTCCCTCATTTCCTTCTTAACAACCCCAAAGTGCTTAGTATAACTCATCTAATATCTATGGTTAAAACCTGTGCAAATTGAAATAATTTTAGTTGCTATGGCAAATGATAATATTTAATGGTTCAATGTGAATCCTGAAAAAGATTGATGTGAGCGTCAAATCTGAAAGGAAGCAATCACCCCAATAAAAATGTATTGTAGAAAGTGATATTTTAAACAGACCAGTAACAACAATAAGCCTCTCTACATTTATCTCTTCCTTTTCTTCCTTCAGTGGCACAGCCATAGAAGTATGGGGGGGGGGGGGAGGATCTTGGAAATGTGCAGGTACAAGCAATTCCTCCATGCCTAGCTTGTTCTACTGCATGAATGACTAACCTGTATAGATGGTTTCTGACTATCATAGAATGATAGACTTATAGAGTTGGAAGAGACCACAAGGGTCATCTAGTCCAACCACCTGTAATGCTCATCTCCCATCATCTCCGACTGTGTTGGTTATGCTGGTTGCAGGAGATGGGAGTTGGAGTTGATCAACAGCTGGACCACAGGTTCCCCATTTCAGCTGTAGTACAAGGGTGGCTTACCTGTGATCCTCCGGATGATGTTGGACTCAAAGTTCCCCTAAGTCCCAGACAGTAAAGCCAGTGGTCCCTCAACATCTAGAGGGCAACATCTGGAGAGCACATCTTCACATTGGCTTGTCTGACATGGGACTCCAGAGGATTCTGGGGTGTGTTGTAGGCTTCTTATTTGTTCCATGCATAATATTGACCAAGGGTTTATCCATACTTGCCTCTTCTCTTTCCAGGCATGCTCTTTGCTTTAACGCTCTGTGTCCAAGTGTTCTTTGTTTCGCTCCAGAGCTCTTTAAAGCTCTTTAAAGCTCAACTGGAGCAAACAGCAATCTGCAGAAGACTCTAATTCACATTTGCTCCGATTGAGTGCTAAAGAGCAGATTTTTATGGAGAAAGCAAGCAAGCAAGCAAACAAACAAACAAACCTACAATGCTCAGCCACAGAGCTTGTGAGTGTGGATCTGTGCCTGGAAAGAGTGGGACAAATGGTAAGTGTAGATAAGCTCCAAGTCCATGGAATCTCATTGCTACCATGCGTGAACGTGCAGCTGGTGGAAGGTAGGGTCAGTTTCTATGGCTCACAACTCCATAGCTCAGTGGTAGAACATCTATTTTGCATGCAGACGGTCCAGATCCAATCCCTGGCATCATTAGGTATAGCTGGGAATTCTCCCTGGAGAGTAAATACAGCCCAGAAGAGCCAGTCATTGTTGACAGTATTGAATGAGATGGACCAATGGTCTGATTCAGTACAAGACAGCCCTGTGTTCCTAATCCCCTCATGCATGTGCTTAATGGATTCAACTGGACCGCCTCAGCGCAAGCCCAAGGGACAGGTCGCTCACTGATGTATAACATTCAGAATGGCATCCTGTCTTATGCAAGCCTCATGGTAGTGCTTAGGCTGGAGAGATTCCTCATAGATTGTGCCATTAGTGGATCAGATCTGCCTGTGACTCACTTTGCTATCCTTATTGGTATTTGGAATGTGCTCTTTAAGACCAATGCTTCAGCATGTCTCCTTTTTAGAAGAGTCTCTCATATGACCACCAATATCCATTTTGCAAGAAGAGGGCAAATCAAAAAATGCCTGGACAAATAGCTTATAGGAATTTGGCTATTATTTATTCATGTTCTATCTGTAGTTATGTGAAATAATGAGGAGCCTCTAGTGAACAAGAAATGCCTGGTTACATCCATCTCCTGATTACACCAGAGCATTGAACCAGGGATCTCATCTTCAGTCATGCTGAAAAAGAAGCGCATTAAAGGCCTACCGGTTAAATACCAAACTTCTATATTACACTGTTCTCATTAACTGCTGAAATACAGTGATGCATCTTTCAATGTTCATTTGAAGCTACTTGGGGGAGAAAACATCAAAGTGTTATTGATTTCATTGTATCACCCCCCCCCCCTTTCCCCCTTCCTCTTTGTTTTTGTTTTGTTGTTTTTTTTCAAATACAGCACACATGCAGAGCAAATAAATGATTGATTTAATTCTAGCAGAGGGATGGGTTGATAGATCTTTTAATGAGGCACAAGTGTTTATGTTGTAGGGTATTTGCATTTGCATTTTAATATTGAATGCAAAGGAGTAGGAAGAAAACAGATTTGCAAATCCTTAGCATCTTCTTCATTTCTAATGAAGCTACTCCTTTGAGTAGATCCCATTGCACTGAACCCAAATTAGACACATGTGTGCACCGTGCTTTAGAACATTCAAAGCACTTTACATGTGTTATCCTGAATCCTTACAAAAACAAACACCTTCAAATGTCTGACAGGTTGTCAGATGGAAGAGGAAAGTAACCTATTCTGTCCTACTGCTCCGAAGGAAGAGAATGTGTTACTGGTTTCCACTAGAAACATAGAACACTGCCTTATGTCAAGAGACACCATTTGTCCACCTTACTTTGTATTGTCTCTTCCAGGCATGGAGAACCTGTGGCCCTCCATATATTGGACTCCATTCCTACCATCCCTGGCCATTGGCTATGCTGACTATGGCTGATGGGAGACGGAAGGCCACATATTGTTTATTCCCAGTCTACCTTAAACTGGCACTGGCTTTCCAGGGATTCAGAAAGCAATCTACCCCCATCATGTACTATGTGATCATTTAAATTTGGAGCTTCAACATGCAACAGAGCAACCAATATACTGTAGCAAGCATGGTTCTTCTGTAGTTCATTGTTCTGTCCAAAAATGTCAAAAACAAGCAGTTGATGTTTTAACATTTAAATGTCATATTATTAGTTGAATACATTTGAACATATTGGACTGCCTGTATTTAGGCTCTGGCTGTTTGGCATTGATTCTATCACTCCGTTTTCTCCCCCCCCCCCACGACCCATGTACTTTTAAGACCCCATCAGCACAACATTTCTAGCTCCTGCCTTGATTCCAATTCATTTTCAGAGTGTTGTTGGATTTCTTTATTTTGCAAATACACTTAGCCTTTGCTTTTGGGCGATTCCCTTCGGATTCTGTTCCATAATGGTGTGCTAATGTAAGTTATGCTCAAAGACCCTTGGTATTTGAAGACATAGCAGAATATAAGCAAGGGGGGAGGAAATTGCTCCTTTGTGTCTGGCACTGTAAGAGGCTAGAACAGTGCCGTGTAATTAAAGGCAGTGGAAGGCGCCCTGGGACTCAGAGCCTGCTTCTTCCACAGGTCAGGTTTTGAACTTAACTCCCTGGAATTACTGTTAATCTAAACCACTTATTGACTTGAACAGGGACAGAGTGTGAAGGTTGGAGACTTGAGGGCTAAAGGCGACACATAACAAGCAAGTTTATTTTGTCTCCATACATGAATGAATGGACATGAATGTTGCTACATTTGTTGTTCCCTCCACTCTTGAAGCATGTTCTTTTTTTTAAGGGAAACCCCCACCCCACAGTTTTGGAGGGGATTATAGAGCGCAATATCAGGCATATTTAGAATTTAATGGTTTTCCTCAATGGACCCAAATCTTACAAAATCTCCTATATAGACACTGAAAAATTAGGATTCTTCAAATCAATGGACATTTGTGAAGAGTTCCGAAAAATATGGGGAAAACAAGTAATTGAACTTCTCAGAAGTATTCCTCCCACCCCCATGAGGCTAGAATTAGGAAAGAAATTTGATTCAATTCACATTTTATTAATTTTATAAAAATCTATGCACTGCTTGATTGCAAAACACACACACACTCCAAAGCAGTTTACAAAAAGAATAAAATGATCAGTAAAAAAAAAGTTAAAAGAAACAGCTATTTAAAACATTCAAATAATAGTTAAAATCAACAATTAGCTAAAAGCAGATTAAAACACATGTAGGCATTCTGCATATCTGGGTAGACTTTTATTATCAGCAGGTGCCAAAATGACAACAGAGTACAGAGAAGATGCCTCCCTGAGTAGGCAGGGAGTTCCAAATTGTGGGTGCTGCCACACTAACAGATTGATTTCTTACAAATGCAAACGTTTACTATGGAGTGGTGGTGGAGAGAGCTGGCATACCTATTCCTTCCTTTCTAACATCTAGCGTTACAAGAGGAGAATCTCTCCCCTCCATCCCTGAGAGCCTACCTTCCAGCCCCCCATCAGCTTCTCCTCCAACTCTTGCATTTGGAGTTACAAATTGTGCCAGCTGCTGGCAGAGGCAAGAGGCCCATGGCAGGATTAGTATGAGATGCAAACCAGGCCACTCTTTACATCTCTACATGTGACACACACACACACACACACACACACACACACACACACAGCCTATAGTTTTAGATAGAAAGTGGAAAGGACTAGCACAAGTTAGGAACAGTTTTGCAACAATGCCAAATGTGTCCTCTTAAAAACAGACATGCAACCCTGCCCATGCATGTACAGAAAACCCCACTGGGCTCACTGGAGCTTACTTTCAAGTAAGTGCGCATAGAATAGAAGCCACAAATCTTGTTCTGCTCTGACCTTGTGGAATAAAAGCAACTATGTTTGGCTGATGCTCTGTATAGCACTGCATGACTCAAATAATGTTCTTTTAACATGACCAAACAGCTAGTTGCAAGTAGACTCCTATGTCTCCTTTGATTTATCTCCCTCTTCCATTTGAGTTCGGTGAAGGTAAAGGAGCAGGGAGAGAGAAGCATTATAATGTGCGACAAGGTTTTTTTCCCCTCCAAGGTGTTCATCTGCCATAAAGCATATTTCACATCTTTTCCTTCCTTACGTAATGAGAAGTGTTATGTTTCTGTCTCTCGCGGAGATGTTGCAACCCCAAGCTATTTACATCAACCCCATCCTGCCTGAAGCTGAAGGAAATCCATCAGGTTTTATCAGAGAGAGCTGGTGGTGGGTCTGACACCATTAGCAAAAGCAGACTACTCCCCCATCCTCAGTGTGCCAAAGTACTGCTTCTTCACTAAAACTCTTGTCATGTGTTCGGGGCGATCCCTTTATGTGTCACTCCGTGTACAATGTGCCACATCCACAGTGCTTCCATCTTGCCAGGATTCTAGCTTAGTTTATTCCCCGCCCCAGTCCATTCCATCACTACATCCAAGCACCAGTCCAGAGACTGTTCTCCTGATTCAGATGTTATGGAGAAATTAATCTTAATATCATCAATGTGCTGGTGGCGCTTTGCCCCCAAACTCCTAATGACCATTCCAAGTGGCTTTATATAGATATTAAGTAGCAGTGGGGATAGAATAGTGTCCTGTACCCGTAGTGACCATAGTCACCGGGGGCGGGGGGAGGCAATTTTATAGTGCTACCCTCTGGACTTTGTCCCATAGGTAGGACCAGTAGCAATGTAACACAGTGCCCCCGATTCCCATTCTGCATAGCTGGACTAGGAGGATATTGTGGTTAATCACATGCTAACCGCAAGAAGCACTGGTCATCAGGGCAGGGCCCAGAGTTACTGGGAGATAGGAATAGGCATGGACAAATCTGTCAATTGTAGTTTCTCTTAGCTTATAATTTTTCAAATATTCAGTTTGCAACACTTACACATCACCTTTAAAAAATAAATAAAACAAAGTCCTTTGCAAATTCATCTGCATTTTGTGCACATTTCTCCCAATATACACATTTTTGCAAGCAATTTTCCCTACTGTAATGCATTTTTTGTATGCTATTTTCTTTAAAATATGTACACTTTTGTACACTTTTTCAGCTGGAAAGCTGCATGGCAAAATTTTGAGAAGCACAATTTTCGAAGGGTAGGTGTGTTTCATTTCACATACGGTTTTGTGGAGCACTAATTTGGGAAGGTTGGATTTAAAATGGGAATGGAAGCAAATCCCCCCCTCCCAGCAGCTTCTTATCATAATATTGTGCTCTCCCTTAACATTATTTATTGATTTCACTAGTATTTCAATGTAACTGGCCATGGGACTGCCGCCTGAGTGTGTTGTTTGGGGGTGAGGAACCGCTGGACACAATTTTCAGGAGATGCAATTCAGATTTTTTTGTCTTTCTTTGTCTTTTCCTCCCCTCCTCCGAAATCCATCTTGTCTTGTACTGATCAGATGGTCCATGCTCTTGGATCAATGGCTGGCAATTTGCAGGCTGTACTGCAGATAAGGTTGTCACATTTTGGCAGCCTCATCACTGCCAGTCAGCATTATAATAGCTGATAGGTCCATTTCAGACAAAGTAGATAGAGAACTGAAGGAGAAAAACTGGTGAAGGGAATGGCTTGTGGGGTGGTGGTGGGTGGCGGGGGGGGAGAGAGACTTGCTACAGAGAGTGGCGGTGCAGGGGGAAGAGAGAGATTGCAAATTGTAAATCCTACAGCCTTGCAATTTATTTGTGCTTCTTCCAAATGACATCAATTGGAATGTATTTAGATACATGGGGGGGGGGGATCTGTATCCTTTCTTAGAAGGGAAGGCTATGAGATAATGTCATTCTTTCAACAGCCTGGCTTTTCTTCAACAAAGGGATAGGAGCTGGCGTGAGAATGGAGCTGTTGTAAATTGGTACAGTCAGCAGTAAAGAGAATAGGTGAAGCCAATCTAAGCCCAAGAAGTCAATTTGCACCAAACAGAGACATGAAAACGCAAGGGCTCAGCTTCTCAATTCCTTTTGCGAGAAAGGAAAACTTAATTGCTGGCATTGACTGTAGAAGGTTGGATTTATGTGTTATGTAATGAATTGCTAATGGGCATGTAAAAAAAAGAAAAAAAGAATTGTTCATTTTTTATGGGGACTGAGACAAAGACCTTTTGATTGGGAAAGGAAGTGATATAACAATATTTTAGTTTATCTAGAGCTACCCTCTCTGGTCATGTAAATATGCATTCTCTCTTTCCCAAATCTTTGTTGCCATCCCTAATTGATTCCGTTAGAGAACCTATCAATGACTACTCAGAAGTAAGTGCCCTTGAGTTCCATGATACTAACACCCAGGTAAGTGTGTAAGAGGATTCCAGCATTAACCTCTGCCCGCCCGCCCCAAATTCCTGCTCCAAGCTGTGGTCCAGGCATTAGTGATGCCAAGTTTGGATTACTGCAATGCACCCTCTGCATGGCTTCCTTTACTGTATGCTTGGTCTGGACACTGCAAAGAAAGCAGAATTTGTGGTAGAAGTGAGACCCTGTCAGCATATTACACCCCTGCTCAGATATGTACTGGTACTCTGACTGCCATTCTGTTACTGGGCCAAATTCAAAATGCTTGACTGCTTCAATCTGCACAACTGGCACATAACGTCTGTCCTACTCTTACAAGAAATCAACCCAGGCAGTACCTACTCTCTGGAACTCCCTGCCTTCACTGCTTCTGATGCCTGTTAAAAAACATTTTCGTTTAGGCAAGCCAACCCAGACATATACTTTATTCTACACCCATACCTTTAAAACTTTTAATTTCAACTATATTTGATAAATGTTATAATGTCTACTTCTGGAAGTCTGTTTTATCGGTGTTCTTCTTGTGAGTAGTTTATATTGTTTCTGAAAAACCATGCAGTGTTTGTTTGTTTTGATTAAGCAGTTTGTTTGTTTGTTTGAAACAGAAAGGGAATGGGCAATCTGAGCTGTCTACAGGGTCACCAGTGATGCCAGATACCAGACCAGTAGTGCATGTTCTCAAAGTCAGAAGGTTTTGTCCCAGAGCTAAAGCTGTAACAAGGGCTGTGTTATGAGCTGGAGGGGTCCATGTGACAATGGAGACATGCTTGCCATCTGCCTCTGGAGTAGGGGATGGAAATCTGCCTTACACTAAGTCCGATCAGTGTCCCATCTAGCTCAATATTTTTTACACTGAATGGCAGTGGCTCTCCTGGGGGACATTCCCAGCCCCACCTGGAGATGCTGGTGGGTGTGGAGAAGATTGAACCTTGAAACTTTTTCATGCAAAGAAGTTTTTCTACCACTGAGCTGCCACCCTTACTCCATTATATTTTTATATGTGCATCCACACTGACCTTTCTAGGCACTGCCCTAGAAACATAGGAACATAGAAACACAGGAACATAGAACACAGGAACGTAGAAAGCTGCCTTTGGTCCATTGAGCTCAGTAATGTCTATGATGACCAGCAGCAGCCCTCCATGACTTGGGTTCTCTCCCAGCCCTCCCTGGAGGTGTAAAAGATTAAGCATGTCCACACACAGCAAGCACGTTACCTCTGAACCACAGACCTTTGACAAAGCCAAGGGAAGCTATGGATATTTCTTACCACCCCCCATTCTTGTTGCCCTACTTGTTTGCGCTCTGCTGGGGTCCATGGAAGTTTGTGCTTATGCACATTATGAGCCATGCACTGCTCTAAATGCCCTGGGGGAGTGAGATGTAGCTGCCTTTGGCATGTCCCATATTTCCAGCACTGTGCTGAAGAGTTAATTTGAGACTCCCAGCCATTGCCACAAAAGAGAGAGACTCGAACATGGGAAACATTAGGACAGGAATAATGAGGAGGAAGGGGAAGAGCCCCCTTTTAGCTGTTGGCATTCTGAGAGCAGCAGAGTAAGATCACAGGCAGTGCGATGGAAAGCTGACATGGATTGTTTATTTAATTCCTCCAATTTGTTCACCTTAATGAAACAGCGTAAGGTTTTGAGTGAGCAGTAATTAATGAGAGCGAGAGAGAGTGAGAGTGAGCCTGCCTAAGAAAACTGCCTGGTGGGATCATGTTCATTGCCAGAATCAATGGAAGACTGTGAGTGCAGATCAACTGCTATCACACACACACACACACACACACACACACACACACACACGGCTTTTTTCTGGGGGGATGCAGGGGGCCGCATACCCCTAAACATTTTGTGAATCTTTGTATTTTTCTCCATTTACTGTATTTATTTGCGGGGAACTTTAACAAATGTTTGTTTGTTTTTTAAATAAAAAAATATTGGGTTACTGTAAACAAAAACAAAAAATCCCAAAATTTTGCCAAATTTTAAAAATCTGTCTGGGCAGAAATTTTAATCCTGAAAAAAGAGGGCGTGTCCTGGAAAAAGAGGACATATGGCAACCCTATTTTTATGTCACCCATAAACCAAGTTGGTTTCCAAACCTTGCAAATCACTAAAGTGCAGTCCTATAATACCATTGGTCTGCTTTATGGAAAATATGCAAGAACCTGTTTTGAGGAACTGTACATTTTCATCTTTCCAACCCATCTGTGCCTTTGCCTTCATTTCAAAAGGTTTGAACTTCAGCTCCCGTACAACTGGGTGCATTACACAGCGCTGTGCCCCACCGGGAATATGACTGTGATGCTGGGAGAGGACGATGCGCCTGTCATTTCTAATTGAGTGGCTCTGTGTCATGTGGACCTGAACTCAACAAGTCCAGCATTATTGTCAGCAATGAGCTGAAAGGCAGACCGCAGTATTCATATTCTCTGCCACAGTTGCACATCGCCTCACACATATGGTTTATTCTGCATGACCAAACTCTGAAATCAAGAAAGGCGCATACGTCTTGCACAGTGATTCCCCAGTTGATTTACCATTTCATTTATTTAACAGTATTCTCCTTTGTCTATATAGGGGGCTACACAGTGTCTGCATTAGAGAATTCCTTCCCTTCCCCCTTTTGTTAAAGTTCTCAGCTTTTTGTTTGTGCTTTTGCTTCTCCTCATTTCCCTGTATATTTAATCTCATCATCACATGTAGCGTGTATTCTTCCTTTTACTTATATCTAGCTAGCTATCTCTGCAGCTGGGTTGCATTAGAGAGAGTAAAGGGGAAATATATGTTATTTTCTCCCTTTAGTGGATGGTAATAAAAATAATAATGCTGAAATAGAAATTGAAAACAACATAAAAAATAGAATCAATGAAAAAGCATAAATAGCTCATATGTGGAAAGAGATTTATGGGGCTTGACACACCTATATCTGAACAACTGTGTTAGTTGTATCAACACTCCTTTTGATATATCTGCTTGAGATGCTCTCAAATATTAATTTTCACATACGAAGAAACATCCAAATTCACTTTGAATTTTGCTTTAGGGTAAACCTAGGTACAGCTTTGGGATGTACAGAACCCCCTGAGAAATCCTCATAGTCCTACTGAAATTTTACTGGATTTCCTTTGAGAAGGAACTCCCAAATGTGTAGGGTTCACCCCTTAGCCTTTTCTTCTCCCGAAGACAGCCTGCAAGGCAGGATAGTTTTTCGACCAGAGTTTTCCTTCTCCAATATGGGCTACCTTCCCAGGTTGATGAGCCTCATCTGCCCCTCATTTTCTCTACAGCACATGCAGAAACTGCATTCTTGACCATTGGACCCACTATTGGTCCCATCCACTCAATCTGCCAGAGCCTGTCTTTGCAGGCAGGGGAAGTCCCTAACCTACTGAGCGTTTGAGACCCATTGGCTACCCTTATCTGGTTGAGTCAGCAGTTGAAGCTGTTCCCCGGGTGTGGCTGCTGTTGCCTGCTGGCATCTTCCAGGAGCCACAGGTGTGAGCTGAATGCAGGGTGGAGACAAAGGTAGACAAACTACCCCAGAAGGAGTATGAGGTACTACCCCTCCCCTAACACCCCTGAAACACCCAATGAAGGTGCTAACCAGGGAATGTGAAAAGTGTGACTGGGGAAAGGATGTGATCTGGGAGAAGTCCAAAGGGCTAGCTATAGATGCTTGGAGGGTGACATTTACACACACACACACACACACACACACACACACACACACACACAGTGTCTGAGGTCCCACAGTGCTGCTAAAAAAGATGTTGGGCTATTGTGTAAGCCCAATTTGGCTACTATAACGTTATAGTTGCAAATGAAAGCTCACCCCTCAAAAAAAAATGTGTTTGGCTTTTCAAAGCAAGATTAGAACCATACTGACAGCAATTTCTTGTTTGCTGCAAGGATGCATCCGCTATAAATCAATGACAAATATAAACTCTCAATGCAACAGTTAGCATCACCGAACACCCTCATTTTAAGGTGATTTTATGGAGTTTGTCATTTTACCTGCTACAGAGAAAATGATATTGCAAAGGGGGGGGGATCTTTGATATGCAGTGTATGATGTGCACTGTCATCTCAAATATGTGGGAGGCCGTAAGGGTTTTTCTGTTTTCCTGGGGAATTCACAAATTGGCAGTGGCAACTTACATAACATTTTCCACATTTTTAATTCATAGCAAATCAGTTCAGGCATGCTATTTTATTAAAAAAAACACCCCTATGAGTGGTAGCGATTTCTTAGTGCTACTATTTTCTGTTGTTTCTTCTCAGAATGTTGAGCCCTTTGCACGTACCAGTAGTAAAGAGGAGTTGAGCATTATCCTTTATTATTAGATAAGGTGCAATTGTCAGCTCTGGCTCTTGTAAAGTCAAGGGCAGCGTAGAGCAAAGACAGAGGAGGAGAAAGTTTGAAGACTAATCCATAGCTTAGCAGGAGAAAGTCTCCTTGTTATCCAGATCAGCAAAGATCATGTTCCAGCATGAGCGGTGTAGGAGGAGGGAGCAGGAGTCTAACTAGGAAGGATCTTCCTCAGCAAGACAATGTTATCAGGCCAAAGAAACGGAAGCAGGGATTTCACAAGGCCTTCTGGAGCTAGATTGGTCCTTGGGAGTCATGTAAGTGCTAAATCAAATTGTATTGTATTGAAGCTTAGAAGTTGCATGGCTAGTGGCAGAAATGATCATAAGGCACCAGAATCGAGTGCTGGCTTGAAGACAATCCCTCCTGCAGTGTCCTATTCCACCTAGTTTCAACACTGAGATCATTGCAGACTCCTCCAAAGATGAAACTCTACTGGTTTAGCCATACCGGCTGTGCATGATCTCCTGTTTCTGCACCTCCATGACAAGGGAAATAACTTTGTCCTGTGCTGCTGTGGCCAGGACCATACAAAGCTGGTAACAGGCCCAGGCCAGATGGAAAATGTAGGTGCTGTTTTGGTAATCCTTACCAAAGGCAAAAGAGACCAAAGGTACTCAGGATAGGGTCCCTCAAAATTATAGATCCATGCCAATTGATCCACCTGCTCCACCCCCTCTGTTCTGGTGTGGGTGTGACAGGTGGCTGTTTTCTTCTTTCCCCACTTCAGGCAAGAAGCAACCAATTTTACACTGGTTAGTGGCCATGCCTGTGTACACTTGTTCCCTTGTTCCAATAATTGTTGCCTGCTTCATCAAGTTGCAGTGTTAACCCAAATACTGTGCATCCTCGTACTCAGAGACAGCTGTAAGTCTTGAATCATGTGAACAATTCCTGCCTAAATACATCAACTCCTTCTCTGAGCGCTTCCTGAAGAAGGTCACTCCAGTCTGCTCCATTCCATGGCTAGTACATTTTTCTCTTGAAATTGCACAGGTGTGATGATGATGATGATGATGATGATGACGACGCCCACTTAGAACTTAGGAATCTCCCTTTTACTGTCCCAGACCATTGATCCATCTAACTCAATACTGTCCTTACATATTAGCAGTGGTTCTCCAGGATTTCAGTGTGGGTTCTCTCTCCATCCTACCTGGAGGTGCCAAGGATTAAACATGGGACATTGTGCATGTAAAACAGATGCTCTAACATTGTATTACAGCTCTAACATGGTATCCAACACTGCTTGCACAGAGTTCAGCTTTTGCAATGGGACTTTCCCTCTAGAACCCAAGCAATCTACTTCTCCAACACTCTGCAGCAGGTAGATGTTGAAGGTCAGCAGGGGGCTGCAAGGGAAAGGAGAAAAGGACAAGCTTCATTGTGCAAGCAGAAGTCTGCTGTACTAGCAGAATAGCAATGCAGGATATGAAACAACAGCAACAGCAACAGCAACACACCATCTAGGTGCATTATGTTTCATGAAGAACAGTTATGACAAGTCTATTTATTTTATCATCTAAAATAAAAATAGGGAAAGAGCAAAGGAAATAGGGCTAGATAGACAAAGAAAGAAAATGTTTGAATTTATCTCAAAATGCCCTTTAATATTAAATATGCTGGAAAACCTAACTATCAAAATGGAATAACATGCTTTATTTCCACTCCTGTCCACCACTAATAATTGCATACACATGTATACACATGAACACATTTCTTGTTTTTTGTGAGCTTGTGTTGTTTCTCACAATGCAATTCTCACTTTGTTGTGCTGGGGTGGAGAGAGCAGTCTGGGAAAGATGTATTTGGAAACAATACCTTAAATCAAGCAAAGTAGCACATCACAATATTTTGCAGGTGTTTCTCCTTCTTTTTTGTTTTGTTTTTATGTGCTGTGACTCCCTCTGGGTGACCAACATATGTTAGCAAGACCTGAATCTCCTCGGGTATAACACAAAGTCAAGATTGCCTAAAAGTGTGGATTACTAAACAGGCATTCACAAACAAGAGTGTGCTGATTACTCAGTGGTGGTTAGTGGGAATGGGGAAATACGTTGCTCTTCCTTTTACCTTTACTTCTCATTTTTCCACTTTTACTTTCAATTTTCAACATTTCCTTGTGTAAGAAAGATGGTGGCTGGAGGATGCTTGACTTGGTAGGAATGCTAGGAAGTAGTGTGGCATGGTGAGTGACATTGCAGGGGCATGGCCAATGAGATGAAGGACTGTGGCTATATTATTTGGGTTGCCTCTCTAGCCTCTTCCTTAAACTGCAGTTTTTTTTAAATATTTAGCAACTAACTCTCCTACCTTAGTTCTTGTGTGAGAGCCAGAAGTGGATTGAGGTATCGGTTTACTCCCAATTCATGCTAAATTCAAATGTATCTGCTCATAATGGCTTAATTCTGTTTCTACATTATTATTCTTTTGAGGAGGGGGGTGTTAGTAAAAAAAAAAAGTGTATGCAAATACATATTTTTGGATGTGTTGTCTCTCAAAATGCACATTTCTAAATGCATTTTCTCTCAATGTATGTTTTTCCTAATGATTCCCCCAAGGGCTTTTTTCAACCAGAACTCAGTTCCGGCACTTCTCATGTGGGTGCCATTGCCATTATAAGAGAACAAGTGAGGTGTTCATGGTGAGTTCTGGCCCGTCTTTTTCCAGGAAAATTAGCATTGATACCCCCACACCTTTAAATGCTACGTTGGTGCATCTGATCTGGCCCAAGCTTTGAGCAATATCTGATTCCCCCATCACAGATTTAGTTTGAAAAAGAAAAAAACAAAGCTCCTAATTAAACATTAGCACTGCCCCCGAACTAATCTGGCAGTTGATCCAGGGTGAGGAAGGTGATCCCAGGGTTGGCCTGTTTGGGGACCCCTAGATCTGGGCCACAGGGTGTATTGGGGGCAGTACACAGCCCGTTAATTACACCCACACACCACACACACCTCAGTATCTGGTTGCCTCTTATAGGAGAAGGCAGTCTCAAGAAAGATTCTTAATGGAATGAAGTGAACAGGGTATAGTTTTTATGATGCCAGACATGCAGGAGGAGGAAGACTGATTAAATTCCCTGCTCATCCTTGAAGCTCACTGGGTAACTTGAAGTTAGTCGGTCAATATATCTCAGCCTAACCCACCACATAAGATTGCTTTGGGGATGCCATCCCAAACTAATTAGACAAAGAGTGGGATGGAAATAAATGAAAACGTAGATTATAACCAACTTTTCAATAATAGTTCCTCATCCTTACATTGCAGAGGTTGTGCTGTGCACATGTGTGTGTGCATGTATTTTTCAATCTTTATTTTCCCCACCTGATACCTTTGAGTATTATCCATTTAATGCTGGGAAAAATAGGTTGGATACAAACATTTTAACAGTTCTGGTATGTGCACACTGGGAGCCTCAATTTATACCCAGGACCATGAATAGAAAGGCATATGATAGTATCCGCAGTGTTATAAAAAGTGGAAGAGACAGTGGCTTGCAAGCTGTGAAAATAGTTTTTTGAATAATTTAGTACCCTTATAATCTAGTTCCAATGAAGAGAGGCCCTTTTCTTTCTCCCCCTCTCTCCCTCTCTGTTATTTTCCTTTATTTTTATTTTTTTTGTAAAATGGAAGACGTTAATACTCTAAGCTTGTGCACAGAAGCGCAAGAAGACTATTAAAAAGGGAAGTAATGGGCTTTCTGAATCTATGTAATGTTTATGAAGTATTTGTTTATCACAATGCACTGGGTTGTTAATTGGTTAGTTACTCGCCTAAGCAAGCAAATAACATGGGATGGATTGGACTATTACTTTGAGGCGAGACGAAGAGGGCAGAAAGCATGCTATCAATTTCCTGGCTAATAGCCGTTCCCTGTGGCTTCAATGGATGGACATTTTGGAACACCAGTGAGAAAGAAAGAAAGAAAGAAAGAAAGAAAGAAAGAAAGAAAGAAAGAAAGAAACGATTTATGTGACAGATTGAAAAGTACCACCTGAGCACAAATCATATGCACAGATTTTAAAAGGGGAAGTCAGGGTGGCTTTCATAATGTTAGTCTTCCTACAGTGACTGTATCTTTTATCTCTCCCTATCAGCCTTTTAAACTCAATTTTAGCCTCCGTCTCTTGCTTAATCTCACAAACTTCCCCATTGAGTAGTGGTGGTTTTGTTTTTGTTTTTTTACTAGTAGTATGAATTCTGAGGTGTTGCCGTGGAAACACAGCTGTGAAGGCAGCTGTAGTAACTGTATGTGGTTCTCTCCCCCCCCCCCACTTCCCGCTTTATCAGAGGGGGGAGAACAGAAGAAAAGGGATTTTGGAGCTGCTGTGTACTTGCCTGACATTTTCTGATACCGTATCGCTTTGTGGCAATATGCTAGACAAATTGTCACAGCTGGAGGAAAGAATAAGAGCTCCCAGCTATGGGAAGGTCCACCTGAACCTTGGCGAATCAGCTGTTGTCTGTATTCAAGACATCTTTGCCTCTTAGAAAGAAAGCAAAAAGAACATTCTAGGAGTTTTGTTTTTCCTTTTGCATAGAATGCCAACCCAAGTTGTCTGCTATGTTGGAAGAGCCAAGGTAATGCAGATAGATGAACCTGTTGATTTCAGCTACTCTCGGGCCATGTTCACACTCTTATTTAATGTGCATTTATGGTGTTGGTTTTCTAATCTGTGTTCACACAACGTTATCCCACAAGCACATGTATTAGGTACTTCATGTTAAGATGCTGCCATTTGATGTGTTGTTTCTCAAACCAGTTTCACTGCCAATTGAAGTGCGTAAGTCATTCCTAATTTATCTTGAGCCAGTGTTCAGAAGGTAAAGAAATATCCTGTCAACACCCTTTAGTGTGTATGCTCACATAAACACACTGAAGCTGTGCTGCTGTGAACACCTGGGAGCAAGGGGGTAATATCAACATATTGTTTCTCTCTCTCTCTCTCTCTCTCTCTCTCTCTCTCTCTCTCTCTCTCTCTCTCTCTCTGCTACCCCAATTCTGCATCAGTTTCTTTTCATAAAATGCTTCCTTCAACATTATTTCTATACATTTTTCAGTGCATTTTTGCCTAATGTCCATAAGAATTCACCCCTCAGATATACATACTTGTATACTTTTCCTTTGGTTGGAGGGGAGAAAACTCACAATATTAAGGAAAGGATGAATTTTCAAAAATAAGTTACGTGTAGGTTTGTGCATTGTTTCAGGAAGTGTGAATTGGGATGGTACAAATTAAAATGTGAACTTCACCAAATTTCTTCCTCAGCCCTAGTTGGTTGTTGGGGGGGGGGGGACTTATTTTTTTAAAAAACAACAACTCAGGTTTTATGTTAGAAGCCTTTATAGAAGCAGGGGGCATACTCAGACTCAAATATCCTGTCCCTGCGGCCACACACTCTCTATAACCATACCCTTTGTCCTCAGCCCACAACAACCGTATGTTATTTATACCCTCCTTGAATGTTTTTGCCTGGCTGAAATGTGTCCTTGCACTCTGGTTGCTGGGGTGGAAGACAGAGGGCGGGTGGGTATGTTCACTTATTGTTATGGAAACTGCAAATTAGGTGTGCTCACCTTTAAATGTGAACTGAACCAAATTTCTTCCTCATCTCTATCTCCTGCCCTTCCTATATCTTTCCTTGGCTGGCTGCCCTGTTCTAGTTATGTACCAATGCCGGTAGTTGATTGGGAAACAAATCTATATACACACAGTAATGGGCTCCATGAAGGATTCTGAATGCTTGCTTGCCAAAGGAATGGCTGCTGGTGAAGGCGCTGCTTGGAAAACAGAGGAAGTCTAGTTCATAAGGGTTTATGAAATACTCTTTTCAATGGAACTTTAATAGACTATCAGACTTCCCATCTGGACCCATGAAAGCTGCCTCACATTGAGCCAAACATTGTTCCATCTAGTACTATTGTGACTACCAGCAAAGAGACCTGATACGTGGAATCCTTTGACTTGGAAACTCCAAAGACTGAACTTGATACCTTGTACAAGCAAGGCATCTAATCTGCCAGTGAGTAGGAATGGGGTATAAATTCAGTTCAGTTGAAACAGTAAACCCAGCCAGATGGGAGACATATAAATAATAAAATTATTACTATTAAAATTATCAAACTTACCACTTTCTTTCTTGCTTTCTTTCTTTCTTTCTTTCTTTTTCATTTTAATTCATACTTTCTGAAATAATATGAAAACTAAAATGCAGTCATCCTTCAAAATGCACACTTCTATGAATTTTGCAGTGCTTTCTGTACTCCAAAATATTAGTGTACAAAAACTAGGATAAAGTTTCCATTTTAAAAATACATATTTTAGTGAAAACAACATGTGAAAATAGCTTTTCAAAAAATGTGCATAGTAGGGGAAAATGCATACAAATATATGTATCTATGAAGCAATTTGCGACAAAATGCTGATGAATTTCTGAGGACTTTTTAAAAAAGCAGACTGATGTGAGAATGTGAATAACCGACTATTGTAAAGATGAGAAACTTAGAGAAACTGAAATTGTCAGGTTCGCCTGTGCCTACCAGTGAACTGTGGTTTGATTCACAGAGCTTAGTTGTTGAAAGACCCACAATTGCTGGGGAACATTATCTTTGGTGCAGCAGAACTTTCAGAATGTATTGCTGCCTCAGCAGTTGCTACAAACCTTGGCAGCTCCATCACTTGAAATGCTTAAACCTGGCACGTGTTCGTGTGAGTATGTGCATGTGCTTGCTTTAAGCCGAGATACCTAATTGCTGCAATATTTTGAAGCTCTATACCTGTCAACTGCACCAGTCTGGCTGGCATAGCACTATTTTTATATGGGTTTCTCTCAGTGAAGGGATATAAATAATAGCATGGTGCTTTATTTCTAACACATTGCTCCCACACGGGCAAGCTGGACACCCTTCTGCAGTCATTCTTCTAGCACAATGGAGCTAGGGAATAGATTCATTCAGGTTTTCTCTCTTGTCAGGCACACAGTGACTTTGGCAGTCGCTCAGTTATTTGTTTGTTTTATTTCTGTTCAGCCATTCGATTCAAGAGGATCCACGCGCCAGTTTGCATAGACTAGCAAAATGCAGTCAGATCCATTTATAATGATTAAAAACACTCCAAGGAAATCCACCCACTTAAGCCCAATAAGCCAGTTATGAGACCACCCAACTGTTGGGATAACAATACCCATTGCATTCACTAGCCAGCAATCACTTCAATATATTTATGGTTTTTAAAGAGATTCCTCAGTCTCCTAAAAGCCAGCAGAAGTGGCCAGGTAGGTTCCCTAGGGTAGTGGAATCCACAGTACAAGTTACCATGAAACAATGATGAGTTCTTCTTTCTTTAAAAAGTCAGAAAAAGGATAATACATTGGCACCTCTAGCTGTGGACACGATCCATTCCAGGGTGCCATTCGCACCCCAAAAAGTCTGCAACTAGAGCGGCGCTTCTGCGCAAGCGTGATAGAGTGCTTCTGTGCATGTGCGAAGTATGCAGAATGCTTCTGCAGTGAAACCCAGAAGTATACACTTTTGGGTTTGCCGTGTTCACAACCCAAAAAGCCGCAACGTGAAGCAAACGCAACAAGAGGCATGATTTACTGATTTCTAATGCTTCTCAGAGTATGTCCCTCCTGGGATGCCCACAGGAGGCCAGTGCATCATGCTGCCTCCCACAGGCATTTTGGGAAGTGCGGCCAGTCAGGAAGTTTCCCCTTCTTCTTTTTTAAAAAAGCTCATTTTAATGTGTTTGTATTATATAGTTTAGACATATTGGCGCTGTCTCACCATTGCATTTTTTTGGGGGTACCCAAACCATCTCAAGGGACACGGGTGGCGCTGTGGGTTAAACCACAGAGCCTAGGGCTTGCCGATCAGAAGGTCAGCGGTTTGAATCCCCGCGACGGGGTGAGCTCCCGTTGCTCAATCCCTGCTCCCGCCAACCTAGCAGTTCGGAAGCATATCAAAAGTGCAAGTAGATAAATAGGTACCGCTCCGGCGGGAAGGTAAACGGCCTTTCCATGTGCTTCTCTGGTTCGCCAGAAGCAGCTTGGTCATGCTGGCCACATGACCCGGAAGCTGTACGCCAGCTCCCTCGGCCAATAAAGCGAGATGAACGCCACAACCCCACAGTCAGCCACAACTGGACCTAATGGTCAGGGGTCCCTTTACCTTTACCCAAACAATAACAGATTGAACTGCACATTTAATCAGATGTGACCACACATTCAACCACTCCAGAATGGGTTTCCTTTTTTTTAGCTTAAAAAGCTTCCATTTAACCTAACCCCGCCACCCAAAACCCTCAAACACTGGAACCGTAGAAGAAAGATCACTGCTCCACTCAACACCTTAGAATGCCATCAAAGTAAGAGCTAAGTGAAAGTTTCAATGATGTTCTCCCTTCACAAAAATGAATATATCCTGCTTTCACAGGAGAGGATTAGTTTCATGAGGCAGAGGAAGGACTTCAAATGCACTGGTGTCTAACGGCTGAGCTATGAGTCAGCACATCTCTGGGCGATTTATGTTGAATCTTCAAGCTTCAGACCAAGTGTTTGCATTGACCAGCTTGCAGGAACATTGCTGTAAGGATTGAAATATGATAATACAAGTGGCATAGTTAAAAGTGATATATAAATTCTTATTATATATATATATTTAATGAAAGGGCTGGCAAGAAGATTTTTCCAGGCCACTGATCCTGGCCTACTGGGCCTACTAGCATATTCATTGGAAGTTAGGCACAGAAGGGCACTGCTGTAAAAATAAAACTCTGATTCAGTGAGGATGTTATCACTGGAGAAGCTATGTTTACCCTCATTCAGTGGTGACTTCTAGCAAAGCTTATTGAAGATGTTTACAGTGTTCAAAAGCAATTACTTTATCTGGAGAAACCAGACTGATTTGGAACACACATACATCCCATAGAGACCGCCTCTCCTAATTTTTGTTGCTGTTGTTTGGCTCTCACTGGCTTTCAGGAAAAACCTTGCCTTTCTATTGTGTTTCCAGTTTCCTATACTGACACGTACAAAATAATTTTTGATTCTTCACTCATTTGAGTGAAACTCCCTCCCCCCCCCCATACACTGAACACCATGCACAAATGGAGAAGTTTGCGAGCTTTTCTAGCTATAACTGTATCTCAGATAACCGTTGCAAAAGTTCTTTTTTCCTCCATCATAATTTTGCCTAGAGTAAAATTTGAAGTGAAATAGGTGTTTCTCTTCTGTGCAATTCCAAGGGAACTCACCAGTGCTAGAACACCTGCTTTGCATGCAGAAGTTCTCAGGTTCAGTCCTCAGCATCTGTAGGTAGGGGTTAAAACCCTGCTGGAATCCTTGAGAGCCATTGCTGGCAGTGTGGACAGTACAGAGCTAGAGCGAGCGTTGATCTGTCTCACTATAAGGCATCTTTCTATTTTTCTAGCAAAATATCTAAGGAAGGGTAATGTCATGCACCCTCAGTTGTGGGTTACTATGCTTTGCTACAACTAGTCGTATAAAGTCACTGGACCTTTTCTGCAGTATCTCATTGTGGTCTAAATGATAAAGACTGGTCCTTTGCATACATGACTGGTCTACCTTTTCCTTTTTAAAATAATTTTAAAAAATAATTTTCATTTATATGCAATACAACAATTCTCCAACAATAATTCTAAAATTTCAGATTTAGACTCTCTTCCCCTCTTTCTGCAGTTCTTTACCCTTATTTTTGTTATTTTCTGCATACTCCAAATTATATAATAATAATAATAATAATAATAATAATAATAATAATAATAATAATAATTTATTTATACCCCGCCCATCTGACTGGGTTTCCCCAGCCACTCTGGGCGGCTTCCAACAAAATATTAAAAATACAATAAAACATCAGACATTTAAAACTTCCCTAAATAGGGGTTCCTTCAGATGTCTTCTTCAAGTCAGAAATTTTGACACTTTATTTGTTTATTCTCATGTGTACCTCATATATGTTTTCAGAACTGCAGGTTTTTACAATAATCCTGCCAATGTCTTAAGCTATGGCCTGTCTACCTTTTCCTCGTCCTAAAAAAAAGACCATCTCTTTTGTGCTGGTATCCTTCTTAGGACAGTTAAAATACTTCCTGTATGCAGCTCCAGTCCTGTGTTTGCCTTTCCATGCTTCATTGCCTACCCCAGTGTAACCAATGTGGTGTCCTCCAGGCACTGTGGACTCCAACTCCCATCATCCCTAACCACTGGCCATTCTGATGAGGGACTCTTGGCAGTTGTAGTCCACAACATCTGGACTACATGTTGGCTACCTTTGCCTGGGGCAGCCCCCTGCCATTCCCCCTGCATTTAGAGTTGTGTATGTAACATCAGATACATTTTCAGACAATGCTGCAGTGAACACATTTCTCCACATTGTGGCTTATTAATTATTTGCTAAGCATCTGAGGATTTGGTTCATTACAGTGTCTTGCGGAAAACACTATTAATATGCAGCACAGCTGAGAACTTGTAATAAACAAACTGAATTAACAAAACTATTAAATATCTCTGGTGACCAGTTTCTTTACATATACAGTTTATTTGAAAAACATTGCCTGAGATCAAATCCTAACATGCCTCTTTTATATTTCAAACATTACAAGGGCATCAAGCAATATATAATGTTTCGAACAGATTTTTTTTTTTTTTACTCTGCTTTCTGTCTTTCTCTTTGAGCTTATTTCTGTTTCTTACTAGTTACAATAAGGAAGTGGAGGCTCATCCATTAGCGTGAATGGCACATGGCATCAATAACCTCATTCTATCTTAAGCCACCCTCCACCTTCCTGCCTTCTTACAACCATAGCTGTCAACGTTTCCCTTTTTTTAAGGGAAATTCCCTTATTCCGAATAGGATTCCTCACAAGAAAAGGGAAAAGTTGACAGCTATGCTTACAACCTGTCCAAAGGGTAGCATTGGCTGTCTGTTCCCTCCTCCTTAGTTCTAAAAATGTACCACTGAAACTATCAGGGGAGGAGGATTAGCTGGTTTTGCCTAGCATTTGCTCTGACTCAACCTACAGTTAAGCTCCCTGCATATTGCCTTACCAGTCCCACTCTGGTGCAGAGAACAATGACATTCTACCTTTCCAGAATAATGGTTCAACCAGGGCTTTTTGTTATCCCATGGGCAGGCAGGCAAACTATCCCAAAGCATACCTTAAAATGGGCATTCATTGCTCTGGTTGCATGCTACACAGTGCTGCCGCTGCTACTGTTGCATTGCACCTTTTGTTAAAGGTGCAATGCAACAGTAGCAATGGTGCAATGCAACACCTTTTGTCGGCCGCTGCTCCAATCTGGTGGAAGGCTCTGTCACAAGAGACTAGGGCCCTGCGGGACCTGACATCTTTCCGCAGGGCCTGCAAGACAGAGCTGTTCCACCAGGCCTTTGGTCAGGGCGCAGCCTGACCCCCTCCTCTGGCAATCTGCACAGAATTTTGCTTAATGGTTGCCATCAATTTGATTTTAATTAATTTTATAATGAATGTTTTTAGAATGTTGGATTATTTTGATTGTTCTTAGCCGCCCTGAGCCCAGCTTTGGCTGGGGAGGGCGGGATATAAATAAAATTTATTATTATTATTTATTAAAGAGGGTACTAAACACTGATGGGTGGCTAGGTGCTACAGGACATTAAGTGCTGAAGAAGAGCCTTGCTGAGTCACGTCAAAGGCCAATCTAGTACAGCAGCCTGTTCTCAAAGTAGCCAACCAGCTGCCTGTAGAAATGCCTCAAATGGGACATGAGGACAGAACCCTGGGCCCCATAAGCTAGCCTCTTCTCATGACATTGAAGTGGAATATTCCAGAAGTGGAATTTGCATGTTCAGGCCCAGAAACCTCACCCCCCCCCCCTAAATTGACTCGAAATTGACTCAAAATTTTGGTTTTGGTTTTTGGCAGAATTTAGGCCACAACTTTATTGATTACAGAAAGTGATTGGTTGCAATGGGCTCTGGTTCGACTAGCTCCCTGCCATGCAGGGCACCAGCATAGGTCAGCCAAGGGTGAACACCTGGATAAGCAGAAAGCCAGGAACAGGCTAACCTAAATGTCCCCCTGGACTCAGGCACGGGCACAACCCCCTCTCAGGGGTTGACCAAACCATCGATTCCCTGGATTCCTTTAACAGAATACCCTTCATATAGGGATGGCGAGAGCATTCTCCCATCCCTATCACCTGAACCAGAGCCTATCCGCAATCTTACAAGTTGTGATGATTTGCTACGCGGCAGGTGAAACCCAAATGGCAACAGCCAATCAGCCAAGTGGGGAAAATTCCTGCCGTGTCCGTGTCCCAATGACAGACGACACATGACGGCATAGCAAGGTCAAGCACAAAGCCCTAAAAGTAGGGAGAGGTGGGCAGGTGTTCCGAATGCATACAGTGAAAGAGGAAGCTCTGGGTCACATGCATGGGCATAAATAGGTCCCTCGAACCGTTTGGACTGCGTCCCATTGGCCAGATTGCACCCAGCTTCAAGGGACCTACCAACTGGGTGTTGTGGCTGACCAGTCGTACCCACCCACAACCCAGGGTGTCCGTTTTCCAGGTCTCACTGCAATACGTGCCCCCTTTAAGGGAGGACCCAATATAGGATCCCAGTGGCCTATCCAGTCCCACATCACAGAGACATAGTCTTAGCTACTGCTTAACTGGAGTCCTGGAGCCACTCTGTCTGCAACAACACAACATACTGGCTGAGATACACACACAGTACTGACAGACACTGACTGAGGCCCATAGAGATGCTGGCTGCTTTTATAGGGAACTCAAGATGAGTCACGAGTCACAGCGACTTTGCAGTTAGCTGATAACAGTTAGCCGGCTTGAATGATTGTGTAGGCCTTGTAGGCCTTGCCTTACTGCTTCTGCTCTCAAGAACCTTTGCCTCATGACAAATTGGTGGTCATTACTGCCTTTTTTGGGAGTGTTTTATTTCGCATGTCCTTTTATTATCCTGAGTTTCAGGCAGCAAAATGTCTTGCGTCCGTCCTGGTGTTTACTGAACACATCTGAGCTTTTCCAAACCTCTTTGTGGTCTCTCTTTCATAAAACTCATTTTTATTTTTGGATGTTGCTGCTGTTGCGTGTATATAGATTTCAAACTTTTCCAGCAACAACATTATCAGTTGCAGAAAAGTGCCATCATTTCAAAGTATTCCAGGTTTTGTAAAACTTATACCTAAACCAGAGTTGCAGAAGCTCTATGTGAGCTGTTAATGGGCAACATCATTTCAGATTAGTTGGGAGAACTGTGAGTTCTCCCCCTGGAGAAATTCTCCTTCCGTATGCATAACTAGCAAGAACTAGCAAAAAGTAAATTTTAGGGAAACCTTAATGGACTCTCCTCTCTCTCCCCCCCCCCCCCACTATGCATGCATAAAAGCAGATAGTTTTTGTTGAACCTTTTCACCAGCACTGGCAGTCGATTTCGGCATAACCAGTTTTAAAAATTACTACCCTGCAGCGGCTTTGCTATTTTCTACTTTATTGAGTGGCTAGAATCACCCACATGATATCCAGGAAATATTGGATACACTATAAAGGTAAAGGGACCCCTGACCATTAGGTCTAGTCGTGACCGACTGCGGTTGCGTGCTCATCTCGCTTTATTGGCCGAGGGAGCCGGTGTACAGCTTCCAGGTCATGTGGCCAGCATGACTAAGCCGTTTCTGACAAACCAGAGCAGCACACAGAAATGCCGTTTACCTTCCCGCCGGAGTGGTACCTATTTATCTACCTGCACTTCGTGCTTTCGAACTGCTAGGTTGGCAGGAGCAGGACTGAACAACGGGAGCTCACCCCGTCACAGGGATTCTGACCGCTTACCTTCTGATCTGCAAATTGTAGGCTCTGTGGTTTAACCCACAGCGCCACCTGCGTCCCTGGACATACTATACTTCAGTGCTATCTTATTAGACATGTATCAGTGTGATGCCATCACATATATTTCATGATCCCTGATTGAAAAGAACCCCTATCAACTGGGGGAGGCAGGGGATAGCACCAAAGCATTAGTGGATCAGGAACAAGAGAAAGAAGGAACTGGCAATAAAAACTGCATATGCTCCCTAAAAAGGAGGGGGGAGAATCATTGTAGGATTCCGCCCCCTGCCCCCGGAAACATTTCAGATGTGCCAGGAACCACCAGGACTGCAAGGTGCCTTCAGCTCTATTTTATTTGAGTATGAGACATTTGATCCTCTCTGAATCCTTTGCCCAGCAGATCGGTTGTAAACCACCCGGCAACAGCTACATCACATATGGCTCCCCCCATCTTTTGAAAATACTTTTTAAAAATACTGATTCCTTCTAATAGCAAATGGAAGTATTGAACACTGAGAGCATTGTAGTCAAAATGGGGCCACTGGGAAATGAGAGAGTAGGTAACACGGAGCATGGAGCTGTACAAAAACTTGAAAAGCAACTATGGCAAAACAAAAACAAACAATAGATTCCAGCCTACTCAGACCAGATCCATTAAAATCAGTGAGCAGGGTTTAATTTCAATGGGTCTATTCTGAGTATAATTTGTTTGAATACAACATGGTGAGAAAGTTACCCACTGAAGCCAGGACATCCTCAGTAGCCATAGGAGGTTGAGAAATTAAAACAGAAAATGAGAGGAGGGCCATGTCCTGTAGCCTTTAGCATCTTCTTACAGCTTCTTACAGCATCCTGGTTGACTGGTAGGAATCCTAAGCAGAACCACTTCTCCTAGGAGGTTGGGATAAACTGCAACGTTTTGTTCAGAGTTGCCACTTGTTAAAATCACTACAGACATAAAGAAAAGATAAAGGAAGCTTATGCTCATCTGCGTTAGCTCTTCTACATCAGAAGAAAATATTCTTCCAGCCTATCCTTTTCATGTCTGCCTATGACGTTGCCCTCTTTGGAAACGGATGTCTTACACTCCATTATAGCAAGACTAATCCTAATATCAAGCTGTGTTTATAACACTTTCCTGTTTTCATTTCCCCCTGTGATCTTCACAATAGCCTGCTTGAGTCCACACACTGTATTTTCTGGGGGAAAGTATTGTTTTGTGTTGTTTCCCTTTATTGAATCATGTAAATATTCATTTGCAGAAAAGGCTCCAAGGACAGACAGACTTGGATTACGATGGAGGTGTTTATACATCTTAACTGAATCCATAAATAATTGGGCTTGATTGTATTTATGCATATTCTGCTTGAAGCCTTAGTGCTCCCACTTACAAAACATTTCCACAACAAAAACATGGAATATTCTGTAAATGTGGCAGTTTGCAATTTCACTCATTAAGTGGCATCCCAGCTGCATTTCCCCCCTTTGGAGCCCAGATTGGAATCCTTTCTGATTGTGCTTTTAAAAATAAATAAAAATGAAATAGTGCTTTTTGTAATCTGCTTGCAGCAAATTGAGAAAGAAAAAATAATGGTCTAGCCTACAGCCCATGCTTGGGTTCTGAATTGATTGAGTTGCCTGTTTAGCTGCATACAATTCACAGCACATGTCTGTCACACCTGGCAAATGGGCAACAGAATACAGGGACATGAAGCACATGCAAGCAGCCTGCATTAGGATTTGTGTTGAGCTGAAATCCACCTTCCAACAATATCATGATTCATTTTGCAGGCTTTGAAGTTGGAGGTATTTTGGCATGGTGGATGGAGATCTCAGTGGGTGGAGTACAAAGAGGGGGAAAGTATGAGACAAACTTTCTAACAGTATCTGTTGGACAGCAGGGATTTTACCCACACAATTCCAGGCTGAGGGCAGAAAGCATTTCCCTTACTCTGATTTGACTTTTTATGTCTTCATAGGCTAAAGGCTGAAGCCAGTTCAAAGTAAGGGCAGCTTTTCCTGCTCTCACTCTGGAGTGTGTGTGTTGTTTTCCTCCCCACAAAAAAAACAGCATTCGGGGACATGGTCAGCAACAAAATCACAAAATTGGTGGTGGCAGAAAGAAAAGAAAATGAAAGGAGAATGTTTTTTTTTTCCTTACCCTCTGAGTTATTTAAAAACCTTTTCAGTTCTATGATACATTGCTGGGATAGAAATTTATTTTCTTACCTGTCTTAATGAATTCATAAACAACTTTTCAGGAGAAAGAAGCCTTCATTAAACCAGGCATAAGAATAACCACCACTTAAACCAGTGGTGTCCAAACTTTTTTCAAAGAGAGCCAGATTTGATGAAGTGAAGGGCTGTGAGGGCTGACCGGAGGGCCAACCAAAGTTGCTGACCTTTTTTAGGCTTGAAGTTGTTGAGGTGGGTTTCTTTAGGATTTTACCCCAGGAAATAAACTGCCACAGGTGCCAGATTAAACCAACCGGCGGGCCCCTGAAACGAACGTTGGACATGCCTGACTTAAACAATGCAAACATGCTAAAAACCTCCAAAATTCAAAATATTCAAAAGTCTCTACAAAACTAGAGCATAGAAATAGTTATACTATTATAGCACTATTTATATTGCTATGAAATAGCAGTATATTTCTATACTGCAGATACCCCCCACGTATCTCTTTGCAAAAAAAAAGTATTTTCCTATTCTGCCTCTTGGTTTAATATAATACTAATTGTTGTGTATTAATGCTGCTTCTGTGGACATCTCGCCTTGTTTTATCTGCAGTAATGCACAAATATTTCCACTGAAGCAGAAAAGGAGTGTCCCAGGGGCTTTTCTGGAAGCCGTTTCTGTCTGGCAAGGGGGCATGTTGCTGCCAAGTCAAATGTGTGAATTAGTCAGGTATGCTGCCATGAAAAAAAAATGCCCCTGGCTTTGTGGATTGCAGGATCTTAAATATACCATGTTGAACTCTCTCTTGGGAGTACTGAAATTTTTGCTGGAAGGGGTGATTGGCGGAAAGAGACTAACATCAAGGGCTTGAGTATTTCTACCTGTTGTGGAGTAGGGATTGGGGGGAAATTAGATTCAGTTCTCAATTTAAAGGGGAATCTATGAAATTTCCAAAACAATGTGTGAACCAAAGTACAGCCGTCACATAGCTCCAAATTTTGCAGTGCAGTTCTCCAATCAAGTAATGTATACAAACCATTATACAGTGGTACCTCTGGTTACGTACTTAATTCGTTCTGGAGGTCCGTTCTTAACCTGAAACTATTCTTAATCTGAAGCACCACTTTAGCTAATGGGGCCTCCTGCTGCTGCTGCTGCGCCGCTGCTGCGCAATTTCTGTTCTCATCCTGAAGCAAAGTTCTTAACCAGAGGTACTATTTTTGGGTTAGCGGAGTCTGTAACCTGAAGTGTATGTAACCTGAAGCGTATGTAACCCGAGGTACCACTGTACTGGGGAAAATTCCTTCGGGAGAAAAGTATATATTTTGCAAAATCACATATGAATATGAACGTGAGTGATAGGAGATATTTGCACTGCAATGCTAATGAATTTTCACGAGGACGTATTAAAATGCAAACTGATACACAAATGTGGAGAACTGAATTTAAATTGGGGGGAGGAGTGAGAAATGAGAGAACCTGAAATAGATGAATTTGCTCATTCATATTTTGGAGTCTGATAAAGCCCACTACAGGACAGTATTAAAAGGGATGCTTGGTGGAGAGTCTGGAAAACATAAAAACAGAATGTACACAGTATATGTGAGTGGTTGGCAGAAGGAGGACTGGCAATTTCCACCTCCCTAGGTGAAGGATGCAGTAGAAGTAACGGAGGAGACTGGGGTAAGAGCTGGGAAGAAGAAGCATGCTGTAAAAGGGAGGTGTAGCTGCCTACCATTGTATGTAGATTAATTGCAGAGGTACTGGTGTTGCCTTCATGGCATGGGGATCACTTTAGCTCTGCCTGGTATATTTTCTTTCTGTATGAGGCTTTATTCTCTTTCCTGGTTGGCTTGGAGCTTTGATTCAGATCAGTTGTATCATTGGACAGAAGGAACTACCATCACAGTACTCACAGGTGCAAGTGATCAGAAGAGGTGGTACCCATAACTGTCAAATTATCAAATGGGGCTAAAATCTTTAGTGCGCCCATTGTATATGATTGTTTTATGCAGGGATCTCTCATCCACACCCTTGAAACTGTCTCTTTTGCACAGATCTCCCCCCCCCCCAATACACCCTGCACTTTTAAGGGCATGTATAACATAATAGTGACCTCCTTCTTCAGGACAAAATTGGTTTGGTACATTAATATCAAGTACGCTGTAATCTCAAAATAAATGAGATGGTAAAGCATAATACTTTAACCAGTTGCCCCTAAAGGGGATTTGTATATTACTAGCTGCCACATCTTATAAGCAGATATTGCAGATGTGGGGAAGGTGTTGAAATGTGCAACAAAAAATAGTTATCAGGAGCTGGAGTTACTAGTTACAACATTTCGAGCTTTTTAGTTTAGGGGAAAAGTGAGTAAGGAAGAGACATGATGCAGCAGCGGCAGCCAACGTTTTGCTCTACATTATTCCTGACCACTCTCAAAACCAGGAATCTTCCAATGAAGTCTTCCATTGAAGCTGTCTGGTATGAGATGCAGAGCAAAGAAGTCCCTTTCCCCATGCAGCACATGATTAAACTATAGAATTCAGTATAACAAGAGACAGCCAGCAATTAAGGCACCTGTAAAGGGGGGGCAGAGGGATGCGGGTGGCACTGTGGGCTAAACCACAGAGCCTAGGACTTGCCGATCAGAAGGTCGGTGGTTTGAATCCCCGCGACGGGGTGAGCTCCCATTGCTCAGTGCCTGCTCCTGCCAACCTAGCAGTTTGAAAGCACATCAAAGTGCAAGTAGATAAATAGGTACCGCTCCGGCGGGAAGGTAAACGGCGTTTCCGTGTGCTGCTCTGGTTCGCCAGAAGCGGCTTAGTCATGCTGGCCACATGACCTGGAAGCTGTATGCCTGCTCCCTCGGCCAATAAAGTGAGATGAGCGCTGCAACCCCAGAGTCGGTCACGACTGGACCTAATGGTCAGGGTGCCTTTACCTTTAATGGGGGGCGGGGCGGAGCGGGGTTAGACAAACTTCTAGAGAATAAAACTATAAATTCCTAACAGTCATGATGATGGACATATATTACCTGCAGTAACAACTGCACAAAGGATGCCAGTTGCTGGTGAAGGCTATTTCACTCTTGTTCAGTTTATAGGCTTTCCATAGGCTCTGGTTGGACACTGTTCTTACAGGATACTGTACTAGATGATAGACCTTTAATCTGGTCCATTAGGGATCTTCCTCTCTGATACGACCTGAAATATACTGGGCCAAATAAATTAAGTTTTAGTTTTCCCATGAGATGTCTTCTCACTTTGGCTTCATAAGGTAGCATTCATTTATTTTCTTCCTTTATTTATTACTACCTTGGTAGTCTTTGTGAAATGTTGAAAAGAAGTACCCTGAACAGGTAATGAATTACGTGGCCCTCCATGAACCAAACCTATAATGGAGCTATTATTTAGATATGTATGTATGAAGTTTGCAGGCAGATCTGTCTGCACAGTGGGAAAAATAGTAATAAATCCACAGCTGTTCACCTTAATGAACAACAGATTGGGAATATATTATTAACCAGGAGTGGGGAGGAAGGGTAAGTTTTCAAATGTTGTCAGAATTTTGGATTTGATCCTTACAAGAGTTAGGCTTATGTGAAAAATCAATTAATAATGGATAAAAAGTTTCTTTCAATTTTATCATACTGTTACATGCTGCCCCAGTCTCTGAGCGGTGCAACATTCCAGGGGTTCCAGGCATGCTTACCCAGGTTCTGTGTTTCCTTTTAGGAATAAGGCACAGAAGAGGCTTTCGTGTCTTTATTATATATGGTTTATTTACAAATATATAAAACCTGAGCCTATGAAGGAGGGGCTCATATTATTAACTCTACTTTATATTTTAGGGAGGGCCCCTTTTGATCCTCTTTGTTGTCTTAATGGCTCATCCCCCAAACTATCACCTCACATAGGTGAGGTGTCTTAATTAAAATATTATAATTGTCTAGCACAATTGTCTAGCACACAACTCGATGCAAATTGGTCTTGATTAGCTGATTCCAAGGGATTTAGATGTGTCTAGCACACAGATTAAAACACACAAGTCTGTCTTAATACTTATGGGTTTTGCACCCAAGTCTTAACACCTCAAATTCTGGCACCAACTGGACCCATGAATTTAGGGGAGTCTGGCAGCCATATCAACATCTATACATGCATTTATTTAGTCTCCCCTGAGAGTTTGGCTCTCCAGCAGGCTTGTGGATGATTCTTAGAGGAATGCTCTAAGATTCAAGATTCTTAGAGGAATGCTCTAAGATTCAAGAACATTTCTCTGATCCCTAGCTGATGTTACAGGAGGCTGCTGGCAGAGTTGAGAATATATAATTTGTGATACCTAGGATTCACCTGATAATTTGTACTAAGCTGCTAATCACTATGGCGAGCATAACATGTGGCCTGGTACCACTTCACTTGACAAAATGCATGAGGTGAGGCGTGGTCATATCTCACTTGCTGCTTCTGGGTATTTTACAGTTAAGTATGTGCTGATTAGGGACGCGGGTGGCGCTGTGGGTAAAAGCCTCAGCACCTAGGGCTTGCCGATCGAAAGGTCGGCAGTTCGAATCCCCGCAGCGGGGTGCGCTCCCATTGCTCAGTCCCAGCGCCTGCCAACCCTAGCAGTTCGAAAGCACTCCCAGGTGCAAGTAGATAAATAGGGACCGCTTACTGGTGGGAAGGTAAACGGCGTTTCCGTGTGCTGCGCTGGCTCGCCAGATGCAGCTTGTCACGCTGGCCACATGACCTGGAAGTGTCTCCGGACAGCGCTGGCCCCCGGCCTCTTAAGTGAGATGGGCGCACAACCCTAGAGTCTGTCAAGACTGGCCCATACGGGCAGGGGTACCTTTACCTTTTACCTATGTGCTGATTAGGGATAACATTCACTGCAGAAGCCTTAGTGGGAAGAACATGTGCTTTCCATTCAAAAGGTCACAGGTTCAATCCCTGGCATCTCCAGGTAAGGAAGCATGAGCAGTATCGAGGGTGGCACCTCTGCTGCGTGAAACGAACCCAAAGCTGATTTTAAAAAGAAGAGATTGCATGCCATTTCTGTGCAATAAAAGGTGTTTGTACAAACAAAAAGATGGCTTTTCCCTATGCTGTGCTGATGGAGATAGCCATTTTTTTCCTATGTATGTATTATTGGCCTTTGTTATGTACAATGACACAGAAAATGACATGTCTGCTGTGAAACTTCTCCAAGCAGCTTCATAGTGTCAAAGTAAGAAAAAGAGAGCTGGGACTGAACTGTAGTCCTGTTTAATGCAAAGGATGTGCCCCAACAGCCACCTCCCTTCTATCTTCTTAAAGGTAAAGGTAAAGGGACCCCTGACCATTAGGTCTAGTCATGACCAACTCTGGGGTTGTAGCGCTCATCTCGCTTTATTGGCCAAGGGAGCCAGCGTATAGCTTCCAGGTCATGTGGCCAGCATGACTAAGCCGCTTCTGGTGAACCAGAGCAATGCATTGAAATGCCGTTTACCTTCCCACTGGAGCAGTACCTATTTATCTACTTGCACTTGGACGTGTTTTCGAACTGCTAGGTTGGCAGGAGCAGGGATTGAGCAACGGGAGCTCACTCCGTCACGGGGATTTGAACTGCCAACCTTCTGACTGGCAAGTCCTAGGCTCTGTGGTTTAACCCACAGCGCCACCTGCGACCTTCTTCTTAGGCAGCCCTATATAGTGAATTTTACAGTAGTCTAGTCTACAGTCCCCTGAGTCACTAACAGAAATGAATTGCGAGGAGTGCAACCAGTTCTGCTGCACTGGGCACTGACAGGAGCGGGTACAGCAGGGCTTCACAATTATAGTGAATTGAGCAGAACAGAAGGCAAGTGGCGGGGGAACATCTCACACTGGGCACCACTAAAATGTTAAAGACCAGAGTCTGCCACCGTCATTAGCAACAGAGGTCAGGTAATTAAAAATTAGTCAACTACTTCAGTCTGGGGTAGTTGAGTGCAATGTTTCATAATTCAGACTGAAGATGGGAATTGAAGCCTTGCCTGAGGTGGACGTGTGTCATCTCCTTTCAGCATCAAATCTCCCCCCTCCCCAATAAACACTTTCAATCAAAAAGCAATAGATGCATGTGAAGAGAGACTTGTTAGATTTGCATTTCAAAGAGGTTCCCAGTGAGACAATTCAAAGCATCTGTTAATGTGGGAATGCTCTGGAAAGCTAGAGGCTAGTTTTGCAGAATCCCCACTGAGTTTTCGCCTAATGCAGAAGTTCTTACAGAAATCTCATCTCCAGTTTCCTCTGCCTTCCTAGCCCTGACTCTTGCCAGCCTCTCCTCCTCTTCCCTGGGCAATAAAACATTGAAATCCTTCCCCACCCTGTGACCTCCTTTCCAGAGAGAGGAGTTCTGATCCATCCCTGATTCTGTTATATAAGATGACTCAGCAGTTGATAGCCCTCTTATCCTTTTTCTTTGAGGTAAGTATAAGGCAGCTCAGCTGTGCTAGAGTGTGACTCATTAATTTGCATTCTGATGCAGTATGCTTATGCATCAATCTATGATCCATGCTGTTTGGTGTCCTAAACCTGAGGCATGAAAACTGATTTTTTCAGGCTTTGATTTTGTACTTGGTCAAAATAAAGAGGTGGGGTAGACTCAATGAGAAGGAAAATCTTAGTGGGGTTAAGTTCAAAGTCTTTGCTTTGAGCCAGCTTGGGTGCAAAGAAAAATTCAAACGGAACACGATTAAATTATACTGTTCGAAAGGATATATAACATCCTTTCTATCTTTTTTTCTTCTTGATTATTGGATTACTTATTTTCTACACTCCGTAGTAATTAAGCTGAAAATTTAGCAAGCCTTTGAGTTCATTTTTAAATAAAAAACCCTCTGTGCTAATGAAATAATGTGTTCCTTTTAAATCACACCTATTAAGATGTCACTGTTTGCTAATTACTTCCTTGAGCTCAAAGCAGTCAGAGCATCAAGAATATCTTGATGCTGATACTCTTTCTTTAATTTTACTTTTGGAGTTACAACAGGAAGTGAAATCTCAGGGTTTGAGTCCCTGAAGTGAAACGAGAATCTTATTGTGCCAGTTATAGTGAGAGGTCTGATAGCGCCAATATGTTGCTGTTCGTAGCTTATGTCAGAACCAAATTCTGTAGCATATTTGGAACTTAGAACCTGAAGCAGTGATCCCCTCAGACCAGGGCTTTTGGGGTGGACATCCACAGCCCATTCAGCAGAATGAGTAGAAGGGTCCCCAAATGAATCAAAACAGGCTACCACATTCTGAAGTGATACAATGTACATTTACCTCTAAAGAGGAGGCTCCTCATAAGATTATGAACTTCAGAGCCTAAATTATCTAACTGCACCACTGACCTGAGCGATGTCTTCTGTATGCTATGACCCAGTCCTGGCCAAAGGAAAGGTCTCCCTGCAGACCAGCCAATGTACAGGCCAGAGCAGGTCATGTGATACAAAATTCAGGTCATTCATATTTTTTCAGCCCAGTAACTTCGTTCCCTTCTGGACAACTTTCTGGAAGCCATATCCCAGTGCTGGTCAGGGCCAGAAAGGCAAACATGAATGAAGAAATGAATTATCAGTTTTAAATTTAGGATAATCTCTACACACACTTCTCTGTATTCTCCATGAAGGGAATTGACTCTTCAGAGTTCAAGGAAACATTCCAACCAAGCAAAAACAATGAGGAAGATCGTTTTATTTGGGGAAATGCTGCGAGGATTAAATATTAACCCCGCTCTTCCCAGAGTGTCATTAACAGCTCATAACCTAAAACCAAGCTCATTCCACACAGCTTTTTTCTTCTTCTTTTTAACAACAATTCTAGGACATGGAGATCTAATAAAATCCACAGTCCGTCTTCTCCTGTGGGAATATTGTACCATGCTCTCTACAACACCCAAATCTGCAATGTATTGTTCAGTTCGCACTGAAAAGTTGTCCCTTTATCTCTAGAACCCCATTGTTTTTGATGATTGGTTTTGTTGATGGCTTCCGTCTGTCTTAGGAGACAATGGAGAAGTGCACCTTTGGAGTGGGGGGGGGGGTGAAGTCAAAGTTTTTGAACCCTCCAGGTTTTGCAGAGAAAACATCAGTCCGCGTATTAAAACAGGGGAAACCGAAGGGACTCAAATGTTGGACTCTGCTGGACTCAAACACTCATTTGCCCAAGCCAGTAATTGGGATGGGAACCATGGTGGCTTTAAAGGTAAAGGTAAAGGTACCCCTGCCCGTACGGGCCAGTCTTGACAGACTCCGGGGTTGTGCGCCCATCTCACTCAAGAGGCCGGGGGCCAGCGCTGTCCGGAGCCACTTCTGGGTCACGTGGCCAGCGTGACAAAGCTGCATCTGGCGAGCCAGCGCAGCACACGGAAACGCCGTTTACCTTCCCGCCAGTAAGCGGTCCCTATTTATCTACTTGCACCCGGGGGTGCTTTCGAATTGCTAGGTTGGCAGGCGCTGGGACTGAACGACGGGAGCGCACCCCACCGCGGGGATTCGAACCGCCGACCTTTCGATCGGCAAGCCCTAGGCGCTGAGGCTTTTACCCACAGCACCACCCTATGGTGGCTTTAGCCTGTCTTAAAAAGCTGCAGAGAAAATAAGCCCATGCTGAAGTATTTTCTACCACCTCATTCTCTGGTCTATGGTGGAGGGGAGGAATCTTTGGTTCTCCAGTTAACACTGTATTGATTGATGCACACATCATTCAATAGGCTTGCAATGGTAAACTAAGCAAGCATGTAAGCTGGTGGCTGCTAAAAGGTATTTTGTCTTCTACTAACTCACACTTTGCTGCTTGCCTCAGTTGGACAAGGAAGAGATTCCCAAGTTAATGTGTTGAGTTGCATATTACAGGCAAAGTAAAATCTTTCACTGGTAATGAATCTCCAGCTCATATGACAGATCAGAGATTAAGTTTTTTTGTTACCTCTAACCATGACATTTTAGTGTAGTCTGTATTATTTGTGGGAAAGCAAAAGGAGGGTGAGAAGAGAGGTCATGGCTTTAAAGGAAAAAGTAGACAGCCATGTTGTATAATAGAAATGCCTGTTTAATGCCACTGAGCAGTCCTGGTCTGTTGAGATGAAGCAAAGTATAACAGCCTTGCCCCTTTGCTCCATAAAATAATCCACAGGGCTGCATGCAGCTTGAACCCAAAACGCATATTGGTCTTTAAATTTGGATGGCACATTGTGAATCTATTGTATAGGCCAAGTACAAAGATCCCCAGTGAAAGACCGTGTGGTGGAACTGCAAGACACATCACATCTAATTAAATGCAGTTCCTCAATAATGCAGAAGTAGGGAACATTGCATGGTTATGAAAAATAAGGAGTGTAATGTGGGATATAACAAGATAGTTGGAATGTGTGCGACCTGCAACATTGGCCAGCTTGTCATTTGGGAGCATAGCATACTAAAATATATAGCTAAGTAGAGAGGGACGTTAAGAATGGTTCTACTTGCTGATGATTTCACAATTATTAGCTTTATCTTGAGATTAAGAGAACATTTGCCTTGCTGTTATTCCTAGGGGAATGGGGATTTTAGAGCCCTTCCTCCCAGAGGAAAAGATCAGAGTTTCTTTAAACATAACTCCGTTATGTCCCTGTCATTCTCAGCTTCCCAATGACATCTTTTTTTTATCTACAAATGGTCAGTGGAGGCTATGGACCTCTGGCACATCAGGTTGTAGTCTTCAATTTCTATTTAAGTCATTGACTCCAGCTAGCATGGCCAATTCTAGACTAATCTTTTAATGACATCCAAGTTGATGGCCATCACTGCCTCATATGGAATTTGCTCCTACCGGAAGCATCAATGGCCACCAACGTGGATAGTTCTAAAAAAAGAGCATTAGACAAATTCAGGGAGGAGAAGGCTGTCAATGGCAACTAACCATGATGACTATGCTCACTGTTCAATATCTCCGCCAACCCTGTAAACTATATGTTTTAATCAGGTTCTAGATGGGATGAGAACATAAGCCAGGAATGAGAACATAAGCTGTCCAATGGCTCTCTTGGAGGAATGTTAAAGGGCAAAAGCTGATACTTTTCTTTGTTCCCCATCCTCCTTCCTCTAATTAAGATTTTTGTCACAGTTCCTACTCCTTTTTAACCTGAATCATTCTTTTTAAACCAGTCACTCTGTTGGTAAAAGAAGGGTTCTGTTCTGCTCAGTAATTTTTACAGATGGCATAAAAGCTAGAGAACTTTATTGTTTGGCAGTCATTATAGTATAATTCTAATTCTTAATATTTTGAGGTTTTATTCTACAGTCCCATCAAGAGGCAGTTTTTAGGCACTTCTATGCTACTCCAGAAATTAAAAGATAGAGAGAATTAGCGCAATCTAGGTTGCAGCTGAAAATATTTGTGAGCACGTACCTGTATACCTTTTGAGTGCCTGAAAGGGATTCCTTTGTGTGATACTTTCTAGCTGAGGTTGTCCACCCTGCAATTAGGCGGAAGCAGACACCTACAGTCCTCTATTTGAAGGATTGTCTGAAGAGAGAAATTTATCTGAAGGAGTGTGCATATTTTGAATAGTTATCTGGTTCAAATCTGAATTAAAGATAAAATAACCCTAAAAGGGGACAACAAGGGCCTTGACATGGTGCACCAACAGTTAACACCTGGATATACAAGTTGACTAGCTACTGTCTATTCCTCTTTGGTGAGATGCATTTTCATTTCTATTTGCACTACAAAATTTGTTCTTAAACTTGCAGCTATATTACAGCTATGCATCGGATCCAGCTGAATCCCATGTCCTGAACTGAACTGGACTGCCTCAGGTGGACCTGAGATTTGGCTGGATTGGGTTGAGGCAGCCTCAGACTTCCCATGGCCAGATTGTCGCCCCCCCCCCCCCCCAGTGATCTGGGGCTGTCAGGGGATGCCAGACTGATGGTGAGGAGCAGACCTGAATACAGTCCCAATCTCATGTTTAAAATATTGATTAAACATGAGGTTGAGGGGCATAGATAATGAGAGACATGTCTCCTGCTTACTAATTCATCTCAAAGCACTATCAAGGTGGCTGCAATGAAACCAGTAATGATCCATGAGGTCATATCATCCTTTATCCTCATCTTTATCATCTCTGTTGACTGAGATAAGGCAAGCACTTTTGTAGACAGCAGATAAGGTGATGTTAGAACATGACTTCTTTTAATTCTCCCACCAAAGAAAACTGAATGAATTTCATAAGCAGAGTTGTCATTATAAATAAGATGCTCACGTTATTCCTGGCAATAACTGGCAAATGTTATTAAATAAGTAATGATTGGAATATCTCATTCAGATGGGCAATAACCCATTAAGTAATCTTAGAAATGATGGGAAATTGTACATTATTACACATTCATGTGGTTTGATTTTAATGCAGTATTTGATGCAAAAAGATGACGTTAATGGCTCATAACTACTATCTTCTCTTCTGAATTCAATTTTTTAAAAGCCTGTAGCTTCAGAAATAATTAACCAGTGTTAGTCAAGGTCTTTGTTAATCTAGGGAATTAGAGAAACGAATAGTTAGAGGCAAAACAGTAATTGGGGAAAAAATGATATTAAACAAAAGATCAAAATTGATTCACTCTGAATGATTTTGAATCAAAGTCATCAATGACAAAACATTCAGAATATTGCTCTTGGTTTTCATGCAAACATCTACAACACACATCTAGTTAAAAGTGTGTTTCAAATGTAAAGAAATGGCTTCAAGCAGTTTGATCACCCATGCCACCTAGTGGCCAGAATTGAACAACCCACACACAAAATCCTAACCCCGATGTAAGTCAACTAGCATCTTGAGTCATTGCGGCTCCGGGTTGGTTCTTACAATAATGTCCCCACCCTGAAGGCAGCTTTTAAAACTATTCCTGTAAACCTTTGCAAGGAAGATATTGTAGTTACAGGTTACTTGGATGCTCAGTGGTGTTTTACTTCCTGCCTTGTAGTAAAAGGAAGCCCATTTACCTAACCATCCCTCACTCTCATTGCTATTTGATTATGTCTCATTGAAAAACCTCCTTGTTTTCAGCGTTCATTGGACTTTAATCCTGAAAAAGGTAAATGCTAACCCCTTTGTTGGTCAGTGATCTCTCAGAGCATCACAACACAGCACGTACACAACAGGCGATGATGATTCAAGCTCGGCTATTTAAAAGGTCAGATAAAAAAAGAATCCTAATCCATAATGCATCCATCAGCATTGGGTCTTATTTCAGCAACCCTTTCCAAAAGCTTGTGCAAAGTGGTTTATCTTCCAGTGGCACTTAAACCGTGGTGGCTCAGACATGTCTTGCAGGAAAGGGCATTCACCACTGAGAAGGTTCTTAGAAGGCAAATGAAGAAGACAAAATGATGTCAGTGTTATTCTGAACTGGAAGTCCTTCTTTCCTTCAATGACAGGCCTATATAGATATTAGGTGGAGAAATGGCCACAGTTCTGCAATGTAATGCATGTTTTGCATGCAGAAGGTCACAGGTTCAATCCCCAGCCAGCCACTCAAAGTAAGGCTGGGAGAGACTCTTTCATGAAACCCATGTCAGTGCATGTGATACTGAGTTAGATGGAACAGTGGTCTGACTCCATATAAGGCAGCTTCTGGTGTCCCTTGACTGCAAAACCATTTGTCATTAATTCATGGTCAGGTAGGTACTTCCAACTTCATTCCTGCACTTAGAATCTTTTAATGGGAACCTTTGCCTTCCAATTAGATGGGCAAAACCTGCTAGAGAATATTCACTAGATTTGCTTCACTTTTATCTCTTCCTTCTTCCCCAAAGGAAACCTTCAAGCGCTTTTGCTCAGCATCCTCAAAATCTGTATTCAGTATAGATGTCCTTTAAAGTGAGATTAGACAACTCCATGGAGCATATGTTGTATGTTAGCAATATATGAAGGTATATGACCAGTGAATGGAACTGCCGGCTTTAGAATATGAATATAGGCTACCAGGAGGCAAGGAACAGTGATGGACTGTGGCATTCTTGTCCTGCTCAAGGTCCTCCTAGAAGATGAATTTAAGATGAATCTATTTGGAATTGTTGCAACGGAAGACTTGAGAAGATGAACCTTTGGCTTTGACCTAACAGGACAGGGTTTTGTTTTTTTGCAGAATTCCATAGCAATTCTTCTCATTAACCATTCAGTCATCTCCCTTTCAATCCAGAGGTTGTTATCATCAATTCAGAGTCCTCTGCAACCTAAGAATGGAGCTGCAATCCTTGTCAAACACAGGTTAGAGCACCCAAGTCAACTGTTCTATACACCAGTACCTGCACAGAGTTTTTGCCCTAGATTTGTGGAGCTAACACTGATAGACAGACCTTTGCTGTTTCTTCCTGCTGCATTTATTCTAGGAGGCTGCCTTTTTTCAGTAGTCTCCCTTTAAGGGCAACAGACTGGGTATGTGTGATGTGATTTGCTGTCATCTGTATTATTTCATATTCCTTTTCAGATCAAAACACATAAATGTCTCTTGGACTCCTGGGGAAGCTTTTTAATCTTCTTAAGTACAAAATAAGATTTATTGCAGAGGGTGGGTTTTTTTTCTTCCTCTTTGCTTTTTGGATAAGCATTAAAGTTTGATAATTGCATTAATTATTCTTCCATGTATGCTATTTGCAGTCAACAAAACAGTTGGTTAAGGGTTTTGATGATAGGAGGGATGCAATGTTTGGGTCAGTGCTGTTATAAAACCAATTCATTTTAATTGGTTGAGATGATGATTAGCAGGGATAATTTTAGATACACACTCTTACGGTACAAGATCTACATGCCAGTACAGATTTACTGATGTAATTTATGAATTCAGACAATGCAGGTGCCTATCATATCATGGGCACACACATCTGAAACCCACAGTGCTTCTAAATGCCTGAAATTGCTGTGAAGTTTCGGTGATTTAGATCTGAAATGAGCCTATTTAGGGTGTCCTTTGGTTAGAACAACCTCTTCCATGGATCCCTATGGATCCCATAGACTATCATTCACCACTGCCTTATACTGAGAGAGACTGCTGGTCCATCTAGTGCAGCAGCATTGTTGTTGTTGTTGTTGTTGTTGTTGTTGTTGTTGTTGTCATTGTCATTAATATCTCAGCTTTCTCCCAAGCTGGGATTCAGGGCAGTTTACAACATTTCAAAAACTTTATTTTAAAAAGCAAAGTAATAGCAACAAACTAGTTTAAAACAATCGCTAAATACACTAAAACACATTTGGAACCAGCATTAAAGTGCTGATTGCTCTGACATCAAACCAGTCTGCACTTAGTTTTCAAAGGGCTGTCTGAATAGGAAGGTGTTCGCCTGCTGTTAGATCTAACCTCTCTTGAAAGGAAGTTTGACATTATGGGAGTAGCCACAGAAAAGGCTGTCTCTTGTGTCACCGCCAACCATGCCTCTGATGTGGATGGAACTGAGAGAAGGTGCTCACCTGAGGGTCTTTGCAGGTGGACAGGTTTCTAAAGGAAGCTGTGATCTTTCAGGTAACCTGGGCCCAAGTCATATATGGCTTTATAGGTCATAACCAGCATTTTGAATTATGCATGGAAATGGAGTGGTAGCCAGTGAAGTTGCCCTCTGAAACTGTTCCCAGTAGGCAGTCTGGCTTGCAGCATTCTGGACCAGCTGAAGTTTCCAAACATGTTTTCCCCCCAAAAAACTAAAGTAGTTCAACTGGGATGTATCTAAAGCATACATCACTTTTCCAGCTTTGACATCCCAGTATTGTCCACACTGGAAGCATCTCTCCAGGGTTTCAAACAAGAGCATTTTCACTGCTACATGGAGATGCTGGAGATTTAACCTGGGGATGGCCCTCAACTCAACTCTGATACACTTGGATCCTATATGATGTTGGAAATGGGAACTGCCTAGTCAAGTAGGATTTCTGACAGCGTGGAAAGACTGCATATGGAAATGCACAATTTATGGGGACAAGAACAGCAATGCTAACCCTTCTCATATTAGTTGGAGGGGAATCTTCTGTGCACCTGCCATGCATAAGTAACATTATATGTTGATGTCAAACAAGGAATTAACCAGTAGATTTAGGTTCCTATCACTTCTGTTATTTCAATCTTAAATTTGGTTCACTCCATTTTCCCATCAGTTTGCTTTTTTAAAAAAGTGTGTTTGAAAATGTTTTCACACATTTCTCCCTTCACCTGTACAAAGCTGTGGTCACAGACTTACTAGGCTTTGAGAAGGGAGCCACAGGGTTCAGGGACCACTGCCATAGCCCTCCTGCCATCTTCCCAAAGCCAGGTAGGCAGCCCTCCAACTTGCGGGGGGGGGGGGGGAGAAGTTCCAGGGGTTCCTGGCTCTACATGAGTTCACATACACACATGGAAACCCAGAACCAAACCTTTGTGTAAGATGTGAATTACCTCTACCCATCTTCACTGCTTGATCCTCAAATTAAACTGCCTTGCCCTTTTTTGTGTCTGTGGCTTGAAAACCCTCAGCTGATTTGTCTTATTTACTTATTCTTATAAACTTCAACAGTCATCAGATTTCCTTCTCTTTTCTCTTCTCCATTTTATTATAAGCAGCTTTTGAAACTATATACAGCACTTCTGAAATGAAATAAAAGCAGGGAAAGGCTGGGAGGCAATGACCTCCCAGTTGATTTCTAGCTTTTGAGGAAGAAGCAAAAAGTCCCCTTAAAAGTGATCATCAGCTTATTGTTCACCCAGGCTCAGGAGACAATAATCTCTAATCAGATACAACCGTGATTCATAACACTAAAATTATCTTGACTTTTACAAGATTGGCTTTAACCTTTCTAAGGCTGCTTTCCCTTCCTTTTATTCTTCTTCAGGCTCTTTGATGCTGCTGAAATAAAATGTGTTTTGCATTTATCTGACTCCAAAATGGGAAATATCAAACAGACGGGCTTGCCTCACAACAGAATTTGTCTCTTTGAGGGTCTCTCTACTTTCCCCCTCAGTTCGTTAATCCATCTGATAGCGTTAGTTTAATCAGTGGCCCAATTTTTAACTCAAAGCTTTAAAGAGCCGTGTGTTTCATTGTACATCTGCTGTACATTCTGCAGAGCATCAGGTATAATCACATGTGTGTGTTTGTGTGTTTGTGTACGTGTGTGTGTGTGCCTGCAATCTAAGAATATATGTATTTATTTATGAGTATGGAACCTCCAGGTCCTGTATAAATTCTCTGCCTGAGCTACTTCGCTGCTAAAGCAGAAGCTCACTTTGAGCTCCAAGCTCCAGCACAAAGCCTCTCTTTATCATAGAAATGGACAAGAGCTCACAGATACTTGTGGGAAGGAAAGAAGGTTCCTGTTGCAGCCCTGGTGCTATAATCAGGAGCCCATCAGACTTGGAATATTTTCCAAAATTATTTTATTTCATTCAAGGAACACACAGGTGATGGGGGATGGGGAGCAATTTCCCAAGTGTGTGTGTGTGTGTGTGTGTGTGTGTGTGTGTGTATTTGTCAAGCTCAATTCTGAACCTAACGGGAGTGGGAATGGCATCTCCCATCACTGCTTGATCATATAATGAAAAATTCACTTTTAACAGCAGCTTTGATAGTTTCCGGAAAGTAGTTTCTCCAGGAAAAAAAAGAGAGAAAAGAAAAGAAAGGTTACTGTGCCATGTTATTATCTTACCTGATTGCAGCACAATTCATTCTTCCCCTTCTCTCAGCCAAAGTGTACGTAATTTTGTTCTGAGTAGAAATAATTATAAAAAGCTAGAACACGAACTTCATTATGGAAATGGATATATCCAAGGTGGAATTATAAAGAAAACTTTAGTGTATTAATAAAACATGCCAAAGATGGCTATTTTCTCTCTCACACACACTCTCTCTCCCTCCATCACTAATGGCATCAAAACAAGCTTTGCACTGTGATAGCAATAATAAAAGAGCGAACACTCTACATGCAGATGCTGAGTGTGTTGGCATTTTCTCAGCATCTGTGTTGCCATCAATCTGCCTTTAGGTATGCAGCTCAATGTGTATAACACTGTTAACAACAGACATAACATTATAAAGCTGCAATTAAATGAAGGTGATTGGAGGACCCATTAAAATGTCATCTTCTGTTAGAGCACTGTTTAAAGATTTTTAATAGGTTCTCTATGGATATTATGAATTCTGTTTTAAAAGGAAAGGACATAACACAGGGGTGGTGGACCTGTAGGCCTCCATATATCGTTGTACCCCCTCACATCACACCCAGCTATCATGGTCAGTGGTGGGATGGTAGGAGTTGTTGTTGCGTGGTGAGTTCCCGCCTCCCCCCAGTTGGAATAAAGACACAGAACACCATTGTTTAGGTTAATGGGCTAAAATTGGCCACAACTTTATTGGTTACAGGTAAAAGTTTTATTGGCTTAGGCATTGGTCCTATCAGACTATCTGGCTTCAGCCTGTTTGCATGAAAACTGGGAAGGGTTAACACCAGCAGGGGGCGCCCTGCTGATGCACATCAACTAGGTACTCCCCCGGGGTCACTGATTGGGGACACGCTTTAGGCCCTGACCTCCATAGGCTTTAGACGAAGCAACGCCCCCCGGAATCCTTTACCAGACTACCCTTCAAAATTTGGGAGAGGTGATGGCGCTCCCCCCCCCCAACACTTCTACATAACAATACCCCCACCAATGCCTAACGCTGTGCGAACAAAGAGGGCGATCCTGGAGCCGCGCTTGCCTTAAATAAGGCAAGCCACACACCCCGAGCCAGCTGATTGGCTGGCTCAGGGGATGACGCGGCCTGAGGACTCCCCTGATCATGCGGGGCTGGAAACCAGCCTCTGCACGTGTGTAGGGGGCGTGAGCCCCCAATCCCACCTTCTCCTGATGTCGGAAGTGGCTTTCTGCATGACCTAGAAGACCACAGGTTCTCTATCACTGGCATAGCACATTTGTCAAGGGTTCCTTAAGGAGTCAAGTGCTACCATGTTGGATCAGACTATTTCCTATCATTCATGTGGAACCTGCAGATGGTAAATTTCATTGGAAAAACTGTATTGAGTTGGAAGATTTCCTTATTTGAACAAATATGGAACATTTGAACCATATATTTTTTTTGGTGGGGGGGTACTGCAAAGCTCCAGAACATGCTGGCGTTTCTCTGAAACAGTGAAAGAAAGTGTAGACAGTTTGATGTTCCTCTTTAGTTCAATTAAATAAAAAAAAATTAAAAAAAATCTGAAAAGGCTTAATGAATGTAATCATCTCCAAACTTCTATTCTAGCATTCAAGAAACGTGGGTGGGTGGAGTGGCTTTATAGGGCATGACAATGGGGGCCATGTGCTTCCCCGCCCTTCCTGCATTGAGTGGGAAGGTTTGCATGGAACATTTAACTGTACAGGGTTTCTGATCATGTAGAGGATCCAAAGATCTCACTTGGGAAGTGGGACTTGTGCACCCAACACTGCTGCTCTCTTCACACATTCAGTTTGAATGCCTGATGACTCAAGCAAAAACAGTATGCTGCTAACCCACTTTACTTACTTCCACTTTACTTCCTTGTACAGTCATATCTCGTTTTGCAGCCAGGATCCATTCTGGAGCTCTGGCTGCTAGCCGAAAAGGAAGCAGGGCAAAGTGTCACATCTGCGCACACTCAGGGAGCAGTTTGCGCTTCTGTGCATGCGCGAGTGGCAAACCCGGAAATAACCCGTTCCGGTACTTCTGGGTTTGCTGTGGATGTTCACCAGAATGGATGCTAGACAAGGTGGATGTTCGCAGAGGTATTACTGTAGTAGTTATGACAAACCTCTCTTGCCCCAGTTCTGCTCAAATTAGCTCAGAATAAACTCAGTTTGCATTGGAATAAACTGTGCTGCTTCCTATAAACTAAGATTACACATTGTTGTGCCCCTGAGTCTCTCCCAAACTCCCTTTGAGCCTTCAATACACCTTTTACCTCCTGTCCATCTGCTTTTCTTTTGACTACTGCTACAACTTCAACAGAAGGTGTGCAAGTGGCCCCTATCTCCCGCCCCCCCCCCCCAGCACTTGTGCAGATATGACATCCTTCCTGCTGCTGGGGCAGCAGTTAGGATAGTGTGCAGCTGGAATGGCTTTGGTGGTTTGCTGATGAGGGAGTGAATGGTAGAGGTGGCAAAAATTAGTTTGGGGTGTCATAATGCTCATTCCGTATTTGAGGTGGCCATTTTGAGCCATCGCAGTTCATTTTTCATGCCAGTAAATTACACAGGTTTGTGAGATCAGTGCATCCACTGAAGGTGGAAACATGTGTTTTTGGTTCCCATTGAACTAGGTTTGGACTCAGAAGTGGCTCAACATGGCAGGAATGGGGAGGGGGATCTGGCTTCAACATTTGAACTTTTCTTCAAAGCAAATAGGCATCACTTTCCCCACTGTTGCGCTTTTCAAGTAGCCAAAAACAAAAAGCATTTAGAACATGAAAGTTAAACTCCTGTTGCCTCCCCTGATTGCACCACCAGGATATCTTTCTGTGTCAGTGTGTCTGATAGATGCTTAAACTTTGATTTCCAAGGGAAATCCAGGGAGATAATCGGGATAGCAAAGTCTTTGTTCCATGAGTCTTTGATGTGGTAGGACTTCGTTTTCCTTTCTTCGCAGAACTGTGTTGTCATTTACAAGCATGCAGAGCTTTGTTTCGATTACTCTTTTTAAATGGTCCTATTAGGAGCAGTGTAGTGCCCCAGGTCCATCAGTGCATCATCTTGGAAATTAATCAATTCAGCATTGTTGCTTTTCAACGTTTTATTTTTACTCAGGGATGCTGCTTGGTGGATCGTTGATTTTATGCCTCAACTTCATCTTCTTTCCACTACTTTAAATTGCCTCTGCATTTCAAGCCAGTGTTTGCTGGCCCTCTTGCCCTAAACATAATGGTTATGTTGCAGAGACAGAGACCCGTAACTGCCAATGCCAGAAGCTTATACCCAGATTGAACACTGGCCCATCCAGTGTAACATCTGCACTGACCAGCAGTGGCTTTCCAGGGGTTCAAGCAGTGCTTCTTCCATCCCAAACTGGATATGCTGAATATTGAACCAGCAATGTTCTGCCTGCGAACAGAGACCCTGCCATTGAGCCACGGTGCTCCCTAGGAGTTCTGCATTGTCAGAGGAAAGCGAAATCATACTCATAAAAACCTCTACTTGACATAAATAGCAGTAGGAGTGAGAAATGCCTTTAAGGCTTGTTATCACATCTGGCTACCATCAGGTCGGGGAGCACCATCCTGGGGTTGAGGCAAGGCTGCTTTTGGGAGGCAAAAATAGCCTCCCAAGTTTCCAACATTATTTGCTGTGCAGGGGACAGAAAACATGAGGGTGTCATTCACCAAAGATTCACTAGGGAATTGTGGGCTGGGTGAGCAGGAAACCCCTCAGCTAACGTCTAGAGAAATGCTGACCTGCAGCAGGGTGTTGTGAGCCCAAACAAAGCAAGGTAGGCTGGAAGCTGGATGGTTCTTAAAGGGACACTGCACGGTTAATATGCCGTGCCTGGATACATGTCAGTGGGGCCAGAGGCTTTTAGTACATTTGAATCAGCCCCATATAATTCTCCAGCTGTCAGAAAGCACTCCTGCCACAGTGGCTGGCTGTAAGTAAGTGCACCACACAGCTCATTAACTCCTGGTCTGTTTCGTTTCAGCACTTTCACAACTACAGGTCCTGTCAGGTCTATATCCATGACAGCAATCTATTTTACAGCTTGCAGTATGGATTTTTAATGTCTGCTTCCCTTTGTTGTTTTGTTTTATTGGGAGCAGACTTTTCCTTTTGTGCTTCTAGCGTTGTTGCCGCCTGACTTCTTATCTTCGTCTGACAATGTGCTGGGAGGTTTTTGTGTGTGCAGGGTTTTTGTTTTGTTTTAATGTTAGTCATCATTACACGAGGTGATTATTCTTTCACTTCGGATGGTGGGACTCTGTAAGAAGTATATTATGATATTGTTTTTTAATATATATATTTAATTTGTTTGGGGGTTTTCTTTTCTTTTCTTTTTAAACTTTCCACATTAGGATTTGTGTTGTTTGCACTTTTTAAGAAGCTGGCCACCTGGTTTTATTCACTTCAGACTTCACTTTAATTTTTCACATTTAAATTCTGACATGTGCCCCAACTGCTACCTTACATAATATCAGTCTTCCTTCCTTGAAAAGTCTTTACTGCATTTCTGATCTTGTTTAAGACTTGACCGAACGGGGGGGGGGGGGGGGCGACCAGATACCCATCCTTTAAAATTTTCTATATACCAGTCAACCACAGCTGTGTCTAGAAACCACTGGAGAATATTTTACTGTTGTATATTCCCCCTATTGATAGTTGTAGTTTCCTGCCTTCAGCCATGCTGTGGCATAGGCTTTCCCTATCTCCTTTATTCCTTCAATTCCCTCTTTAGGTTCTGTTTCTTAAGCAAGGGCGGCGGGGGGGGGGGCACTACGCTGAATTGTCTCAAAATAACTATTCTTGCACCTTTTCCGCTGCCTACTTATTCTTTCCTCCAGGGAGTGCAGGCAAGCATGCATACCTCCCCCTACCCCATTAACACAATTATTCTCATAATGACCCTCTGATGTAGGTTACAATGAAATAATGTAGTTGGCCCAAGGTTCCCCAGTGAGTTTGATAGCTTGAACCAGGGTTTCTCCACTCCTAGACTGACACTCTTCAACTCACTGGTTCTTCTGTTGCCCAGTCCTTGACCCATCATTCTATGATTGTAGATGAGATGGGCTGTTATTATTTTATTCCAGTACATTTTCTTGTGTATTGATTTATGGAGTGCTTCACTTCCCTGCTCCCTCTGTTTTTATTCTCATGTCTGTTATTCTCATGTGTTGGTTGCTGGTTGAATAGTAAAATAAATGAATTCTTTGTACCTGGCCCTAGCCTAGAAATCTCATATCCATCAACAGTCCCGATTTGATTGGGACATCCCAGAATTACAGAAGCCATCCTGGCTTCTGATCGGATGTCGTGTTTTCGGTGCCAAATTCTTGCCTGAGTCAGCAGGCTCCCATGGGAGCTTGGCACCAATAGATGTGTATCTTTTGTGCAAATGAAGGCATTTGAGTTGGAGCTCATGGAAGGGGTGGAGGGAGGACTGGTGGTGGTGCCCCCTGCCAGGCCCAGATGCCACACCTCCTCTACCCAATGACACCCCTGTTGGAGGAGTGGAATAAACCAATGAAGACGAGGGTGCTGACAGGGAAAAGGGAGAGGAGCTGGAGGTGTTGGTCCAGCACTCACTAAAATAGTAGCTGCCAGTAACGGGAGCTGGGGTTGGGAACCCCCGGCTGGCTTGCACAGGAGTGTAGCACCGAAAGATGTGCATTCCAATATTAATCAGCAGGAGAGTATGGAACCTCTGCTTTGCTCAGCTGGACCACATCTCTGAGATGTTAGAGAGAAGCTTCTACAGTAGGAAGAATAGAAAGTACAACATATAGTTGATTTAAGGAGGCCCCTAATATCCTACTCTCCCCAAACCACAACCCCAGCAGTCCTGATATGCACCCTTACTGAGGGGCTTTGTTTGACTGGAATGTGTACCTGAACTCTGATCATGCCTCTTGGTGGTCTGGATAGAGAGTAGACAGAACCGTGTGAGTCTTTGTAGAAACTAGCCTACTGTACATAGGTAAATTCAACATTCGTTGTTCCATCCATTTTCTCCTCCAGATCCACTCACTTCTGCCATGTGGCTTTCATAAGGTTGCCATGTGGACCTCAAGCTGGAAAAAATGTTTTTTTCCACCCAGATCCTAATGATTTTTAAAAATAAAAACAGAAAACGGCATTGCAGATTGCAAATTCTCCTAGCAGGCCATATGTGGCTTTGGCATTTTTGTAGAGTGGCTGGAACTTTGTACTCCTGAATAAAATACTTTGGGATGTCAAGTGTAGGCATAAGGGGTAGGAGTTACATGACCAACAGGGTACTAAGTTAGAGTCTGAGCAATGGAGAACATGGATTGTTGAGGATAGGCCCAAAACAGTGAGCAGGACACCAAATTAGAGCCTGCAGGGTCACCAGCTGCTGAGCTGGACCAGATTCCAGGTTCTGAGTGATGCTGTGATCAGGGGTTCATTGCATCAGAAGCTTGCAGGCAGGAACCCACTGAACCAACATGGCACAAGGGCTGGGACTCTCAAGGGCTTCTTCTTCTGGACTAGATGAACTGAGTACTTCCCACACTACCTTGCCAGATTAATAGCATAGTAAGTGCACCATTCAGGATGCCTTTGAGCAAAGAAGAAGCTCTCTTCTTCATGTTAGAGGATGTCAGATTGAAGCAGGTAATAGCTATATTAATTAATCTGCCCAATTTTGCCTCTAGCCCCACCCACCACAAGCATGTGGCCCCCAGAAAGTTGCCCAGAAGGCAGTGTAGCTCATGGGCTGCAAAAAATGTTATCCACTGAAGCTCTACATGATCTCTATTCCCCTCCTTTAATATACATGCCCTAGTAGTACTTATTAGTACTAGCATTAGTAGTATCGACCAGAAGCGTTTTGTTCTTTTCCCTACTGGCTTCAAGTCGCTCTGGGGGAAAGCAAAGGAGAAAATGATACTTTTTTTTCTGTCTTTTTATCGGCCAACTTGATAGAACAGAATTGTAGGCCTGAAGTAATCTTGTATGTAACTCTTCTTAAATCAGTGATTACTCTAGAACTGCTTCCTGTCTCCGTTGCACTCGTCAGGAGTAAATCTGATGATGCCAGTAAAATGATAGTGAGAGATATAAAAGCGTAGATGAAAGAGAAGTCTGGCAGATAGAAGCTCAAGCTTTTGAAACAGGCATAGATTATTCAGTCTGCCTTTCAACAAATACTGGACCATTCCCCAAAGGGCACTTTATTACATTATTTGTCTCTAGCCTCCCACAAGCGTACAATCAATAAAGCAAAATGAGGCAAACAACATGAAACAGCAAAGTAAACCAAACCATATTGAATCTTCAGTGGAAGGACGAGTCCCGTGCTCTGGCATATATTGAGCAAGGGAGAAAGCATGCCAGAGCAGCCCAAGCATAGAATTTTGACAAATTTGACAAATTCTGCTGCCTTTTCTGTTCACACTCGGGCACTACCATGGTTACAAATCTGTTCTTAGCATCTCCCGGTGAATCTTTCAGGCCAACAGATGTTGCTCAGCCTGTTGTCTGTAGGCTAGGCTTGTCTTGTTCAGTCCACGGGCATTTATATTGCTGGTTCTTGTGCCTCTGCTGTTTGGGAGGGAGGTGGTTGGAGGAGGTTGCTGGGAATTTGGGGGCTGCAAGGACTGGGAAGGACAGAGTCCTGGCATGGCTGTCATGAGGGAGAGCCTCCTAATGCATGGACCCAGCTATATTAGTAAAGAAAAAGCATTTTATATGCTTTATAACACTGTGACACCAGATGGCACTGTGGAGTCCCGTCTTTTGCCAATGTGATTTCCCCCTTTGAGGTTTACAACGTGTTTTTCTGAAACACTTTTTTGACATATCTAGATCCAGCCCAAGTATTGCTGCTGCCTATGTGGATTGGATTGGGGCAGCGGCGAGCTCAGGGTCACATGGTTTCATCAACAGGAGCATTGGATTTGTGGAGGCACTCCAAACAGTATGGCCATGTCCTCACCACCACTATGCCCAGCCTGGTCCAGGAAAACAGCAGTAGCAGGACGATAATTCCACCTGAACACACATGCAGATATTTCCTGCCAGAGTCATGGCCAAAGATAACCTCAAGGGAAACCAGGAGGCAAGGTCAAGGAACCAGCCAAAAGCTGCTGCCGCTGGCAGGTCATATAGGTGCTGGTTCTAAGCTTCTGGCTCACCTCAGGCTACTGCCCATGATTCAGAACTAACAGGCTGAGAGAACTTGAGAAGCTACTGCCAATTCAAATAGCACCAAACTGGACTGGATAAATCAAAAGACTGACTTGGGAATACAATAACATTTAGTATCTACAGCTATATCAGATATGCAGGCTACCCTTCCTAGACAAACCAACATTGTTAAAGAAGAACCCTGATGAACCAAGCCAAAGACCCGTGTATCCCAGTATCCTGTTCTCACAGTGGCCAACCAGATTCCCATGGGAAGTCTGCAAGCAGGACCTGAGCACATCACTTGTGATTCTCAGAGGCTGGTGTTCAGGGGCATACTCTGAATAGTCAACTTACTAATGAATGTTAGGCCTGTTCCTCCAGATCTTTAGTGGTGCCAGAATAGCAGGTTTAATTGCCAGTGCATAGGGATTGTCCTTACATTCCAGATGGTTTGGTGTACTTTGCTGCTTTATGTTGTTTGCCTCATCTGTTTTTGCCCCTCATTGCTCTCTCCAAAAGTGTACATTTTAATAAGTAAATAGCTAAATGTGAATAGTAAACTGCTCCAGCTTTTATTCATGATTTGTGTTTCTGGTTTTAAGAGTTAATTGGCTTATGTACCTAAGGTGGTTGCTGCCATGCCAGGTTGCTGCTTACATGCCCTTCAGACCAGGTATTTACAAAAGCAAAAGAAGGGGCAGCTTGGCTCTTTCTGCAAGCCTGGGAGGGATTGCAGGATTCAATCATGCTTCCATAATCCAAAATTCCAAAGCTCTAATGGGATGGATCCATGCCAAGCCTGGCCAAAGCTTTGTGAAGTGGAACAGCTTGCTTCAGCTCACTCTTGACTTTTATAACAACTTTCATTATTTTCAGGGTCACAAGTGGAGAACTGCAAGTAGTAGACCCATTAAGAATGTAGGATAAGTTGTAGCATTTACCCGTGCAGGTGTTGGGCTAATGAAAGGAACCAAGCATCTGAAATGAATTAGAGATTACACTGATGTGGCTCTGCATAGCCTTGCTGGCCTAGAGTCTTGATTGCTACACAACACCTTGGTGATAGAACTCTTCTACTGTCACCAAAGTTTCATCTCATTACTTCTGGCTTTTGTGCTGCATTCTGCCACTACAACCCGAAATGTTATCAATTGATTGCTTAATTCCGCCTTGATCGTTGCAAATGATTGTTCCATTGTCAAGTGCTAGATTTGAAGAGATTGCTTTAGAAACTGCCTAAAGCAGAGACTCATAGAACTTCAGATAGCTGTTCACTACACACCTGATTTGTAGAACATACTTTTTTTCATTTTAATTGGAATTTCCAGCCTCTAGGTATGCTAGCAAAAGTCTCCTGAGCCAGGTCCATAACTGAACTTCTAGAGCTCTTGGGAAACCTGCATCACACAAAAGCTTCAGAATTTTTCACTGTCTCAGATTAATTTATGAGCCACGTAATATCTTGTTGACTATTTCTTTTTTATGCTGTCATGCCTGAGAGCACATGGCAGGCTTTAGGATGTATGAAACAGGCCTCAGGTTTCTGATCTCCTCTGCCGTGTGAGTCCCCTGCCTTGAGATCCAATCCTTTCATCTCATATGAGTGCCAACATCTTGTGCGGCATCCTTTGCTATGGTCTGGCACCTAGTGCTTCTTCCTTTCTGGTTACAGGTTTCTCACATCTATGCCATCTTGGTTTATTTTCAGTTTTAGCATGTGAAACCATGTGCAGAAAACTTGATGTGAACTGGGTGGAAATAGTAAATTGGCAGCCATCTCCACAATGGGAGCTCGAGTTGGACATCAGAACAGAAATGGCTTCCAGCTCATTATAATGTACAGCCTGTATTCCAATCAGCTTTTTCTGTGCAGGGTGAATGAGCTTAACTGTGTGAATGGACTTTTAGACTTCTAGCATGTATGCCTCTTTCCCTGTTCAAAGTCCTGACCAGGTTGCTGTTGGGCATGGTGCCTAGCTGTTGCTGAAAAGTCTGGTGTAGTCCACACCAGCACTTGCATTATAAGAGGGCAAATTGGGCCTGATCCTGTTGTGCTTATTTCCCCCCTTTTTTCAGACCCATTAGCTATGATTTTCAGGAGGCTACAGAGGAAAACAGTTAAAACTAGGAAAGCTCACAGGTGGAACTTGTACATTTCAATAAGCACCTTCCCATTTTGTTCCCCTCCTTTAATGGAATCACTATTTTGCCTCCTTTCCCCTTTCTGTGAAACTAAACTTAGGTGTGAAGTTTCACATGCAGTCCTTGCTACTTCTCTTTTTCTCCCCCCAGCCAGGATCTGCCACAAATATTCAGAAAGCCACTGCTTCATTTGAAACACTTATCCTTAGGTTGGAATGTGTGATTATTTTTGCTTGGGGAAATGAATTTCACAGATATTTGTTGCATCCTTAATGCATGCAGGGGAGTATGAGGTGGAATCTTGCCCCTCTTCTCCTTTTCATTGTCTCTTTTATTTTACTTTCCCACACTTCGCCCCCACCATCTCTCTTCATTGCTCGCTTCCCTCTTGCTGATCTTCCCAGTCTGACCGTGCCATCACACTCTTCTGGAGAACACCCACAATTTATCCTGCATTTATACAATGTTATCACGTCCCTCATTGGCTACGCTGTCATCTTCATCCCTGTGAAGCTCCCCCACCCCTTTTTCTTATTTTCAAAGTCATTTTTATGCTACTTTGCAAAGCTCAATTCCCTTGGAGACCATTAGATCCGCGAGATGGAATTGCCCAACTGAGAGCCGTTACAATCCCACACTTCGAGGTGTTGTGGAAAGAGATGCTGAGAGCCTGCATGAATATTTAACATGCTAAGAAGGGCTGAATTATATGCTGTATAAACCATACAAACAGTTTAAATTGCTAAACTAGAACTATATAAATTTAGTTATGGAGCTGTGCTATAATGTGTTTCTTTCTTGGGATTTTGATGCTGTTGTTTCAATATCTCCCCACCCACCCTCAGCAATATATTAGAACTATGTATTATTGAATACAAGCTTATAGGAGGATCACTGCAGTGGACTCTCGCTCTGTGTGCACCCCAGTCTTCAAGTGGCAAGAGACTTCAGGGGTCCAAGCACCTACTCAGGGTTCAGTTTCCTTGAAATGATGCATAGATACAGTACTCTGCTGTCTTTAGGACATATGTTTTTATTTACACATATATACAAGCTGAACATAGCGTGGTGGGGGTGGAGTGGGTAGATGGAGATGGGGATATTGGGGGTGAGGGCAGCATGGAGACCCCCACGACCCCTACACAATGTCCTCACACATTCAGCTAAATAGAGTTGGTGGGGCAATGAGATCTGAGTGGGTGCGTGGTTGGATAGGCTTGCCATACGTCAGGAAAATTCTTGACATGTCCTGGTTTTGGGGATGTAAAAATTGCATCGGGGGATTTTTTTTTGCTAAACCCAGATGTATGGAGTGATGGAAAACGCAGTGGAAACAGCTCCAAAAGCTCAACCATTTGGGTGGGTTTCTGGAAGAAGAAGAAACTTTGCGGGTGTCAGGAATTTTACGGGAGATTTGAATGAATAGAGAAAGAGGTGGCAACAGCTCTATGACTCTGCTGCATACTGATAGCTAGGTAGCTAGATATTTTATAGACTAGATAGCTATCACTATGCTGCAGAGTTCTAGGGCTGTCCATCCCTACCAGCCAGGTATTTTGTTAGACCATTACTTTTTCCCTAAGAAAGACAGTGGACTTGAAAGGGCGGGGAGGGAAGCAGAAGGGGGAATGCCTTGGGAAAATGGAGCAAGCTTGTTTTTTCCTGCTCCAGATGCTAGGACTCGAACCAATGGCTTCAATTTACAAGAAAGGAGATTCTGATTAAACATCAGAAATGACTGTAAGAGCTGTTTGACAGTGGAACAGATTCCCACGAGAGACAGTGGACGCTCCTTCCTAGAGGTTTTTAAGCAGAGGTTGCATGGCCATCTTTCATGTATGATCTCATTGAGATTCCTGCATAGCAGGGGATTGGACTAGATGACCCTCAGGGTCTCTTCCAACTCTAAAATGTTACGATTCTATGAATTCTAATGGCAACTTTTCCACCTGCAAAATAGGTTGTTGAAATGAACCACAAGAGCTTCTACCTCTTCTTGGGTTTTTCCCCCCTGCTCAGAAGCTCAGCCAGGTTGTGCTGTTTGTATTTTTAGATGCCATTATTTTGAAAGTCTAATTTTGCATAGAAATTCAGCCAGTGCTGTCAGCTTACAGATGAAGTGATCGAAACTTGCATTTTCATCAGCTGCCATGACGCCGCAAAGAAGCTAATAAGGATACACCAAGCTTTTATCCCTTCCTCTATATGAGTTATTCATCCCTTGGTTTTTTGCACATCCCTTGGTTTTCTGCTTTTGACAGACACTCAAATTATGTATGTATATCAAAGGAGTAAACACACTAAATAAATAGTGAGGTGTCTAAACTTCCTTTTATTTATGGGTGTTTCTATCAAGTTAATCACTACAGAGTTACCAGGTGTCACTTCATCAAGAAAAAAACAAATGTTATGTCAGACGATCCATCATATTTAGATACATAATTTAACTTTGTGGATTTCTTTTCCGTGAGATACCCTCGCTAATTTTACTTTATCATGCTGGGACAATCATCTACCTGGCAATCATTCGCATAATCCAGTCTCTCCCAAACTTCTGATAGCTCAGGCATGCTCTTCATGCCCATCCCAGAAAATTAAAACTAGTGGAACATTTTTTTAAAAAGCACACACTAAAAAGGTTTTACTTCTAGTGGTGGAAACTAATTTCAGATTGCCCTAATTTCAGTAGTGTTGCTTGGAGAAAAAGAAGGGAGGTGGGAGGTGGTCTTTAATGGATGGAGTGATGCCCTCTGAAAGCAATTGGTCCATATCTCTGGCAAGAGCAAAGTCTCTCTTTCCCCAGGAACCTGCTAGGTAGGGAAAGAGAGAAAATAGAAGGGGTGTCAGAGAGAGGGGGTGGGCCTTCATATATTTTTCCTGGCTCCACCCATAACCAGCATGTGGCCCTTGACAGGTTACCTACAAAGGAATGTGGACCTTGACGGGGGGTGGGGAACATTCCCACCAACTACAGAAGAGAAACTGCTATGCAAGCAGAAGTCCAACTTCCTGGCATTTCTTCTGAGGCAAAAAGAATTTCAGGTTGCAGACAGAGTGGACAACACTGTTCTATGTGGAACAATATTCTAATTCCGTCTTATTTCTTTCACCCTAATGGGGAAAAGCAAATATGCAGAAGGGGGCATTATTTTGAGTAACAATACCCCCCCCTTTTTTTGACTCACCCTATCTATAAAAGGACGGGTAAAATCAATGCTGGGGTGCCAGGCGGGTCTGTCAGGCCCTTAGGACTCTCCACCTATGATGCCATCCACCCATGCCCTCCCTGCCCGGACCCTGAGTATGTTTTACCTGACTGCAATGTGTCCTTGAACTCCGCTAACTTTTCTTTCTTGCCTGGGTGAAGTATAGTGTTTCATGTTTGAGTGTGGAAAAAATTAACCTACTGTACAAAAGTAAACTTCACGTTTGTCGTTCTACACACTTTTGCTTCTGGCCATACCCACCTTGTGGCTTCTGGAAGGCTGCCCAACAGGGAATACACTCCCTGGGTTGAAAAATCTTCCATACCTCTACTATAAAGGAATGAAATTAGGGAACCAGTGAAAGGGGGAGGGATACACATCATGTTGTTACAAGCCACCCCAATCTCTGCTGAGTGGTGCATTTGATTGCCCTTATTTCTCTTCAGGAAGAAATAAAGTACAGTGGCGTCCACAGTGTCTTTGAAATATGGTTTATTAACACATATGTACAACCTGAGTGTGGGGACGCGGGTGGCGCTGTGGGTAAAACCTCAGCGCCTAGGACTTGCCGATCGCATGGTCGGCGGTTTGAATCCCTGCGGCGGGGTGCGCTCCCGTTGCTTGGTCCCAGCGCCTGCCAACCTAGCAGTTCGAAAGCACCCCGGGTGCAAGTAGATAAATAGGGACCGCTTACTAGCGGGAAGGTATATGGCGTTTCCGTGTGCGGCTCTGGCTCGCCAGAGCAGCTTCGTCACCCTGGCCACGTGACCCGGAAGTGTCTTCGGACAGCGCTGGCTCCCGGCCTCTAGAGTGAGATGAGCGCACAACCCTAGAGTCTGTCAAGACTGGCCCGTATGGGCAGGGGTACCTTTACCTTTACAACCTGAGTGTAGATGAAGGGAGTGCAGAGTTTACAGCACCTTGCCCTTTCCCACCACCTGGCATTGAATTCAGAGTAATCCTACATGCCATCTTTCTGTTCCTGCTTCTCGCCTCCACAGCAGCCCATGGAATTCTGCCCCACTCCTTCCCAGCAAGCCTTTAGATTTCAAAAGGGACAGATTTTCCTGTGACATCACGCCTGAAACTGTGGCAACTTTCCCTTTTTCTTCCAACTACTCAGCCAGTTGCTGGCCAGCACACAGCCTTTGTTATGTCAATCTCTTCTTGTTAGGTTAACTGCTTCCTGGTGCCAAGTGGCTTCCTGGGCCCAGAAACCAGTCTCACCTATGTTTTAGCACTTCGCTAAATCTAACATCTGGCTCCAAGCATTTATTAAATTTAAGAACTTTGGGGGAAATTGCCCACCCACAAAACTTATAACAATATATACCTTGTTTTATGATCCACAAGTGAAGAAGACAAAAGCAGAAAGGCAGTACTTTATCCAACTTTTAAGATCCCTTAGCTGAAGCAATATTAATAAAGGCATCTGGCATGATCTACATTATTTATGCTGTAGAGAACAAATAATTTGTTATTTGTTCTACTCACTGAGGGAATCTTTAAACCACAAAATAACACAAAGTTTCAAGGTCTATAATTCCACACCAAAAGTAAGCACCTAGGACTTGCACTGGTGTATTAAATCAGAAATGGAGACTAGCAAATGAGAATGCTGTGTATGTATAACAATGCATCACTGGTACATGCATTAAAATTCTATTTCAACTCTTGATCTTTAAGTAGACTGAAATGTCCTTTAAGGACCTCTATTTCAATATATATATTATCATGTATTATATGATACTACATTGTATTATAATTTATTTTAAAAGTTATCTTCATGCTTAAATCTAATAAAACTGATGTAAGGATTAGAAATTAATCAAACAAATGGATTATTTACTACAATTTATATTGCCTTCAATTTATTTAATCTCCTCCCCCCCTTTTTTAAAAAAAATAGTCTGAGATTTAGTGTAAGAACTCTGTAGCAGTTTATGAGAGACCATGCAACTAGGGAGGAGAGGAATATTTGATTTAAATGTGAATTTACTAATTTTAAGTTCCCAAAACAGTGT